>NC_136068.1:423529500-424239349 GCF_964261635.1 Lissotriton helveticus
GCGACGGCTAGTAGGAGATAGCGACCATCTTGGGCCCCACTTTGCATGTGAGTGATATTTATCACTAATGACATGCAAAGTGGGCATGCCAAGATGTTAGCGACTGGAAACAGTCGCTAACATCGCTATCTCCTATTATCAACTTTTGGAAATATTCGAGATAAGCGCGAATATCTCCAAAAAGTAACAGCTGCCCTGAGCAGTTCTTAGCCATGTTATCCAATGGGAGGTGGATAACATGGCTAAGAGCATTAGCTCGGTAATGCATGAATATCGCGGAGTTTTCAGCGATATTAATGCATTGCGCTCGTTTTTTATCGTATTTGCGATAAACCTTGATAATAGCAAGGTTTATCTGCGATAATTTCTGACGGTAAAAAAATCTTTGCAATGCATCGTTAGGGATAAATATCGCTTAACTTTGGTAATATGCCCCAACGTCTGTTAACGTTCGATTCGAAGGAAATCAGGAATTGTTGAAAAACATTGTGTGCGCCATCTTGTCTTTTTTCAAATGCCACACTTTTGTCGTGCACGGCAGCCATTTTAGATGCCTTGACCAGATCCACTCTGTGCACGCTGTCGATCCTTAGCATGGCTCCCCACCCTCGCAAGCATCTCCCCCAGGCAGTGGTCACCCCCGCTCTCTGTTTTATGCATGGGTAATAAACCTCCCCCCATCTGCGCTGTTCTTCCCTGAGAATCACACCCTGTGCCCGCCCGACACCTCCCTTTCGCCCTATTCACTACCGCACCCTCTGACACTCCTTTTCCTCTGTGTCCGATTGTCCAGGCCGGTCCTAGGCTATCAGCTAGCCCTGCAGATGTAGTTTATAGCCACAGCTGTAAAGAATCACCCGTCTTCAAAGGAGTTATAGTAGATCAAGGCCCACACTCGATGAGATCCGTCACAGCAGAAGCGTTGCTATTATCTGAAAACCATCCTGTATTGTGATTGGGGAGGGGACCGAGCGTGAAGCGGAAGATTCCAGGGATGACTCTTTGTACATCAAAGTTTTTACAATTATGTGTCACATTAAAAATATATAGCACTCCGACAAAGTAGTAAGATTATAAAACTTTAATAATTTATAAATATATACAAGAAAACAAAAATAGTAATAACATATAAACATTTTTAGAGAAAAACAACGAAGTAGCGGTCGGCTGTGCGAATAGTCCCAACGCAGCACAACGTCCAGATTTCCGGCGTGGGGCGTCGCGGGGGGTGGGTGATCAGTAGCAAACTGTTGTGCGAATAGTTCCAAGGCAGCAGAACGCGCCGAAATCTAGATGACACAAAAGTGATGTCTAGTAAGTTGCCACCCAGCAAATAACGGCGTGGGGCGTCGCGGGGGGTGGGTCATCAGTAGCAAACTGTTGTGCGAATAGTTCCAAGGCAGCAGAACGATGGCACCAAGGTGATGTCCAGTAAGTTGCCGCACTGGTTTTGGTATCCTACAATGCTGCTCCGAATAACGGCGTGGAGCGCCCCGGGGGAGGCGGCGTGAACGGGCCTCTCCAGGTGGAGTCTCGTCTGTTGTAGTGGGGCGCCCCTTTACCGTTTCAGTTGCCATTCCGTCCGCTTTTGGTCCACTGTGTCAAAATCCGCCATTCAGCTGAGTTGCGCCCACTCTTGCGGTGCAGCGATAGGCGGCTGTCACAGGACTCTCAAAATGGCGGCAGGCTGTTTCCTTTTTGGGCCTGGTCCACTGAAATGGCCCTGGGACACCTTGGAAATCGGACGCTTGTCTGCTAGGTCTTGGACCCCATTCTCGAAAGCGTCCCCTCCGCCTTGAGAATTCATCAAAAGTTTTGGGGGCCCCGACTCCTGCAGGCTTCTGGTGGGGAGCGGCTGCCATGATTGCTCGCGGAATGACCACGACGGAGCTACGAGATGGTGGTGCTCTCATGGTGACGCCAGCTTCAGTCTGAAACATCCAGAAACAAGGTGGGGCTTTCATCGTTTGGGGGAAAAAAAAAGTTTTCATCCAATGAAAAGTGTTGTTTTTAGGTCATATGATCAAGCCTTCCATCATTAGGAAACCAAAAGTAAAATGAACCAATGAAAAGTTTTATAAACAAGTCACATGACCTGTTATGCGGCATAGGGTATAAAATGCGGAGAAAATACGTTGGCACGTGAGGCGGCGTCAGTAGCGGACCGATGTGCGAATAGGCCGAAGGCAATACAACGCGCCAAGATCCGGATGGCACCGAGGTGGTGTCATAGTTGAGAGTTCTGAGCAGCGGTTGTAACACTGTCTGAAGCTTATTTGCAGCTGCTGCAGCTTCACTACGCGCCAAGATCCGGATGGCACCGAGGTGGTGTGTAGGAAGTTGCCGCACTGGTGTGGCCATCCTACAATGCTGAAAGTCGGCGTGGGGCGCCCCGTTGGCCTGTGAGTTTGCGTCAGTAGCGGACCGATGTGCGAATAGGCCGAAGGCAGCACAACGCGCCAAGATCCGGATGGCACCGAGGTGGTGTCTAGTAAGTTGTCGCACTTCTGTGGCCATCCTACAATGTTGAAAGTCGGCGTGGGGCGCCCCGTTGGCCTGTGAGATGGTGTCAGTAGCGGACTGATGTGTGAATGGGGCCAAAGGCAGCGCAACAATATTTTCTACTATATTTCCGGTGTAGAAGAGACCACAAGGCGCTGAGATGCTAAGATCCGGATGGCACCGAGGTGGTGTGTAGCAAGTTGCCGCACTGGTGTGGCCATCCTACAATGCTGAAAGTCGGCGTGGGGCGCCCCGTTGGCCTGTGAGATGGCGTCAGTAGCGGACCGATGTGCGAATAGGCCGAAGGCAGCACAACAATATTTTCTGACTGACACCACAAGGCGCTGAGATGCCAAGATCCGGATGGCACCGAGGTGATGTCTAAGTTGCGGACTGATGTGCGAATGGGGCCAAAGGCAGCGTAACAATATTTTTTGTATGGAAGATACCACTAGGCGTTGAGATGCCAAGATTCGGATGGCACTGAGGTGATGTCTAGCAAGTTGGTGTGGTCATCCTACAATGCTGAAACTCGGCGTGGGTCACCCCATTAGCCTGTGAGATGGCGTCAGTAGCGGACCGATGTGCGAATAGGCCGAAGGCAGCACAACGCGCCAAGATCCGGATGTCACCGTGGTGGTTTCATAGTTGAGAGGCACTTCATCTGCAGTGGGGCGCCGAGATCCGGATGGCACCGAGGTGATGTCTAGCAAGTTGCTGTACTGGTGTGGTCATCCTACAATGCTGAAACTCGGCGTGGGTCGCCCCATTAGCCTGTGAGATGGCGTCAGTAGCGGACCGATGTGCGAATAGGCCGAAGGCAGCACAACGCGCCAAGATCCGGATGTCACCGTGGTGGTTTCATAGTTGAGAGGCACTTCATCTGCAGTGGGGCGCCGAGATCCGGATGGCACCGAGGTGATGTCTAGCAAGTTGCTGTACTTGTGTGGTCATACTACAATGCTGAAAGTCGGCGTGGGGCGCCCCGTTGGCCTGTGAGATGGCGTCAGTAGCGGACCGATGTGCGAATAGGCCGAAGGCAGCACAACAATATTTTCTGACTGACACCACAAGGCGCTGAGATGCCAAGATCCGGATGGCACCGAGGTGATGTCTAAGTTGCGGACTGATGTGCGAATGGGGCCAAAGGCAGCGTAACAATATTTTTTGTATGGAAGATACCACTAGGCGTTGAGATGCCAAGATTCGGATGGCACTGAGGTGATGTCTAGCAAGTTGGTGTGGTCATCCTACAATGCTGAAACTCGGCGTGGGTCGCCCCATTAGCCTGTGAGATGGCGTCAGTAGCGGACCGATGTGCGAATAGGCCGAAGGCAGCACAACGCGCCAAGATCCGGATGTCACCGTGGTGGTTTCATAGTTGAGAGGCACTTCATCTGCAGTGGGGCGCCGAGATCCGGATGGCACCGAGGTGATGTCTAGCAAGTTGCTGTACTGGTGTGGTTATTCTACAATGCTGAAAGTCGGCGTGGGGCGCCCCATTAGCCTGTGAGATGGCGTCAGTAGCGGACTGATGTGCGAATGGGGCCAAAGGCAGCGCAACAATATTTTCTGACGAGAAGACACCAAAAGGTGCTGACATTCCAAGATCCGGATGGCACCGAGGTGGTGTCTAAGTTGCGGACTGATGTGCGAATGGGGCCAAAGGCAGCGTAACAATATTTTTTGTATGGAAGATACCACTAGGCGTTGAGATGCCAAGATTCGGATGGCACTGAGGTGATGTCTAGCAAGTTGCTGTACTGGTGTGGTCATCCTACAATGCTGAAACTCGGCGTGGGTCGCCCCATTAGCCTGTGAGATGGCGTCAGTAGCGGACCGATGTGCGAATAGGCCGAAGGCAGCACAACGCGCCAAGATCCGGATGTCACCGTGGTGGTTTCATAGTTGAGAGGCACTTCATCTGCAGTGGGGCGCCGAGATCCGGATGGCACCGAGGTGATGTCTAGCAAGTTGCTGTACTGGTGTGGTCATCCTACAATGCTGAAACTCGGCGTGGGTCGCCCCATTAGCCTGTGAGATGGCGTCAGTAGCGGACCGATGTGCGAATAGGCCGAAGGCAGCACAACGCGCCAAGATCCGGATGTCACCGTGGTGGTTTCATAGTTGAGAGGCACTTCATCTGCAGTGGGGCGCCGAGATCCGGATGGCACCGAGGTGATGTCTAGCAAGTTGCTGTACTTGTGTGGTCATCCTACAATGCTGAAACTCGGCGTGGGTCGCCCCATTAGCCTGTGAGATAGCTGTTCTTTGGATTTGGGCCTGGCTCGTCTGCTGTAGTGGGGCGCCCCTTTACCGTTTCAGTTGCCATTCAGCTGAGTTTCGGCTGCTCTTGATGCTACAGCGACAGGCGGCTGCAACAGGACTCTCAAAATGGCGGCCTGTTCTTTGGATTTGGGCCTGGTCCACTAAAATGGCCCTGGGACACCTTAGAACTCGGACGCTCGATTTTTTTTTCCTTTCCTGTACATGCAAAAAAAGGTAAATGCCCGGTACGTTACACGCTTCATCTGCCACGATGAACTCTCCAGAGGAACCGAAAAAAAATATAGTTGTGGTAACTATACCATGCATCGTCATATGGAGAGGTGGCACCAATTAATTATAGTGCTGCATAAAAGAGAGATTTGGAGGAGAACCCCTGACCTGCTAGTACATTCATCAAAGAAGTGGCACTGAGAGCTTCAGAGGCAAGGGAAACGGTCCCAAATTTTTAGAAGAACTTTGGAAAGATTAAAATGACATGTTTAGATTGTGGCAAATTAATTTCATGTGGACAGATGAGTGTTACTCTAATAAATACAGCATATGAACATCATCATAGTCGATGGTTGGTAGAGACATTTTGACTATATCCTGGACCTGCCCGTCCTCGCCCAAAATGGCGCCGGAATAAATGGGACTCGTAACTCCTTGTTGTGTACTGGTTGCAGAACCTTGAAATCACGAGATACGTATGCAGTTTTGAAGCACATGGCGGGCGGGGACGAGAATTGATTGAATATTTCGACATCCCTATTGATATTAAGTTCTGATGTGTTATTGATTACTGTACTGTTGAAAGTTCGAATTAACGTCACCCATGGTACTTGCCCGTAAATGTATATCTAGATAATTTTATTGTAACTGGCCCTGTCGTATTTTAATTATAAAATGTACGTCCACCGATTCCGTAACTGTTAGACACCTTAGTTCTTGCAACCTAATGGCCCGCCCGTTACGTTCCTCTACAGTGTAAATGTCTACTCATCACATACGATTACAGTTTGCTCCGTGGCCGGCCCACGTGGTTATAGGCTCGTATTTGTATAATGACATTTTCACAATAAAGGTTTTTAAAAGAAAACATGGTAGTAGTATATACATTGGTAAAGTTTGTAATAATAGTCACTGTTTTAGAATCATTAAAAGGCAAGTGAAATAAAGCAGACCAATTACATGAAGGGTAAAAGGTATAATACGAAGGAACGCAGTAAAGATAAATGGTCAAGGGCTGTTGTGTTTTCTATTCCTGCAACATAAAGTGATCGATAAGAATCTCATATTCAGGCGTATCGGCGACTAAGACAGCAGGTCGACCCTCTTTTGCTCAACGGCTCCATCATGGGACGAAGAAACGCTCTTTTTCTCGAAAAAAGAATATATTTTACTTGCAGGACAGTTGTAAAATTTCCGGGAAAGTACATTAGTCTGGAACATTATAACATATATTTAAGAAAAAATAATGTTCGGAAGTAATGAAAAGCGTAATTTTTAGGTCATATGACCAAGCCTTTCATCATTACAATAAGAAAAGTAAAATGAACCAATGAAAAGTTTTATTAACAAGTCACATGACTTGTTATGCTTACGTTACGCGCTGCGCGCCCCGGATGACTTCCGGATGCGCTAACGCGGCGCGTCATATGACGCATTACGCGACAACGCAGGTCCAGAATATAGTCAAAATGTCTCCACCAACCAGCGGTCGGAACACAACCCCTTTCAGCAGGCTAAATAGTTCTGTTAAATGACAACAGAAGGGACAGGCAACAAGAACCATCAGTCAAAGAGGGGAGGGCTAGTTCTTCTCTACCGGGTTACATTGGGGCGCTACCGGAACTGATCGAATTGGTAGTCTACAGTGTTTCTGGATGTTTCAGACTGAAGCTGGGGTTAGCATGAGAGCAGCATCATTTCGTAGCTCCGTCGTGGCCATTCCGCAACCAATCATGGCAGCCGCTCTTTATCGTTATTTTGGGCGGGGTGGGTGGCGGAGCCGAGCTGTTTTGCAGCCATCATTGTGTGGAGTTCAGTTCATCTCACTAGTTTTGTATTTGTCATGAGGGGTTGTTCCTAATGTTTCTATTTTAGCGAGGTCAAAAAGAGATCCCATTAGTGGCCTACTGATTTTGCTCGATTCCTTTTCTTTTTTTTACACGATTTTTCGTTATCTGCAAAGACTAAACAGAGTATTGCGACTCTGTGTTTGTTTGTAAATAGAGAATGAACCAAAGAGAACTAATTCTAAAACAGTAAATACTTGGATAACAATCAATCAAATGGAGAGAGAAGCAGGCACGACGGATTACAACGGGGGCAAAGGCCTGCGTTAACTACCTTTCACTATCTGCAAAGAGAGAGTACTCCTAATAGAAATGAGGGGGGGGGGCACCATTCAAAGCAGATCAGTGTGCATAAACAGGAAAATGTTTTCACTTACCACGTACTTGACATTCGACAGCTTATGATATTTGCTATTAAAAAACCATTGAAATTCACTGAAAAAACCATAGGTTATAGACCATATATAGTTAGGAATTAGCATTTACAAAACCTTGAAAATTCACTGAAAAAACCATAGGTTATAGACCATATATAGTTAGGAATTAGCATTTAAAAAACCTTATTTTACTCACACAAAACCATTGAAATTCCATATATAGTTAGTTGCACTAACTATATATTGCGCACCCGCAATCCACTGCTGATCATGTCACATATTACATCATTCATGACATGGTCAGTGACATCACTGATGACATCACTGATGACATCTCAAATGACATCACTGATGACATCACTGATGACATCTCATTTGACATCAATGACCACATCACTGATGATATTATTCATGTGACAATACAATGCATCTCTTCACATTTTAATATAACCTCTGTTTCACCCAGTGTTAAAAACAGAGTATAATTTTTGAAACCATTGACACACCAATACTAGTTACTACATACGTACTCACTGATTCCTACGTCTACACACACATTCACTCATTCACCCATACAATCATTCATACATACAATCACTCATGTTTACAACACAATCATATGCACTCATACACCTATACAGACACTCACACTCTGCCACTCATCCATGGAGTTACTCACACACCTAGTCAGTCCTGTAAAGAATCAATCACACTTCCATTTTCTACTCTATACAGTTAAACATAGAGCACCTTACGTTTTCAACCATATACTAACACATACTTACTCTCTTATACAATCATTGATACAAGTACACATTGATCTGTACAGAGTCACACACCTCCCATCCAGCCACACACACACTCAGTCTCCCATGCAAATACTTGGGCAATCAATCAATAACCCATATAGTTACTCATATAGCTACTGATCAACACATGCAGCAGTTTACAGAACAACAGACATAATGATGCACAAATTAAGACAGTTTAGTCACTAACCCATGCACTCAGTGAGACACATTTAATCACTCACTCATACATTCAGTCATGCACCTACTAAATCCTTCGTCCAGACACTTATACATCCACTCATTCTTCAATATGTAAGACATATTTTAACTTTACAGAAACATAGTCACTGGATGTTGTCATCAGTGATGTCATCAGTGATGTCATTTGAGATGTCATCAGTGATGTCATCAGTGATGTCACTGACCATGTCATGAATGATGTAATATGTGACATGATCAGCAGTGGATTGCGGGTGCGCAATATATAGTTAGTGCAACTAACTATATATGGAATTTCAATGGTTTTGTGTGAGTAAAATAAGGTTTTTTAAATGCTAATTCCTAACTATATATGGTCTATAACCTATGGTTTTTTCAGTGAATATATATATATATGCATGTATGTATATATATATGTATATATATATATATATATATGTATATATATATATATGCATGTATGTATATATATATGCATGTATGTATATATATATATGCATGTATGTATATATATATATGCATGTATATATGTATATATATGCATGTATATATGTATATATATGCATGTATATATGTATATATATGCATGTATGTATGTATATATATGCATGTATGTATATATATATATGCATGTATGTATTACCTACTGGCGGTCGCCAGTAGGTATATATAGTTAGGATTTTTTCTCTATGGGATTTTTGAAAATTCTATGTCTAATAACTTTGGCGTTTGTGGACGGAATTGGCTGAAATTTTCAGGAAAATGGCACATTTTGTTTCTGAGCAGCCCTTGAAAATTTGAGGGGGGGTTCGTCAAGGGGGGGCCGAGAAAAAAGGGGGGTCCCAAAACGTGTTTTTAACATTGAGTTTTCCATAGGGCGGTTGGCCTCACTTTTAGCCCGAACGGCTGAATGGATTTGCACGAAACTTGGCAAAATTGTAGGGACTGGTAGCCCGATGTGCCTTTGCTAGGTCTCAATATATGTGCTGCAGTGGATTTTGAGAAATTAACGTTCAAAAAAAGATATATATCTGTAACAGCGGACCGGGCAGCGCTCCGGTTCGCGGACTTTTCGCGGTACGGAGCTTTGTGAAGCGAAGCTGATTGGTTCTCCGGCGTCTGTGAGCATTCCAAACAGTCCGTAGCGGCCGCCATCTTGTCTCTCGGTAGGATCGAGAGACAAGAGGAGGCCAAAGCGAAGGGGCAAATGACCATAAGGAGCCAAAGTAGATCCTCGCTGACCCCCTAGGTTTGATGTGGAGGTTTTAAAAGGGTCCCGCGGGGCAAAAAAAATAAATAATAATAATAATCGAACGGCTGAATGGATTTGCACGAAACTTGGTAAAATATTAGGGACTGGTAGCCCGATGTGCCTTTGCTAGGTCTCAATATATGTGCTCCAGTGGATTTTGAGAAATTAACGTTCAAAAAAAGATATATATCTGTAACAGTGCTCCGCTTCGTGTAACGGAGGTTTGCGAAGCTGATTGGTTCTCCGGCGTCTGTAAACATTGCAAACAGTCCGTAGCGGCCGCCATCTTGTCTCTCGGTAGGATCGAGAGACAAGAGGAGGCCAAAGCGAAGGGGCAAATGACCATAAGGGGGCATAGTAGATCCTCCTTGACCTCTTAGGTTTGATGTGGAGGTTTTAAAAGGGCCCCGCAGGGCAAAAAAAATAATAATAATAATAATCAAACGGCTGAATGGATTTGCACGAAACTTGGCAAAATTGTAGGGACTGGTAGCTCGATGTGCCTTTGCTAGGTCTCAATATATGTGCTTCAGTGGATTTTGAGAAATTAACGTTCAAAAACAAGATATATATCTGTAACAGCGCTCCGCTTCGCGGAGATAAAATTATATCTGTATTACCTAGCTGTTGCTAACACCAGTTAGCGACGGCTAGTAGGAGATAGCGACCATCTTGGGCCCCACTTTGCATGTGAGTGATATTTATCACTAATGACATGCAAAGTGGGCATGCCAAGATGTTAGCGACTGGAAACAGTCGCTAACATCGCTATCTCCTATTATCAACTTTTGGAAATATTCGCGATAAGCGCGAATATCTCCAAAAGCTAGCACCTGCCCTGAGCAGTTCTTAGCCATGTTATCCAATGGGAGGTGGATAACATGGCTAAGAGCATTAGCTCGGAAATGCATGAATATCGCTGAGTTTTCAGCGATATTAATGCATTGCGGTCGTTTTTTATCGTATTTGCGATAAACCTTGATAATAGCAAGGTTTATCTGCGATAATTTCTGACGATGCTTAGCGGTAAAAAAAACGTTGCTAAGCATCGTTAGGGATAAATATCGCTTAACTTTGGTAATATGCCCCAACGTCTGTTAACGTTCGATTCGAAGGAAATCAGGAAGTGTTGAAAAACATTGTCTGCGCCATCTTGTCTTTTTTCAAATGCCACACTTTTGTCGTGCACGGCAGCCATTTTAGATGCCTTGACCAGACCCACTCTGTGCACGCTGTCGATCCTTAGCATGGCTCCCCACCCTCGCAAGCATCTCCCCCAGGCAGTGGTCACCCCCGCTCTCTGTCTTATGCATGGGTAATAAACCTCCCCCCATCTGCGCTGCTCTTCCCTGAGAATCACACCCTGTGCCCGCCCGACACCTCCCTTTCGCCCTATTCACTACCGCACCCTCTGACACTCCTTTTCCTCTGTGTCCGATTGTCCAGGCTGGTCCTAGGGTATCAGCTAGCCCTGCAGATGTAGTTTATGGCCCCAGCTGTAAAGAATCACCCCTCTTCAAAGGAGTTATAGTAGATCAAGGCCCACACTCGATGAGATCCGTCACAGCAGACGCGTTCCTATTATCTGAAAACCATCCTGTATTGTGATTGGGGAGGGGACCGAGCCTGAAGCGGAAGATTCCAGGGATGACTCTTTGTACATCAAAGATTTTACAATTATGTGTCACATTAAAAATATATAGCACTCCGACAAAGTAGTAAGATTATAAAACTTTAATAACTTATAAATATATACAAGAAAACAAAAACAGTAATAACATATAAACATTTTTAGGGAAAAACAACGAAGTAGCGGTCGGCTGTGCGAATAGTCCCAACGCAGCACAACGTCCAGATTTCCGGCGTGGGGCGTCGCGGGGGGTGGGTCATCAGTAGCAAACTGTTGTGCGAATAGTTCCAAGGCAGCAGAACGATGGCACCAAGGTGATGTCCAGTAAGTTGCCGCACTGGTTTTGGTATCCTACAATGCTGCTCCGAATAACGGCGTGGGGCGCCCAGGGGGAGGCGGCGTGAACGGGCCTCTCCAGGTGGAGTGTCATCTGTTGTAGTGGGGCGCCCCTTTACCGTTTCAGTTGCCATTCCGTCCGTTTTTGGTCCACTGTGTCAAAAGCCGCAATTCAGCTGAGTTGCGCCCACTCTTGCGGTGCAGCGATAGGCGGCTGTCACAGGACTCTCAAAATGGCGGCAGGCTGTTTCCTTTTTGGGCCTGGTCCACTGAAATGGCCCTGGGACACCTTGGAAATCGGACGCTTGTCTGCTAGGTCTTGGACCCCATTCTCGAAAGCGTCCCCTCCGCCTTGAGGATTCATCAAATGTTTTGGGGGTCCCCGACTCCTGTAGGCTTCTGGTGGGGAGCGGCTGCCATGATTGCTCGCGGAATGACCACGACGGAGCTACGAGATGGTGGTGCTCTCATGCTGACGCCAGCTTCAGTCTGAAACATCCAGAAACAAGGTGGGGCTTTCATCGTTTGGGAAAAAAAAAAGTTTTCATCCAATGAAAAGTGTTGTTTTTAGGTCATATGATCAAGCCTTCCATCATTAGGAAACCAAAAGTAAAATGAACCAATGAAAAGTTTTATAAACAAGTCACATGACCTGTTATGCGGCATAGGGTATAAAATGCGGAGAAAATACGTTGGCACGTGAGGCGGCGTCAGTAGCGGACCGATGTGCGAATAGGCCGAAGGCAATACAACGCGCCAAGATCCGGATGGCACCGAGGTGGTGTCCAGCAAGTTGCAGCACTGGTGTGGCCATCCTACAATGCTGAAAGTCGGCGTGGGGCGCCCCGTTGGCCTGTGAGTTTGCGTCAGTAGCGGACCGATGTGCGAATAGGCCGAAGGCAGCACAACGCGCCAAGATCCGGATGGCACCGAGGTGGTGTCTAGTAAGTTGCCGCACTGGTGTGGCCATCCTACAATGTTGAAAGTCGGCGTGGGGCGCCCCGTTGGCCTGTGAGATGGCGGCAGTAGCGGACCGATGTGCGAATGGGGCCAAAGGCAGCGCAACAATATTTTCGGAATAGAAGACACCACAAGGCGCTGAGATGCCAAGATCCGGATGGCACCGAGGTGGTGTCTAGCAAGTTGTGGCACTGGTGTGGCCATCCTACAATGGTAAAAGTCGGCGTGGGGCGCCCTGTTGGCCTGTGAGATGGTGTCAGTAGCGGACTGATGTGCGAATGGGGCCAAAGGCAGCGCAACAATATTTTCTGACTGACACCACAAGGCGCTGAGATGCCAAGATCCGGAGGGCACCGAGGTGATGTCTAGCAAGTTGCTGTACTGGTGTGGCCATCCTACAATGGTAAAAGTCGGCGTGGGGCGCCCTGTTGGCCTGTGAGATGGTGTCAGTTGCGGACCGATGTGCGAATGGGGCCAAAGGCAGCGCAACAATATTTTCTGTATGGAAGATACCACTAGGCGTTGAGATGCCAAGATCCGGATGGCACCGAGGTGATGTCTAGCAAGTTGCTGTACTGGTGTGGTCATCCTACAATGCTGAAACTCGGCGTGGGGCGCCCCATTAGCCTGTGAGATGGCGTCAGTAGCGGACCGATGTGTGAATAGGCCGGAACCAGCACAAGGCGCCAAGATACGGATGTCACCGTGGTGGTTTCATAGTTGAGAGGCACTTCATCTGCAGTGGGGCGCCGAGATCCGGATGGCACCGAGGTGATGTCTAGCAAGTTGCTGTACTGGTGTGCTCATCCTACAATGCTGAAACTCGGCGTGGGGCGCCCCATTAGCCTGTGAGATGGCGTCAGTAGCGGACCGATGTGCGAATAGGCCGAAGGCAGCACAACGCGCCAAGATCCGGATGTCACCGTGGTGGTTTCATAGTTGAGAGGCACTTCATCTGCAGTGGGGCGCCGAGATCCGGATGGCACCGAGGTGATGTCTAGCAAGTTGCTGTACTGGTGTGGTCATCCTACAATGCTGAAACTCGGCGTGGGGCGCCCTATTAGCCTGTGAGATGGCGTCAGTAGCGGACCGATGTGTGAATGGGGCAAAGGTAGCGCAAGAATATTTTCTGAATAGAAGACACCACAAGGCGCTGAGATGCCAAGATCCGGATGGCACCGAGGTGGTGTCTAGTAAGGTGCACTGGTGTGGTCATCCTACAATGCTGAAACTCGGCGTGGGGCGCCCCATTAGTCTGTGAGATGGCGTCAGTAGCGGACCGATGTGCGAATAGGCCGAAGGCAGCACAACGCGCCAAGATCCGGATTTCACCGTGGTGGTTTCATAGTTGAGAGGCACTTCATCTGCAGTGGGGCGCCGAGATCCGGATGGCACCGAGGTGATGTCTAGCAAGTTGCTGTACTGGTGTGCTCATCCTACAATGCTGAAACTCGGCGTGGGGCGCCCCATTAGCCTGTGAGATGGCGTCAGTAGCGGACCGATGTGCGAATAGGCCGAAGGCAGCACAACGCGCCAAGATCCGGATGTCACCGTGGTGGTTTCATAGTTGAGAGGCACTTCATCTGCAGTGGGGCGCCGAGATCCGGATGGCACCGAGGTGATGTCTAGCAAGTTGCTGTACTGGTGTGGTCATCCTACAATGCTGAAACTCGGCGTGGGGCGCCCCATTAGCCTGTGAGATGGCGTCAGTAGCGGACCGATGTGCGAATGGGGCCAAAGGCAGCGCAACAATTTTTTTGGAATAGAAGAGACAACAAGGCGCTGAGATTCGGTTAGCACCGAGGTGGTGTCTAGCAAGCTATGCAGCTGAGTTGCGTGCGCACTTGCGGCGAATAGGTGGAAGGCAGCATAACAATGTTTTCTGAATAGAAGACACCACAAGGCGTTGAGATTCGGTTACCACCGAGGTGATGTCTAGCAAGTTGCCGCACTGGTGTGGCCATCCTACAATACTGCTCCGAATAACGGCGTGGGGTGCCCGAAGGGGGGGGGGGGGCGGCGTGAACGGGCCTTCCTAGGTGGAGGCTCGTCTGCTGTAGTGGGGCGCCCCTTTACCGTTTCAGTTGCCATTCAGCTGAGTTTCGGCTGCTCTTGATGCTACAGCGACAGGCGGCTGCTACAGGACTCTCAAAATGGCGGCCTGTTCTTTGGATTTGGGCCTGGTCCACTAAAATGGCCCTGGGACACCTTAGAACTCGGACGCTCGATTTTTTTTTCCTTTCCTGTACATGTAAAAAAAAGGTAAATGCCCGGTACGTTACACGCTTCATCTGCCACGATGAACTCTCTAGAGGAACCGAAAAAAAATATAGTTATGGTAACTATACCATGCATCGTCATATGGAGAGGTGGCACCAATTAATTATAGTGTTGCATAAAAGAGAGATTTGGAGGAGAACCCCTGACCTGCTAGTACATTCATCAAAGAAGTGGCACTGACCGCATCAGAGGCAAGGGAAACGGTCCCAAATATTTAGAAGAACTTTGGAAAGATTAAAATGACATGTTTAGATTGTGGCAAATTAATTTCATGTGGACAGATGAGTGTTACTCTAATAAATACAGCATATGAACATCATCATAGTCGATGGTTGGTAGAGACATTTTGACTATATCCTGGACCTGCCCGTCCTCGCCCAAAATGGCGCCGGAATAAATGGGACTCGTAACTCCTTGTTGTGTACTGCTTGCAGAACCTTGAAATCACGAGATACGTATGCAGTTTTGAAGCACACGAGAATTGATTGAATATTTCGACATCCCTATTGATATTAAGTTCTGATGTGTTATTGATTACTGTACTATTGAAAGTTCGAATTAACGTCACCCATGGTACTTGCCCGCAAATGTATATCTAGATAATTTTATTGTAACTGGCCCTGTCGTATTTTAATTATAAAATGTACGTCCACCGATTCCGTAACTGTTAGACACCTTAGTTCTTGCAACCTAATGGCCCGCCCGTTACGTTCCTCTACAGTGTAAATGTCTACTCATCATATACGATTACAGTTTGCTCCGTGGCCGGCCCACGTGGTTATAGGCTCGTATTTGTATAATGACATTTTCACAATAAAGGTTTTTAAAAGAAAACATGGTAGTAGTATATACATTGGTAAAGTTTTTAATAATAGTCACTGTTTTAGAATCATTAAAAGGCAAGTGAAATAAAGCAGACCAATTACATGAAGGGTAAAAGGTATAATACGAAGGAACGCAGTAAAGATAAATGGTCAAGGGCTGTTGTGTTTTCTATTCCTGCAACATAAAGTGATCGATAAGAATCTCATATTCAGGCGTATCGGCGACTAAGACAGCAGGTCGACCCTCTTTTGCTCAACGGCTCCGTCAAGGGACGAAGAAACGCTCTTTTTCTCGAAAAAAGAATATATTTTACTTGCAGGACAGTTGTAAATTTTCCGGGAAAGTACATTAGCCTGGAACATTATAACATATATTTAAGAAAAAATAATGTTCGGAAGTAATAAAAAGCGTAATTTTTAGGTCATATGACCAAGCCTTTCATCATTAGAATAAGAAAAGTAAAATGAACCAATGAAAAGTTTTATTAACAAGTCACATGACTTGTTATGCTTACGTTACGCGCTGCGCGCCCCGGATGACTTCCGGATGCGCTAACGCGGCGCGTCATATGACGCATTACGCGACAACGCAGGTCCAGAATATAGTCAAAATGTCTCCACCAACCAGCGGTCGGAACACAACCCCTTTCAGCAGGCTAAATAGTTCTGTTAAATGACAACAGAAGGGACAGGCAACAAGAACCATCAGTCAAAGAGGGGAGGGCTAGTTCTTCTCTACCGTGTTACATTGGGGCGCTACCGAAACTGATCGAATTGGTAGTCTACAGTGTTTCTGGATGTTTCAGACTGAAGCTGGGGTTAGCATGAGAGCAGTACCATTTCGTAGCTCCGTCGTGGCCATTCCGCAACCAATCATGGCAGCCGCTCTTTATCGTTATTTTGGGCGGGGTGGGTGGCGGAGCCGAGCTGTTTTGCAGCCATCATTGTGTGGAGTTCAGTTCATTTCACTAGTTTTGTATTTGTCATGAGGGGTTGTTCCTAATGTTTCTATTTTAGCGAGGTCAAAAAGAGATCCCATTAGTGGCCTACTGATTTTGCTCGATTCCTTTTCTTTTTTTTTTACACGATTTTTCGTTATCTGCAAAGACTAAACAGAGTATTGCGACTCTGTGTTTGTTTGTAAATAGAGAATGAACCAAAGAGAACCAATTCTAAAACAGTAAATACTTGGATAACAATCAATCAAATGGAGAGAGAAGCAGGCACGACGTATTACAACGGGGGCAAAGGCCTGCGTTAACTACCCTTCACTATGTGCAAAGAGAGAGTACTCCTAATAGAAATGAGGGGGGGGGGCACCATTCAAAGCAGATCAGTGTGCATAAACACGAAAATGTTTTCACTTACCACGTACTTGACATTCGACAGCTTATGATATTTGCTATTAAAAAACCATTGAAATTCACTGAAAAAACCATAGGTTATAGACCATATATAGTTAGGAATTAGCATTTACAAAACCTTGAAAATTCCCTGAAAAAACCATAGGTTATAGACCATATATAGTTAGGAATTAGCATTTAAAAAACCTTATTTTACTCACACAAAACCATTGAAATTCCATATATAGTTAGTTGCACTAACTATATATCGCGCACCCGCAATCCACTGCTGATGATGTCACATATTACATCATTCATGACATGGTCAGTGACATCACTGATGACATCACTGATGACATCTCAAATGACATCACTGATGACATCACTGATAACAACATCCAGTGATTTTATGTTTCTGTAAAGTTTAAATATGTCTTACATATTGAAGAATGAGTGGATGTATAAGTGTCTGGACGAAGGATTTAGTAGGTGCATGACTGACTGTATGAGTGAGTGATTAAATGTGTCTCACTGAGTGCATGGGTTAGTGACTAAACTGTCTTAATTTGTGCATCATTATGTCTGTTGTTCTGTAAACTGCTGCATGTGTTGATCAGTAGCTATATGAGTAACTATATGGGTTATTGATTGATTGTCCAAGTATTTGTATGGGAGACTGAGTGTGTGTGTGGCTGGCTGGGAGGTGTGTGACTCTGTGCAGATCAATGTGTACTTATATCAATGATTGTATAACAAGGTAAGTATGTGTTAGTATATGTTTGAAAATGTAAGGTGCTCTATGTTTAACTGTATAGACAAGAAAATGGAAGTGTGATTGATTCTTTACAGGACTGACTAGGTGTGTGAGTAACTCCATGGATGAGTGGCAGAGTGTGAGTGTCTGTATAGGTGTATGAGTGCATATGATAGTGTTGTAAAGATGAGTGATTGTATGTATGAATGATTGTATGGGTGAATGAGTGAATGTGTGTGTAGACGTAGGAATCAGTGAGTACATATGTAGTAACTAGTATTGGTGTGTCAATGGTTTCAAAAATTATACTCTGTATTTAACACTGGGTGAAACTGTGGAAAAGTAAATTTTGCCATGTTATATGTGCCTACGTGTTCCCCATGTTATGTCATATGTGCATGATCGATATGCATGTATTCCCCTATGATCGATTAAAGACGCAATTACAGTTGTGTCCATCTCTAGTATGCTAGTTTCCAGTCCTCGTGAATACAACGAATATCAGGCCTATGTAATCCTACGTTGCCACGTTTCACAGTGTGCACGTTAATTCATTGAAAAGTCCCCGTTTCTAGGCCTCAAAAGGGCCCGGACTCAGATTCAGCTCCTGTTTCCTGAACCCTCTCCGAGGAGCGATACAGCCCCCGCCTGTATCCCTGACCCTTAGCTTACTTTCATGCCTCGCAGTGCCCGGCTCGGCCTGGCTCTGCCTCCGAGTCTGCCAAGAGTATGTTATGATTCTAGTTATCAGTCCAGCCCTCCTTCTCTGCATTCCTAAGCTACTGAATCGCATCAATAGTTTCCGTCATGGTCTAGCCTTTATGTCTCCATGTAAGAGAAATACTGTATTAATATTCATAGAATATTCCTCGCACACACACTACATATAGGATTATGCATGCATCAGTCTTAATGTCTGTTAGCCTTTGCCCTGATAACTTTTGGATTCTATCAACATGTTCTCTAAACACCAGATACTAGATAGGCTTTAGGTACATGTCGCTCTGACACTCCAGACTTTCGTCTCCTCTTCTAGCACAGAAGTCATAGCCCCCAGTTCTCCCTAGTAACACGTCATTGCCAGTTTGCGCGCACCACTAGGTTAAAGGTCCCAGCTGCTCAGGTAGCCCCCTCCATGTTTCCGCCCCATTTATGACATATTCTGTTACGTTTGCATCACATGTCTATGTATACGCCCTGTACACACCTCTTGTTACACCCACTTTATGCCTTATCTTTCGCGACTGCTACAAACTCCGCCTACTGCTACGCCTACTGTATTGACTGTAATGTAAATGTTTTAACTATATATACTTGTGCACTGTTATTAAAAGCTAGCGCTCCTTTGTCCCTGCCCCAGGCAGCTGCCATCCCATCCCCGTACAGGCTGTCCTGTTCCAGTCCTTTATGCTTAATTAAAGCCTGTCAACTCTAGCTACCTCGTATCTTGACTCTTATTTATTGAGCTAACCGTTTATTGTTTATTGTCAAAAATAGAACCGGTATTTAATTATTTATTTACCACATAATGGCGCCCGAACAGGGACTTGCCCTTTCCCCACGCGCCGGAGAAGCCACGCAGGCCCCCTGATCCTCTGCAGCCGTGACGGAACCATACCGTGCACGTGCAGATATTTCTGCTTCAAGTATCCCTCAGGCCCACGGAGGAGACGGAGGTTGCGGTCCAGCATCCAGACGAGGCGGTGGAGGAACGCGGCGAGTCCCGACCAGAGCCCAAGCCGAGAGTCCAAGGTCCGAGGTATCCGGAGGCCCACCTGTAACTGAAGTCCGAAGTTCGTCCGTCCGTCGTCGTAGCAGTCCAGTCCAGTCCGAGGCCTTCCGTTCTTGCTGCCCGGTGAGTACCGTTGCTGGGGTAGTATCTAGACAGGGTCAATTAATTTGTCTCTGGTCCGTGGGTTTGGGTACACAGATCCAACACGAAGTGTCCACCTAGGTGGATGCGGGTCCTGACGTGTCTCTTTATGAGACCGGTAAGTTTCGTACTGTTTCAGCAGTGCATCTAGTCTGTTCTAGTAAGTTCTGTTCTCGAGAAATTCATGTGTTCTGTTCTCAGTATTTCAGGTAGTATCTTGTCCGAACCGTTATTTTTAAATGTTATTTCATGTGTTTTCAATGTCGTGGTATGAGTGATTTGTTTTCTTAAAGTTATTATTGTGTTTATTGTGTATTGTATTGTTTCTAGACTCCAGTCTAGTCATGCCTCTGTTCTCTAAGTTACGTCAGTTAAAAACTAGAAAAGGTCTGCTCGAGGAAGCAGTTCCTGTCCCGCCTAGGGACAGTCCAGGTCATTTTATGTATCATAAGCATGGCATAAGTGCCATATTATATCTAGACTTATGGGTCGAGTATACTAAAGATCTAGAAGAGAAATATAGATGGCCTGTATCAGGTACATGGGATGCCGAGTGCATCATGCGAGTAGAAGAAGTATTATGGAAAAAGAAATCCAGACAGTCCCAGAAAGATATGAAAAGTCTTACTGAGTATTCATAAAGTTAATCCTTCCTCATTGTGGGGTTCCAAAGAATATTTTATTTATCATTAAATTTTCTCATTTAAGCATAGGTTTCCAGTGGTGTATTCAAATTTAACAAAGTCCAATAACACTCCTTCCCCAATGCATTTCGGGCTAATCCTTAAGCCCTTCCTCAGGGGATAACTCTACGAAAAAAAGGAACATAACAATGTGTCACTATGTGTCCTGTTTGCTGTGCTTACGTTATGCCATATCCCTGTTCATGCAGTGATGCTATCACGTTAATCAAAAAGTGCCCGAATGTGAAAGTGAAAAAATTGCGGAGCCATGCATGTGTCAGGATATTCAAGGATCAGACTCCGAGTCACCGGAAAAGCCATTAAAAAACCATTCAAAAATTGAAAAACTAACCATGCGTGTTAACGTAGCCCAATGACCAAGTCACCTCACTGTGTATTAAGGAATGTGATAAAGAAAAGGTGCACACAAAGTGAGCGGAATACTCACAGTCCGTCAATCTAGATAGTAGCGCTGTTTCTGTAACGGAACAGTGCGCGTTAAAACGACAAACTAGAATATGTTGAACTCGTGAGAGTAAATCAACACGGTCTCGTGTAACGAGTACTTACAAAGTGCTCTGGTTAGAAAACGTGCTTCCGCGTTCAGCGTTGAAGTCGGGAACCCCGCGGGTGCTCTCGCTCAGTATCGTTTTTACCGGCGTGTGAGTTGGTGTGAAAAGTGAAAACGGACTGTATGACTCGAGTGAACTGAAAGTAAACAAAAGAACGCGGCGGCCATATTACAAGGGTGCTATGTTGAGTGTGTGAATATGTAAACATCAGTGAACATTGCAAATCAAGTTAAGGCACATTCAAAAACATGTAATACATCAAACGTTATAAGTCACAGATAACACAAAAATTCCATTCGATCATTAAGACCGTGTGGCAGCATCGATGCCATGTAGCGAATCCAAAAGTTCTCTCTTTTGAGTAGTGTCTGTTTGTTGTTGTGAGTGGGGATAATCTGTTCAAGAATAACAAATTTTAGTTGGGCTATAGAATGTTTTTGTTCCACAAAATGTGCGGCCACAGTAGATTTCAAATTTCTGGTTCTGATGTTACTTTTATGCTCAAGTAAACGAGTTCTAATCTTCCTCTCTGTGTGTCCAATATAGCATTTGCCACATGGACACTTGAGCATATAAATTAGATTAGCTGAATTGCAAGTGGCATTCACTCTCAATTTCACAGGGTGACCCTTCATTGGGTGATTGATGGTATTTCCTGTAATGCAGTTATTACAATTGCTGCAATTGTAACATGGACGTAAGCCTCTGTATGTCGTAGCTTCACGCTCGTTGGTGGATTTTTTTAGAATTTCCTTCAGATTGCGTCCTCTGGTATATGCAAACATTGGTGGTTGATCAAAAATGCCCCTAAAGTCTGGTTCAAAGTTCAGTAGCGCCCAATGTTTACGTATGATGTTCTTGTAACAGTTACTTAAGATGCTGTATTTCGAAACCACTACCATCCTGGTGTTTGCTGTTTTGACTGTGGGTTGTAATAATTCCTGTCTTTGCATGTCTCCTACTCGGTTGACTGCTACATCAAGAGTTTGTTGTGGGTACCCTCGAGCTTTGAATCTTTCCACCATTTTAGTGATTTCTTGTTGGCACACGCTCTCTGAAGATACTATTCTTTTCACCCGCATCAGTTGGGATAAGGGTAAGTTACGTTTCAGCCCAGGTCTATGGAAACTCTGGTGATGTAATAGTGAATTCCTATCAGTAGGCTTTCGAAAAATTGTGGTGTTCCACTTTCTGTTGTCACATAGTATCTCCACGTCCAGGAAGTGTATACATTTTCTATCCATGTTCCAAGTGAATTGTAATCGTTGGTTGATGCCATTCCATGTATTTAGAAATTCAGTCAGTTCACATTCTGTACCTCTCCAAAGGATGAAAATATCATCAATGAATCTCAAAAAGATTTTACCATGTCTTAACCAAGTTTCATGTTTGAGGATGTGTTCTTCTTCGAATGTTTTCATCACAATGTTCGCGTAGGACGGCGCGGCACAATTGCCCATGGCAGTCCCATTTAGTTGGTGAAACCATTGGTCAAACACTGTGAAATAACTATGAAAGAGTGTAAAAATCATTAGTTCCATAATCAGTGTTTTCATGTCTGAGTCCAGATCAGAATTAGCCAATTCCTGTTCAATTGCAGTTATACCCATGTCATGAGGTATTGATGTGTAGAGCGAACATACGTCCACTGTACACATGAGTAAGTCTTCTTCTTGAGACATGTTGATCACTTCTTCCAATTTCACTAGAAAATCTGTTGTGTCCCTGATATGAGACCTGGTGTTTACTACAAAGGGTTGCAAGTATCTGTCCAAAAATTTGCCAATGTGTTCATGTATAGATCCCTTGGTGGACACTATTGGTCTAAATGGTGGTCTAGTTGGATGTTTGTGCATCTTCGGCAACATATACAACGTGGGAGGTTTCGGATTCTCAGGTGTTAAGTATCGTCGTGTTCGATCATTGATGGTACCCTTCTCAAATGCTTTAGTGATGATATCCAGTAATGTTATCAAGAACTCGTTGGTTGGATCGGCCCTCAAGGGTGCATAGGTGTTACTGTCACTCGTGTGAGCTAACACTTCATCATGATAAAATTTAGCATCCATGATGACTAACGCGCCACCTTTATCTGCTGTCTGACATACAATGTCTGGGTTATTAGCAATCTTTCGAAGTGTGTTTCTTTCTGCAGTTGTCAAATTTTCACGTTTTGCTTTGGTTTGAAACGGCAATCTCGACAAATCTTTTTTCACCATGCTTTCGAATACATCAATGATTTTGTGACTCACTGGAGCCAGGAATGTACTACGTGGTCGAAGCCCTCTTAACATATCATCTTCTTTGTCTGTGATGGTAACTACGTTTTCGAAATAGTGTCGGAGTCTGATGTTTCTGACCAATTTGAACGTGCTTACCTCAAGCTCTAACGTGTTGGTTTTGGTTGTGGGTACAAACGTTTGACCCTTTTGTAATACTCGTAGTTCTTCCTGTGACAACTGTGTGGAAGAGATATTTATCACCAGATTGTCATTCACATTTATCTCCGACGATAAGGTTTCTTGACCTTTGGCTGTTCTTTTGCCACCTCTGCGGGTTTTTCCCCTCCTGGATCTGTGGTTTGAATTTGGCCCTCCTCTAAAAAATGAACCGTGGATGTTGAAGTGCCCGGTTGCTCCGTGGGTGTTGCCTCAGTTGTAGTCTTCGTTGTTCTCGTTGTTCTATTGTCCCCATCCGAGGAGGATGTCTCATTCTCCGAATAGGGATTATAAGCTCGATTAGGACGTCGGCGGGCGTACACTTCTGCCCAAGTGTACACCTCGCATTGTGCAATGTTGCCAATTGCTGGAAGACGTCAACACTCAACTAGAGAAACATAGACGTGAAACCCAAGAACGGAAACTACGCAAGTACAAAAGGGACACTATTGATTATAAGCTCGGCGAGGTGTACACTTGGGCAGAAGTGTACGCCCGCCGACGTCCTAATCGAGCTTATAATCCTTATTCGGAGAATGAGACATCCTCCTCGGATGGGGACAATAGAACAACGAGAACAACGAAGACTACAACTGAGGCAACACCCACGGAGCAACCGGGCACTTCAACATCCACGGTTCATTTTTTAGAGGAGGGCCAAATTCAAACCACAGATCCAGGAGGGGAAAAACCCGCAGAGGTGGCAAAAGAACAGCCAAAGGTCAAGAAACCTTATCGTCGGAGATAAATGTGAATGACAATCTGGTGATAAATATCTCTTCCACACAGTTGACACAGGAAGAACTACGAGTATTACAAAAGGGTCAAACATTTGTACCCACAACCAAAACCAACACGTTAGAGCTTGAGGTAAGCACGTTCAAATTGGTCAGAAACATCAGACTCCGACACTATTTCGAAAACGTAGTTACCATCACAGACAAAGAAGATGATATGTTAAGAGGGCTTCGACCACGTAGTACATTCCTGGCTCCAGTGAGTCACAAAATCATTGATGTATTCGAAAGCATGGTGAAAAAAGATTTGTCGAGATTGCCGTTTCAAACCAAAGCAAAACGTGAAAATTTGACAACTGCAGAAAGAAACACACTTCGAAAGATTGCTAATAACCCAGACATTGTATGTCAGACAGCAGATAAAGGTGGCGCGTTAGTCATCATGGATGCTAAATTTTATCATGATGAAGTGTTAGCTCACACGAGTGACAGTAACACCTATGCACCCTTGAGGGCCGATCCAACCAACGAGTTCTTGATAACATTACTGGATATCATCACTAAAGCATTTGAGAAGGGTACCATCAATGATCGAACACGACGATACTTAACACCTGAGAATCCGAAACCTCCCACGTTGTATATGTTGCCGAAGATGCACAAACATCCAACTAGACCACCATTTAGACCAATAGTGTCCACCAAGGGATCTATACATGAACACATTGGCAAATTTTTGGACAGATACTTGCAACCCTTTGTAGTAAACACCAGGTCTCATATCAGGGACACAACAGATTTTCTAGTGAAATTGGAAGAAGTGATCAACATGTCTCAAGAAGAAGACTTACTCATGTGTACAGTGGACGTATGTTCGCTCTACACATCAATACCTCATGACATGGGTATAACTGCAATTGAACAGGAATTGGCTAATTCTGATCTGGACTCAGACATGAAAACACTGATTATGGAACTAATGATTTTTACACTCTTTCATAGTTATTTCACAGTGTTTGACCAATGGTTTCACCAACTAAATGGGACTGCCATGGGCAATTGTGCCGCGCCGTCCTACGCGAACATTGTGATGAAAACATTCGAAGAAGAACACATCCTCAAACATGAAACTTGGTTAAGACATGGTAAAATCTTTTTGAGATTCATTGATGATATTTTCATCCTTTGGAGAGGTACAGAATGTGAACTGACTGAATTTCTAAATACATGGAATGGCATCAACCAACGATTACAATTCACTTGGAACATGGATAGAAAATGTATACACTTCCTGGACGTGGAGATACTATGTGACAACAGAAAGTGGAACACCACAATTTTTCGAAAGCCTACTGATAGGAATTCACTATTACATCACCAGAGTTTCCATAGACCTGGGCTGAAACGTAACTTACCCTTATCCCAACTGATGCGGGTGAAAAGAATAGTATCTTCAGAGAGCGTGTGCCAACAAGAAATCACTAAAATGGTGGAAAGATTCAAAGCTCGAGGGTACCCACAACAAACTCTTGATGTAGCAGTCAACCGAGTAGGAGACATGCAAAGACAGGAATTATTACAACCCACATTCAAAACAGCAAACACCAGGATGGTAGTGGTTTCGAAATACAGCATCTTAAGTAACTGTTACAAGAACATCATACGTAAACATTGGGCGCTACTGAACTTTGAACCAGACTTTAGGGGCATTTTTGATCAACCACCAATGTTTGCATATACCAGAGGACGCAATCTGAAGGAAATTCTAAAAAAATCCACCAACGAGCGTGAAGCTACGACATACAGAGGCTTACGTCCATGTTACAATTGCAGCAATTGTAATAACTGCATTACAGGAAATACCATCAATCACCCAATGAAGGGTCACCCTGTGAAATTGAGAGTGAATGCCACTTGCAATTCAGCTAATCTAATTTATATGCTCAAGTGTCCATGTGGCAAATGCTATATTGGACACACAGAGAGGAAGATTAGAACTCGTTTACTTGAGCATAAAAGTAACATCAGAACCAGAAATTTGAAATCTACTGTGGCCGCACATTTTGTGGAACAAAAACATTCTATAGCCCAACTAAAATTTGTTATTCTTGAACAGATTATCCCCACTCACAACAACAAACAGACACTACTCAAAAGAGAGAACTTTTGGATTCGCTACATGGCATCGATGCTGCCACACGGTCTTAATGATCGAATGGAATTTTTGTGTTATCTGTGACTTATAACGTTTGATGTATTACATGTTTTTGAATGTGCCTTAACTTGATTTGCAATGTTCACTGATGTTTACATATTCACACACTCAACATAGCACCCTTGTAATATGGCCGCCGCGTTCTTTTGTTTACTTTCAGTTCACTCGAATCATACAGTCCGTTTTCACTTTTCACACCAACTCACACGCCGGTAAAAACGATACTGAGCGAGAGCACCCGCGGGGTTCCCGACTTCAACGCTGAACGCGGAAGCACGTTTTCTAACCAGAGCACTTTGTAAGTACTCGTTACACGAGACCGTGTTGATTTACTCTCACGAGTTCAACATATTCTAGTTTGTCGTTTTAACGCGCACTGTTCCGTTACAGAAACAGCGCTACTATCTAGATTGACGGACTGTGAGTATTCCGCTCACTTTGTGTGCACCTTTTCTTTATCACATTCCTTAATACACAGTGAGGTGACTTGGTCATTGGGCTACGTTAACACGCATGGTTAGTTTTTCAATTTTTGAATGGTTTTTTAATGGCTTTTCCGGTGACTCGGAGTCTGATCCTTGAATATCCTGACACATGCATGGCTACGCAATTTTTTCACTTTCACATTCGGGCACTTTTTGATTAACGTGATAGCATCACTGCATGAACAGGGATATGGCATAACGTAAGCACAGCAAACAGGACACATAGTGACACATTGTTATGTTCCTTTTTTTTGTAGAGTTATCCCCTGAGGAAGGGCTTAAGGATTAGCCCGAAATGCATTGGGGAAGGAGTGTTATTGGACTTTGTTAAATTTGAATACACCACTGGAAACCTATGCTTAAATGAGAAAATTTAATGATAAATAAAATATTCTTTGGAACCCCACAATGAGGAAGGATTAACTTTATGAATACTCAGTAAGACTTTTCATGTCATAAACAAAAGCTGTGCAACAGGGTGTCCCCTTCCAATGGGAGGAGCTGTGTATTAGTTTTGAGTTCACGCTGGTTGGTACAGACAGCGCCAGACCCTGTTTGCACGCCACAAAAATCAACTGTTGAATATAAGGAGTCAACAACCGCTGTGCAAGCCCTTTGTTTATAGTTCTATCAGTCCCAGAAAGATGCCATCGAGTTATGGCGCAAAGAATCTCACAAAAGAACAGAGAAAGAAATCAGAAAGTCAGAGTTAAGTAGAGAATCCTCAGAAAGAGCCCAAGAAAGGGAATTAATCGAAATAGGTGAACGAGTTAAAGCCGAACAGTCAGACAGACAGAGAAATGCCCTCATTAAGGGTATGTATCCTCTTCTTGCCGAGGGCTTGCCGAAAGCAACCCCGGAAGCACTATGTAATTTTCCGCCGCCATTAGTTCCGATTAAGCTACGTCACAAACCGACCGCAGCTGATATTTTTCTCTCGTCCTATTTGGACGAGACAGTCCCAGAATATGCAAATCCTGTTCCGCCAGCTCCTGTAAATAATGTAATTCCTGTTCTTCCAGCCACCGGGGCACCTGTTACAGCACCTGTTACGGTACCCCCGGTCCAGCCCACAGTACAAGTACCCGCTACATCGGTCACTCTGCCAGCACGAAGAGTATCAGTCGACGATTCCAGTTTAGGGGCCGCGGGAGGAGGTCCTCCTGGTACCCCGCCGCCACACAAACGTGTAACGTTAGTCGAGTTACATGAACGTGCGTTACAGCGTACGCCCAAATATCAGTCCGTTGCAGATATCAAACGAGCTCTTACCGAATGCCGCTATGATCCAGTCCCAGGCGATGATAATATGGTTATATATTCATTGCGTGTAAGACGGGTGACCGAGTATTTGGACACCCTACCGAATATGAAAGAAGATCTAGACAGAATATATCGTTTCATCCGTACAGGAGACGATCCAGAAAGTATTGGCGAAATCATGTCTCTAAGGAAAGCTGAGACCCAGCTCATGCTATTAAAGTTTCTAATTAATTGTTTAATAAGGGAACAAGATTGTCCGACTAAAGATCCGACCGAAATGAAAGTTCTGACAAGGTGGAGTGATAATATAGCCGAGGGTAGACACAAGACACTCAGTAGTATAGAGAGTATGTACAAGAAAATTCGTAAGGAAATAATAAGGTTACACGAAAAACGTAAAGAAGCACAAGTAAGCGAGAAAGAAAATGACTCTTCTACTGAAGAGGTAGACGACGAGAATCCTTCCAGAATAGCGTGTGTAGGTAAAACTAGACTTCCCGACCGACATTCACGTCTAGACTACAAGAAAGCTTTTCCTTCTCTAGTACCAGAACAAGGTTCTCTAGAACAAGTATTTCAAGCTACCGATCACATTCTGAAATCACGAATCGGTTATAGTGAACTTAGTACCATGCATGAACAAGAACTAGCCCGATCAGCAGTCCGATGGGTTACTGATCCTACCACTTTTCCAGATGAAATAGTGGCACAAATGTTTCTGAAACTGCCCCCAGCCGAGCAGCGACTGGTGGGTATGTATATGATTCAGCACCTCATTACATTGTATGAGGGTCAGCATTCTGATCCAGGTCCGTTACATGATGTTCTGAACGAGTTACTCCAGTATAGATGGAAAGGTTTAGGTACAGATTTAATTAGTGTCATTCTAGAACAGCGCCACAAATATAGAACGTTTCTGAATCCGCATTTTGTTCACGTCTCACCTCCAGAAAGTAAACCATTCTATATAGACAGACAGCATCCGTTACGAGAAGTCCATCCAGTTAGAGGAACGGGTGGCGATCTAGAACGAGTATTTGTTTACACCCCGATTACCAAGATGGAACTCTTAGAGATGAAGAAGTTAATTCCCTGTCACGACAAAGATCCAGCAGGGTTCCATCGAGAATTAAAAGACATGCTCCGTATGGGAGAATACACGTATCCAGATATCATTAAAATGTTAAAGGTCCTGTTGCCTGCGGGCA
Source organism: Lissotriton helveticus (assembly GCF_964261635.1). NCBI lineage: Eukaryota > Metazoa > Chordata > Amphibia > Caudata > Salamandridae > Lissotriton > Lissotriton helveticus. Next base: position 423,558,589 of record NC_136068.1, read on the forward strand.
TATATGAAAAACTCAAGGAAAAAGAATGGGAGGTGGGAGAGAAAAAGATTGATTGGACAGCTCTAGAAGCTGAAGATAATGCACGTGTACCAGGTACCGGTCTTGGGGACAAATGTAAAGAATTACCTGAGTTATTGATTCAGGTTTTGCCAAGATTATTAGCCACGAAAAAGGAAGATTGGGATGCAATCTCAGCATGTAAACAGAAACCAGATGAAGACACTAGTGATTTTTATTCTAGATTCGAGAAATGTTTTATCATTAACAGTGGTTTGAAGACAGGTAGCGAGTCATACCCTCATCTTTTTGTTACTAAACTAGTCGAGAATTCAAGCCCACAAGTTAAAAATCGAGTTTTGAAAGTCGAAAGTACTTGGCAAGCTAATACCCCGTCCCAAATGCTCCAGATGCTCCAGTATCACCAGAATAGAATCAGGGAAGAGCAAGAACACGAGAGAAAACGTATGAAAGATACGAAAATGAAAGTACTAGTTGCACAATCTGTTCCACAAGACAGTCAGAAGAGGGGTCCGAATCAAGCCAGTCATTCTGCAGCTCCCGTTAAAGGGACTTGTAATTATTGTAAACAGCCAGGTCATTTTATAAACGAGTGTGCAGTTCTGAAACACAACATAGCTACGGGTAAAACTAAAGAAAGACCACGTCCGCCTAGACAAGAACAAGTTTCACCGACTTCTCAGTCACCGCAGAATGCACAACAGACAGTTCCAGCATCGCAGCCCATCGCTGCAACACAGCATGTTACACAACAGATGTACCAGTATGCCCAGACAGAGTATCCAGAGTACCAACAGTATTCATGAAACAGCCTAGAGAGGGAGGTAGGCTTGCCTCTCATCGAGATACCCGTAGATCAAGAGGGTCCCTATGTACACAGTCAAGTATTAGGGAAAGATAGAAAGTTTTTGATTGATACAGGGGCAAGTAGGACTACTATCAGTCATGACGAGGTTCCAGGGGCTCCGCTCTCAGGCTCTAGAAATGTTTCCCTTGGATTTTCAGGAAAGCCTATTGTAAACGAAATTTCAAAGCCAGTTACTCTAGAAGTTGGTCCATTGTCCCGAACTACTGATTTGTTACTTACGAAGTCATGTCCAGAAAATGTGTTAGGTATTAAAACATTGAAAGAATTAGGTGCAGTTATTTGCTGTTCCCCAGAGGGAATACGCTTGTTTTTAAGAGACTTTAAAGGTCACTATGTATTACGTGATTTTGATCCAAGATTGTCCAATGTACCGCAGCATTTATGGGCGCAAGGTCCAACTGATGTAGGTTTTATGCAAATCACACCCCATCGTGTGACTCTCAAGCAAGGTATAGTCCTGCCACGAATCAGACAGTACAGATTGCCACCTGAGGCTGTAGCAGCCTTATCCAAAATTATTGACGAGCTCATTGCTCAAGGAGTGGTTGTAGAAACTGACTCCAATGTATGTAATTCTCCTATCATTCCAGTCATGAAACGTACTGATCCAAATGCACCTCCAGTATATCGATTAGTGATTGACCTTCGAGAACTTAATAAATGTATCATACCCCAGTATCCAGTAGTCCCAGATATTTCATCCTTATTGACAGCTATTGATCCCGAAGCTACATTTTTTAGTGTAATAGACCTCAAGAATGCATTTTTCAGTGTTCCCATTCATCCAGACAGCCAGTACCTTTTCGGTTTTTGTTTAAATGGAAGGAGCTATAAATTCACACAAGCTCCTCAAGGTTTCACAGAAAGTCCTAGTATTTACAGTCAAGCACTTAAAAGACAACTAGACAATATTCACATGCCAGCAGACACTGCCCTGCTCCAGTATGTAGATGATCTACTGATCACAGCCCGTTCTGAACGTGACTGCGAGCGAGCGTCACTTACAGTTCTGTATTTCCTGGCCGAGATGGGGCACAAGGTGTCCCCTTCGAAGCTCCAGTTCTGTGTCCAGCAAGTGATCTACTTAGGCCACTTACTGTCCAAGTGGGGTAGGCAGTTGACACCAGACCGTATCCAGTTAATAGCGAGTCTTCCACAGCCCAAGACACAGAAGGAGGTACGAGCTTTTATTGGCCTCACTTCTTACTGCAGACAATGGATTCCTCAGTATGCATTTCTAGCAAAGCCACTGATACAGTTAACGACACAGGAGGCAGCCGTATCGACTGTCCTCCCTTGGACATCTGAACATACACTTAGTTTTAATGAGTTAAAGAAAGCCTTATGCCAAGCACCTGTTCTAGCTACACCGAACTACAGTAAGCCTTTTACACTTTTTGTCACAGAACGTGATGGTACTGCATTATCTGTTCTCACACAAGATCAAGCGGGACAGTACAAGCCTTGTGCTTATTTTTCGAGCACATTAGATCCAGTAGCCCAGGCTCTGCCTGCGTGCCTCAAGTCAGTTGCAACCACAGCTCTAGCAATCAGACAAAGTGATTCCATAGTATTAGGACACTCCCTGACAGTACAAGTCCCACATTCCGTGGAAGTTCTTTTGAACCGAACACAGACACAGCACTTGACCATTGCACGTTTAACAGGTTATGAACTGACATTGTTCCAGCCACACATAGAAATCAGACGCTGCAACGTTCTAAATCCTGCTACACTGTTACCGTCAGTTACTTCAAATCCCGCCACACATGACTGTGTGGAAGTCATTAACACTATGACTAAGCCAAGACAAGACCTGACAGACATTGCATTACCTAATCCTGACCTGACACTTTATGTGGATGGTTCATGTATGAGAACTAGTACAGGAGAACTATTAGCCGCGTATGCAGTGACTACCGAAACTGAAGTTATAGAAACACACCGTATTGACACCCTGTCTGCTCAAGCAGCAGAGCTAGTTGCTCTGACCCAAGCCTGCATACGTGCCAAGAACCTGAAAGTGAACATATATACAGATTCACGTTACGCATTCGGAGTTGTACACAACTTCGGAGTACTCTGGCAGGAGAGAGGTTTCATGACTTCTCATGGAACCAAGATTCAGCATGGTCTCCTCATTCAAGCTCTGTTAGATGCAATACATTTACCGACAGCTATTGCTATCATGAAGTGTAAAGCACATATGAAAGTTACTGACATCATTTCCCAAGGTAATGATCTAGCAGATCGAACAGCCAAGCTTACAGCTCAGACACCAGACATTCCAGTTAACAAGACACGGACATCCACTCCAGATCCGACTACATGTATGACAGTTAAGGACCCTACACAAGATGTCATAGACATACAGTTACATGCTACTCCTGAAGAAATCAAGAAATGGTCCGAACAAGGAGGGGTCCTGACAGATCAGGGATGGGTGACGAAGGGAAAAGCCACATGGTTTCTCCCCGACTCTATGGTTCAAGTCATTATCAATACCGCACATAGTCCAGCACATCTAGGAGAAAAAGCCATGTTAGACAGTATACAGAACCTCTGGTTCAACAAGCACTTACGAGCTGTAGCCAAGCAGAAAGTCCGTACTTGTATGATATGTTGTCAATTCAATCCAGGTAAAAGTGTCCCGGTGGAACAAGGTGGATTCCAACCTCCTGACCACCCTTTTGAAGTCCTCCAGATGGATTATATTCAGATGGAGCGATGTCGAGGTTTCAAGTATGTCCTTGTAGTTGTATGCGCTTTGTCCAGGTGGACAGAAGCATATCCAGTTCCAGATTACACAGCAGCGACCACTGCCAAGCAGTTGGTTCGTGAATTCTTCCCCCGTTATGGACTCCCTAGGGTCGTGTATTCTGATAACGGCCAGCCATTCTCATCTGAGTTGATGAAACATGTTTCCCTCTTGTTAGGGTACCAGTGGAAGTTCCATTGTGTGCGCCATCCTGAAGCAGCCGGTCTCGTAGAGAGACATAATCAAACCCTGAAAATCCGTATTGCTAAGACATGTAAAGAGAAAGGTGTAGACTGGCTAGTTGCCCTGCCAGTTGCTCTATTCTTCATGCGAATGGTTGCACACTCCAGATCAGGTCTGTCTCCTTATGAGGTCGTATTCGGCCGCCCCCCAAACATGTGGGGAACACCTAGACCCCGCAGTATTACAGATGTTTCCAGTAATATGCTGACAGATTACCTAGCTTCCTTGATGTCTGCCCTACACTCTTGTCGTTCACAGGTTGCCGCCGCATTTCCAGATAATACCGAGGTGAAACCGCATGAAATCGTTCCAGGAAGCCTCGTGTTGGTCCGGAATTTTGATCGTTCAAGTCCGCTGGAGCCTCGCTGGAAGCAACCTCAACTAGTCCTTCTGACCACCCGTACGGCCGTGAAGTTGGAGGGCTGCAAGGGTTGGGTCCATCTGTCGCATGTCAAGAAATTTCATGGACTCCGAAACAAGACTTTTAATGACATTTCTACAGACATTTCCATTTCCAAAGACTGCCTGAAACCAGACTCTAATCCTGACATTAAGTCAAATCCAGAACTGAATGTTCCTCTGTTAGAGAAAACTCTGCAGCAGGAGTATAAATCCAAACTCCGGTCTAGTAAAATAAGTCAGCCAGTTTAATTGTCTAAGTCCCTCTCGGGTGAAACGGTTAGACAGGTATCTGACATGTATGAGATAGACCCCCATAGTGAGAGAGTTAGTCAAAACTCTATCCGATGTATCGTTTTTCTAAGTTTTATATTGTTTCTAAGTTTAATGGTTACCTGCACAAGTTATGCATTGCATTTATGTTTTCCAATTTCTCATGTAAATAAGTTTTCTAATGCTACAGTAGAGCACACATTTAGTGATCTGCCTCCTCACGAGTTATCCTATCGTCTTGCTATGAGAAATAATACATTTATAAGAATGTTACACTATTCACACCAGACCAGCAATGCCACTAATTGTTGGGTGTGTGGTCGACTCCCCCCTTTCCAGACACCGAAGGGAGTTCTGCCACTCTTTCCTTATCCGTTTTCACATAATGGTTCGTGTGGAGCATGGTCCATGTTAACGTCATCTTCAAGTGATATGTCCTTTCTGAATAGAACATGTTTTCCAGACAAGCAAGGTCTCCCCCATAGAACAGGGTTAGATCTAGAAAACGAAGTTTATAATTTAGGTAATTATTCTTCGAATTTTATGGTCCTGAATGTTCAGTCTGATACTACTCCAGACTTGCCTGCTATTTCAGTACTACCAGTCAAAGGCGAATTATGTGTCAGAAATAATGGTTCCGCACATGTAGGACATAGTGATTGTACTACTACTGTCGAGTATAGTGACAGTGGGAAATCTATTTTCAAAGCCTCACGTCATTCTTATTTTGTTTGTGGTCAGACCGCATATGTTCGTCTGCCCCTCGATTGGGATGGAACATGTTACATTGCCTTCCTACTGCCACCAGTTTTTCTAGCCCCATCTGATTATCACAGAAACACACATCTAGTACACGTCAGACATAGAAGGGAGATTGAGTCCCCGATTGTCGATCAAACTGAAACTACTCTAGAACAATATCAAGATTTCAATAAAGGTTTCTTCTTCTTTATAGGACCTGTCCAGAATAGTAAGTTAATACGTAGACTAACCAGAACCCTTGAAGCAGTAGTGAATGAGACTACTTCTGCTCTAGGTAACTTAACCGAAGAGCAATCTGCTATGAGATTTGTCGTGCTCCAAAATCGTCTCGTTCTTGACGTCATACTGGCCGATAGAGGAGGAGCATGTAGAGTCATCGGATCTAGTTGCTGCATTTTCATTCCTAATAACGCGCCGTCTGTTTATTCAGCTATAACCAGACTTCATAAAATTGCCCATCAGTTACACCAGAATCCAGGCACCTGGACATGGTCCAGTTGGCTCTGGAGTATCATATCTGCTTGGGGATGGAAAGTATTGTCATTTTTAGGTATTGCAGTAATGATCATATTCAGTTGCTGCCTCTGTATACAATGTGGCCCTGCGATTTGCGGCATTTGTGCTACCTCTTGTATTCCTAGTCCTAAATCCCGTTCCAAGACAATTCGAGACGAGCAAATGATGCTATATGAAATGATAGATGGTATCATGAATATAGATGTTTCCTGATGGAAACGTAGGGCACAAGGAGGGAATGTGGAAAAGTAAATTTTGCCATGTTATATGTGCCTACGTGTTCCCCATGTTATGTCATATGTGCATGATCGATATGCATGTATTCCCCTATGATCGATTAAAGACGCAATTACAGTTGTGTCCATCTCTAGTATGCTAGTTTCCAGTCCTCGTGAATACAACGAATATCAGGCCTATGTAATCCTACGTTGCCACGTTTCACAGTGTGCACGTTAATTCATTGAAAAGTCCCCGTTTCTAGGCCTCAAAAGGGCCCGGACTCAGATTCAGCTCCTGTTTCCTGAACCCTCTCCGAGGAGCGATACAGCCCCCACCTGTATCCCTGACCCTTAGCTTACTTTCATGCCTCGCAGTGCCCGGCTCGGCCTGGCTCTGCCTCCGAGTCTGCCAAGAGTATGTTATGATTCTAGTTATCAGTCCAGCCCTCCTTCTCTGCATTCCTAAGCTACTGAATCGCATCAATAGTTTCCGTCATGGTCTAGCCTTTATGTCTCCATGTAAGAGAAATACTGTATTAATATTCATAGAATATTCCTCGCACACACACTACATATAGGATTATGCATGCATCAGTCTTAATGTCTGTTAGCCTTTGCCCTGATAACTTTTGGATTCTATCAACATGTTCTCTAAACACCAGATACTAGATAGGCTTTAGGTACATGTCGCTCTGACACTCCAGACTTTCGTCTCCTCTTCTAGCACAGAAGTCATAGCCCCCAGTTCTCCCTAGTAACACGTCATTGCCAGTTTGCGCGCACCACTAGGTTAAAGGTCCCAGCTGCTCAGGTAGCCCCCTCCATGTTTCCGCCCCATTTATGACATATTCTGTTACGTTTGCATCACATGTCTATGTATACGCCCTGTACACACCTCTTGTTACACCCACTTTATGCCTTATCTTTCGCGACTGCTACAAACTCCGCCTACTGCTACGCCTACTGTATTGACTGTAATGTAAATGTTTTAACTATATATACTTGTGCACTGTTATTAAAAGCTAGCGCTCCTTTGTCCCTGCCCCAGGCAGCTGCCATCCCATCCCCGTACAGGCTGTCCTGTTCCAGTCCTTTATGCTTAATTAAAGCCTGTCAACTCTAGCTACCTCGTATCTTGACTCTTATTTATTGAGCTAACCGTTTATTGTTTATTGTCAAAAATAGAACCGGTATTTAATTATTTATTTACCACAAAACAGAGGTTATATTAAAATGTGAGGAGATGCATTGTATTGTCACATGAATGATATCATCAGTGATGTGGTCATTGATGTCAAATGAGATGTCATCAGTGATGTCATCAGTGATGTCATCAGTGATGTCATCAGTGATGTCATTTGAGATGTCATCAGTGATGTCATCCGTGATGTCACTGACCATGTCATGAATGATGTAATATGTGACATCATCAGCAGTGGATTGCGGGTGCGCGATATATAGTTAGTGCAACTAACTATATATGGAATTTCAATGGTTTTGTGTGAGTAAAATAAGGTTTTTTAAATGATAATTCCTAACTATATATGGTCTATAACCTATGGTTTTTTCAGTGAATATATATATATATGCATGTATATATGTATATATATATATATATGCATGTATATATGTATATATATATATATATATGCATGTATGTATATATGTATATATATGCATGTATGTATATATGTATGCATGTATGTATATATGTATATGTATGTATGTATGCATGTATGTATGTATGTATATGCATGTATATGTGTATATATGTATATATGCATATGTGTATATAGGTGTGTATGTGTTTATATATATCCACCTGCAATCTTTTTCGTTTCACCACAAGGTTGAGGCAGGCACCACTTTTTCATTTATTTCCCTCCGTCCGCCAATACACATTTCAACCCTCACTGCGGTCTCGGTCACATGACATGCCTACTCGTCTAACTGCTTTTACGTCCTCACGTCCTTTCCAAATCATAAACATAAAAATAATACTACCAGTTTAATTAATACATATCGTAAAGATCGCCGTATTATTTCAGTTTGAAAATGCATAATTCATCATTGCACAACTCAATTAAAACTGTCTGCTCTCATTTCATTACCAATTGTGTGTGTGCGTGTGTGCGTGTGTGTGTATGTATATATATGTATATATGTGTATATATATATATATATATATATATGTGTGTGTATATATATATGTATATTACCTACTGGCGGTCGCCAGTAGGTATATATAGTTAGGATTTTTTCTCTATGGGATTTTTGAAAATTCTATGTCTAATAACTTTGGCGTTTGTGGACGGAATTGGCTGAAATTTTCAGGAAAATGGAACATTTTGTTTCTGAGCAGCCCCTGAAAATTTGGGGGGGGGGGGGGTCGTCAAGGGGGGGCCGAGAAAAAAGGGGGGTCCCAAAACGTGTTTTTGCCATGCAATTTTCCATAGGGCGGTTGGCCTCACTTTTAGCTCGAACGGCTGAATGGATTTCCACGAAACTTGGCAAAATTGTAGATATTGTTTGCCCGATGTGCCTTTGCTAGGTCTCAAGATATGTGGTCCTGTGAATTTTGAGTAAATTAGGCTTAAAAAAAGATATATATCTAGAGCCGCGCCCGGTACGCGTACCGGGGAGCGCTCCAGGCGCGCCACGCGACTTGCGCACGGCAAGCTGATTGGTTCTCGGTGTCTGTAAACATTCGAAACAGTCCGCAGCGGCCGCCATCTTGTGTCTCGGTAGGATTGAGACACAAGAGGTGGCAAGAATCAAAGGGGGGAAATGAGCAAAAGGGGGCAGGGTACACCCCCCTGACCCCCTACTTTTGATGTGGGGGCCATAAAAGGCTCCCGCGGGTGAAAAAAAAAAAAAAAAAATTCGATTTTCGCAGGGGTGAGCGCCCGGTACGTGCACCGGGGAGCGTACGGGGGAGCGTACCATGGAGATTAAAAATGACAGACTTTAAAAAAAAAAAAAAAAGCTTCTTTTTATAAATTGGAGGTAGTTCTGAAAAGAACTTTTTTTTGATTTTGTTGTTTTATATATTTTTTTTGTTTTTGTTTTATATTTTTTTTAGACTTTTTAAAACAATTTTATATTTTTTTTGGATTTTTGTCAAGGGAAAAACAAAAACAAGGATTCCAAAACTGCTCAACAGGAGCAAAAAAATTTGAAAATTTAGGGACTGGAAGAGCAGCGGTGTTGCTGTTTCTTTAGGGCAATGAGTTCAACACTCTGCTCCCCATAGCAGAGCAGTTCGTCACACTCCGTGCACAAAAATTTGATGCCTGCAAACACCGGCTGAATGTTAGGGACCATTCTTCCACGGGGTGATCCCGAAGGTGTTGCTCCACCAGTGGAGGTGCTGCCGCCATCTGTGGGTACATTCCGTGCCAGCTCTCTGACACTCTCCCTGGCAAAGTTGTTAGGGTGTCTTCTTTTCACATGCCTGATCAAATTAGCATTCCCAAAACTATATTTTTTCAGAGGATTGCCTCTGGATAAACTACTGCCACATATTTTGCAGGTTACTTTGGGAGCGTTGACTTTTTTCTGTCCTTCAGGGATGTCGTAAAATTTCCAGATGAAATGGGTTTTTTTCTTTTGCTGAGGAGGGTCCTCATCTAAAAATCCATCTGAATCACTGCTGGATGACTCTCTTGCAGCCATTGCTGGAGATCAGAAAAGTAGGAGATAGAGTAGACAGAACAGCTCTTGCTCTCTCCAAGTACAAAGCAATAGTGAGAGAAATGGGTGGGTTTCATACAATTTGGAAAAAAAAAAGTTCTGAACCAATGAAAAGTGTTATTTTAAAGTCACATGGTTTGACGCGCTTACGCTACGCGCCCCGGGGCGCGTCCCGGGCGTGTATCGTAAGCGCATCGGGGCGCTTACGTTGCGCGATCGTATGCGCTTCCGGGTGCGCTTACGCGGTGCGTCATAAGACGCATCTCGCGGCTACGCGATACGTGTCTTATGACGCAAGGCGTGGCGGCTACGCGATACGTCACGATGTTGTTTTCGTTCGCGGCAATAGCGCTTCCGGGACGCGCATCAGTACGCGCCCCGGGGCGCGCCGCAAGATTGCGCTTACCCGTGCGTTCACCTGTCAGCGCACCAAAAATAATATAAAAAATAAATAAAAAAATTATAAAATATAAAATTCGATTTAAAATGTATTATTTTTATAAAGATTTGCTATTAAAAAACCTATGAAATTCACTGAAAAAACCATAGGTTATAGACCATATATAGTTAGGAATTAGCATTTAAAAAACCTTATTTTACTCACACAAAACCATTGAAATTCCATATATAGTTAGTTGTACTAACTATATATCGCGCACCCGCAATCCACTGCTGAGGATGTCACATATTACATCATTCATGACATGGTCAGTGACATCACTGATGACATCACTGATGACATCACTGATGACATCTCATTTGACATTACTCATGACATCATTCATGTGATGATACGATGAACCTCTTCAGACTCTAATATAACCTTAGATACACTCAGTGTAAACAGACACTCACAGACTGTCACTCATCCATGGAGTTACTCACACACCTAATCAGTCTTGCAAAGAATCAATCACACCTCCATTTCCTCAACTATATAGTTAAACACACCTTACTTATTGAAACATATAATAACACATATTTACTCTGTTATACAATCCCTGATACAAGTTCACAATAATCCATACAGCCACTCACACATTCACTGGCTCTTATGCACAGTTATTTATGTCAACTACCACATGTACTGTGTTTTACATATGTACTTACTTTGACATGTAGCACTGAGATATCCATTCACTCACCAATACACTCATGCACACAGTAAACCGCCCATACAGCTGTTTCCACATGCACTTTTGAACCCATACATCTAGTGAATCAACTGCTCACACATCTATGCACAGAGTCATACACCTCCCAGACACCCACACACACACTCAGTCTCTCATACAAATACTTGGCCAACTAATCAATAACCCATATAGTTAGTCATATAGCTAATGATCAACACATGCATCAGATTACAAAACAACAGACACAATGGTGCACAATTTAAAACAGTTTAGTCACTAACCCATGCACTCAGTGAGACACATTTAATCACTCACTTATACAGTCAGTCATGCACCTACTAAATACATCATCCAGACACTTATACATCCACTCATTCTTCAATATATAAGACATATTTTAACTTTACAGAAACATACAGTCACTGGATGTTGTCATCAGTGATGTCATCAGTGATGTCATTTGAGATGTCATCAGTGATGTCACTGACCATGTCATGAATGATGTAATATGTGACATCATCTGCAGTGGATTGCGGGTGCGCGATATATAGTTAGTACAACTAACTATATATGGAATTTCAATGGTTTTGTGTGAGTAAAATAAGGTTTTTTAAATGCTAATTCCTAACTATATATGGTCTATAACCTATGGTTTTTTCAGTGAATATATATATATATATATATATATATATATATATATATATATATATATATATATATATATATATATATATATATATATATATATATATATATATATATATTCCGCTCCGATATCCACCTTGGCGTTTTCAGCACTCTAATTAAATGCTAATTCCTAACTATATATGGTCTATAACCTATGGTTTTTTCAGTGAATATATATATATATATATATATATATATATATATATATATATATATATATATATATATATATTCCGCTCCGATATCCACCTTGGCGTTTTCAGCACTCTTAGTGACGGGTGCAGGTAAAATGGCGGTGGGTCCATTTAAAATATCAAAGCTCCTGTGTACTGAAAACACACACAGCACTCACTGGGTACATTTCATCCATTTATTCGCGAGGACGCGTTTCGGCTTCTTCCAGCTCGCATGAAATCAAACAACAGATGTATGACGGTGCTTTTTAAAATCATAGCTGGTTTCTGAATAGACGCTGTGAATGAGAGGGAAAGAGGGATTGGTTAGTCCCGTATCCTTGTCTTTTATCCCTCCGCTGTCATTGCGGGAAATACACAATCCATACTTCTGAAGTAATTTAACATTAGAAAGTCTAAAATAACTGATGCATTTTTTACGGTGCAACACTTCAGAAGTAAACAGTTCGTCCAAAAATTGAATTTCTCCTCTCTTCGCAGCTGTATGCACAGTACCTCATCATGTTGTGTTGGTGACACTCTTGGAGATACCCCACGTCAACCACCAGGCTCTATGGCACCCCGCGCAGGAGTCGGTAAATATCCGGATCTCCACCAGTTCGAATACGTTTATATATATATATATATCTATATATATATCCATTTAATCATCTTTATTCGATTCACAGAATCATCAAAGTAAAAAAACACATTTACATAAAAAACAATTATCCTCTTTCCATACAATTTCTAAAACTAGTTTGTTAGCAGCAAAAGGATACATATTATGAAATACACCGCTTTTTATAAAAATAGCAAAGTCATAATGTTAAAAAGAATTTCCCACTATCTTAATATACAAATTAAAGTGTATAAAAATTACATTAATGAAAAAGCCAAGCCATGATAATTCATTAAATGCTTTACATATCAGAACCTTAAGCCTCGCTTTGTTCTAATAAAATTAACAGCCAGTAAAAATCTGCTCATTCCAAAAACAGCCAGACTGGAGGTATCTGACTTAAGAATGCGCAACATCTCAATATATTTTCTGATGCAGAGATTCCTGCCCAGAGGTTTAATCCACTTTTTCCTGGGAATTTCATATAATTTACAAAAAAATAAAACATGAGCGATATCCTCATCTCTTCCCAGGGAACATTCTGAGCAGGTACAGTCTTTTACCTCGTTACTCCTTATCTCCCACCTGGATGTAAATGTCTTAATTTGTAAAATGCCGTATCTAAATTTTAGATACAGGCTCTTAGCTAAAAGGGGCTCCACCTCATCTAAAAAAACGTTCAAAGGAGGGACTTAGTTTTAAAATGGTTTTGCGTTCCATTTTAGAGTCAGGGGTAAGCAAGTATGGATATTTCCAGTATCTGGCCAGGCCCAAGTCTAGTAACCATTTACAAATATGGACCAACCAGGGGAAAGTGACATAAGCGACCAAATTAATCAACTCTTGCAAAGCTCGTCTATAGACAAGCAGTTCCTCCGTTGTCCATATTCTAATCCAATATGAAATGGTCATCCAGATGGACCTGTGCTCTATACGTTTGATACCAAGATCCAACTTAAATGGAATCACTGGTGTATTTTGCGGGAGGGTAGTGAACCTTCTCATAATTTTATTTTCCCCTATAGTTATTGATGATAAACACCCCCCTCCCCCCCCCATAATTCTGAACCGTATAGAGCCGCAGTCTGGGCTCTCGATTTATATACTTGGAGTGCCGTGTAATCGCTTTTGGCGTAGTAGACAAACGTTTCTTTATAATTAGGGATCGCGTTTTGCATGAGTATCAATTTAGATTTCGAGATCTGGGGGTTCCAGGACAGTTTAGAGTCAACGGTAAGCCCAAGATATACGAAATTTGGAACACGCTCCAAAATTGCGTCATTTAACTGCAGTTTATTTGTGAATGAGGTATGGGGTCTGATGGTCATATATTTGGTTTTTACTGGGTTGATTTCAAGATCCTTTTCCTTGTAGTACTCATCCAATACATTTAAAAGATTCTGAAGGCCCCTAGGAGTTTGCGTTAACAGAATAGTATCGTCTGCAAAAGTTAGCGCACAGATATGCTCACCACCTAGTTTCGGGGAATCATGGCTGGTTTTTTTAAGAGCTTCAATCATGTCATTGACGTAGAGTAAGAATATATATCCTTTCTTCTTTTGTTATATCAGTGATTTTTTTTTTTGCCTTCTTCTATGAGTATCTTTCTGGGTGATTCCAGAAGTGCTATCTCTATATCTGGTAGTTTTTTTCCTCAGGACAGCTATTGTGTTTTGTTGTCTTGCTGGCTTCATAGTCAGCTAGTCCTCCATGCTCTTCCCCATGCATGTGTTCTTCGTTTCCCTTCTTCTGTTTTGCTACGACTTAGTTTTTCCTCCGGTGAGGAGCTCTGCTCAGTTGAATTACCTTCAATCATGGGATCGCCTCCTCACGGCCGACCCTTTATTAGGTTCTGTTGTGTCAGTGAACTTGTTTTAGGTTGGTGTTGTATGTTGTCTTAGGACACGTTCTCTCTTCCTTTGCCAGGAGTAAAGCTACATGGTTCTTCACTCTTCTGCCTTCATTTCCTGTGGTTCCTGCCACTGTTCTTGAGCTGCAAAGCATTTCTTGCTAGCATTCCTGCCTTAAGATAGGCGGTCTCTAATATCTCCCTATGTACCAGCTAGACACCTGCTAGTTATATCTAGGGATTTTGATCCTATCATTTCACAGACCCTCTTCCTGGTATGATTGTGCTTTGGTATCTAATTCAAAGGTGAGTAATCTGCAGCTAGATGTCTCTATCAGATGAACAAGTTACTTGCCTTCAGTAACGGCTTATCCGGTAGAAACAGGATTTCGCCTCAGATCCCTTTCTGACGCTCCCATCCTGCCTGTTCTGCGAACTGATTTATTCCTGCCTACAATATCCTGCTGGATATTGGAATATTCCTCCTGATTAATATGAGGATACTCTCCTTGCAGATGTTTCTGTATTGGCAGATAGAGAGATATATCTCTCTTTATTGGCACACTTTTCCCATATCTGGTATCTGTAAGTGACTCTGCGTTTTTGGTATGGAATGTAGTCATCGAAGTAACTGACATCAGCGCGTCAAGAAGGGACACATATGGACTCCGTTGACGTCACATCAAATGGTCAACATCACTACAGAGTGGCACAATGCCCTCTACCGATGCGCAAAGGCACTGCTGAAAAAGTTTGTCAGATCCAGTCTGGTGCTTGGGGAGAATTCAAAGGTTAGGAATCTGTGGTTAGATCCTTTCTCTACCAGATAAAGCCTTACCGAAGGTTAGCAACTTGCTAATCTTGAAGTTCTCACTAGACACTAGTAATCGCTTATTCAAATCCATCTACCACATGGCAACCTTCATCCAGACAAGGAAATTGCTTCTTACCTCCTTCATTAGCCTTTTCCCATTGGCCCACAGTGTCATCCTAATGAAATGAGAGGAGAGAGAAGGGATACTCTAGACTGTACCACCAGTATGGTCCGCATCTGAATATTTGAAAGAAACACAATAATGATAGATTCCTTACCTTAGAATAACCTCCAGGCATCAGACTGGATCCGGAAAGTGTTCGTCCGCAGTACCCCTGCGCGTCGGTAGGCGGCATCGTATGGCTCCGCGTATGTCGTTGGCGTCGCCGAGATGACGTCGCTGGAGCTACTTAGACGTGCCCATGCATGCTGACTGGTTTTAAGTCATGTGGGGCCTGTCCCCGCACGATGTCGGTGACGGACCCACACCGTGAGTGTCTTTACTGTTTGGGGCGTGAACATGACTACGAGTCGTGCCCCCTCTGCCAGGCCATGGCTACGAAAACTTTGCAGGAGCTGTCCCGAAAGTGGCTAGAGGCTCGGGAGTCGGCTCCGTGCCATTCAAGGTCCCGGTCCTGTGGGAGGTCGAGGGACCGGCTGCGGAGCCATCATCACCATTCGAAGTCTTCACACTCGGAGTCAGGTAAGGCGAAGCACAAGAAGTCGAAGAAGCGCCGTCGCTCTTTGCCTTCCCCTAGCCGGTCACGCAACGCTGCTAAGGGTGCAGGTGGAGCGTCCAGCGGAGTCTCTGCAGTTACTGATGGCCTACCTGCCCTTTCCGGGTCCATCAGCGACTCCGGCCCAGCTGCAGGAGTTCCTGTCAGCCATGGCACGTGTCTTTGGACCCGCATGCCCAGTTGGAGGGCCTCTGTCTTCGACGACGCCGGCCCGACGTCGCCGACGTCTCCGGTCTGGACGCCGAGAGATCCCTATGGATCCAGTCATGGATCCCCGTCCATGTCAGTTGGCCCTGTATGACCTCCACCGACATCTACGGCGCCGCCGCCAGAGTCTGCCGCAGACCCGGCCGACGCCGTCCCGGCCTCCTCCCCGACGTGGAGCAGGTGTCCTAAGGTTGTCGACCGACGCCGATTCTGATGCTGTTTGGGAATTTCTGTCCCTTTGTTCACTGACCTCTTGATGTTCTACCTGTTCGGTTGGCTGTGGAGGACAGGGAGGAGTGGGAGTGGTCTGAGGACCCTCTTGCAGCACAATACGAGTTAGACTCGGACTGGGATGAGGATCTGGGGGATGCAGGTAACCAGTGTTATACTCCTGAACCTGGCTCACTGTCTCCTTCTACCGTGGCTATGGAGGAGGGTGGTTCCTACTCTATGGTGTTGAGTAGGGCGGCCAAGGCTCTCCACCTAGAGTTCCCTACCAGTGCTGTCAGGACTAACCTCCTGACAGAAGTGCTTCGGCCGGCGTCGTCTTCTACGGAGCCGCTGCTGCCCTTGAATGATGCACTCTTGGCCATTTTTTTGGGCACCTTATCCAGGCCCAACACAGGGGCTTCTGTGGATAAGAATGTGGCCTGACCCCATCGCCTGGCCCCAGGCGACCCCGTTTTCCTCTCCCAACACCCTACACCTGAGAGATTGGTTGTCCAAGCCTCTGCGTCACGAGCGCTTTCCCTTACGCACTGCCGGACAGGGTATCCAAGAAACTGGAGCAGTTTGGGAAGAAGATTTTTTCTTCTGACAGTTCAGGCCTGCGGTCTGTGAACACTGCATGTCTCTTGGGCAGTTATTCCCATTCTGTGTGGGATACGGTTGCGCAAGTGCTGCCTCAGTGTCTGGTGGAGGCTCGGACCATACTCTCCCAAGCTATTGCTGAGGGAAGAGACACAGCCAATATCTGAAAGAAACAGGTTAATATTAGATTCCTTACCTTAGACATTAGATTCCTTACCTTAGAATACCCCCAGGCGTCAGACTGGATCCGGAAACTTTTGCGTAGCAGTACCCTTGCGCGTCGGTAGGCGTCGTCTGCGGCTCCGCGTCCGTCGTCGGCGTCGTTGGCGCCAGGATGACATCGCCGGAGTACTTGGACGCCCCCTCGCGCGCTATCAGTTCCTACTTTTTCCGCGCCAGCAAGCGCCGATCCGGGAACAGTGGTACCCTTTAGTCATTTTTTGACTAAACTTTTTGATCTTTTAAAACCCTGCGTCGACTGCAACCGACTGATGTCGGTTACCGACCCCCATCGCCGGTGTCTTCATTGCCTGGGGCCCGTCCACGATGACAAGTCGTGCCCCGACTGCCGGACCTTGACGTCGAAGGCTAGGCGGGAGCGGTCCCGCAAGCGCCTCGAGCTCCGGCAGTCGGCCCTGCGCCGTTCGAGGTCCCGGTCCGGAAGGAGGTCGAGGGACCGGTCGCGGGGCAGGAGTCATCACGGCTCAGGGGATCGACACCACTCCTCGAGCTCCAAGTCCTCAGGTAAGAGGCACAAGAAGTCGAAGAGGCGACATCGCTCTTCTGACTCCCCACGACGCTTGTGCGACGCGGCCCGGGGTTCGGGTGACACCGCCCACGCTGCTCCGTCAGAGCCGCAGGCGTCGCGGTCTGCTCCATACCCGCCGGTCCCTGGGCAGAACGCGACGCCGAAGGAGATTGATGCCTTCCTCTCGGCCATGAGGTCGCTCACTCCTCCGTCGGGTTCCGTGGTGCCTTCGGGCCCCGCGGCCCCGACTGGGAGCCCAAGCGGGCCGGGTGCTTCGGCCCTGGCGCCGTCGGGTGCTTCGGCGCCGTCGGCGACTTCGGTCCCGGCACCGTCGGCGACTTAGATCCCGACGCCGTAGGACTCCGCCGGATCCGGGCCCGGATCCGGGTCGTCGCCGGTCGACCTTACGACCTCGCCGGGGCTGGCTCCTAGGGTGTCGCCCCAGGCGCCGACCTCGGTCGATGCCATCCCCAGTCCCCCCCTCGGTCCGTTTCCGACGTCGGAACGACGCCGCTTTCGACGCCGCTTTCGACGCCGATGGGAGATTTTTACTTCTATGATCCGGCCCCATCTTTTGACCCTGAGTACCAGGAGATGGGTGGCGAGGCGGATTGGGAGGGGTCTGAGGACCCTCTGGCACGTGAGTGCCAACCTTATCAGGACTAGACAGGTGAGCTAGGGGACGCCAGTGGTCTGGACACCTCGCCAGACACTGGCTTTGTCTCCCCTCCTACCTTGGCTACGGAGGAGGGGGCAGCCTATAGTGTGGTGTTGACGCGGGCGGGCAAGGCCCTTTCCTTTGAGCTCCCCGTCGCGGCCGTGAGGACTAACCTCCTCACTGAGGTCCTAAAACCGCAAGCAAGCTCTTCTGAGCCTCTGTTGCCTTTTAATGAGGCCTTGTCCGACGTTCTTCTGGGCACCTGGTCCAGCCCTGCTACAGGTCCTCCTGTAGATAGGAACGTGGCCTGACGCCACCGCCCGGCTTCGGGTGACCCTTGCTTCCTGTCCACCCACCCTACCCCTGAGAGCCTGGTCATACAGGCCTCTAACTCCCAGACCGCATTCCCGACGGCTCCCCCCGATCGGGAATCCAAGAGGTACGAACAATATGGCAAAAAGATGTTCTCCTCCCTGAGTTTGGGGTTGCGGTCAGTTAACACCACGTGCCTCTTGGGCCGTTATACCCACTCCACTCTCTGTAGGACACGGTCGCGGACGTGCTGCCACAATGTCCGGAGAAGGCCCGGTCTAAACCTGCCCAAGCCCTTGCGGAGGTTCGAGATGCGGCACGGTACTCCATCAGATGTGGACTGGATACCTCGGACTCGCTAGGTAGAGCGATGGCAACGACGGTGGCGATTCGTCGCCACGCCTGGTTGAGGTCTGCCAACTTTTCGGCTGATGTCCAAAACACCCTTATGGACATGCGTTTGATGGCCGTCGCCTCTTTGGTGACAAGGCAGACAGTGCGCTTGAGCGCTTTAGGGACTCCAGGGCTACGGCCAAGTCCTTGAGCCTGTCGGCCCCGCGGCAGCCATCTACTGCCTTTCGCCCCTTTCGTGGCAAAGGAAGGGGCGCCCCCACACGTCCTGCCAGCCACGGGCCGCAGACTAACATCCAGCACGGTGGCTGACAACGTAACCGCTATGGCGGTGCCCGGGGACAACGGCGTGGCCAGTCCACATCCACCCCCCGCAGCATCCGCCTCAAAGCCCTCCTAGTCCGAGCTTTCAGGCCCACAAGACGCCAGTCGGGGGCAGGGTTCCCCATCACCTCCTCCACTGGCGCGACATCACATCGGACAGGTGGGTGCTGCAAATCGTCCGAAGGGGCTACTCCCTCCCCTTCGAGGCGACCCCTCCAGCCATGCCACCGCAGTACCACCGCGTGTCGGTGAATCACTTGAATCTTCTGCGAGAGGAAGTTGCGGCTCTCTTGGCCAAGGGGGCCATTGAACGCGTTCCTGGGTCAGAAGTAGGGTGTGGTTGTTACTCCCACTACTTTCTGGTTCCCAAGAAGGGCAAAGGGGGCCTACGCCCTATCTTGGACCTGTGGAACGTCAACGGCTTCCTCCGGAAGGAGAGGTTCAAGATGCTGACACTGGTTCAGGTCTTAGCTGCCCTGGACCCCGGAGACTGGATGGTAGCGTTGGACTTGCAGGACGCTTATTTCCACATCCCAATTCTGCCAGCCCACTGGCACTACCTGCGGTACACGGTAGGGCACGAGCGCTTACAGTTTACCGTGCTCCCCTTCGGCCTTACCAGCGCCCCACGGGTGTTCACGAAAGTGATGGCGGTGGTCCCAGCTCATCTGCGCAGGTTAGGGGTTTCAGTCTTCCCCTACCTCGACGACTGGTTGTTGAAGGCGGGCTCGCCCCAGACAGTCGTCAGCCACCTCCAGACTACGGCCGACCTTCTGCACCTGCTGGGGTTCTCCATCAATGTGCCGAAGTCGCACCTGTGTCCCTCTCAGAAGCTCCTCTTCATCGGAGCGGTTCTAGGCGCAGTATCGGGTTTATCCTCCCGAACAGCGGGTTCGGGATAGTCAGGCTCTGATTCCGATCTTTCAGCCTTTATCCCGGGTCTCGGTCAGGTTGACGCTACGGCTTCTGGGGCTGATGGCCTCCTGCATCCTTCTGGTGCATCACGCCAGGTGGCGGATGCGGGCTCTGCAGTGGGACCTGAAGTTTCAGTGGGCCCAGCATCAGGGCAACTTGTCCGACCATGTCTTGATCTCGGAGGGCACTGCAAGACAGTTGCAGTGGTGGCTCACGGACCGCGATTGGGTCAGCGGCAGATCCCTCTCCCTACCCCAACCGGAGCACGTAGTTGTGACGGACGCATCCCTCCAGGGCTGGGGAGGCCACATGGGAGAGGCGGAGATCAGAGGCCTCTGGTCTCCGGCGTAGTCCCAGCTCCATATCAACCTTCTGGAGCTGCAGGCGATCCGACTTGCACTGAAGGCATTCCTCCCCTCTGTCCGGGGGAGTGTAGTGCAAGTGTTCACGGACAACACCACCGCCATGTGGTACTGCAACAAACCGGGCGATGTGGGGTTGTGGACCCTATGCCAGGAGGCTCTGCGCCTCTGGCAGTGGCTGGAACATCAGGGCGTGACCCTGGTGGTTTAACACCTGACAGGCTCCCTGAACGCCAGGGTGGACAAACTCAGCCGTCGGTGCATGATGGATCACAAATGGAGTCTGAACTCTGACGTGGCGCAAGGCCTCTTTCAGCAATGGGGAGAGCCTTGGTTAGATCTATTCGCCACAGAAGAGAACGCGCAATGTCATCAGTTCCGCAAGTTGGAACTTCCAAGGCGGCACTCGCTCGGAGACGCTTTTCATCACGAGTGGAGTTGCGCTCTATTGTACGCCTTTCCGCCTATACTACTTCTGCCCAGAGTGCTGAAGATCAGGCGCAACCGGGCCCAAGTCATCCTTGTGGCTCCGGACTGGGCACAGAGGTTCTGGTATCCCGAGCTACTCAGCCTGTCGGTCGATCCCCCGATTCAGGAGGACCTTCTGTCGCAGCAGCAGGGGACGGTCCTTCACCCGAAGCTGTCCAGTCTCCACTTGCATGCGTGAAGATTGAGCGGCGGCAGTTGAGGCCATTTGACTTACCTCCTGAAGTCTGTAATGTCGTTCTGGCAGCCAGGCGTCCCTCCACAAAATCGGTATACACCTGTAGGTGGAACAAGTTTGTGGCATGGTGCACAGCAAAGGCTGTGGATCCACTTTCTGCCCCTCTTTCAGAGGTTCTCCTCTTTCTTCTCTCTCTTGCCCAGCAGGGCTCTGCTCTGGCCACTCTGAAGGGCTACCTCTCAGCCATTTCTGCCTTCTTAAGGCTACCTGATCAGCCCTCTTTGTTCAAGTCCGCAATTGTAAATAGGTATTTGAAGGGCATCACCCATATGTTTCCTCCAGTTCCTTTAGTGATGCCTCAGTGGGACTTGAACCTTGTTCTAACTTTTCTGATGTGCGCTCCCTTTGAGCCTCTTCATAACTGTCCTCTTCGTCTCCTTACTCGGAAAACCGCTTTCCTGGTTGCCATCACCTCTGCCAGGAGAGTGAATTAGCTCCAGGCCCTTTCTTCTAAGCCTCTTTTCCTTTCCGTCCATCTGGACACAGTTGTGTTGCGGACGCGACCCTCTTTCCTGCCCAAGGTAGTCACAGCCTTCCACATCAGGCAGTCCATCACCTTGCCCACCTTCTTTCCGCCTCCGCATCCCTCGAAAGAGGAAGAGAGGCTCCACCGTCTGGACCCAAAACGTGCGCTCTCATTCTATCTGGATCGCACACGCCAGTTCCGGGTGGATGACCAACTCTTTGTTGGTTACGTGGGGGCTAAGAAGGGACGGGCGGTGCACAAACGAACCATTTCTCGATGGGTGGTCTTGTGCATCAAGGCTTGTTACTCTTTGGTTCGGAAGGAGCCTCCTGTGGGGCTCCGTGCCCATTCGACACGGGCCACGGTGGCTACTACTGCCCTGGGCCGAGTAGTCGCCTTGCAGGACATCTGTCAGGCAGCTACGTGGGCCTCGCTGCACATGTTCGCAAGACACTACTGCCTGGACAGCCAAGTCCGGAGAGATGGCTTTTTTGGCCGTTCCGTTCTCCAGGACTTTCTGGTGTGATCATGGTTCGCAGACCCACCACCGGGGTTGGTTTTGCTGGGGTATCTATTCTAAGGTAAGGAATCTAATACTAACCGGTTTCTCTCAGATGCACAAGTTACTTACCTTCGTAACGATATATCTGTAAGAAACAGTAGATTTGGATTCAGATTCCTTACCGCCCCACCCATCCTCCCTGTTCTGCGAACCGATATCTAGGGTTAAGATCATCCCCTTTCAGGGCCCTAGTTTTTACGGCACCAGTGTTGGTTTTTATCATGGTTCTGCGTTTTCTGGCGCGGAAAAGCGGTGTATAAGAACTGACGTCCGCGCGCAAGGGCGGCGTCTAAGTACTCCGACGTCATCCCGGCGCCGACGACGGACGCGGAGCCGCAGAGGACGCCTACCGACGCGCAAGGGTACTGCTACGCAAAAGTTTCCGGATCCAGTCTGACGCCTGGGGGTATTCTAAGGTAAGGAATCTAATACTAACTCCTGTTTCTTACAGATATATTGTTACCGAAGGTAAGTAACTTGTGCTTCACCATCCGTTGTGGTCTTGACACTGCTGACTCGCTGGGCAGAGCGATTTCCTCGACAGTGGTGTTACGTCGTCATGCCTGACTGAGGACCACTGGCTTTTCTGGGGATGTCCAGAATACCTTGATGGACATGCCCTTTTGATGGCACTCGCCTGTTTTGTGATAAGGCAGATTGTACGTTGGAACGTTTCAAGGACTCCCGGGCTTCTGCCAAGTCCTTAGGCCTTTCGGCCACACGCACTCCTTCCACCTCTGCTTTTCGCTCCTTTTGTGGTCAAGAAAGGGATGCCCAAGCACTTTCGTTTCGAAGCCACACGCCTGAGCGGACGTGGGACCTGCAAAGGCGGGTTAAGGGGCCAGCGTGCAGGTCAGTCCACCACCCCCCCTGCTGCCACTGCCTCCAATCCTTCCTAGTCCGGTGTTTCAGACCCACCAAACGCCAGTGGGTGGTAGGATTCGCTATCACCTCCACCACTGGCGCACCATCACATCGGACAGGTGGGTTCTGCAAATTGTCTGAAGGGGCTACTCCCTCCCCTTCGAGACTACACCCCAAGCCATGCCACCTCAATATCACCGCATGTCGGGGGATCACTTGGCACTTCTCCAGCAGGAAGTTGCGGCCCTCTTGGCCAAGGGGGCCATTGAGCGCGTTGCGACGCCAGAAGTAGGTCATGGTTGCTACTCCTACTACTTCTTGGTTCCAAAGAAGGACAAGGCCCTGCTTCCTATCTTAGACCTCAGGAACTTCAATTGCTTCCTCCGGAAGGAGAAGTTCAAGATGCTTACGCTTGCTCAGGTCTTGTCTGCCCTCGACCCACAAGACTGGATGGTAGTGTTGGACCTGCAGGACACCTATTTTCTTATCCCCGTCTTGCCGTCCCACTGGCGTTACCTGGGATTCATGGTAGGGCAGGAGCATTTTCAATTCACTGTGCTCTCCTTTGGCCTTACAAGCGCCCCCTCGGATGTTCACGAAAGGGATGGCGGTGGTCGCAGCTCATCTGCACAGATGAGAGGTTTCAGTCTTTTCCTATCTCGACGACTGGTTGTTGAAGGCGAGCGCGCCCCAAGCAGTCGTCTCCCACCTCCAGACTACGGCCGACCTCCTGCATTTGCTGGGGTTCTCCATCAACGTGCCGAAGTCGCACCTGATGGCCCCCTCAGAAGCTCCTCTTCCTCGGGCGGTTCTGGAAATAGCGCAGTTTTAGGGTTATTTTCTCGAACAGCGAGCCAGGGACATTCAGGCTATTATTCCGATCCTTCAGCCCTTGTCCTGGGTTTCGGTCAGGATGGCCTTGAGGCTGCTGGGCCTCATGGCCTCCTGCATCCTGCTCACCACCATGCCTGATGGCATATGCTGACTCTGCAGTGGGATCTGAAGTTCCAGGGGGCACAGCATCAGGGGAACCTGTCCGACTACGTCCAGATCTCGGAGGGCACTGCGCAACAATTGCAGTGGTGTCTCACGAATCAGCATTGGGTCAGCGGCAGATCCCTCTCCCTTCCTCAACCGGAGTATACAGTGGTGACAGATGCGTTCCTCCTGGGATGGGGCGGCCACATGGGAGAGGCGGAGATCAGAGGCCTCTGGTCTCAGGCATAGTCCTGGCTCCATATCAACCTTTTCGACCTTTGGGCGATCCTTCTTGCACTGAAGGCATTCCTTCCCTCTGTCAACGGGAAGGTAGTGCAGGTGTTCAGACACCACCGCCGCCATGTGGTATTGCAACAAACAAGACTGGGTGGGGTCGTGGACCCTATGTCAGGAGGCTCTGCGCCTCTGGACATGGCTGGAACGTCAAGGCATTTCCTTGGCAGTTCAACACATGGCAGGTTCTCTGAACGCCAGGGCGGACAAACTCAGCTGCCGGTGCAGGATGGATCACGAATGGCGTCTTCACTTGGAGGTGGCGCAAGGTCTCTTTTGACAGTGGGGAGAGCCTTGGTTCGATCTATTCGCCACCGAAGAGAACGTGCAATGTCATCAGTTCTGCGTGTTGGAATTTCCAAGGCGGCACTCGCTAGGCGACGCTTTTCGTCGCGAGTGGAGCTGCGGTCTACTATACGCCTTTCCCACTATACCACTTCTACCAAGAGTGCTGAAGAAGATCAAGCATGACCGGGCCCAAGTCATTCTTGCGGCTCCGGACTGGGCTCGAAGAGTTTCGTATCCCGAGCTACATAGTATGAGCGGGGATCCCCTGATCCAACTGCCTCTTCGGGAGGATCTTCTGTCGCAGCAGCTGGGGACGGTCCTCCACCCGAACCTGTCCAGTCTCGACCTACATGGAGATTGAACGGCACCAGTTGATTCCATTTGACTTGCTTCCTGAATTCTGTGATATCATTCTGGCAGCCAGGCGTCCCTCCAATAAATCGGTATACGCCTGCAGGTGGAACAGATTTGTCGCAAGGTGCACAGCAAAGGCTGTGTAACCCCTTTCTGACCCTCTTTCAGAGGTCCTTTTGTTCCTTCTTTCTCTGGCCCGGCAGGGCTCTGCTCTGGGCACTATTAAGGGCTACCTTTCTGCAATCTCTGCCTTTCTCAGGCTCCCTGATCAGCCCTCTCTTTTCTAGTCCCCTGTTAATAGATTTCTCAAAGGCATTACTCACCTTTTCCCTCCTATTCCATTTGTGATGCCGCAGTGGGACTTGAATCTGGTTCTTACTTTTCTTATGTGCGCTCTTTTTGAGCCGTTTCACAACTGTCCTCTTTGTTTATTGACTTTGAAGACTGCTTTCCTGGTTGCCATCACCTCCGCTTGGCGCGTGAGGGAGTTCCAGGCTCTTTCCTGTAAGCCTCCTTTTCTGTCAGTCCATCTGGACAAGGTTGTGCTTCACACTTGTCCTTCCTTCTTGCCAAAGGTTGTCACTGCCTTCCACATTGGGCAAACTATCACCTTGCCCACTTTCTTTCCGCCTCCGCACTCTTCCAGAGAGGAAGAGATGCTCCACCGTCTGGACCTAAAACGTGCGCTTTCATTTTATTTGAAGCACACTCAACAGTTCCGGGTGGATGACCGTCTCTTTGGCTACGTGGGTGCCAAAAAGGGCGAACTGTACACAAGAGGACTATCTCCCGCTGGGTAGTCTTGTGTATCAAAGCCTGTTATTCTCAGGCTAAAAAGGAACCTCTATTGGGGTTCTGCGCCCATTCTACCAGGGCGACAGCAGCTACTACTGTATTGGGACGGGGTGTCCCCCTGCAAGACATCTGTCAGGCAGCCACATGGGCCTCACTGAACACTTTTACTAAGCATTATTGCCTTGACAGTCAAGTCCGGAGAGACGGCTTCTTTGGCCGTTCTGTTCTCTGTGATTTTCTGGTGTGATTTTTGGTTCGGGGTTGGTATTGCTGGGGTATCTATTCTAAGGTAAGGAATCTATAACTAACGTGTTTCTTTCAGATGAACAAGTTGCTTACCTTCGGTAAAGATATATCTGTAAGAAACATTAGTTAGTTATAGATTCCTTACCGCCCCACCCATCCTCCCCGTTCTGCAAACAGATTTCTAGGGTTAAGGTCATCCCTTTCAGGGCCCTAGTTTCAATGCACCAGTGGTCAGTATCTTGCATGGCTCTGTGTTCCTGGTGCGGAAAGTCATGTACAGAACTGACGTCCGCGCGCGTGGGCGCTTCTAAGTAGCTCCAGCGACGTCATCTCGGCGACTACTCTGCCAAGGACGTACACAGAGCCATACGACGACGCCTACCGATGCGCAGGGGTATTGCTGACAAAAACTTTCTGTATCCAAGCTGACACCTGGGGGTTATTCTAAGGTAAGGAATCTATCACTAACTAATGTGTCTTACAGATATATCGTTACAGAAGGTAAGTAACTTGTTCTTCAGACATAGTCTGCTCATTGTTTAAATATGCACCCTTCCTCTCCTTCAATCCCAAATACTCGTTCATTTGAGTGTTCCATTAAATCCTTCCCCCACTCTCTGCACCACTATAAACCTACATTCTGGGAGGAGTCCTTTGAACAGACACTCAACCTTCCTACCAAGGCCTTTCAAATTTTGATCAAGGGGGACCTTAATTTAAGGATTGATAGGCCTGCTCACAAACCTGAATAGAGCTCATTGAGAGTATTCAAGCTCTCAGCAGATATATATAGCCCAATACACGCAGCTCAGTTCACACTCAGTCTTGTGTTTCCATAGATCATTGAAACCTTGCATCAAGTAGTCTAGCAACAAACATGGTCAGATCATTCCTTCATCACCATAAACCTGACCAACATCATACTGTAAACCCTCTCCTGCTACTCTCTCTACTTCTCGCCCTTGCCTGACAGGCAAATCAGCTTTATGCCCACAGAAATGTTTGATTCAGTGCTTAATGAAGTTTAAACATTACATTGTTACTGCACCTAATCTCTGCTGAATAACCTCTACTTCAACATAATAGTGGCACTTGATATCCTTGCAACTTTCAAAATATACAAATCCAAACAAGCCATTGAAGTTCTCTACAAATGTTTCTTTGAAGAACTAGTTGTAATGGAATATGTCAACTGCAGCCTGGAATGGTTTTGGTGCAAGTCAAAGATAATCAAGAACAAAAACCTCTGCAAGATATACAGGAAAGGCTTTTACAAGGCGCTTCATATCTGTGCACCTTACTAAGAATAAAAATCCAAAAAAGGCTTTAAAGCTCTCAACAAATTATTCTTTGAAGAACTGGCTGAATGAAATGTGTCAACTGTAGCCTGGGATGGTTTTGGTGCAAGTCAAAGATCATATAGGAGAAAATCCTCAGCAAGAGAAACAGAAAAGGCTTTTTACAAGGCAAGTTTACCTTTGTTCTATGAAGTTTCTTAATACTTGACTTTTAATACTTAGGCCCTCATTAAAATTATCAAAACACACAAGATGATGGACGGAATGTTGCACAATGGCAAAACATTCACCCACAGTCACAGAGCTGGGTTTAATCCATCGTTATTTTGCTCACCACGCCATCCCAGTTCAGACATGGCCATATGCAAATCAGTCTTGAACCTGTGCCTCATGGGAACAGTCCAGCCCGAACTGCCAAGCCATGTCTTCCCTGGACTGGAATCAAGCATCCTAGGACCGGTTTCTGGCTATCAGCCGTCATCAGCCAGGATAGCTTGACTCCACTGGCGTAGTGAGCACGGGACCCCCGTCTGGGCATACCCTTCCCACCTAGGGCGAATAGCAAAACACACAAGATGAATAAATATCACAGGTGCTCAAAATGAAACTTGAAGATGATTCTGTATCCGATGAGTAGTTTTTTCATTTTTTACCTCCCGGCTGACAGTGAAGAGACGTGTTGTGTTCAGTCTGTGCAGAACATGGTACACATAGGACCTCCACCAGGTATCAATTGATTAGGTACAATCGAGTACACAAGACAGCACCTTAATTCTGTGTGTGATAATGTTTTATTTGCATTTCATTACTTACTTTACATCATCTTCTTGTTTACACAAAATAACCTCATCGTTATATACAACTTCAAGAATCCTTGACACAAAGATACACAAGTAGCAAATACTGACAAGGTGATTCCCATTACCCAGACAACATCAAATTAAATAATATATAACTCCAACACTGAATCAAAAAAAGAAGCATCGTTTACATTAAAAGCAATGTTCAGAGTCTTAAAAAAGCTAATTCTTTGAGAAAATCACAGGTTTTGCTAAAAGATAATTCATGGGGAGCCCAAATCACACAGTAAGGAGTGGAACTCTAGATGTGGTGAGTTCCCTTTCCCTTTAATTACAGTCCCTGGTTCTCCTAGAGCACTTATTTATTATATATCTTCCGTGTTATGGAAAGGATGTTTCAGCTTCCTTGCGCACTCTTGCCAACACGTTTCAACCTCAGAATAGGGGCTCAATCATTTCAAGAGGTCATCATCAGGGTGCTACACTTTTTAATCTGGACTCAAAAATACAGAAGGAAGGGATGGGGACAAAAAGAAACACAAAAGTTTGATATTTGGTAAATTTTAAAACCCACTCTTTAAGTGCAATGTTAATATATCTCCGTGCCACTGCATTGATGAATTGTTAATAGTGGAGGGATACATTGCGCTTCATACATCTTAGAAAAAAATGGAGTTGACAAAGTGTGGTTCTAGTAGGATTCCCAACACGTATCGCACCACATGTTGCTTTGGGGAGTGCCTTTCACACCTCTACATTATGGATTTTGGCATTATGCAACCGGCCAGCTTTTTTTTAAAACATAACATGCAGCCATATGTCCCGGCCTGCCAGCTTCGTTCAGCACATCTTCATAATTTGGTAGTTCCCAGGTTTAAAAAGTGTGCCTGGGGTGGCAGGAGTTTTCTGGTCAGCATGACCAGACTTTGGAATTCATTACCTGTATGGCTTAAGGAAGAAACACACCTGTTGCCTTTTAGGAAGGCATTAAAGACCAGGCGTTTTAACCTTTGAGACTGCCTTTGGTGGTCGGTACGTTCTTTTTTGAGCCAGCGCCATGATACCTTTGAGTGAATGTTTTGCGCTTTAAAAATTTCCTTTTCATTTCATCAACTTATTATACTTGAATTTGCATTGCATACACGGTGCTAATATGCGGTATTTGCCAGTATCTTTAATGATGGAGACACCAATATGAAAAGTAGCGGGTCGAAGAGTTTAGCGTAGTTACAACAAAACATACTATGCTATCTGTAGTGTCCCTGTCTCTTCTGTCTCTATTTTTTCAACTGCGTTCACACCTGATCGTTCTGTTCTCTAGTAATGGCTCACGGCGTCTCCTCATTTCTTCCGTCTTGTCTAACCTGGTAGAGGGGCACTTAAACCTTTTCAAGGTGCGCCCTGCCCCTGCAGGACACTGCTATTACGTCCACTTCCTGGTGGCCAGAAGAGTATATCGGGAGATGCAGTTACCAAGCGTGTCACTCCCTGATTCCTCTATGTGCTGTGCTAGACCTCCTGGACATTAGGGGTCATTCAAGGGACTAAAAATATTTTGTCAAACCAGTCTAAGAAAGTTTTTGCATACCATTGTATCCTCAGAAGGATGTTTGGAGGACTAAAGCATATCAGGAGTTGTCGTACCAAAGCCCATATTGCTCTTAAACTCAACAATATGTGTTGAAAGGCTTCCTGAACCTTGAAGTGTCCTTCAAGGATTTAAAGGAGACAATATCTGAAAACAGGAGGTTTTTTGCGTATCTTCATAGCGTTGAAAATACTTTGGGCGTACTGAAGGAGGGAGTTTTTGCTGGAAATCCCCTTCCGTGTTTTTAAGATGTGTCTAAGGAAAACATGGTTTGTGGTGTGTAATGTGCCCAGAATTGTTTTACTTATTTCAGACATTGCATTGAGTACTGTTTCTGTTGTACATAGTTTCATTATCATAAATGCCTCCTGCCTAAATATAGACCTGTTGTTGCCAGATTTTATTTGTCTTATATCTGACATTTTGTACCCCACTATAAAAAAAAAGTTGGACAAGAGCTGCTGAAAATGTTGGCACCTTATTCTGGACTTACCTTGGCTAATGCGGTTTCATATTTCCTTGCTAGTCTGTCCACAGTGTGCTTTGTTGCATGGGCACAGTATGTAATACACCACATCTTTGGAACGTCAAATCCTAAATTAAGTCTGTCTGATTTCAATGTTGTTATAGGAGAAGACATTTCCTTCTGTTGCAGGGATTCTGCTCCTACACAGAACTATGCACAGAGACACAGGACCTCAGTGAATTGTGGTGGACCAAAAAACTCACCTGAGTACCTAGAAACCCTAACCAGCTAGCATCAGTGTCACATTAGCTCTTCGTCCTATAGCAAAGGAACCATTGATTAGACAACCCAGAACATGCGACTTAGGTTATATTCAGGAGTGGTGGGAAGCAAGAACACTCTTTCGTTATACTCTCATACCAGTCTACAACAGGAGTAAAAAAGTGACACTGGAAAGGTTAAAATATTTATTTTAACGACGTGCTCTAAGGTGCAGTATATTTGCTAACATAAGGAGACGTATGATTCGAAATAATAGGACCAGCATTGTTACAACTCCATAAAACACTAAAGGAGAAATCATACTACAATGATGGTGAAAACAGGTCTTATAGTGCTTAGTATAAGGTCTCTTAGGCTTGTGTGGGGGACCCCATACCTCTAAGATCAGCAGGAGTAAATCACATCAGGATCTGCAAAAGCTCTTTCTCTCTGGAAACTGAATTTTTCCAAGTGTCTGAAATCATGCCTACAGTGTAATAAAGGCGCCAGAATGTCCGTTGGCTTGCAGCTGCATGTATGTTATGTCTAAAATGTGAGCCGATCAGCCTGAACAACAGCTACCTTGTTATGATAACCTTGGAGGATGCCGAAAACAAGCTTTTCTCTTGCGAAGAAATTCACGCAGCCTAACGTACGACAACAGGTATATGCAGTGTCGTGTGCAAAAGCAGCAAAAGGTAAAATGGCGTTTAAACTTTTAATAAGCCTATGTTAACATAGCTATGTGCGCAAACAAGGCTCGGCCCTCACTACACCCTCCCTTGATCGGAGAACGCACAATACGTGGGGGGCAATTTTTTAGGACGCAGAGTTCAAGTTTGAATGAGACAGAACCAGGTATAACATTTTGCCAAACTGGATAATTGGGAGTAAAATCCGAATTAGTAATCATAAATCTATGAAACCTAACAGGGGGGCATAGTATAAAAACACATGTGATGCGTAGAGAAAAAAATGAAGTAAAAAATCATGAGTCCAGTTTGTGTTTATGAAGCAAGAGAAAAAAAAATCGTCAATTCAATCCAACAGCGTATAGGCACAGTTTGTTGTAACCGCCTCCAATAGGAAGTCGTTTTCGTCGGAGAATATTTCACCCATCCAATTCAATAATGGAAAACACACATGTTCTTCAACAGCCGGAGCCTCTAGCACCATCAGAGGACAACTCGGATGTTCTTCGAGATAACTGCATGCCAGGAAGTCATGGGCTGCAGTCCATATATTCCAATTGCCCAGGACCCCATGCGCTGCTGCGCAGGCCATAATCCCGACACCAGAACAGTCTAGTTCACGACCAACTAAGGGACTCATTAGTAGATCATAATCCGGGTTAGGAGACACCGTATTGCAGAGACACAAATCCAGAGCCTATTCAAAACTGCAATCCAGGCAGTGGAAATCTGGCTGCACGCATGTAAAGTACAAAAAACGGAAAGATAAACGATATGCCACACTCAAAGTAGCCAGAGGCAGCGATCCATAGTATTCAAGCATCCGGTCACGAAGTTGGAGCAGCCGGTGCAGGTAGTCGTGGGGCACAGAATGTGCAACCATTTTGGAGTAAGCAAATTAACAGCAGCACACCGGCAGCTAAGGCGAGAATTAACAGTAAACCGCCAAAGAGGCTGGAAAAGATAGAATAAAAAAATGCCGGTATCACACCAAATATAGTTTGGAATTAAGTCACAAGCCCAGAACTTACTACTTTAAAAAAGTGCACCAAAATAGAGGTTGAAGAGGCATTGAATATAGTGTGAATCAAAGCACCGAAATGCAGGGGCAAATCAGTATTTAATAAGGCATGTACCTCGGTACGAGTGTTAGCCACATGAAGGACGAATGTTTCACGCGCAGATGTAAGAGCGACTTCTTTTTGAGACAAAAGCGCCCTTATTCTACTCATCTTGTTGAACTCTGCTTTCAAGGTCGGAATGGAAGGCCAGATGGGTACATCGAGCTTTCCATGCGGAGGATGAAACAGCACATACTTATAACAGACTACACGTTGGGAGACCGTCACTGTGTATGTTATGTTATGTTACTGTTAGTTTTATAGAGCGCTCAGCTGCTCAGAAGAGCGTCCCAGCGCTAAAGATCATCACACCAAATACCAGCAACTAACACACCTCCGTGACGGCACCAAAAATAACCATAATGGCATTACAGGACAAAAAGATGGGTCTTAAGTTCCTTTCTAAAGACCGACAGATTGAAGCATGTCCGCAGCGCCAGGGGCAGCGTGTTCCAGAGACGGGGTGCGAGGTAACTGAAGGAACGACCTCCACAGCGAGCACGCTTCACTGTTGGAACAATGGCGTTTGCCTGGGCAGCAGACCTCAGAGGTCTCGATGGAAGATAGAAGTTGACCCTTCTCTGCAAATATCCAGCGCCGACATTGTGAAGCGCCTTAAAAGCAGTAGTTAAAGTCTTGAAGAAGATGCGCTTACGAATCGGCAACCAATGCAGGGAGACAAGGAGATTACTAGCCCTGGCTCTTCTAGTTACACCAAAGATTGCCCTGGCTGCTGAATTTTGAACTATCTGCAGACGGGTCAGCAGATATTCAGGAAGACCTAAGTAAAGGATGTTAGCGTAATCTAGGCGAGAGCCTATTAGTGCTTGCACCGTGATCTTCTTGTGCTCCAAAGATAGATATGGCAAAAACTTACGCAACATCCTTAAGATGGCAAAGCACTTCCCAGTCAGGCCCAGCCACCTGGGCTTTGAAGGAAAGAGTGTTATCAACCATCATACCCAGATTCTTTGCTGTAACCGAATCGCTAGCAGGAGGGAACATAGCCGAAGGCCACCATTGCTTCCATCTCAGGTCTGCAGGACAACCAAAGAACAATATCTCGGATTTGTCGGAGTTGCATTTGAGGCCACTTTTCCCGAACCAATCAAACACAAACTCCAGACACTTCCGGATAGCTGCTCCGTCAAAGTCACAGCCCCTGTCACAGGTGAACTGGAGCTGTGTATCATCCGCATAGGATATGATCTGGGCCCCTAGCTCCTCCACCCGTGCCGCTAAAGGAGTGAGGAAGATATTAAAAAGGGAGGGACTGAGGATGGAGCCCTGCGGGACCCCAACATCAAGCTGCGGCATCAGGGCGGAAAAAGGGGGGGCCCAGATCGTTTGTCTCCGGTCGGCCAAAAAAGATTGAAACCATGTGAACACCGTTCCCCGCAGGCCAATCTCCCAGAGTCTTGTTAGGAGGAGGCCGTGGGGAACGGTGTCGAAGGCCGCTGACAGATCAAGCATGATAAGCAGGGCCTTTCCACCTCTGTCAAGAGTCTCCTTCACAGCCTCGGTTACCTCAAGTAGAGCGGTTTCAGTGCTCAGGTTAGATCTAAACCCGGACTGTGACTGATGTAATAAGGAGTTTCCCTCTAAAAAGTTGGTCAGGGTCGTATGAACATGCTTTTCCGTAATCTTGGCCAGGGCCGGAAGCAACGAGATTGGCCTGTAGTTGGAATGCAGTTTAGCATCTGCATTCGGTTTTTTAATGAAGGGAAGAACTAGAGCCTGTTTCCACGACGAGAGGACTTTGCCCGAATTCAGAGAAGCATTAATGATAGGATTGATAATCGGGTTAAGGGCAGGTGCCAGGGTCGCAAGACACTTGGCGGGACAAGGGTCCAGTGGAGAGCCAGATTTCAGGCTGGACAAAAGGTCGAGCGAGGCCTGAAGCTCTATGGAGGGGAAACAGTGCAGGGTAGGACCCAAAGAGTCCATATGCGAGGCCAATGGATGTAACCAAGGGAAAGAAGAGCCGTCGACCATAGAGCCTGCGATCGAGATGTTATAGGTTCCTTGCAAGGCTGCCTGGATGGTACATATTTTATTAGTAAAAAATACTGCAAGCTCCTTAATCCATGGTTCCGAGAAAGCAGACGTAGGAGTGCAACAGGAAGGAGAGATGAATTCTTTAACAATCTTAAAGATCTCTTTGCAGGAGCTATCTGCTTCCTCAATCCTTTTAGCTAAGAAGGATTTTTTCTCTGCAGTGATCTCCCTGTGATATTCTTTCACTGCTTCTCTGTAGGACTGCTTAGCAGATGTATCGTACTGCCTCCTCCAAATTCTCTCCAGCCGCTTACAGTGCCTTCTCTTAGTGGCCAGGGTAGCAGAAAACCACGGGGCTGATGCTCTTGCCAGTTCTGATCTAGCTAGGCGAGGTGGTGCCAAAGCTTCCAGGCGTGCAGTGAGCCAGTACTGAAAACACCTAACATCGTCCTCCAGTCTACCCGTGAGAGCACAAGGGTAGGTCTCTAAAGCCTGGGTGAGCATGGCCGGAATGACTTTGTGGAAGGCTCTAGAGTTACGAGCTGTTTGCCGCTGCGAAATGCGAGCGGCTACTGGCTGATGTACTATCGTGAAATCCGCTAGGAAATGATCTGACCAAAGAACTGGGGCAAGGGAGGAGAGTGCCACCGGAACGGTCGAGAAAATTTGGTCTAGAATATGCCCTTTCTCATGTGTAGGAGACTGCAGGTACATATGAAGTCCCACCGAGGATGTCATGTCCAGAAATGTTTGCACTTCAGGATCCTCACCCTTGTCCATGTGGATGTTAAAGTCCCCAAGGATCAGGCAGTGATTTGTCCTAAGACTTAGGGTGGAGATGATCGATAGCAAATCCTCAATAAAGGAGCCAAGAGGGCCAGGCGGTCTATAAAGCAAGAGCCCCAAACAAGATTGATGGGGGGAAAGGGCCAGGGAGAAGGCAAGGGTGTCACACCCTGGTAAATCATCCATCGACAAGATGGTACAGGGAATGTGCCTCTTGATGATAAGTGCCACTCCGCCTCCCCTTCCCTTGCATCTATCTCGACGGAAAATAGCAAAAGAAGGAGGGATGGCAATAGCCAGATCAGGTTCCGATCCCTCACTAAGCCATGTTTCCGTGAGAAAGAGACAGTCCATATCATCGTGTGTTAAAAGATTATGAATGTCAAGAGCGTGCTGAGGAAGGGACCTGGTGTTTAACAAAGCACATTTACTACCTAATAGGGGAAGCTTGCCCGGAAAGGAATTGATAGGGACAGGTAGCCACCCACACGTGGGGCACTTGGTAATAACCCCTGCAGAGTAGGGGATAGCTCGCTGACATGGAGCAGTGTGTACATTATAAGACAATAGTTCCTCTCTTGTGTACATCTGGCCGAGTGCTCAGTGGAACCCACCAGGCTCGCGTCCGAGCGCTTCCGAGACGCTGACGGGCGCAGACGGGCTGACTCGGGCGAGACTCCGGCGCTAGGGACGGTGCTCCCGCAAACGCGACCGCTAGCGCGGTAGAGCATCCGTTTCCTTTTATGTGATCCACTAAAGCGCTCTCACCGCTCTGGGCCACACTCAAGATGGCCGCCGTGGAATGATTTCAATAACCCCAAATAAAGCCCAAAAACGGCCGCTAGAGCCGTGGAATGATGGCGAAAATGCGTGCAGGAGGCCTAGGGGTGTGCTGTCTGCATCACAGGGTGAAAAACACAATTTTTTAAAAATGACGATTTTTATGATTAAAAAGCCTCAAACAGCTAACAGAAACAGCAATATTTGGTAGCCCTTAGCAGGTAGCGCTTCCAGATACTATTTGGCAAAGAATCTCGCGAGTGCTGACACAGGGCTCCTTTTATGTGATCCACTAGAGCGCTCTCACCGCTCTGGGCCACACTCAAGATGGCCGCCGTGGAATGATTTCAATAACCCCAAATAAAGCCCAAAAACGGCCGCTAGAGCCGTGGAATGATGGCGAAAATGCGTGCAGGAGGCCTAGGGGTGTGCTGTCTGCATCACAGGGTGAAAAACACAATTTTTTAAAAATGACGATTTTTATGATTAAAAAGCCTCAAACAGCTAACAGAAACAGCAATATTTGGTAGCCCTTAGCAGGTAGCGCTTCCAGATAGTATTTGGCAAAGAATCCCTGCCCTGTATGGTATCCCTGCCATCATACCACAGCAATCTTCATTATTTAATAATAGATAACTACCGTTTTCGAACAACGTGAAAGTAGGTGTAATAGCCGGGGCGGGTATACCTTTTAGAATACAGGCCAAATTCGGGGCTTCTAAATTACACAAGCCGTGCAATTGTACATTCTTACAGACCAATGAGTGGTCATAGTCGAAGTGCAATCTTCAACTTTCAAATAAACTTCTTTACCCTCCCTTAGGTACCTATAGGTAAAAGGTAGTGACCAAACTTCATGGAGATATGCGCTACAGAACGGTTCATATCTGTCTATGGCATAATGTTTCAAACATGCTTCGAATTTAAACAGTGGAAAAGGTAGTGTTATTAACCAATGAATAAGCCAAGTGGCAGAATTTGTTTCTGCCACAGAAAACAGTAAAGGTTCTAACTTTTCAATATGCAATAGAGAAAATGTAGCATCTTTCATTGACATGAATTGTTGTTTAACGCCTTAACCGCGGCGGTTTTTCCGACGCGTTGCGGGCGTTTTAAAGGGTGGGCGGGGCTGCGTCGGCCAACGGCAGCACTAAGGAGGTAGTGCTGCCGTCGGCCGACTGCAGCACAAAACGGGTTAATAGTAAGATTAAAAGGTAAAAACAACAAAGAAGTGTTCATATAGTCCCAAGGCACTTTCCCAGCCTTTAACGTTTGTAAAGTCCATGCAAACTGCATAATAGAACGCAATTGATTTTGACCATGGTACAAAACTGAGACTTCATCTTGCACAATATCAACGTCGGAAGAAACAATATTATCTAATGTGTAAATTCGGGAAGAAAGTGTGTTAATGCTATTACCTACAACTGCAAGCACTTTTTCTAAATTAACTTGATCAATAGCCCTTAATCTAGAAGCAGCTTCAATCTGGGACAGTTTCCAAACTTCGTTGTAAACAGCATAAACCCATCTATTGGATCTGCCTGTGGCAGGACCTTTCACAGTCATTCAAATCAACATTGTCAATCAATTTAGACAAATGAACTTTAACTGACGCTAAGGTGGAGTGTTTGAGCCAGTTCTGACATAACTTGCCTACAGAATAGGTAGTGACAGAATGGTCACTCTCAAAACGGGGATCTACTCGAACCTGTGTATAGCTAGGGGCCAAACCCAGAAAACGATGCTGGCATGAATCTGCACTTTTTTACCATAATAACCAGCCCTGGGGATCCAAACTGGAAATGTTAAAGGATTAATTTTGTAACAGAGTCTGTAAATCACTATGGGACATACCGGTGTGATTATTCCAGTTGGAGTATTCTCCCAAATCAGGAATAGAAGGAGCATTTAATTTTTTAGGTGTGGCCAATCCAAAGCAGGTGGTTTGTGAAATAGTCGAATTCAGAAACAACATATGGTTCGGGATGAGACATGCACAATACAAAGCCTCAGTGCCTTGCACTTGCCAATTTTTAGAACCCCAAACAGATTTAAGATCAATATTATCTTTCCACAGCTCATAGCCCCCTATAGCTATTGGTCGATAAAGCACTTCGAATACAATAATTTTGTGTGGGTGAGTCTAACCTTGGAAGAGGACTTCTCAGTCATCTTAAAATAAAATGCATCAGGATTTGATTGATTAAAATCAGTATAGTAAGAGAACTTTTTCAAAAGAGTTTTGGAGCTGCCTTCAACAGGAGCGGGACAGTGTTCCCATTGTGTGTTATTAATCACAGTCCTAAATGTGTTTGCTTTGTGCAGAAAGTGATTGCCATAATGTTGGTAGCAAAATAAATCTGCATAATTCGCGGAATCTAAGTATAAATCTTCAGCATCAGAGGCAGCATAATATTTCAAATCAGAAAACCGAGCCTCTACGGCTTGGACATCCCAATCATCAGAGCGTATATTTTGTTTAACCACATCCCTCATTGAAACACGAAGTACATTTGGGACGTTGATAACCTCTGTGGGACTTTAGATTTGAAATTTAACTGCATCCTACACAACCCCATCTAAGACCGGCCAAGCAGTGATATTCACAAAAGTCTGGTCCCTCTTCATTATGTGTAACAAGGAGTGGGGTGCCAAAGTTCCATCAATTAGTCTAATTGTAGTTCTTTCTTTAACATAGTGTCCATTCACAAGATCGAAAAAATACACCACAATTCCAATGGACATAAACAAAACAAGCATTTGCAATGCTACAGGTCTCGCATTAGGAAAGTTTGAGCTATTGGTCTTGTAAATGGCAATTTTTTTATTTATGTGTTGGTTTTGAAAAACACGAAATTAATAGCTTTGTCATTTACAATGCCAATACTTTTAACTTTTGCAAATGTGAGATCTATAGCATTTGTAATGCAACATGTTTTGTATTTATGTGACTTAGATGTATTGATATTTCAAATAACAATGGCTTTTATTTTTTTTAAATAATTAATACTTAAATAAAAGTTATTGTAATTTATAATGGCAAAAGCTTAAACTTCAGTAAATAACTTTTGTGAAGATTATGTTCAGTGTATTTTATTGTGGCGAAAATCCAAGAACAGAAGTGAAATATTAACATATTTTTGTGACATTTGTAATAAAGCTTGACACATTGAGAGAACATATTTGAACCAGTTGTTGTAGAATAGCTGCACGGATTGATGCTGTAGTGGCGCTGAGTGATGTTGTGGTGGCGACGAGTGATGCTGTGGCGTTCAGTGGTGCTGAGTGATGCTGTGGCGCTGAGTGATGCTGTGGCGCTGAGTGATTCTGTGGCGCTGAGGGATGCTGTGGCGTTGAGGGATGCTGTGGCGCTGAGGGATGCTGTGGCGCTGAGGGATGCTGTGGCGTTGAGGGATGCTGTGGCGTTGAGGGATGCTGTGGCGTTGAGGGATGCTGTGGCGTTGAGGGATGCTGTGGCGTTGAGGGATGCCGTGGCGTTGAGGGATGCTGTGGCGTTGAGGGATGCTGTGGCGTTGAGGGATGCTGTGGCGTAGAGTGGTGCTGTGGCGTAGAGTGGTGCTGTGGCGTAGAGTGGTGCTGTGGCATAGAGTGGTGCTGTGGCATAGAGTGGTGCTGTGGCATAGAGTGGTGCGGTGGCATAGAGTGGTGCGGTGGCGTTGAGGGGTGATGTGGCATTCAGTGGTGCTGTGGCATAGAGTGGTGCTGTGGCGTAGAGTGGTGCTGTGGCGTTGAGGCGTGCTGTGGCGTTGAGTGGTGCTGTGGCGTTGAGTGGTGCTGTGGCGTAGAGTGGTGCTGTGGCGTAGAGTGGTGCTGTGGCGTAGAGTGGTGCTGTGGCGTAGAGTGGTGCTGTGGCGTAGAGTGGTGCTGTGGCGTAGAGTGGTGCTGTGGCGTAGAGTGGTGCTGTGGCGTAGAGTGGTGCTGTGGCGTAGAGTGGTGCTGTGGCGTAGAGTGGTGCTGTGGCGTAGAGTGGTGCTGTGGCGTAGAGTGGTGCTGTGGCGTAGAGTGGTGCTGTGGCGTAGAGTGGTGCTGTGGCGTAGAGTGATGCTGTGGCGTTGAGTGATGCTGTGGCGTTGAGTGATGCTGTGGCGTTGAGTGATGCTGTGGCGTTGAGTGATGCTGTGGCGTTGAGTGATGCTGTGTCGTTGAGTGATGCTGTGTCGTTGAGTGATGCTGTGGCGTTGAGTGATGCTGTGTCGTTGAGTGATGCTGTGGCGTTGAGTGATGCTGTGGCGTTGAGTGATGCTGTGGCGTTGAGTGATGCTGTGGCGTTGAGTGATGCTGTGTCGTTGAGTGATGCTGTGTCGTTGAGTGATGCTGTGTCGTTGAGTGATGCTGTGTCGTTGAGTGATGCTGTGGCGTAGAGTGGTACTGTGGCGTAGAGTGGTGCTGTGGCGTAGAGTGGTGCTGTGGCGTAGAGTGGTGCTGTGGCGTAGAGTGGTGCTGTGGCGTAGAGTGGTGCTGTGGCGTAGAGTGGTGCTGTGGCGTAGAGTGGTGCTGTGGCGTAGAGTGGTGCTGTGGCGTAGAGTGGTGCTGTGGCGTAGAGTGGTGCTGTGGCGTAGAGTGGTGCTGTGGCGTAGAGTGGTGCTGTGGCGTAGAGTGGTGCTGTGGCGTAGAGTGGTGCTGTGGCGTAGAGTGGTGCTGTGGCGTAGAGTGGTGCTGTGGCGTAGAGTGGTGCTGTGGCGTAGAGTGGTGCTGTGGCGTAGAGTGGTGCTGTGGCGTAGAGTGGTGCTGTGGCGTAGAGTGGTGCTGTGGCGTAGAGTGGTGCTGTGGCGTAGAGTGGTGCTGTGGCGTAGAGTGGTGCTGTGGCGTAGAGTGGTGCTGTGGCGTAGAGTGGTGCTGTGGCGTAGAGTGGTGCTGTGGCGTAGAGTGGTGCTGTGGCGTAGAGTGGTGCTGTGGCGTAGAGTGGTGCTGTGGCGTAGAGTGGTGCTGTGGCGTAGAGTGGTGCTGTGGCGTAGAGTGGTGCTGTGGCGTAGAGTGGTGCTGAGTGGTGCGGTGGCGTAGAGTGGTGCTGTGGCGTAGAGTGGTGCTGTGGCGTAGAGTGGTGCTGTGGCGTAGAGTGGTGCTGTGGCGTTGAGGGGTGCTGTGGCGTTGAGGGGTGCTGTGGCGTTGAGGGGTGCTGTGGCGTAGAGGGGTGCTGTGGCGTAGAGTGGTGCTGTGGCGTAGAGTGGTGCTGTGGCGTAGAGTGGTGCTGTGGCGTAGAGTGGTGCTGTGGCGTAGAGTGGTGCTGTGGCGTAGAGTGGTGCTGTGGCGTAGAGGGGTGCTGTGGCGTAGAGGGGTGCTGTGGCGTAGAGGGGTGCTGTGGCGTAGAGGGGTGCTGTGGCGTAGAGGGGTGCTGTGGCGTAGAGGGGTGCTGTGGCGTAGAGGGGTGCTGTGGCGTAGAGAGGTGCTGTGGCGTTGAGTGGTGCTGTGGCGTTGAGTGGTGCTGTGGCATTCAGGGGTGCTGTGGCATTCAGTGGCGCTGAGTGAATCTGTGGCGCTGAGTGAATCTGTGGCATTGAGTAAATCTGTGTTGTTGAGTGGTGCTGAGTGATGCTGTTTACGGTGTGAAGTATTGCGAGTCCAACGAATGGTCACAGAGTTAATGGTTGGGAAAACAAAGCCGGCGTCAAGGATAACGGGCGTCCAACTACAATTAAGGAAGTAAAAAACAACCAGTGAGCAATTGGGAGGGGTGTGGGCTGCCTACTAATGCGTGTGGCTACAGAGAGAGAGTGGCGCGCGCTGGGAAAGCTCTTGGCATTGCTGTGGGGCGGGGGGGGGGGGAGGCAGGGCGAGTCTTGCCGGTATTCGAATTCATGCTTTCCACATCAATGTGGTTTTTTTTCGGCAGTCGTTCAACTCACTGAGCCATTAGGCCTAGTCAACCATTCAAATTCTTGTACACAAATTGAATCTTGGGTCTTTCGTAGAATTTAGGGGCAATGTCGAAAGTGTAAAAATAAGACTGGCTTGCTCTTTTCCAACTCTATTGGTTGGATGTGGTGCACTGTCAGACTGCGCGCACGTTGTCGGAATGGCACGGGGTGGAACCAACTGCACGTGCATTGTCAGTATGGCACAGAGTGAAAGTGACTGCATGTGCATTTTCGGAATGGCAAAGGTGGAACCAACTGCACGTGCACTGTCAGTATGGCACAGAGTGCAACTGACTGTGCATGCATTGTCAATATGGCATTGTGTGCAACTAACTGCCTTGTGCATTGTAATAATAGCCCCGGGATTGAACCAGCTGCACCACTATTGTCAGGATGGCACAGGGTGGAAGAAACCAACTGCATGCGCATTGTTAGTATAGCACTGGGATGGAACAGATGGCACATGGATTGTCAGGGTGGAACCACCCGCACGTGCATTGTCAGTATGGCACAGAGTGAAACTGACTGCACGTGCATTGTTAGTTTAGCACCGGGGGTGCAACTGACTGCACGAACATTGTCAGGATGGAATCAACTGCACATGCATTGTCAGAATGGCTTGGAGTGAAACTGGCTGCATGTGCATTGTCAGGATGGCACAGAGTGTAACCATGTGGCATCAAGATGGCACGGGGAGGGGGGGGGGAATTGCCTGCACATATGTTGTCATGCCAGCAGTGTGGTGCAATTGCCTGCACGTATGTTCTCATGCTGGCAGCATGGTGCAATCAACGGCAAATATACTGACAGAAAATGTAGTGCAAACAAAATAATACAAACACTCCTTTACGTTATGTGTGACTATCAAAGTATTTTAGAAAAAATATATACTTACATCGGCTTAAACCCCCAACGTAATGCTAATAGGGTGAAATACTGAGATGAACATAGTGGCGTTCCAATTTTACCCCACAAACATTACTGTTTAGGGTAGTATTTATTCAGAATTTGAAAAAAGTACAACCTTTTGTAGGTTTGGAGTTGAGCGTAAGATTACTCTGCTCCCAGGGGAAACAACACTTAAGGAGAATGTCTCCGTGTGGCTTGGCCTCTGCTGGCGCCTCGGGCATGTTTACTGCTATCCCGTGCAAATGCAAAGCCATTAATCAAGCAGGGAGGGGGTTGGTTGGGGGACGGGGGAGTAACCAGCTGCTGAGCGTGTTCGGGAAGGCAGAGGGAGACTTTTGTTTGCTTTTTGACTAGCTTATATCTTAGAGGGAGAAATAGTTTATAAAGCGCCAACAGGAGTAACTTCGCATGAGGCGCATAAAGTGAAATGACTGTGCACAGTACAGACACACTGAATACATGGAAATAATTTATCCCTATGAGAAAAAAAACGAGAATTAGTTGGTGGGGTGGGGTGATGGAAGGAGCAAAGGAGATAAAGTGAATACAGTGGGAGGAATGGAAGAGGAACAATGGGCAATAAAGGGAAAAGAGCGACTAGCCAATGAAAACAGGAAAGGGTTACAAACAGAATAGAATGACAAGAGGGCAAAAATGTGGGGCAAATAGAACGAGAAACTAGAGGGACGTGGGAGTTAAGGCAGAGCAAGATGAAAAAGAGTGGATGAATCAGTGATACAGGAGGGAGGGGAGAGGGGAGAGTGGGGGGGTCAAGAGTTGCAATGAAAGGGAGTGGTAGAGAGAGCAAATTCAGATACATAGGGACAATTTTGGCAGATGTGAGGAGGGAATAATGCGATGGATGGAAAATAGAGGAAATCTAGATGACGAATAAAAGATACAGAAAAGTTAGAGAAAGAGGGGGAGTGGTGGCGAGGGCAAAATAAGGAACTGCAAGGGAAAAGAAAGATGAAAGAAAGAAGAGGAGAGGAGCATAATAAGAAATGAGAAAGATAACAAGGAGGGAGGAAACAGACAAGAAAGTGGAAATGAACGAGAGGGGTGGGGGAGGGCCAAAGCAAACTACGGGGGACATGGGGCAAAGGTAAGAGACGGGATTAGGAGAGTGAGACCGTGAGGGATAAGGGAAGTGAGAAGCAAATGAAAGTGAGACGGAGAGCACCGTGAAAGAAAAAAATAATACGGAAAGGGAGGGGCCGCTGAGTGGGAGAACGAGAGAGGAACGCGGGGCTGGCCTAAGGCAGAAAACAAGAAAGGCAGGGAGAAACATTCTTCAAAAGAAAGGTGGAGATTTCGAGAAGGAGGGAGACACCTAAAAGTAGATGCAGAATGACAGTCAAAAAGAGGAACAGAGGAAAGAGTGGAGAGAAAGGAGGGCAATTAACATAGCAAGGAGAGGTAAAGAAATTAGCAGCTTGGCTTGCGGTGAGAGGTGCTCTTATGTCAAATAAGGCTATCTACCAGCATGGCGAGGTGCCCCAGCTAAAAAACAAGCGGGAAGCTGTGCACATTTAACACGGATTCAACAAGCTCTGACTGCAGGCAGCAAATGCTTGACGGCCGGCGGCGATGGAGGGCAGGAAAGTTAGAGAAAGAGGGGTGAGGGGTGGCGAGGGCGAAATAAGGAACTGAGGCGCCCCAGCTAAAACAAGGAGACTTTTGAGATCTTAGCTCCTTCCATTGAATGGCTAAGGCAGGGTGAGGTAAAAATGAGGTGTTTATGAAAACGCACTGCCATTGGTCAATAAGGAGCATGCCACAAGATCTGAAGTCAAAGAGCACGGCAAGGATGATCGACTTTGCTGACAATGCCTCGAAGGACTTTTGCGACAGCTACATGGGATTAAGTGTTTAATATAGTGATTTTAATGTGCTGTGCCAATTTGCACAAAGGGGGCATGCGTGAAAGATATGCAAACAACAGTTATGTGTTTCTAAAATTGTTAAGTTCGCTGCATTTCACACTATTTCACAAGCGACGACCTTTGCTCTGTTTGTAGTTTTTAAAGTGATGGAGTTTGGACCAACTGACGCTTGGGAAGAAATTCACTCATAGAAGATGCGATCGCTATTGCATGCCTTGTCTATGAAGAAAAAAAAAATCATACCACCCAGGACCACTGTTTCCGTAATGGGGGCAAAGGGCTGGAGACGCAGTCTGCTGTACATTGACTGCGTAA
Organism: Lissotriton helveticus; assembly: GCF_964261635.1. NCBI lineage: Eukaryota > Metazoa > Chordata > Amphibia > Caudata > Salamandridae > Lissotriton > Lissotriton helveticus. Next base: position 423,603,392 of record NC_136068.1, read on the forward strand.
TTCAGGGAGATTGAGTTTATGTCTGTGACATCATAGCAGAGATGCTCTACCCACTGCAGCACAAGAATGCATTTTACTGACTTTCTCTTCATTATCAAAAAGTGCAAGAGACGGGAGAGAGGGATGCAGGCAGCACATGGATAGCCCAGGCAGAGGGGAGGAGGGGCAGAAGAACCCAACAGATTAGCTCTAATGATCTCGGACATCTCCACTCCAATAAACAGGCGGGCAAGCACAATGTTTTGTCTCAATTTTCCTGTCTTTAAAATTTTACGGCAAATCACTTTCTGATAGCCGCTGCTTAGACTCAGCTGTCTGATGGGCGAAAGGCTTCTCTGCTACATAAGTGAGAGAAATCATGTCACTGGGTAGCGACTATCAGCAAACTCACCCGAGGTCTGCAAGAATGGATCAGTCCGCATGTGTGTCTGTGCATATTCCTAGTACTCGTGAGTTGATAATGAAACAAAACTCCCACGCTAACCAGTGACCGCTACTGGCCTTCGGTTCAGTAACACAATGCAACACTTAGGCGCAGAATAGAACAAGCATGGTCTTATGTAGGAGCCCGAATTGCGGGCGTTTGTGTAGGAGGGGGGATGTTAAAGCCCGAGGATCAGCGAGGGACGGTGAAAAGCTATACCAAGCTAGAGAGAAGGGGGGGTGATAAGCGTGAGGCGTGAGACGGCCTGGCGGCCGTCAAAGTGAAAGCCGTGGGCAGTGAATAAATTAGGGGAGGAGAAATGCCTGAGGCACAGCGCACGCTGGGGGATGCCTGTGGGAGGGAGGCTGGTGGCTTTGATGTGCACGCGCTTTTTAGGTCAATGCGCTTGCCCATTGAGCTTGCTTTTGACATGCACAGCAACAAATCGCCCGATGGTTAAGCTCTAGTTAAGCCCCAATATCTCTTGCAAGCTCAATGCGCAAGCCCATTGACAGGCTCGACCTAAAAATTGAAAAAAGCACCAGCCAAATGTAAGTCCAAGGGGAATCAAACAATGTTTTTTAAACCAAAGAGCAAAAATCAAAACTTTTGAGGGGTACTTTGATGTGGCAGAGTCAGTGTCAAATGAAAAACGTGATTGATTAGCCACACAGGTCTCCAAATCGGGCATCAATAAGTCTGTGGGATAAGTGTACTCCGTTTTATCAAGAGGATTACCAGCAGGTGGATTCAATAAAGGATTTGTAACTGTATTCCTCTCAATGGCAACATCAGGCCTGGTGGTAGGTGCCGGAGCCAAAACAGAGTTTCACAGCTTCGCTGGACAAGAAACCGCAGGTGTCATACTAAGAAGAATCGGCCACTCTGTGTAGTTTGACATTGTCAGTTGAGATGTACCCGTTTTCCTTTCGGCCAAGAAGTGGAGGTAAAATGACTGTTCTTGTACCCTGCACGCCATGCACAGGAACTGGAGCATGATATGAGGGGCCGACTTACTTCTTGTTCTCGACCTTCTCTCGGACCAGTTCGCCAACTCGGGGTACCCAGCCAACTACCGGAATCTGCCACGCAGCATCAGATGTGGAGGGCAAGTGTTCCTTTGCAAGACTGTCACCGGTCTTTTGTAGATTCTGGAAAACAGCACAGTGTTCATCTACGTCAAAGGGAGCGGCAGACGCCGCCTTGTCTCAACCCTCAAGGTCCGAAATAGACAGTTTGATGCCAAAGAGCATTTCATATGGGGTCTGCCCACCCAAAGACCTTCTAGGGAGAATATTTAGTGCACGCTGAACGCTATTGAGGTAGGCTAGCCAGTTCCGGCCTGTACCTAAAACCCTAGCTCTCGAGGATTGCTTTAAAGTCACGGTTCATCTGCTCCACAACACTATTGCCTTCGGTCGGTATGGAGACGAACATTTGACTTGGACCCCCAATGAACGCATTGCATCCTTGTACGCCTTAGAGGCGAACGCTGGACCCTGGTCAGAGGGGAAGGTACCACATGCAAAAATTCCCACAAAGACACGAAAATCCCTTACGACAGTTCAAGAATCAGCACTCCTTTGGGGCCACACCCACACAAAGCGCGTGCAAGAATCAACTGCAACTAAGATGTTCTTATACGCAGTATCAGAGGAGAAAGGACCGCAGTGATCTAAATAAACACAGCCAAGTGGTTTATTAGATATATACAACTGTGTCTGGGGCGGGCATGCAGCAGTAGAAGGTTTAATCTGCTGGCAAATGTCACAATGAAGGACATAATCACACGTTTGTTTGTACAATCCGCACCACCAGTAACGTTGTTGTAAAAGTGATACAGTCGCAGGGACACCAGTATGAGCGTATGCCATACCCTCATGAGCGGCTGTAATCCGTGTGAACCTGAGGTCAACGTTGGGAATCAATCTGTCACCAACGTCGTTAATTCTCACATAAGGAACTTTATCAGGACTTAAATGATAAGAGTATCTGGAAGGGAAACCTCTAAGGTAATTACTTCCCTTCGCTGTTGCGGTAATAGCTGCCAAGATGTCATCATCAATCTTACTTTTGGAACGTGTAACTGCTGCAACTGCATATGTCGCTACTGCTGCCTTCGCCGCTTCATCAGTGAGACTATTGCCAACAGCGTGAACTCCAACACGCTGGTGACCAAGAGTATGAACCACAAACACGAGTGGCAGCCATTCTTTAACCTCAGCCACTCAAACCCAGATCATTTTGTGTTTGATTGTGCTACCTTTCGAATCACGATAGTCATTTTGAGTCCAAAACACAAATGGTCATTGTAAGACTGTACACAGTAGTAAGAGTCACTTACCATAAGAGTAGTCACACTAGGATCAGCGTACTCCAATGCAAGCATTAGAGCACGAAGCTCTGCCAACTGGGCTGTACAGTCCCCTAATGTCTGTGTATGCACAACATCGGACTTGAACTCTCCATTCACTATAGTACCAACCACTATTGCGCAGGCCGAAGAATATGCCTGCTTTGAACCAGTCGCCGGTTGCGCTGAACCGTCAGTGTAAATGATACAATGGAAATCCTCCAGCGGGCGCATTGTCAGAGGAGCCGGATGAACAAATTCGTACTGCAAGAACTCCTGAGTCTACAAAGAGGAATCGAAAATGAACGTGACATACTGAGATGTCAAGGACGTCACCCATTGTATCCACCTTGGGTGCAAAGCTTTTGAATTTGGTACACTGGCCTTCGTCACTGCCTCCAAGCAAGATACGGAGTAACAATCAAAAGTTTTCCCTGCGACAGTGCACGTTCCTTCAGAATCGCCATTTGCACTGCTGTCAAAACTTTTTCCACAGTAGAAAACTGCATCTCAGCCGAAGTGTACAAGAGAGACTTGTAATCGATAGGGACTGTGTCACCCTCATTAAAAGTCAAGTACGTGAAACCCACAGCTCCTGTTATGATTCTTATCACAAGGTTGGTGTGGTTATCACAAGTCAGTAAGAGTCTAGACTCTAGTAGATCAGCCTGCAAAGATTGCAAAATGGCTGTATGAGCAGGCAGCCAGCATGATTTGAAGAAAGTAGGTTGTACCAAAGCGTGAAGAGGCTTGATACGCTGGGCATATTCTGGTATGTATGTACGTCCGAAATTCAAAAAGCCCAGTAAAGACTGTAGTTTCTTCAGTGTTGTAGTAGCACAGCTGTGCGCATTTCTCCAAGAAGTGAGGTGCCAAACCTCAACCTTCATTGTTGAGCTCATAGCTCAGGAACAACACTGTGCACTCTGCAATGTGTAATTTTGCAAAGTTGAATTTATAGCCAAAATCCGCAAAACGGCAAATTATGCGGTCACCGCGACACAGATGCGGCCATAATTCGTAGTCTGTGAGATAAATGTCATCCACATACGAACATGCATCTGGGTCGAGTCCCTCTAAAAGAGAGACTATGTGGGCGGCAAAGACGCCTGCACTATTCTTATAGCCCATAGCCAAACGTCTGAATTGGCGTTGTTTGCCACCACTGGTAAAAGCTGTCCATTGACTACTAATAGAGGACAGGTTATGGGCGAAAAAGCCATTGGATATGTCAAGTGTGGTCTTAAACCTTTTCCGCACAAGACTATCCACAAGAGCAGAACTGTGAGTGTTCTGTACCGCGCACGTATGACAATGAGAATTTAAGTGCCGGTAATCCAATACCAAACGGTACGAGCCATCGGGCTTAGTCACAGTAAAAAGAGGGTTATTCATTGGTGATACACATGTTTCAATCACACCTTGATATTCCAATTTTTCAAGGATTTCTGCGACTGAAGCTTTCGCTTCACGCCGCTTGGGATATTGGGGTTGAGGCTGTGGCATAGACCTCAAAAGAATCTCATGCCAGGGGGGAAAATTTGTCCCAACCACAGTGAGTACGGTACAGTGCCGGTGCAAGCACCTTAGCCCACTGTTCTGCAAAATTCAGCGCCTGCTCCTTCGGCACTGTGTGCGCGAAAGCGGGAAGGATCACCTCCTCCCCTTGCGGAGTAGACAGAACGAAGGGTGGGGGCCAATCAGCCTCCGCTAACAAAATTTTATAGCTAGTAGTCAGATTTGCAGAAAATACCCCTTTTATTGTATGTTGTATAAAACCTTCAATGAAAAGGACAATATCAAAAATTCTTTTAGGGGGAGCCACTCTAGTGTCGGCTGTCTCAACAACAACGAACGTGTCAGTTGCTGTCACCTTCTAAAGTGGACGCAATGCTTCCCGCACTATGGTCATTTCTCCTGCGCTGTCTAGTAGCATCAGCGCCCCAGTCAGGTTCCCGAAGCTGTGTTCTCACTATCCGTGGCATATCTCGCTGTTAAAGCAGCAACTTTCTTTTTCTGAAACTGGGGTCTTTGATGCGTAGAGTCGTCCTGCTTGCCTTTACCGTTGTCTTGCGGGGTTGCTCTTGTTTTGCACCCCGTCCTCTGCCACCGTCTCCTCCACCTGTGGTTGAGACCGATGTATCCTGCAAAGAGCGAGGAGAACGTTGATCAGGAACCTGAAAAAGATCAAGTGACTTAATAGTAGCGCAGTCGCGCAATTCGTATGTTCGCTCAGTAGACCCAGGTATTGGTGAAGCGGGACGGGACCCCTGTTTCTGTTGCTGTTTCCCCTGTTTTTTATTCTTATTCCAATTCGGTTTTGGAACAAAGGGGCGTTCATCCTTTTCAGACTTTGCCGCCTGAGCTTGCTTTTGCGCTGTCTTAGCAAAAGGCTTAACACCCAAACTATTACGGCCAATGGTCTTATAAAATGGCGTAATAATTTTCGGTAACTGACGGGGTTTCTCGGCATCGGGGACTTCGCGCAAAGAAGTAGACACCTGGAAGCTTAACCCATCTCCCTTAACATTAGAAAGGACGAGATCGGAAACTACGTCAAACACTCCGAGTCTCATTCCCAATTCGACAGCCGCCTCCGGTCCGTGCCCATCATGAACACGCTTAATAACAGAGGGTAGAACAACCATGGACGGAGTGCTGAAGCACTTAGCATAGACTGCCGCAAAAATCATACCCCATGTGGCACAATCAGTCACTTCCAGCACCAAGTCTTTCTGCAAACTTATTGTAAGAATCCTTTGTTTCTCCACAGGAGTCGTATTAGGAAACACTGCCTCCAGTTGGTCAAATTTTTCAGCAAGCCAAAAAGGCATTTCATCCTTATCCTGGAGATGCTTGCCCATACCCGCATTAACCATGACTGGACTAAGCTTCATCCCGCCAGGTCCAACTAGATGCGCCGCCACACCATGGGCCCCGCCCTGGATGTGACGGGAGACGTATAAAACTAAGGCCCTTATAACCCCTACAGCCGAGGTATAAAGGGTCCTCAAAAAACCAACCGCAACTGTTGCGGCACAGGGGTGCGGGGTAAATCCAGCCAAAACGGGCCAAGAAGTGCCCGGGATGGACAAAGGACCTAATCGAACCGCCGTTAAATAGTAGGGAAGGGCGCCATTAAACCAAATTCGGTGCTGCCAAGCTGAAATCTGAATGTCCTAAATGGAGTGTACTCCATAGGCACGGCACTGGGAGTGTAAACATTAAACACATTGGTATCAGCATTCACGCAGGGAACGTAACCCATGAATAGAAAAGCTCAAATGGGTATGCTGCGTCAGCACTCACTACAAAAACAACTGCCATGCCCTCTAAAGGGACGGTAAAGGCCTGCAATGATTGCGAACCGCCATCCGGCTATGCTGGGGTATCTCAACATCACCCATATCCACACAGCAGAGATAAAAGACAATACTTAGTAACGTAGGACAGCTGGGTAGTAATTCAATAGAAACCGTTTGAATTATTAAGTTTGAAAAAACCTATTTAACTATAGGTATGTTTATCCATCACCACTGTCAATCGGAAACAGTAGTGAGGGGGTTGTGAACTGATATAAGCACTACTCGAGAGTCTCAAAATAAGACCACTAAGTTGGGTGCGCCATGTTGCAGGGATTCTGCTCCTACACAGAACTGTGCACAGAGACCCAGGACCTCATTGAATTGTGGTGGACCAAAAAACTCACCTCAGTACCTAGAAACCCTAACCAGCCAGCATCAGTGTCACATTAGGTCTTCGTCCTATAGCAAAGGAACCAATAATTAGACAACCCAGAACATGCGACGTAGGTTATACTCCGGAATGGTGGGAAGCAAGAACACCCTTTCGTTATACTCTCATACCAGTCCACAACAGGAGTAAAAAAGACACTGGAAAGGTTAAAATATTTATTTTAACCACGCGCTCTAAGATGCAGTATCTTTGCTAACATAAGCAGACATATGATTAGAAATAATATGATCAGCATTGTTACAACTCCTTAAAACACAAAAGGAGAAATCATATTACAGTGATGGTGAAAACAGGTCTTGTAGCGCCTAGTATATCACCCTCCCTTGCTAGGAACTATGTTTTATAAAATATAGGTCTCTTAGGCTTGTGTGGGAGACCCCATACCTCCAAGATCAGCAGGAGTAAATTACATCAGGATCTGCAAAAGCTTTCTCTCTCTGGAAATGGAATTCTTCCAAGTGTCTGAAATCATGCCTACAATGTAATATCAAAGGCGCCAGAATCTCCGTTGGCTTGCAGCTGCATGTATGTTATGTCTAAAACGTGAGCCGATCAGCCTGAATAATAGCTACCTTGTTATGATAAACTTGGAGGCTTTAGCACTCACTGTGCAGACTAGGGTCACGATGTAAGTCTAGGGATGCCGAAAACAAGCCTTTCTCATGTGAAGAAATTCATGCAGCCTAACTTACAACAACAGTTAAATGCAGTGTTGTGTGCAAAAGCAGCAAAAGATAAAATGGCGTTTAAACTTTTAATAAGCCTATACTAACATAGCAATGAATGAATGAATGTGGTCTTAAACAGCGTGAACTTAGCCCAAGGGCATCAAGGCGCTAGAGCGGTGCATCCAACACAGGGACAATAGGGACAAGCTTCCAAGAATGCCTCAAAGAAAAGCAGGGTTTTTAAGGCCTTGCGAAACAAGATAAGTGAGGGCTGCCCTGAGAGCTCTAGAGGGAGAGAATTCCACAACCTAGGCGCCGCAGTGGAAAAAGCTCTGCCACCCCATTTAGCCTTAAAAAACCCTAGAGACAGCGAGAAGATTTTTGTTAGAGGATCGAAGAGATCTGCTACGAGTATAATGATGAACAAGTGACTTGATGCCCTCCGGACCGGCGTCATAAAAGGCTTCATGAGTCAAACACAGGATCTTAAACTTGATCCTACGGTCCATTGGAAGCCAATGCAAGTTCTTGAGTGCGGCCGAGGCTGAGTCGTATCTACGAAGATTCAACGCTATCCTCGCTGCAGAATTCTGGACCATTTGAAGTCGATGGATGAGACTCTTGTTAATGCCCATATAAATGAGCATTACAATAGTCCAGTCTAGAAGATACTAAGGCCAACGTGGCCTGCTTGCGAGAGTCTGGGGAGAGATAGTGGGAGATCTTTTTGAGGGTCCTAACGATCCCGAAACGGGTGGAGACAGTCCTGTTTACCTGAAGATCAAAGGAAAGAGCAGTATCGGTTATCACCCCCAGGTTCTTCCCATGGAGGACTGGACAGGGGCATTCCCCAAGCGAGGATGGCCACCAGTCACTAGACCAAATTTCCTGGTTACTCACGAAAATCAGTACCTCGGTTTTCTCACCATTCAGTTTCAGGAAGTTATCCATCATCCATTGGGAAACAGCCTCCATACAGCTCCTGAAATTCTGGGCACAATCCTTTACTGAATGTGTAAGAGAGACCATTATTTGGGTGTCGTCTGCGTAAGACAGCACCTCCAACCCAAATGATCTCACCACCCTTGCAAGGGGGGCCACATAGATGTTGAAAAGTGTAGGGTTCAATGAAGAGCTCTGAGGAACCCCACAATGCAAGGGTTTAGGAGCAGAGAAGAAGTGGCCCAACTTCACTCTCTGTTCTCTTTCATAAAAGAAGGAGGCAAGAAGACTCAAAGCAGGGCCCCCGACACCCATCTCTCTGAGGCGTGACACCAGTATAAGGGGAGACAGAGAGTCGAAGGCTGCTGTAAGATCCAACAGGACCAGGAGAGTGGCATGGCCCTTATCAACCTGAGAACAGATGTTGTTGACGACTGCCGTAAGGGCAGTCTCCGTACTATGGTATCTCCTGAAACCATGTTGCGATCTATCCAAAAGGAAATGGTCCTTAAGATAGGTGCTGAGATGGAGGTTGAGATAGGCCTCCAACATCTTAGCAGGGGCGGGTAGCAGGTAAATGGGCTGAAATTTTTTCAAAACGCCTGGGTCTAAAGCAGGTTTCTTTAAAAGCGGTTTCACTACCGCAGTCTTCCATAGGGAAGGATAAACTCCCTCCAAAATGGCACAATTCATAACCTCCATAAGGGGCGGGATGACCACACTTTAAGCGGGCACGGGTCTAGTGGGGAGCCCAAGTTGACGTTATCTAAAAGCCGGTCCACAATCTCAGCTGACAAGAGAGGAAAGGAAAGCAGACTCGGAGTCTGCTCACTAGGCGGACTCTCTTCCACCATGATTGAGGGAAGGGTGGTAAATCTAGTGCGAGAAATTGCAGATTCCAACGCAGCATAGATATCAGAGATTTTGGAATGAAAAAAAGGCAGATATTTTGTCACACAGATCCTGGGATCCCTCTATCTGATCTACTACCTGAGGAGATGTTGGGGAATCAATGATCTTAAAAAGATCTCTAGGAGAATTGAGAGACACAGTAGCTTTAGAAAAATAAGCTCTTTTCCTCCATAATGGCTGATTTATATTCTTCTAAGCATTGCTTATGTCGCTCTTTCTCGTGAGGCTCTAGATGGACCCACCATAGCCTCTCCTGTTTTCGACATCCTTGTTTCAGCAATCTAAGTCTGTCTGAGAACCAGGGAGCCGATGGATTTTTCCTCGCTGAATAATGCCTCTTAGGAGGGGCAAGGATGTCTATTGCTCCTAGTAAGGTGAGCGAGAGCTCCAGTGCAGCCGAATTAGCGTCCGGCTGATCAGCGGGCTCCAGCTTATTCAGGAAGGGGGAGAGTGCTTCATTATTAATAAGGTTGAAATTCCTTCTCATCTCCTGCTTCCTAGGATCAGAAGTAGGGACTACTGCCGCCTGAACGTGCAGGTCAAACGGCACAGCAAAATGATCATACCAGGCCAGTGGGACGGGATGTCCAACCTTCAGTCTGGGGTCATTAGAGAAAACCCCATCCAGGGTGTGCCCTGCCAGATGGGTAGGGCCTTCCACCTGCTGAGCCAGACCGCAGCAACCCAGTGTTTCCAAAAGAACATGGGTATCCCTGCATGCCATATTCTCCAAATGAAAGTTAAAGTCCCCAAGGAGAGTGATGTTAGATCTCTCTAGGAACGGCTCTACCAATTTACTAATATCCTGACTGAAAGAGGGTCTAGGCCCCGGTTGCCTATAAAACAAAAGGCCAGAAAAACATTCTGAAGGGAGGAAGTTGATAGAAAATAGGCCTGATAGGGATCAGAAGGAGTAGAGAGGGTCTGGGTGCGACAAATGAGGGAGTCCTTGTACAAAATTTCCAACCCTCCTCCTCGACGGCCAACTCTGTCCAATCTAGACAAATCATAACCAGTGGGGATTGCATCAACCAGGTCAGGCCCAGAAGTATCGGTGGCCCAAGTTTCGGTAACAAACACCCAAGTCGGATTTCTGGCTGAGACAAAGTCTCTAATAGCGATATTATTTTTTACCATAGATCTAGCATTTATGAGAAACCCTTTCGCGACGTTCAAATTAGGGGCGGACTTAATAACAGTAGGGTCGATCAAGTTCTTCAATTTGAGCTTCTCATTGGTGTCACACCTTAGACACCCTTGATACTTTCTATCTAGGAGGGCCTCAGGGTCGCAAGTGTGATGGCAAATTTTGGCTGTTGGTCTAAGCTCTAACAGGACCTTTCTCGAGTAGCAGAACTTCCTTACTTGAGCATAAATGACAGGCGAGGCAGCATCCCTGGCCCCTGGCGCGGTCGTGGTGCCGACGGGTGCAGACGAGGTTACCTTTGGCGCGCAAACGCGGCTCAGCCCTCACTACACTTCCCCAGTTGTTTCGCACACAGTGCAGTTACGGAGTCACCACACTTGTGAAATTTCTCAGGACTTGATGCGGTTTTAGTTTTTCTATTTTTGATTGGACTGATTTATCTTTGATGTTTCTGTTTCTTCTTAACACGATTATGGGGAGTTCTTCAAAGGGCTCCCGGGTGGACACCATTCCCCAGTGTTTTTGGATGATCACACACACCAGTTGATGTGAGTCACTTTTTTCATCAGTGTAGGAGGATGGATATCCGACTATGGTTACCCCCAACTTTTTGCCTAGTGTTTAGCTGGTGTTCTACTTAGTTGGCCTGGGATCCTGCTAATCGGGGGCCCAGGCTATCTGCTCTCACTGTAAAATGGACTCCATGTACTTTAGGTACATCTCCAATTGGATATTGGGTCACCTTGTGAGCTCCTGTATAGTGTACCATAGGTACCCAGGGCATAGGTGCATCCAAGGCCTACCAGGGGCTGCAGCATGAATTATGCCACCCCTGGCTGGCCATCCAAATTGACACAACTGGCTGATCACTCAGCTGGGGCAAGGTCATGTTAATCACCCCTTGCTTAGATATAGTATTCCTATATCTAACCTTATATATAGACACATAAGCACCTATAAGTCACTCCTATGGCAGGCCTTAACAATCCTGAAGGCAGAGTGCTTGGTTTTATGTGAGATGAGGCTCTAGCATGAGCTGAGCCTGTCTGCAGCTTTCGGAACCATGTCTTTATAGCTGTTCTATGATATAGCCATACCATATACTCTTAAGTGCATTATAATCCTCGCGGTTATTGCAAACTTTGGTTTGGCTTTATCAAAACATGTTGTGTAAGGTGTCATACACTTTGGAATACTACCCCCTCAACAGTTCTGGTGACGGGGGTAGCATTCCACCCTTCTAGAGGGAGAAGACATGTTGTTCCTGTTAATCCCGGTTAAAGTTAACCAGAGCCTCAGTATCACAAAATGGATGCTGCTGCCACAGACACAAGTCTGACCTCCTGCTGCTGGGAGTCCTTCCAGCGAGGGAGGCTTGGACAATAGATTTACTGCCTTGGGAGGTGCTAGCACCACCCCAGACAGGCCTTAGTGTATTGGGGCAGGGAGGGCTGAATGAAATGACACTGCCTGGGGCACACAAGGTGCTCCATGCATACTCCGGTTGAAACCAGTTGTTGGGGCACTCCAGCCCCAGCTCTGGCACGAAACTGGACAAAGGGAAAGGGGTGTAACCACCCCCTTTCCTGGTCCCACCCATAGGAGGGACCTAGCATGTAATCCAGCCCCTTTGATTAGTATAAAGGTAGGAGCCGAGTTAAGAGACTTTAGATTTATCCTGAACTGAAGAGAAGTGTGGCTCACTGGTTAGAGGCGGCAGACCCGTAAGCAGAGAACGGCCCGGGACCAGGGTTCGATTCCCGACGCGGCAGGGTCGTGGACCAGGGTCAGCGGACTCGATAATTCTCGCCTCGGTGCCTACTCTAGTCAGAAACCACACTCGGCAACTCTGGGCATCAGCTTGCCTCATCTTCACAACGGCCCCCCCAGACCTCCGGGGATGCTTGGTCGCACCTTAGAGATACCCATCAGGGACCAACTCTCAGGGTGAGCCAGGACGGGTTCCCCAGCGGTCGAAGCGTGGAGATACTCCTCCGGGAGTCGATTCCTAGCGCTATATAAACCCACAATTAAATTAAATTAAATTAAACGTGAAACGAAACTCTGGACCTTCGACATTCTACTGCAACTAGAAGACTGAAGAATCTCCCTTGTGGTCAAGGAGTGACCACCCTGTGCAAATTGGCACCATCAAGCGATCTGCGGTTTGCTTTGTCAACGCTCCCGCCGGAGCCCTAGCACAGAGCCCGACAAGACCAGGACTTCCAGACTTCTTTGACCCCGATCCACAGCCACAGCAAAGCTGAGACCCGTGGAGGCGACGAGAGACGTGGGACCGGACATCTTGAAAAACCTGCTCATTGCTACTTGTGCAGCTTCTGAGGCACCCTCGAAGTTGTGCATTGGGGATTGAGAAGCCCCAGCCCCAGGACCTTTTGCACCGACGCACAGCTCTCCACACTCACCGAGTGCCGCGCGGGGCCTGCTAGTACTTTTGTGCTCGACGCGTCTGTCCGGTCACTTGCCCGTTGGCTAGTGGCCTTTGTGACGACGAACCTTTGAATTTGCACCGCTTGCCTGGTTGCTCCAGGCTTGCTCCTGCTTCCCTGAAAATGAGAAGCCCCCCAGACCTTGCTGGTCTGAACAGAAGCCCATCTTCGATTCCTGCGTGGGTTGCATTTGCCAAGGCCTGTTGACTCCAATCCGGAAGCCAACACAGCCGACAGCGAGATCCTTCGTGGGACAGTCCGTATCGAGCTCCTGGTCGTCGTCGACGCCTCCTGGTCCACGTGGCTGCAGAGACAAGCTTCGCATCTTCACCTGATCGCACCGGACATCGCCTGGTTCCTTCCTTGTCACTGGCTAGTGACCCCGACTCTGTCCCCTCTGCTTTCCGGGACTCTTCATCCTCGGTCTGCCCTTGGATCCAACCGGACACTTCTCTCCTGGTCGCCTGCAGCATCTTTTTACAGGTCTCCATAGGATTCAGCGACGAAACCCGACACAACTTGACAACTATGCACCCGGCTCCTATGGGTGAGGTAACGCGAGTACTCCGGTGCTCCTGTGGGTATTGACCATCCAAGTGTCCTATTTTTAAGTAGCTTTCTCCTAGTCCATCCGGAAGTGTCCTAAATCAACTAGTTTCTGACTCTTACATTCCCATTGAATCCCTATGGTAACTCGCGTGTGTGTTTAGACACTGCACACGCATCCCGTGGGCCTCCTGCTTCCTAACCTTTGGTAGTACAGCGTAGCCCCAGCGATTCCCTAGGCCTATTCTCTGTTTGTGACTAGGTTCTTATACCACTATTTTAATATATGGTTTGCAACGCCCCTAGGGCACGACTTTATTTTGTGCAACTTATTGTATGATAATTGAGTAACTTGTTATGTGCTTTGGCCTCTGACCTCATAAAGAGTTCAGAGGGGTTTTGTTAGTAATAAATACATATATATTGTATATATAACCTGTGTGGTGTTCTTTCATTTGGTATTCAAGGGGTTACATATGGTAAAACAGCTGGCTTCACATGCTCTCTGAAGTTTTAGCCTAAGACTGCTTTGTCCATGCTACCACTAGGATAGCTGGTCTATAAGGTTGACTTTACAACCATCACCGTAAGGGTTGTTTGGACTGATACAGGGTGCCCACTAGAATAGTGGACATCACATATCAGGCCAACTTCTCACAATCAGGTTCCAAGAGTACTTTTCTCTGGGCATACCATGCCCTCTTCATTACTCTTTTCAGGAGTCTATATGTGTGGTCCCTGTTTTCAATTTTTGGGCTTTAGCCTGCCCATAGGTCTACATTTGCTCGCTCTTTCATCGCTCTCATTTTCTTTGTCCCCTTTTGTCCATGGCATGTTTGCATAATGCCTCTTCTTGTGCTTAGCCCTCCCCAGAGCATGGGCCCGAGTACTTTTGTCCGTCCAGGAGTTACAACATTTTTCTTTGTGTTTTTACATGTTCCTCCCATTCTGGCTTTATTTAAAACTCTGTATACATTGTTAAACCACACTAACTGCAAAACAGCGAAATTGCAACCTGGTGTTAATTTTTTTTATTTTTTGCAGTGCTATACAGAGCGACCTCGACCCAAAGATATTAGAGCATTTACATGAGCACCAGTAACCTCTTCCCAAGAGCTGCTGGTCATTTAGGCATTTGTGTTAAATGTAACTTGAGATAGACACAGGGGGCACCGTGATTTCCAGGGCGAGGAATCGTCCAAGGCAGCTGTGCTCGACACTGTGCCCTGCTGTGCCTTCGATTACCCGACACCAGAATGTGTACAGCTGTGTGCAGCCTCTCGGCTGCAATGTACCCGGGTCCAATTAACTGTAATCTGATAAATAGAGCATTATCCGCGTGCGTTAAGAGCTCTACCACATTGCATCCACATGCAACGTAACAACCATCTTGGAACAATAAAAACATTAGAGTTGGCAGTCTAGGACTTTTGACTTGGTGTAGGGAGCTGGCTTGGTATATGGTTCTCCTCACTTACGTAAGTGTAGCACCCTGCACCAATCCAGACAACCCTTATGGTGATTTTAGTGGTCTTAGACAACCTTAGAAAGCTCTCTAAGTGGTAGCTGTCGAGAGCAGCTTTCAAGCTTAGTCCAGAAGGAGTGTAAAGCAGCTTGTTTTACCAGCACTTAATCTTATGGTATAAGTTAAGTAAAAAAGAACCACATATTATAGTTATAAAAATATGTATCTATTAACACTCACTAACACGTTGCAGTATCTCCTACCCGGAGATACAAACACAATACTTTGCCACTAGAATTCGTAAATAGCACAGAATACACAATGGTCTCTAGGGGGAGACCAAACGATATACTAAAATAGTGGAATGGGGACCATCACTTAAGTCAAGGATGGACCCAGAAGACAGAGTCCGGGACCCAAGGAACCACCCAAGGTGAGTATCTAGGAACCCCACAGAGGTTATGTGCAGAGTGGGAACACGACTGCGTACTCAATGGAAGTTTATTGGTAAGTTGCGGTTGCAATTTTAAAGAAGGACACTTCCCAGTGGACCCTGAAGAAACCCAGTGGAAGATGGACGGTTGGAGAATCACTCCACCTGTGGATACCCCAGGAACCAGGATACCTACAACAGGTAAGCCAGGTGCATAGGTGCGAAGTGACGTCGAAAACCGCCCTACACCACAATGGAGAACTTCAGGAAGATGCTACTGGCGAGGAAGGTTAAAGTGTCTGTTGGAACCCTAAGGTGGATTCAAGATGAAAGGTACCTGCAAGCAGAGGGGACGGATTCTATGAGTGACCAGGAGGCATGGAAGACAAATGCCCACCAATGTCGGGATGCAGGAGAGTTGACGGTGCACTTGGAAGTTGCAGCTGCATGGACCAGGCGACACTGAGGAAGACCGAGAGCTGTTCATGAGCTGTCCCATGTTGGATGTTGTGCCAAGGCGTCAGTGACTGGCAGGGGCACCAAGAAGCCTTGGCTGCACCAAGAGACACAATTTATTGTATTTATTTATTTAGAAGGTTTTATAGAGCGCGAACAAGATCCTTGCGGATATCAGAGCGCTTTACATATAGATGGGTTAAACGGATAAAGAAATTAAACAAATATATGCTACAAAGATAAGCAAACAAATTAAACAAATGGCAACAAGGTGAAGTAGCAACGGTATAAAGGTGGTCAACTATACAAGATAAAGGAATAAAAATTAAACAAATAGATCCTGCTAAGATGAGCAATAGGTTAAATAAATGTAAACAAGGTGAAGTAGCAGAGGTGCATATGTGGTCAACTATACATAGTTTTTGGACGAGACATAATGAGAACGAGAGAACATTAGTCTAAAGTCATGTGAATTTAGCTAAGAGGAGCGATTTTACTTCTTTTTTGAAGGATGCGGTGGATGAGATAAGTCTGATTTCTGGAGGAAGGGCATTCCAGATCCTGGGCGCCATCCCAGAGAAGGAGCGTTTATATGTCTTTTTCTTGTGGAATCTTTGGGGTTTCAAGAGAAGGTTTTCTGCGCTTCTTGTAGCTCTTGAGCCACCCCAAATTGTCATTTTCTGAGCGAGGTAGCTGGGTGAGTTGTGGTGTATAGCCTTGTGTGTCATGCATGCGATTTTCAGGTGTATTCTAGCTTCGCATGGAAGCCAGTTCAGGGATCTTAGGTCGGTGAGATGTGTGACCGTATTTTTGAGCTTGTGATAAGTCTGGCTGCAGCATTAATAGAGGCTTTTAATGGTGTGGTAGTCGATAAGGGGAGGCCACAGAGGGCAACACTTCCATAATCCACTCGAGGGATTACTAGGGCTTGGACTGCAGTTCTGAAGTCTTTTGCAGGGAGGAAATGTTTCAGCTTCCTCAATGTGTTGATTTGGAAATTAGCTCCTTTCGTAGCATTGCTGATGTGGTGATGCATATTGAGATTGCAGTCGAGGGTTATGCCTAAAGATTTCGCTGAATCCACGATAGTAGGCTGAACGTTAAGTGCAGTGAGATGGTTAAGCCACGACTGAGTGATGGGGACTTTGGAGGGAGGAGCTATTAGGAGGAATGTGCCTTTCATGTATGGAAAAGGTGCAGTGTCGGGACCAGCAAGGTCCAAGTGAATCACCACAGGCAGGTAAGTCCGAGCAGGTTCTGAGCAAGCAGGGGATCCCACGGGAATCAAAGAAGACCCTCTAGAGGACCCACATGCTGAAGCCACAGGAGTCACAAGTGGACCTTGAGCAGCTCACCAAAGGATAAAGGCCCACTGCAAAGATCTTGGTTACAGAGGATGTTTCTTTAAGACAGAAGATCTCTGGAGTAGAGTGTCAACAAGCCTTGGAAATGGCAAGTCGACACAGTACACAGGGGCACTGCTCCAGCGGTTCCGACAAGGGATACTGGCCTCCAACTTGCTAGGAAGACAGTGTCGTCCTCGAGGACTGAACCTTTCGGAGTCCATAGGAGCTCAGGAACAGCAGTCCGTTCAGCTTCGTTGTGGTGCTTGCAGATGCAGGGAAGTGACTCCTTCATTCCAAGGGAGATTCTCAGGTGTCTTGGATGTCCACAGGCCTTGTGAAGAACCTGATGGAGCACAGGCACAGACGTTACAGCAGACTTGAAGGACGACGAGACCAGGAGCAGCAGGAGTCTTCCCAAAAGCGATGTCCAGAGTGCCCAGATGGTCGAAGTTGAAGTGGTGTTAAGATGTAATCTTGTCCCAAGGCGAATCTAAGAAACCCCCCACCGGTAAGCCCTTAAGTACCATAAGGAAAGGGTCGTAAAGATTCAGGGCTCCCTCCCAGTGGAGGGGCTAGACAGTGAGTAGGATACTCCCATGTCCTTTGTCCCATTTTGCACCAGAACAGGAGCCAACAGCTCCTTGCACAGGTTTGAACTGGAGTATGCAAGAAGGGCACCAAATGTGCCTTTCAAGCAGTCTTCGTGGCACTGGCAAGTGCCCCCACCCTGTCCCAATACACGAGGTACTGTCTGGGAGGTCAGTCAGTCAATCAGCTTTATTTCGATGATAAAAAATATCATAAAAGCATTACATAAAAACAACAAAGTAAAACCATGTTACTTAAAATCCAATAACTATCAGATAAGAATAATGCACTTTCCAATAAATTATATAAGAAGGTCCAGTACATGACCGCAATTAAACAATAAATTTTAACCTTTTACATCTGATTGACCAAGCCCAGCCTAGGTATTTGGCCATACCACAAACATACAGTGGCCGGGTGTCCGACCTTATAATTCGCAATGCGACAGTGTGGTGTCTGGTACCCAGCTCCCTGCATACGGGTGTTAGCCACAAAGACCTAGGAGATTTGTAGGCTTTGGCATTCAAATTAAAAGTGGGCCACAGACTCCACTCTAAGAGTACAAAATATGCAAAAGGGAGAAGATTGTGCAGGAATGTTCCAGCGGGCAGTCAATTCTCTCAGAGGAAGTAGACCCACCCTGAATTTAAAATACAACGCTCGGTCGAGGGATTTGGAGATCAAGTCCATTTAGGGTTCGCATAGAGGGACATCCTTGATCATTATGAACTCAGTGGATGTCCTGCTTAGCTTGGGATTTGAGTTTAGTTTGTTAGCTACCCACTGCCAGTACATGGATTTGAGAACTTGTTTAGGAGGAGCACTCCTGGATACCCAAGCGTCTCCAAGACCCAAATTGTCAAGCAGTGTTTTAACATTGGTAAGCCACCCAATTTTTGACCAGCCGGGCGTTGACAATATTTCCATTAACCCCTCCGCATAACTAGCGAGTTCGGGAGTTCTCCATAAACGTGCCCACAATAAAAGTGGGCGCAGTTTGGCCTGGTCGCCTATTGGGCGACAACCCATATCCAACAACAATGGAAGCGTAGGGATGCTGTGGGGAAGGCACATTAGGTCCTTTAAAAATTTATTTTCGGGTTTTAAAAGATGGTCAGTAGTACCTAGTCCCCAGAGTTCACCCCCATAGAGTGCTGCACTAACTCCCCTTGCTTTATAAATGTCTAGGACTGGGGCAATAGGCCTAGATGAGGTTGAGCGTTGCTCTTTGATCAGTGTCCCTACAACCCTTTTGTGACCCAGCAACATTTTTTGGAGGTGAGGGCCCCACTGCATTGAATCGGATAGGCGGATGCCCAGATAATCAAATTCCTTGACCCTTTCCAGGGGCACAAGGTTTAAAGAAGGAGGGCGACCAAGCATCCTGGGGGGGTTCAGTACTAAATACTTAGGTTTATCAGTATTGATCTTGAGGCCCCTGCTATTACAAAAAGATTGAAAATTGTCCAGGAGGCTCTGTAAGCCCATCGGGGACTTCGAGATAAGCAGGGTGTCGTCAGTGAATAGGAGCGTGAGTATTTTCTTTCCAGCCAAAGAGGGGGCGTCAGATGGCTGAGTTAAAAGATGCTCCACCACCCCGTTTACATAAAATGAGAACAGGGTGGGGGCAAGGACGCACCCCTGACGGACGCCCCTATCCACTGGAATTTTAGCCGTCTTCTGACCCTGGATGCCCCACCTCACCTGCGCATAGTTCCCATCATGCAACTTTACCAACAGGGACAAAATGTATGCAGGAATCCCCAGGTCAAGAAGTACCCCCCACAAGCGGTCCCGAGGCACCAGGTCAAAGGCAGTCTTTAGATCGATAAAAGCGAGGTAAAGACTGCCTTTGCCAAGTACTACCACCTCCCAATAAATGAGCATCAGTCTAAAAACCTGTTCGATAGTCCCTGTGCCAGACCTAAAACCTGCTTGAAATTCTGAGAGAATTTTGTTCTCGACCTCCCACTGGAGGACTCTCTCCAGAACAACCTTTCCGGCTACCTTCTGTGTGGAGTCCATAAGACTAATAGGGCGATAATTCGCTGGGTCGTCCCGACAGCCCTTTTTAAAAATCTCAGCCCCCTTCCACGAGACTGGAATCGCCTCACCATGCATGATGGCATTGAGTAAAGTTGATATGAGCCTACCCCAAACTTTTGGGTGCCGACGAAGTAGGTCCCCCGGTAGCCCGTCAGGGCCTGCTGCTTTATTTGGCACTAGGGAATTGATCACAGCTTCCACCTCTTTCGATGTGAAGAGTAACTCATCGCTTGCCTCTGAAAGGCCCAAAGCAGGAGCTATAATCGGCCCCAACCCCTCCGCAGGGTGGGTAGAATAAAAAGACGAAAAGTGATCATACCACGCTTGCCCTGTGATATTACATGTGATAAGGGTACAATCTGGCCTGTTCCTGGTCCTTACCAGGTTCCAGAAACCTCCAGCATCCCTCCTTACACTGGCAACCTTTAAGTCGCACCAAAACTGATCGTCCCAATCCCTCCTAGCTTCCCTGATGGTAAGCCTGTAGTTCTTCCTGGCGGTCCGAATCAACGCGAGATCTTTTAGCTTAACAGCCTTCACCAAGGCTGTTTTTGATATCCGGCACTTTTTGGTAAACCACCCCTGATTATCTTATCATATGCCGACGACACCCAGATAATGGTTTCCCTATCCCACTCTGTGGAGTCCACGGCCCTCAACTTCAAAAACTGCATGGAAGCCGTGGCAGGCTGGATGTCTACGAACTTCCTCAAGCTTAACGGTGAAAAGACCGAGATCCTCATCTTTAGTGGCAAACAAGATCTCTGGTCCTCGGACTGGTGGCCACCCTCCCTCGGATCCTGCCCCCTGCCGTCCTTAGCTGCCAGAAATCTGGGGATTACCTTTGACACCACTCTGGCATTTGACAAACAAGTTGGCAAAACCGTGCCAACTTGCTGTGGGGTCCTGAGGGTCCTCAGGAAGCTAGTTCAGTATCTCTCCCTCGATGCCCGGAAACAGGTGGTTATGGCTCTCATCTCACCCCACCTGGACTATTGCAATGTCCTCTATCTTGGTATCTGCAATAAATTCGTCCACCGCCTACAGACGATTCAGAACGCTGCAGCCAGGTTTGTGGTAAATGCCCCTAGACGTGTTTCCGTCACAGAAATCAGAAAAAACCTCCACTGGCTACCTGTCCAGGCTAGGATTAACTTCAAAGTCCTGGTACTGACCTATCAGGCCCTTCATGGCTTGGGAGCCGAGGACATTGGGTCTCTCGTGTCCTTTTACACCCCGGGCAGAGCCTTGAGATCTGCTCATAAAAATCTTCTCGCAACACCCCGGATCGCCAAGGCCAGATGGGGCGGGAGGGCTTTTTTCTCCCTCGCTCCCAAGCTATAGAACTCGCTTCCAACCAACCTTAAAACCCAGCCATCTCTTGCCCTGTTCCGAAAAAATCTCAAAACCTAGCTTTTCACCCTATCATATCCTTAAGTGCAGCATCCTGATACTTCCGACCACTCAGTTGTTTTCCTCCATCTTCTGCGCCTTGATGCATCCGGGTTAAGTTGCGCTCTTACAAATTGATCATTCATTCATTCATTCATTATGTTTCGGTTTCTGATCCACCCTTGCATGAAGGTCCCTACATGGTTTTGTAAGTAGGCTTCCCAGGGCTTCAGTGGTGTTACAAAAAAGGCCGAGAACCTCAGGCGGGGCTAAAGTGGAGGTGTCCAGCCTGGATATTGCCTCTTCAATCAAGGCCCCTAAATTTTGCACCAGCCCATCGTCAAGGACAACCGTGCACCATTTAAGGCGCCTTGCCCCGTTCGATAAATGAACATCTGACGTTATTCTAGCTTGTAATTGGGGAACATCGTGTGGGGATGGCCACATAGACTTTAGGCTTAAGGATAACGGATTATGATCGCTGTCCGCGGTTGGCAGTATCTCCATGTCTCTCAAATAACTCCAGAGCTTTAGGTCAAGTAAAATGTAGTCTATCCGTGAGGAATGGTCTACCCTGTTAAATGTGTGGGCACCTGAAGGGTCTGAAGATGTTCTACCATTCACTGCCCTCAAACCAAATTCTAGAGTCAGGATGTTAAGCTGGATGGACCGTTGGGACCATCTCTTAATAGGCGGAATGGTAAGGGCTGGGATGCCCCTTCTACCAACCTCATCGCTAATGCCCAAAATCTCTTCATCCGCCAGGGGTTCGAAAGTACAATTCAAATCCCCTGCGACCAAGACATTTGCGTTCTTGCTACATGTACTGAACTCTTCTCCAAGAATAGAAATAATTGGAGATTCAGAGCCGCCATTAGTGCCTCTGGCGTAGATATTAAATATCTCAATAGTAAGCCCTCTGTGCGGACCCCTCACTGACAATCTTAAAATGTCAGGAGATTTGGAAGCAAGTTGTCTAGTATGGCAGCCAAAGGAGATATCGATCCAAATTAAGAGACCTCCTGAAGGGCGACCTCTCCGGGTTTGGGAGGAAATAGCTGGTACAAAAAACGTAGAGTAGCCAACCTTGTGACAGGGTTCCACACTCCAAGTCTCCTGGAAAATACAAATCCCATAGGACTCGATCAATAGGTTCCAATCAGGAACATCTAATTTCCTGGAGATGCCCGCTATATTCCAGCTCAGGATCTTTAAATCATTACTCAAGTTTGCCACCTCTGGGGTATGCAGTGTAACCGCCAAACTACACCCAGCATCAGTCTCCACTGAGGAAATCACCTGCTCCCCCGACCCACTGATATTCTCTCGAGCTGGGGGGCCAGAACAAAATTTGTTGTAAGCTCTACCATCAGGGTCCACGGATGCCGTCCTACACCCAGACAAACCCCCATTCTTTGTAGGGGACTCAGCAACCTTAACAAAAGGATAGGGATTGTGTCACCAGCCATAATCCGACCTAAAAGCTGCTCTACCGACCAGGGGCATGTAATGCTGGTGGGAGTCATAATTGGCATCCAATTAAAGCCAATTATTCATCCAGCCCCTGAAATGCTGACTAACTGTAGGTTGGGGGGCCGGGACAGTTTGAAAGTGGCTAAGTTCAAATGTGCCAATCCCTTTGTTCCCTATAGTGGGCAGGAGGTTACAGATATATCTGGCCACCCTAGGGTCCCTGAAGTTAACCAGGATGCAGTCCCCTGGCAGATCTTTGGTCCTATTCCCAACCCAACCAACTCTTCTGACATGGAGAACCTGGCCATCAAATGAGTTGGGCAAAGGTCTATTTTCAGATAGCCAGAACATCGTTTTATTCTTAAGCTCATTATACGATTCCTGATTGCCTGGTTTACGGAGAGGTATCCCTGTAAGCACAACTACGTATGGCTGGCATTCAGGAGGTAGGTTGATGGTGGGAAGGTCAGTATCATTTTTGGCTACAGTAGCTTTTTCGTTTAGATCCAAATGGTTACCCTTCTGTCCCTCGCTGCGTCCCATGGTGGTTTTAATGGCCTTGCTCTGGGCGGTCAAGCTAGCAGGACGTCCCTTGGATCCCTTGTCCACACTGGGCTTCTTGCCAGCTTGGACATTGGATACAATGGATCCATCTTGAATAGTTAGGTTTTCACACACGATGGGTCTCGATGCATCCTCTATTGTTAATTGCACCTTTGGAACCGGAGATGTTAAATCCATCTGTATGGCATTTGTCGTTTCAGGTCCCCCCCTAATTTTAGTGTGTAATTTAATTAGGGATTTGAGAGAGAAAAAGTTATCGAGAGTGGCCTGCTCGAACCGATCGAGCCTCTCGGTCAAAACCTTCACCCTCTCAAGGACCGGGAGAATAAGTGACTTCAGCAGTTTCTCGATTTGGGCCAAGGAGAGGGGGTTATCAGAATTAGTTGATGTAGTGGGGGGCGTCCTGCTCCCCACTCTTTGGCTTACTCTGGGTACTTGACGCCTGAGCTCTGGATAGAGAGATCCCATGAGGAGCAGAGTTGGAAACGGTGGTTTGGTGATTCCCAACCTCCCCTCCTCCTACTAATTTGTCGCGTGCCTTAGGGTGCTTGCTCATGAACTTCTTAGAGGGATTTAGGTAGTAAGCCCTTGAGTGGAATGTGGCTCTTTTCCGCTTGGTGGACACAATTCTGGGTCTGCTATAGGGCGCAACCTCTGGCTGCACCGGGATATCTTCTGGGTAAATGGGAGTACTGTCAATGACTTGTTCCCCGGTTAACGCGCTCAAATCGACCCCCGGTGAGGGCTGAGTGGACGGGTATATGCTACAGTTTAGGGCGTTGAGCCTGTCGAGCCTAGCTCTAATGGCTCCTGTTACTGCCAGGTCTGGGACAGGAAAGCCTTCAACAAGCAGGTCATCGGCTGGCTGTGCGGGAGATACTACCAGACCAGTGGGACCTAAGGAAGAGCGCTTTTGATTACATAGTTCTTTGGAAAAACGACGTTCAGTATTAGCAATCTCCTTATCAATAGCAAAGACTGCTCTGGTGATAAACTGATGCATCGTACCAATGACAGAACCTCCCCCGGCCCCCTTTCCCTTACCAGATCGAGTTTCATTGGCATCCGCGTTTGTACAAGACGTGATGCAGACACGGCCAACAACTAAATTGCTAAGATTTTCGTGCAAACAAAACTCTACCTATGCACGAAACGGAACAAGTCAAGGGGGTGGCCCAGCTCAGCCCCCACCTGCCCCGGACGGCCTAAGACGGTCCCGCCCTTGTCCCCGGCTTCTCCCGGGACGCTCCCGCGCAGCGGTGACCCGGAACTAATAAGTAGAGCACACTCTGTCCAGGGGGCGGGGCGGGCCAGGGAACGCGAACCAGGTGTAGCAGGTAAAGCAGGGGTTCCTGGGATATGGAGTCCCTGCAGCGTTCGACACTGGCCTCCTTAAGCCCACCTCAGCCTCGATACAGGAAGGAGAGCAACAACAGCTCTCTTGTGTCCAGCACCTCCCCAAGTTCACCCGCGAAGCGGCTCCCGCGCAGCGGGTGCGGCAAGACGTGGGCTTTCTCCTCCTTGTCCTCTCCAGTCAGCGAAACAGTGGCGGTGCTCCCTTCCAAATGCAAACAGATCAAGTGGTCCCAATAGAAGCTCGGGAAAGGGGAGTTTTAAAGGCACACTCTGTCCAGGGGGCGGGGCGGGCCAGGGAACGCGAACCAGGTGTAGCAGGTAAAGCAGGGGTTCCTGGGATATGGTGTCCCTGCAGCGTTCGACACTGGCCTCCTTAAGCCCACCTCAGCCTCGATACAGGAAGGAGAGCAACAACAGCTCTCTTGTGTCCAGCACCTCCCCAAGTTCACCCGCGAAGCGGCTCCCGCGCAGCGGGTGCGGCAAGACGTGGGCTTTCTCCTCCTTGTCCTCTCCAGTCAGCGAAACAGTGGCGGTGCTCCCTTCCAAATGCAAACAGATCAAGTGGTCCCAATAGAAGCTCGGGAAAGGGGAGTTTTAAAGGCACACTCTGTCCAGGGGGCGGGGCGGGCCAGGGAACGCGAACCAGGTGTAGCAGGTAAAGCAGGGGTTCCTGGGATATGGAGTCCCTGCAGCGTTCGACACTGGCCTCCTTAAGCCCACCTCAGCCTCGATACAGGAAGGAGAGCAACAACAGCTCTCTTGTGTCCAGCACCTCCCCAAGTTCACCCGCGAAGCGGCACCCGCGCAGCGGGTGCGGCAAGACGTGGTCTTTCTCCTCCTTGTCCTCTCCAGTCAGCGAAACAGTGGCGGGGCTCCCTTCCAAATGCAAACAGATCAAGTGGTCCCCACTGTCTGGGAGGTGGTCACACCTCCCTGTGACAGGATTCCTATTGTCCTGCCTTCCCCTGCTCGAGCCTGGCTCAGCAGCAGGAGGGCAGAATTGTGTCTCTGGTAGGCAGCAGCCATAGTTTGCTGTCCGGGTCTAGGAAACTGGTACCGGGAGCACTGACCGTCCTTACTCCTTGAGAAGCGGTCGCTCCCCACGCTCCCTTGCCTGGGTATCGTAGTGCTTTGCCCGCATTGCTTGAATAGAATTGGTGCCTGCTTTAGCTCACTGCTGCCAAGCATTATTTTGCCCATTGCTCGCATTTTAATCTGCAAGTTTGCCCATTGCTCGCTTTTGAATCTGTGCATGTTTATACCTTGCTCGCATTTTAATCTGTTGATTATCGGAGCGCTCGCATTGCTCTATTTAATTTAATATTTACTGCCTGATTGTGCCGGTGCCACTGCCCATAGCGACACTCTACTTTGTGCCCCAATCTCGTCCTGTTTCGGTTTTGCCTTCGCTGCCATTTTTGTTGTTGTGCCTCGTAGCCAGCCTCTCCACCCCGCTCCCCAGCTGCTCCTCCCTCCCACTGATTGATAAGGCTCGTCCCGCAGGCAGAAGCGCTGTGACCGTCCTTACTCCTTGAGAAGCGGTCGCTCCCCACGCTCCCTGGCCTGGGTATCGTAGTGCTTTGCCCGCATTGCTTGAATAGAATTGGTGCCTGCTTTAGCTCACTGCTGCCAAGCATTATTTTGCCCATTGCTCGCATTTTAATCTGCAAGTTTGCCCATTGCTCGCTTTTGAATCTGTGCATGTTTATACCTTGCTCGCATTTTAATCTGTTTATTATCGGAGCGCTCGCATTGCTCTATTTAATTTAATAATTACTGCCTGATTGTGCCGGTGCCACTGCCTAAGCGACACTCTACTTTGCGCCCCAATCTCGTCCTGTTTCGGTTTTGCCTTCGCTGCCATTTTTGTTGTTGTGCCTCGTAGCCAGCCTCTCCACCCCGCTCCCGCCTCCCAGCTGCTCCTCCCTCGCTCCCCCCCCCCTCCACTATCCACTTATGTCAGTACAGCCTACGCGCAGCGGACGCGCCCCATGCGCGCCAAAGGTAAGCCCGTCTGCGCCTGGACCGCGCCCAGCGCCAAACCCCCTGGCCCCCGCAACATCCACTCCACCCGCATAACGTACGACGCCGCAACCCTCTCAGCCCTTAACCCCTGCCGACCACCAAACTGCTACCAAGCCGTCCCAGGACACACCCATGGACCCTTCACCTGCCTCTCCTGCAAGTTCGACTGCATCAAGACCCACACCAAATCCACAAACTCCAAACAGAGCTCCGACACTAACCACCTGAGATGCATCCTGCTCAACACCCGCTCGGTCCACAGACACGCCATTGAACTCTGGAACCTACTCGACACCACCTCGCCGGACGTCGCCTTTCTTACAGAAACCTGGATGAACGCCTCATCAACACCCGACATCGCCATAGCCATCCCGGACGGCTACAAGATCATCCGAAAGGACCGCATCAAGCAAACAGGAGGAGGCATCGCCATTGTTCATAAGAACACCATCCGCATCACGACCAGTTCTAACGACACACTCGCAGCTACCGAACACCTTCACTTCCAGATTCACATCGACCCCAAGACCACTCTCAGAGGCACCCTCATCTACAGGCCACCAGGACCCGGCACACAATTCAGCGAAGACATCACTGACTTCATCAGCCCACACGCCCTCCCCTCCGAGGACTACATTCTACTGGGAGACCTCAACTTCCACCTGGAAAAGAACAACGACAGCAACACCACCACCCTTCTGGACAACCTCGCCAATCTCGGACTCAAACAACTTGTTGACACCCCCACACACTATGCCGGGCACACGCTCGACCCAATCTTAACCTCCAGCAAGCACATCTCCTTCAATCACACCACAGCTCTCCATTGGACAGACCACAGCTGCGTTCACTTCAACTACAAAAAGACTACGACCCACAACCACCCACAACCAATCCCCCGCAGAAACTGGAACAAAATTACCACGGACCAACTCTTCACATCGCTTCACCAAAACCCTCCAGCAAAATCATCGGACCCAAACCTTGCAGCCACCAACCTCACACATTGGATCACCCACAGCGCCGACGAATTAGCACCCTTGAAAAAACATCAAATCAAGCAAAGTAGCAAAAAAGCCCCCTGGTTCAACGATGACCTTAAGAAATCCAAAAAGTTCTGTCGCACCCTCGAGAAAGCATGGAGAAAAAACCCAACCACTGACAACATGGCCACCTTCAAGAACGCCACCCGCAAACACCACCAACTGATCCGATCCACCAAGAAATCAGCATTCAAGGATCGACTCGACAACAACGCCCACAACAGCAAGGAACTATTCAACATCGTCAAAGAATTTACCAACCCCACCGCCGGCACCAACGCCATCACCCCCTCCCAAGACCTCTGTGACTCCCTAGCCTCATTCTTCCACAACAAAATCGCTGACATACATAACAGCTTTGAAAACCAGTCCGAAGACCAGTCCATCCCACCCACCTCCGAACTAAAACCCCCCTCCAACAACCTTTACGCCTGGAACCCAATCACCACTGAAGACACCATCCGCCTGATGAACTCCATCCACTCAGGATCGCCAACCGACCCATGTCCCCACCACATTTTCAACAAAGTAGACTCCATTATCGCACCCCATCTCCGAGACGTCATCAACTGCTCCCTCAACTCCGCTACCTTCCCGGAAAGCTGGAAACATGCCCAACTCCGCGCCCTTCTGAAGAAACCCACAGCAGACCCCACTGAACTTAAGAACTACCGCCCCATCTCTCTCCTCCCATTCCCTGCCAAAGTCATTGAGAAAGCTGTCAACAGTCAGCTCGCCGCCTTCCTCGAATCCAACAAATCCCTCGACCCTTCACAGTCCGGCTTCCGAGCCAAACACAGCACCGAGACCGCCCTCATCACAGCAACAGACGACATTCGAACTCTACTGGACAACGGAGAAACAGCTGCCCTCATCCTACTTGACCTCTCCGCAGCTTTCGACACAGTCTGTCATAGCACCCTTATACAACACCTCAGCAACGTCGGAATACAAGGAAAAGCATTGGACTGGATCACCGGAAGAACCCAGAGAGTCCGCCTCCCCCCTTTTAAATCAGAGGCCACCGAAGTCATCTGCGGCGTACCAAAAGGATCATCACTCAGTCCCACCCTCTTCAACGTATACATGAGTCCCCTCGCATCCATCGCGCGCCAACACAACCTCAACATCATCTCCTACGCCGACGACACCCAGCTGATCCTCTCATCTCACCAAAGACCCAAACACTGCCAAAACCAACCTACACGTAGGTATGAAAGAAGTAGCCGAGTGGATGAAGAACAGCCGTTTAAAACTGAACTCGGACAAAACGGAAGTCCTCATCTTAGGTTCATCCCCCTCCAGCTGGGACGACTCATGGTGGCCACCGGCCCTGGGAAACGCACCCATACCTACGGACCACGCACGAAACCTGGGCTTCATCCTGGACTCCTCCCTCTCGATGACCAGACAAGTCAACGCCGTCTCATCATCATGCTTCAACATCCTACGTATGCTCAAAAAAATCTTCCGTTGGCTCCCCACCGAAACAAGAAAGACGGTCACCCACGCACTGGTCACAAGCCGACTGGACTACGGAAACACCATTTACGCCGGAACCACAGCCAAACTACAGAAAAAACTCCAACGCATCCAAAACGCCTCAGCCAGACTCATACTAGACATCCCCCGCCAAGCTCACATTTCCGGTCACCTGAAAGACCTCCACTGGCTCCCTGTCAACAAGAGAATAACGTTCCGTCTCCTCACCCACGCACACAAAGCCCTCTACGACCTAGGACCCGAATGCCTCAACACGCGCCTGTCCTTTTACACCCCCACCCGCCAACTACGATCGTCCAATCAAGCCCTCGCCGCAATTCCACGCATCCATAGATCCACCATGGGGGGAAGATCCTTCTCCTACTTAGCTGCCAAAACCTGGAATTCTCTCCCCACCCACCTCCGCCTTACACGGAACCACCTCTCCTTCAGACAACAACTAAAAACTTGGATATTCGATAAATAAAGTACCCCCCTCCCTCAAGCGCCTTGAGACCCTCTGGGTGAGTAGTGCGCTATACAAATGTTAAACTTGAACTTGAGGGCCTCCCGGAGGAGCTTTACAGTGCTTGGAATCATTAACGTGTTTGATACCAAGCATGACAGTGTACTGTACAGCCAGTTTGGAGATGGTCATTGCGTAATGATGCATGGCCACTCTATGTATCGTAATGGCTGATGCAACCCAGGGGAATGGACTCTGTGGATTGTAGGTGTGTCCTGCTCATGCAGGGGCACTCTCACACTTAGAATCGAGCACCTATCCTTCAGGATTGAAAGGCCTGCCTTAGGGGTTACTTATAGGTTTTAAGTGCAGTAACCTCAGATATAAGGAAACATATCTGTTGTAAGTGGTGCTAGCACCATCTTACACAGGCTGCAATGGCAGGCCCGTAGTAACAATTTGAGTGGTCTCTCATGGGTGGCATAATACATGCTTCAGCCCATGGGAGACCCCTTGTGTACCTATTCCTTTGGTACCTTAGTACCACATACTAGGGACGTAAAGAAGTACACCAGTAGCCAATTTAGAGTGAACCCAAGTACTCACCATGTCCAGTTTAGGGAAGAAGCACAGAGACTGGGGTCCTGGTTAGCAGGATCCCAGTCAGACTAGTCAGAAAACACACTGACACCAGGCAAAAAGTGGGGGTAACAATGCTAGTGGGGTTCTACCTTCCTACACTTGGCCAATTCTGGCGCAATTTGAAAAGTATCGGCCTAGCAATTAGTGTCAGTGACAAAGCATTGTCCAAGTTAGTTGGGTTTGACAAATCTTATTTGGATGCCCAAGTAAACATTCTTTAGTCTGTCTCTAGCTTTTACATGAATTGAACAGAAGGTCTGTTTCTTAATGTTGACTTCTAGAAGCAGGTCTTCTTGTAGACGGACCCAGTTGAGATTGAAATGTATCCTTTGAGAAGCAGAGACCAGTGTGTGGTGTGAACAGTGGTTGGTAAGGTCCTTTTATCAATCTAGCCAGCAAGTATTACATTGCTCAACAAGATGTTTTTGAAGAACTCAGATTTAAACATTTTATCTAGATTCCACTCGATGTACATGTTCAGTCAAATCTTTTACCTTGTTGTTTCACCTGCTCTTGATTGACATTGGTTTCTGATGCTAATTTAAGAGTTAGAAACGTATACTTTGGCTCAGCTTCCTTTTAAAAGAATATTTACACTTAACAGGTCAGTATGAGGGTAAATTAACATTTCATCATTTTTAAAAATACACATATTTAACTCTGCAAAAGTTATTAGTTTTGTTTCTTTTAATTTCAGGGAACTCTCGAAGTTTAAAACTTACGTTAATCCTACTGAACTGAGAAGATCTTCCATACACATTTTGCTGTCCTTGTTGCCGTTGCCTCATCATTTTGGAACTGTGAAATCCGAGGTAAGTTACACATATGCCGCCATATGCATTAAGCTTATCTTTGTAGGGGCTCAGAGACCATGTTGAAAAGTGTTGACCTTCATGTGAGGCTCAGTCTGAACAGGTCCCCCCCTCCCACCCCCATCTGTATGCTACTTTCAGTCACCTCACAGAAGACCCCTCTCTTTGGTAGCATCATCTTCTTTAGGTCCTGGAACATGGCCACTCACGGCCCTGCAAAGGTTATTTTACTCTTCTGTCCTGCAGCCCCCATAATTCTCTCTTTCACCCGGAACCGGTGAATCCTCTACAGGATGGAAATTGATTGTTCAAGGGGACGCCATCTTTCTATGGGTTTAGCCAGCTTAATTATCTTTTTGCTCTCTGTCGCTAGGATTGTGACAAAGAGCATCTGTACATAACTCTTTGTCTGATCCTTCTGAGCTGCATGGGATTCAGGGGATCCTTCTAATATTCCACCATGAGTGGTTTTTCAAGACCAAAAGCAAGGAGGGGGTACACTGCCTGGCATACCACCCAGATGCATTGTGGTAAATTTGGTGCATTGTAACACTCACCTTAGTTAAAAGTCTCCAATGTTCCCCATTATTGATGCAGCAAATGTTGGGTATCTCTAGATGCAAATGTGCTTCAGGATGTTTGTCCTCCTTCCAGAGAGAGCAAAAGAGACACAATTGATGGACGGAATGCAGAACAATTCAAAACATTCACCCCCAGTCAAGAGAGCGGAGTTAAATCCATCATTCTTTTGCTCACCATGCCACCCCAGTTTAGACCTTGCCATATACAAATCAGTCTTGACCCTGTGCCTCATGGGAACAGTCCAGTCTGAACTGCCAAGCCAGGTCCTGCCTGGACCGTAGACATCCTTCTTCAAGAGAGTCACACCTTAAATTTGGGAGTGCACCCTCGCTCTGGTAGTGGTACAGGACCCTGAGAAGACTGTAAGCATCATTGCCAGTACTCCCAATTTTAAAGTGTTACTCTTTACTGAAGAAGGAAAAATATCCGAAAATGTGCGTCTAATGCAAACTGCCCATGGTTTCAGGACCACATTCCCAGAGGTATAGAAACAACTTAAATGACACAGATGCTGACATTAATATGATTTGGGAACCCAATCTCATAATTATATAAGGCCCTGAAAATAGATAAGTTGAAAACATTCATAATAACTAGAGAGAAATGGGAGAGTGATCGTCCAGGCCCACAGATGGAATAAAAGTGGGACAAGTCCTACCCCGAAGTTAAAACAGTATTAAACAATGCTAGATTTCGATCTAGTTACCTCCACAGAAATTACACTGGTAAACCAAATTAGATACACCCAGAACATTCTATGAAGTACCTTAGAGGCTAGGATATAGAGGCAAGGTTTGCCCGCTTGACCTGTTTGTGCACAAAAATGAGAGATATCTGGGAAGAAGTGATAAATAGACTACACACGACAAGAACAAGGGCTACCCATCCATAAAAGTAAACAGTTCATACTGAGTATAGTCTTCATACCAAAAGAAAGGAAAACTAGAAACAATTTTGCCACACTTAGGCTGATCCAGGCAAAGCACAGAATAACCATCCATTGGCTTCAACCCCTCAGACCTCGATTAAACCATAGGTTTGAATGCATATAGGAATGGATGGTAAAAGGAGAGCCTTTTATGAAACCTGTGAGGACAAGTGATAGACAGGATATGATGGGTTAAAGAACAAGCTCCAGGTTTGACTAATCCCTCAACTTATTGTCCACCTTAGAGACAAGAGGCTGTGTGCAAAGAATTGGTTTTAAAAGTAGTTACAAATTGCACACGACTTGTGTACAAATAGGTTGGTTCACAAAATATAGAATCACAGGATATCACAGAATGTCCTGCCTAATCATAGTCATTAGACGGGTCACAATTTGCAGCCTACTGTGATTGGCAACTATCACAGGGATGGTGGCTTGGTGGCTTGCAGGGGTCAGCAGACCTCGAGGTCTGTGATTTTGATTAAGTAAAGAAAACTTTTCTTGTCAAATGTAGCCCATTTGTATTAAAGGAAATGGTATTGCATTTAACACCTTGGCTGCGCCGCTCATTTTGCGGCAGTGCAGCACTTCCGCAAAACGGGCGGGCCGCGTCCGTCACGGCAGCATGCAAAGGGTTAAAATAAATTTCCATTTCCCCCCAAAAAAGTTGCTCTAACAGTTGACAGTGGTCCTGTGGACTACTGCTAACTTTACCTGAATTTTTTTCCCCAAGATTCACAAAACGAAAAGGGGCCACTTTCCATTTGAGAATCATTTACACCCCAACTTGGGAATTAAAACTGTTAAATGTTTTGAGACTGCATTGTGGTTGCAAAATATTGATTCATAAAGATCAGATCTCTATTTGGAATGTGGTGCCCAAAATTTTCCCCTTCTAAATAGCCATTCTGAAATCGATTTGAAACTCTTAAGCAATTCGGAAAACCTTTTCTGGATCGCTAAACGGGTTTAGTACATTTGAAAAAGGGTTTTAAGCAATCATAAACCCTCTGATTTACTGAATCAGAGGGATTGGGAATGTTAAAACTCTTTGTGCATGAGATCCAAGGTTGTGAACATAACGACAAGGAACCAACAAATAGGAGGGTAATAAGCCCCTGGGGAATGGAAAACAGCAAACTTATATCCATCCAATGAGCAAGAGGAAAGATAAGAATACAAGTTAATCGATATGGAAAGGCGAGATTAAAATGTCCTTAGAAAACTGTACTTTGTGAGCAACTGTTCATTATCTTCCCCCCATTACTTTCATTGTACCAGACAGTAAGAAATACAGGATCACCTGAATGCCTGTTTTCTGTTTTATTTTGCTACAATTTATATTTGATCATTTAGCTTCCTGTTTCCATAATGTCAGACTACAATGCAAACACAGATAAATGCTTTTAATGCTAATGACACCAGAGAAGATTGTAACTGTGAGAAATTGGGTTCTTGGTCAGCAGGGGTGTGAGTCTTGGTCAAGCAATAGCCACAATTCCTTGCAGGGTGGACCACAAAAAGTTACTAAATCAACCTGTGCTTAACCCTGGGTAGCTTGGCACAAAATCAGTCAGGCTTAACTTGGAGGCAATGTGTAAATCATTTATGCAATACTCAAACAGTAATAAAGTGAAAACACAGCACAAGAAAAATCCCAAACACATTTAGAATAATAGACTAATTTTAATACATCATTTGACACCAAAGTGACAAAAATCCAATCTGTAGAACCGGAGCTATTAATTGTTTACGTTTTAAGTGAAATCTGGTGGGTAAAATATCAAAGCGCCAACTGCCTACATTTTGTCATGTGAGATGGGGTAAAAGTCAAAAGTTAAGGCAGACTGCGATATATCGCGGTCTGGATACAAGAACTGGATTGGGCTCAGTCAACACTTACCTTGGGACTTAGGAAAAATCTTGGAGAAAAATGGCTGAGCTGATAGTTAAGCTGGGCAAGGCTGAGGAAGGTGTCTGGGGAGGAAGCTTTGTCATTGGATGACCTTGGGTTGAAGTTGTGGTGAAGATTTCTACGTGTGGACTTAGTTGCTGAAATGGAAATTGATCAACTCATGAGTGAAGAAGCAGAGGGCTGTAGCTAAAGACAGTTACATGAGGTCCGTTACCCTTTTGGTGAAGGACCGTTGAAATGGATTTGCTGCTGTGAAGAAGAATGTAGCGGGAGAAGTTGCAAAGACAATCCCCCAAGTGATGCACTTCTGGCAGATAGGCAAGCAGGTTGGTCTCCTGGTTCTCAAAGCACTTTGTGGCCAATTTTGTTTAAGTCCTCAGTTATGGAAATTGGCCACATGGACACCTTTAGCACCACAACCAAGGGTCCAGGACTGGTGGGAATCTCTTAGGCGTCCAGGACTCACTCAGGCTGGGTCCAGGTGTGGGTTTAAGATGGTGGGAGCCTTTTATGTCCCTGTGGGTCTGAAGTGTACTGAAAAAGTAGCCAAAATATAGCTACATTTTGTTTGTTTTTTTGGAAAGATTTTTAAAAAAACTGTTCTGCAAAAAAGTGTCTGTTTCTTTACCTAAAAATGGCAAAAACAAACGTTTTGCTGTAATAAAGTCACAATTTTCCTGGCTTTTAGGAACATTCAGAGCTTAATCAAAAGATGCATTTTATTTTACCACCGTTTTGGCATTTTCGAAGATGTAGCCCATTTTTTCTACGTTTTGTGCATTCAACCTACTTCCAGTTTGTGGTGGAAATCAGGGTGAAACTCATGGGTGACCCAGGAAAGCTAGAGATTTCTGAAAAATAGACAGAATTCTAAATTCAGCAAGCAGCCATTTGTGTAGATTCTTAAAGGTCTCAAAAGAAACTAACTTTTGAGATAAAAAAAATACAAAAAATTTGTAAGAATATATGGCCATTTGTAACCACTTTTTCACTTGTAAATTGTTGTCACAATGCCCGATTTACAAGAGCAATATACCATTATGTCCGCTAGACCCTTCAGGTTGCAGGAACATATAGACTTTGCAGGGGTTCCAAGAACCCGAGGTACCCAGAGTCAACAGCCGGACTGCCCCATACAATGGCTTTTCATTGTGTACGGTGTATATATAGATCAATTCACATTTTAAAATATAAAGACCAAAAAATGAGTATCAAGGAAACCTATGTATTTCTGAAAAAGATACTAGATACAGAGTTTAGAATTAGTAGTTATTTGTAAATCTCCAAATGTTTTCAAAATGTCTTCTTTCTTATACACTAGTTTACATTTGGATGGCACAAATGCAGGGAAATACAATCGTTAATAAATGTTCTACTATAGCCCTAGAGCCCTCTGTAGCGGACTGTACCTGCCATTAAAGGCCTGCTCCAGTGTTAAAGACCAACCAGATCCACCAGCCATTAGAATCCCAGAGCACTCCATTGCCATCATAGAGCGCTGATCATTCCAATGTTCTAATATTTGGTATTCCATAAGTCTCCTGATAAAAGTGGTACCTCACGCATGTAGGCCATGCGCCTTCGACAGGAAAAGGCCCAAAACACAACATGAACACAAAACATTTTTTACCTGAAAACTAACCCTTTTTTCAATGTTTTTTCAATGTGGCCAGCTGTGGATATTGGGCCCTAGCTCAGCCGGCACCTAGAGTAACTTAGCAAACCTGTACATTTTTTTAAACTAGACATCTAGGAGAATCCAGGGTAGAGTGACTTGTGTGGCTCCCACCAGGTTTTCCTACACGGAAGCCCTTGCAAACCTCAATGTTTGGCTAAAAACACACATTTTCTTCACGTTTCTTTTAGGAAAATGTCAAGAATCTGTGGGGAGCAACACATTTCCCATCACTCAACATTCCTCCAGGTCAATGGAATCTCGCTTGTGTTGGTAGGGCTAGTGCCTGCAATATGGGTGCATCACAATTTTCCACTGAAAACTGACCCTTTTTTGCATTGTGGATAGCTGTGGATTTTTTAGCTCAGCTTACCCCTAGAGAAACCTAGCAAACTTGCAAATATTTTAAAACTAGACCCCTGGGGAAATCCAGAGAGTAATGACATGCATGAAACTGACCAAGTTTTAATTTCCAGAATTTCCTTGAAAACCTCAAACTTTGACCACAAAAAAACACATTTTCCTCACATTTATGTGATAGAAAGTTCTGTAATCTGTAGGGAGAAACTAATGTCCTACCACCTACCACTCCCCCAATTCTCCCAATAAAAATGGTACTTCACTTGTTTGGGCATGGCTGTGTATCCACGACGTTGAACTGCCCAAAACGCAACATGGACATATCCCATTTTTCCACTGAGAACTCAAGCTTGCAATGTGCCTAGCTGTGGATTTTGAAACATCGCTTAGCCAGCACCAAGGGAAACCTTTCAAACCTATACATTTTTGGAAACTAAATAATTAGGAGAATCCAGGGTGGGGTGACTTGTGTGGCTCCCCCAGGTTTTTCTACCCAGAATCCCCTACAAATGTTGACCAAAAAACCCCCACATTTTCTCACATTTCTGTGATGAAAAGTTCTGGACTCTGCGGGGAGCAACTAATTTCCTGCTACCTACCATTCCCCCAAGTATCGCGATAAAAATGGCACCTCACTTGTGTGGGTAGGCCTAGTGTTCCCACCACGAAAGGCCCCCAAATACAATGTGGAGACATCAGTATTTCCCCGTCACAAAAAAGATCTATTTCAGCAGTAGGAGTACTAGTGGTTTTCTATCCAGGGATTGACGGCCACCTAGGGAAACCTGCCAAACCCAGACATTTCTGAAAACTAGATACCTGGGGGACTCCAGGGTGGCGTGCCTCGTGTGGGTCCCACAACATGTTTTTACTCACAATGCCCACCAAACCTCAAACTTAAGGTAATATTGCACATTTGCCATGCATTTCTATGACCTACACTTCTGGAATCAGCAGGAATCTACAAAATTCCTACCTTCCAGCATTCTCCCACTTATCCCAATAAAAAAGCTGCCCAGTTGTGTGGCTGGGCCTAGTACCCGCTACAGGGACAGATCAAACCGAGGTCATTGAGTGAAACCAAGGTAATTGAGTGTCCCTTTAGCGTACTCCCCAGGCTGTCTAGTTTTCAGAAATGCCTGGGTTTGGTAAGTTTTGCTGGGTGGCCACCGTACCCAGGCCCTAAAACTGCAGCTATCCCTTTTATTGATGTTGCCACATTGCGTTTTGTGGGCTCTAGGCACAAGACCAAAAAAAAGGCAAAAATGTGGTGCCCCAGTGCAAAGTGGCCCTTACTCCAGCCACCAGCCAAACGCAAGCCAAAAACCAGTTCAGACACCACCAACCAAACGTTAGACAAACAGCCAGGCACAAACCAGTCCACGCACACCACCAGCCAAACGCCAGTTCACCATATTCAAAACGTGTTCCCTTTCCATACACCTAAATAAACAAATCCCTGGTGTCTAGTGGTTTTCCACCCCACCTACCCCACCTGGGAACACACACAAGAGGGTCTCTTATAAACAGGGAGCGAGCCTTGCCCAAGGGACCACTCCCTTCACCGAAAAATAACTTCCCTTCTGTCTAGTGGTGCATTCCTGCTGTGTGATCGCAGTCCCACCTGTGATTCTCCAGCAGATTTGCACTTTAGAGAGACACAGGAGGAAAGGAAAAACTTTAATTGCCCCTGTTGTCTCCTGCTGCCGATTTCCTCTCTATACCTCCCACCCCCTAGAGAGGACATACCTGAACATCCTGCTCGCCCAATGCCATGGAAGCCTATAGCTTCCAGTGCCTGTTGATGACGTTAGCACAAAATGCAAGCGCTGATAGCATCGGATCGCTGTGGGAGGGGTTCCTCTGCCATCCCTGTGGGGGTAGATGACGAGGGCACCAGTGCTTCTTTCACGGTGGTTGCTAGGACGTGCTGGACACATCAATCAGGGAATTTTGAAGCGCGCTACTCACCCGTGAGGGTCTCAAGGCGCTAGGGGGAGGGGAGCAGCTCTGGTCAGTCGAAGAGCCAGGTCTTTAGGGTCTTCCTGAAGATGTGCAGCATGGGGGTGCGTCTGAAGTCGATTGGGAGCTCATTCCAGGTTTTAGCCACGATGTAGGAGAAAGTTCTTCCACCCTCTCTTGCTCTGCAGATGCGCCGGTTTTCGGTCTGCGTATCTGAGGTTTCTCTTAGGTACTTGGAAGGAGATTCTGTCCTTCAGGTATTGGGGTTCAGTGTTGTGGCGGCATTTGTAGGCATGGGTGAATATCTTAAAGGTTACTCTCTTCTTGCCGGTAAGGCAGTGGATGTTTCGCAAGTGTTGGGTGATGTGTTCATGTCGAGGGATGCTGAGGACGAGTCTAACTGCGGTGTTCTGTATAGTCTGGAGTTTGCGTAGCAGAGACTTGTTGATCTCAGCGTAGAGGGTGTTTCCGTAGTCCAGTCTGCTGGTTATGAGAGCGTGGGTGGTGATCTTTCTTGATTCGGGGGGGTCCATTTGAAGGTCTTCCGAAGTATGTGGAGGGTGTTGAAACAGGTGGAGGCGATGGCGTTGTTCTATCGGGTTATGGAGAGGGAGGAATAGAGTAAGATACCGAGGTTGCGGGCATGGTCCGTGGGGATGGGGGGTGCTGCCGAGGGTGTTGGACCACCTAGTGTTGTCCCATGCAGATAGGGATGGTCTGAGGGTGAAGACCTCAGTCTTCTCCGAGTTGAGCTTTAGGCAGCTGCTGCTCATCCAGGATGCAACGTCCTTTATTCCTTTCTGGAAGCGAAGTCTGTGGTGATGAGGTCCTTGGTGAGGGATAGGATGAGCTGGGTGTTGGTGGCGTAGGAAGTGCTGGCAGCCATCTTGTGACTTGGTAGAAGCGATTCACCAGAAAACAAAGAACAAAGATATAAAGCAACGGGCAGGATGGAAACACCCTGACCCCCGAGCCTGCTCAGGGGGCCCCAAAAAAGCTTTTTTTTTTTTTATTTTGGCACACTTCGCATTGGGGTCGCGAATCCCGCAGAAAATATTTTTAAAAATGAAGCGTGGGTTCCCACGTTTTACTTCAATGAGGCCCCCGGGTGGGATAGGTCCCGGGGGCCTTTCTTTAAAAGAATAGCGGGGGCCCACTGGCGCCCCGCAGTCCCGGGGACCACCGCCCGGGCTTCACTCATGTTGGGAGGGGGGCCGTGCGGCCCCCCTCCTGGATCCCGTGATGGCCATGGGGACCGCCACCCCCCAGGGCCGGCTCCTGCAGTATCCCGGGGTGCCCACCGCAGGACACTGCTGTTTGCTATGACAGGGCAGGATCCGCGAGGCTCCAACCCTGTTATAGCAAACTTGCTTTGTATTTTGGAAGCGAGAGCAGGGAATCCTGCTTCCAAAATTCAAAGCCTATTGCTTTTCCACACGGGGAGCTGCATGTCAGCAGCTCCCCGTGTGGAAAAGCAATGCTGGCTCCCGCAGGAGGCGGGGAGCCGGCAGGACCGTGGGGGCTCCCCCCACTGTCCCCAACGGATAGGACCGGCCCCGGGTGATGGGGTTCCTGAGGCGAGAAGTGGCCCGGTAGGGTGACCACGCTGCCTCCCTAAATAAAAAAAAAAAATTAAGGTTGGTCCCGGGGGACGGGGTCCCTGTGCCAATAGAGGCCTCAGGAGGGGGGCCACTCAGCTCCACCTCCTTAAAAAATATATATATATGGCGATGCCCCATGGGATGGGGTCCCCGGGGCCGGAATTGGCCATGGGAGGGGGGCCGACACAGCCCTGTTCTTGTTTTTAAAAAAAATAATTAACATGTCGGCATGCTTTGGGGGATGGGGCCCTCGAGGCGAGTGTAAATTAGCGAAAAAAATTGAGTTGCGACAATAACACGGCTCTTAGTGCGGCCCCTCCGTGTGAAAGCGATGGGTGCGCGGCTCTCAGCGTGGCCCCCGTGTGAACGCGATGTAACTTTTCTCGCATTGACTTTCTTCTCTCCCTCCGAAACACTAAAAAAGGCCCAAACAATACTCTCTCTTCTCTTCCTCTTCTGCTGCAGTCTCTGTTCCTCCTCTTGCACTGCAAGTGCATCCACTTCTGCAAAATTTGAAGCCGTAGTAGACTCAAAATAAACAAACACACAAAAAAACGATTATTTTCTAGAGAATATACAAACCGATCTTGTCTCTATGAAGTTTAAAGAATAAGGGAAATATCAGAAGGATGAATCCTCCCTCTGTCATAGTTAAATTGATTTGAACCAATCCGATTCCTTTTTTGTTTTGCTGACACAAAGTTGCGTAGGGTGCGCGGACCCTTAGCGCACCCGTAAAAATCATATATATTATTATATATAGAAATTTGTATAATCCTTTAATAAGTATATTTGCAAAACCGTTCATTGTAATAATATATTTTAACTTTGTATAGTCATTTTTTCAACTTTTAAAATACGCCTAAGTTGCGACTTCGGCGCGACACCGGAAAAAGGTGGGAGGAGACGTTGCACACTGTAAGCAGTGAAACTACGTATTTCGTAACTGTATTTTGGTCAAAATTATAAAAAATAATACTTTATAAATGTAGACAAACACTTAAAGGAAAACTTTTATTTATAATTAATTTAAACATATTTCATACTTTACAAATTACACCGAAGATGCGACTCCAGCATGACTTTTCAAAATGGCTACCGGAATGCGCACAGCCATCGTGTAGGTTGCGCAAAGACTGCGCAACTTCTGTATAATATTTAAAAAGAATATAGTTTTCCTAACTATAAATTATTTTTAAAAAAAATTAAATATATGTATTTAAATAGAAAATATAAAAACATAGGATTCAGGTTCACTAGACTTACAAATTTTCTTTTAAAAAAACCTTTGAAATTCCCTGAAATAACCATAGGTTTCAGGCACGTATACTTACAAATTAACGTTTAGAGAACCTTTGAAATTCACTGAAAAACACATAGGTTTCAGGGACGTTATAGTTAGTTGAACATTTCATTCGTACAAAACCA
Source organism: Lissotriton helveticus (assembly GCF_964261635.1). Lineage (NCBI taxonomy): Eukaryota > Metazoa > Chordata > Amphibia > Caudata > Salamandridae > Lissotriton > Lissotriton helveticus. The sequence goes on from NC_136068.1 coordinate 423,644,630, forward strand.
TAGAAATTCTGGCGTTCTCCACTTTCTTATCATTCACGCACGCCCTGGTACATAAAAAATGTTAACAGTCCATTGATTGAAAAGGAATTTAATCAAAATGCTTTATAGAATGTATTTTTGTAATGGTTTTAACTAATCAAAAACAATAAATTTTTACTTACTACCTGCCAACGTTCAACCTGAATCTTCATAGAGAGAGCCTGAAGAATTCCAGTCTTGATGACATCATGTTTGTTAGTCTTTTCTCCAAACTATTAGTAGTGTAAGTGGCTAGTCCTGCTCATTCCCTCCTGCCACCCATTGATTGATGTCCAGCTCGATATTGCACGCTTTAAGCCCCCAGTACTGCCTATGTCGTTGTCCCACAGAACTTGAGCAGGTGCACTTAGGTGTTGTCACTCCAGTACCAGCTTAATTTGTCACAACTTGGACTGCGGGTAACTGATGTGTTGCCTGTCCATTTCTGCCCTCCAAGCCACGCATTCTTTGTTAATGTTTCCACCTTTTTTCCTTTACAGGCATGCAGTAGTTGCATACTGATGCATTTTGATATCTTAGCAGGCATTCAAATATTTCAGTTTGAAATGTCGGGTATATACTGTTCCTTCTTTCTGGAATCTGCTTCAAAGAGACTGACGATTTAGTGCATTGGACTTGCTGTAATGTTTTCCTTCTGGGCCCTCCATACCTTTTCACTTGCCGATATTCAAGGACAGGCAAACATCTGGGGGGCACCATTTAACAAGTTGGTGTATCACCTTCTAGCAAGAAACCTGAAACAAGAATTTTGACCTTCAACAGATAGCGTTTGGCTGTTAGCTGTGATCCTTATATTTCATAGATCTCCTCCCTAACCCTACTGACCAACTGGGCTTCCAGCACATTGTGGCCAGCCTATCCTCTTGCTGTATCGTTGGGTACATGAAATTTAGAATTCCTAGCAACATATCTAAGTTTACTTTTTTATGAAGATATGAACTGCTAATCCGGCCTCCCACTAGATACTCTATGGCATTAATCATCACACCCCTACAACTCTCGGAAAACTTTCAAAATGTTTGTATAGTTATCTGTTCTTAAATGTTTTATCTATACATTATTTTCCTATCTGTCCAGATTTTAAATGTTCTTATTGTCTAAAAGGATTGTTTTGGCTCTAGCTAACCTTCATAGAACTGTAGTATAATATCTTACTTGGCACCAATTATATCTTGCACAAACTGTTATAAGCTCATAACTGTTGTTTATTGTAACTTCTGCAATATTACTTAATGTTTTAACTACCTGTGCTTTTATGGCTGTAAAGCCGAAATAACGTGTTTTTTTTTGACTGACTGACTGAAGATATGAACTTGATGTGATTCACCATTGATCAGTTATTACTGCAAGGGATTTATTGCGGTTAACATTCTTGAGTAATTCTACTGATTCAATGTGTCATATTTATGTTCTTAGTAAATGCTGTACATTGGCATTTACGTTATGTACTTATTCATTTAGGGTCAATGTTCAGAGCCACCTTTGATGCCACAGTATTAAGTGTCTAGGAGCTTGACAGCGGTTCTCATTTTTTGCCAAAATCTGTTTTTGATATTTAAAAGTTGTGAAGCATTACAGTTAAAGCTGCAACTATTATTGGCATATGTTTTTACTTGCTATTTGTAAATAAGTGTGTTGTCTAGAAACTAATTGCCATTCCTACTATTTTAGGTTCTCCTTGAAGGAAAATTTAGCAATGATGAAAGCTCTGCCTGTGAAAAACCAATGACGTTTCTCTCTTTGAAGCTCAGGCTTGTAAACATATTAATTGGATCCCTCCAAACGGAAACTGATCCCAACAATACCCAAATGATATTAGGTTTGTGTGTATTTTTCCTGTTAAGCCATGTTGTCAATTGCAAGTTGTTTAAAGTGTTAGTTGGATGCCCTGCTTAATACTCTTCTTATCCGAAATGCCAGAGATTCCTATGTTGCCAATATATTTCGATTTTTTCAAATATTACATACCAGCAATAAATGCATAACACTTGTAACTATATGATTGTGCTATGTGTAGCTGTAGATACGCGTGGTATGTATACTCCTACCATCTAGTGTTGGGCTTGGGCGTGTACATCTTGTTTTTGATAGAAGAAATTATTTCCAGTCAGCCGGTGTAATGGCTCCTCCCTTTGGCTGTATTGTGCATAAAGATCAGCTCCATCCTCAGATTGTTCTTCTTTTCCACATTCGGGTTCGGACATGCTTCGTCAAGGTTCTGAGTCTACTCCGCATGGCAACATTTGTTGGGGCCTCTCAGGTTTTCTTAGCTTCCTATAGCGCCTGTTTCTTTCATCAATGCACCATTGTCGAAAGCTTCTGCGTCAAGGGACATCTCCTCAAGTTGGGTCTTTCTTCAGCATTGTATTCCTTTGAGAAAGGTCACAGCATGATGGAAAAACACCGTTTTGATGCTGTTCACAGTGCCACTCCAAGCACTTGTGGACAGATCAACACAGTCTGTAACTTGTGTCTTTCCCTGAAAAACCCAACAAGGCTTTCTGCTCCACCTGTCTCGTCTTCAGGTTGAAAAAGACCACGTGCAACCATCTGGATCGGCGCTAGGCACAACACACCACAACGCGTGATGAAGCAGCAAGGAGACGTGGAGATCACCACTGCCCTTGGTGGAAGACGTTGAGATGGAGGAAGTCAAGGAGGAAATTGATGCCGGGTAGACAGCAGGGTTCAGGCTCTGAGCCAGAAACTCAGTTGGAGTCAGAAGAAGCGATCCACATCCGGATTTGACACAAAGATATGGTGCCCATGCAGTGAGTACTGCCCCAGACCATGACATTCACTGCCCCTCTGGAGCCAGGGCTTCAAGCCCTAATTCCCTGTCGACTGGCCTGCTATTGCTCTCCAGCCATGACTGGCACCAACCTGAAGCTTCAGAATCAACATCAAGCCTGTCTCAGACATTGAGTCTGGGCCCTAAAGCAAAACCCTCATCAGCATCTACAGCATCTTCAATGTCAACCGACATAGTAATGCCAAAGGATACTTGCAGTGTTGGAGCCGAAACATCCATTGGTACCTAAAGCTGTATCAGCAACCAAAATAATCTCGAAGCAGACATTGGAGTCGAAGCATCACCAGTGGGCAAGCGCACTTCAGAGCCCAAACAAGAATCGGGCTCCAAGACTGCTTAGAAGCTGAGACGAGCGCAGCTCAGTCAGCCCTCTACAGCAGACTCTTAGGTGCAGCAACCTATCCTGGAACAGCTGCAGGAGGAGATAAATTCTCTGCAAAGACGCCTGGGAATTGATCCTCATATGGGGAAAATCATTACTAAGCCTCAACTTGAGGTCATGCAGACTCTTCCTCGAAAGAAAACTCATTTTTGAGAAATAGCTAACAATGGAAATGCCACCACCCAATCAGAAGAAGAGACAAGAGTACAAGCACCCTACTACTGCCCTCTGCTCGGACTCCTCTTCCTCCTACACCTTCACCACCACCTCTTTTGCCTCCACCACAACCCCAATCATCACAGGAGTCGTACCATTCATACTACGGGAAGCGTAGGCCACGTCCTTTAGATTTTGAGTATGTTCCCTATCCATAAGATACGCAAAATGACCCATGGGAGGATTAGGAGGTAGTACTCCTGGGTCCCAATGACCCTGATTTGTACCCTGCGTAAACTTCTCCCCTTTATGATACCTCCTCGTATCACTTTGCTATCCAAAAGGCAGCGCTCTTCCATAAAGTAGAACTGCACTCAATACTAGAGGAGGAGGATTTCTTACTAGGAACCCTATCACACACACAGTGAGCCATCCGGTTTCTGCTTATGCTTATGGGCATGCAAAAACTAGCACATGAAGTATTTTAAGAGCCTATAAAGGCAAGGGTTATTACACCAAAGGTGGACAAGAAATACAAACCCTCGACTACTGACCCACCATATATTACTGGCCAGCTACCCCCTGACTCACTAGTAGTACTTGCTGCATGTAAAAGGGCAAATGCCTTGGGGACTGTAGATGCTCTTCCTCCAGATAAAGAAGTTAAAAAAATGATGCAGGGGGAAGGAGGGTTGCACCACAATCGGCAACCCATTGTCAAATTGCTGATTCTGTGGAATTCTTAGAATGATACAATCACCCTCAGTGAGATGAGATGGAGCTCATAAAGCATTTCCCAGAGCAATACAAGCAGAGGGTGCAAGAATTAGTTTCAGATGGCCAGACAATGTCAAATACATCTATTTGGTGTGCCCAAGATGCAGTGGACAATGCCGCAAGGGGAATGAATTCAAGCATCCTCATTAGAAGGCATGCTTGGTTTAGAATCCCTGGATTTAAGCCAGAGGTTGAACAGCATCTGAACCACCTGCCGTTTGATGGAGAGCATCTTTTTGAGCAGCAGTTTGATCAAACTCTTGAAAAGATTAAAAAAAACGCAGACACAGCCAAGACGATGGGAGCATTGCTATATCTATCCCCTAAAATCAGTATTCGTTGCCCATAGTATCGTAGGGGCTCCACCACATCCCCATACATCTGTGACAACAGCAGCCCAGCCTACCAGAGAATACCTTAGGGGGGTCAAATAGTTAGAGTAACAACAAGAGGCAAGGGAGGAGTGGCTAAATCAGCCACCCAACCAAGCAGTAACTCCCTTTCACTCGACCATTCAACACCTGTTAGGGGAAATCTGCAGGGCTTCTTCCCAAAATGGCGCAACATCACATCAGACCCATGAGTCTTAGATATTGAGGAGCACAGGTATTACCTAGAGCTCATTGCACCACCACCAAACATACCACCACAACCACACTCCTTTTTCCACCAAATCTACAACTTCTCAAAGAGGAAGTGAAAGATCTACTACAGAAAGAACCAATAAAGGCGGTGCCACGCCACCACCAAAACACAGGGGTGTACTCACTGTATTTTCTAATCCTCAAAAAGGATGGTTCGCTCAGGCCCATACTAAACCTGCAGCCTCTCTGAAAATACATCAGGTCAGAGCATTTCCATATGTCACACCCCAAGATGCACAGGCTTCAACACCCACACTAACTGACCTTGTACTCTTAGCTGGTGCTCTTCAGATGCTTGCTTGCTCTCTTCATGTATACAGTTGTGCATGAATGCAGACCCAGTACATAGTCTACTGTGTACTGTTTAGGCTGTTTGAGAGGTTTTGTGAGAAAGTGCCCTCTTTCTGCATGGTTGCCCCCTCACTTTTTGCTGAACTGCTAATGGGCTTTGACTGAGTGTACCCTGGGCTCCTGCCAATCAGGCACCCAGGGCCTATGTTCTTTCCCTAAAACTGCATTGAAAACAAAACCCAATTGGCATCTCGGTGTGGACTTGATACCACGGACTCACTGGGTAGGGCGATTGCAACGACAGTGGCGGTTCGCCGCCACGCCTGGCTGAGGTCCGCCAACTTTTCGGGGGATGTCCAGGCCACCCTTATGGACATGCCTTTTGATGGCCGTTGCCTCTGTGGTGACAAGGCGGACTGTGCGCTGGAGCGTTTCAAGGACTCCAGGGCTACGGCCAAGTCCTTGGGCCTCGGCCAACGCCAGCAAACCTCCACTTTTCGTCCCTTTCGTTGTCAAGGAAGGGGTGCCCCCACACGTCCAGCTGGCCACAGGCTGCAGAATCAACCTCAGCGCGGGTGTGGTAACCGCCGTGGCGGTGCCGGGGGACAATGGCATGGTCAGTCCACATCCGCCCCTGCAGCATCTGCCTCCAAGCCCTCCTAGTCCGAGCTTTCAGGCCCATTCGACGCCAGTGGGGGGCAGGGTTCACCATCACCTCCTCCACTGGCGTACCATCACATCGGACAGGTGGGTGCTGCAAATCATCCGAAGGGGCTACTCCCTCCCCTTCGAGGTGACCCCTCCAGCCATGCCACTGCAGTGCCACCGCATGTCAGGGGATCACTTGCAACTTCTGCAGGAGGAAGTTATGGCCCTCTTGGCCTAGGGGGCCATCAAGGGCGTTCCTGGGCAAGAAGTAGGACGTGGTTGCTACTCCCACTACTTTCTGGTTCCCAAGCAGGGCAAAGGAGGTCTACGCCCTATCTTGGACCTCCGGAGCGTCAACGGCTTACTCCGGAAGGAAAAGTTCAAGGTGCTGACTTTAGCTCAGGTCCTAGATGCCCTGGACCCTGGCGACTGGATGGTAGCGTTGGAATTTCAGGACGCATATTTTCATATCCCCTTCCTGCCGGCCCACCGGCGTTACCTGCGGTTCGCGGTAGGCCACGAGCACTTTCAGTTTACCGTGCTCCCCTTTGGCCTTACCAGCGCCCCTCGGGTGTTCACGAAAGTGATGGTGGTGGTCGCAGCTCATCTGCGCAGATCAGGGGTCTCAGTCTTCCCCTCTCTTGATGACTGGCTGTTGAAGGCGGGCTCGCCCCAGGCTGTCGTCCGCCACCTCCAGACTACGGCCGAATTCCTGCACCTGCTGGGGTTCTCCATCAATGTGCCGAAGTCACACCTGTGCCCCTCTCAGAAGCTCCTCTTCATCGGAGCGATTCTGGACTCGCCATATATTACCAAGGTTGCCAATTCAATAGCCAAAGGTGCGAGAATCCCTAAGTCCTGGAAGGGGGCGGAGATACTACCAATTTATAAAAAAGGCAATAGGTCTATTCCAGGTAACTACCGCCCGATCAGTCTCCTCGACTCTATACAAAAAATCATCGCGCGTATGGTTTTGGGCAGGGTCCAAGGCTGGATCGAATCAGAGGACATACTATCTCCTATGCAGGCGGGCTTCAGATCGGGAACGAGTACCATCGACCAGGTGTTCAGATTTTGTCTGATCTACTGGAAGGTGGTCCAGCTCGGTGGTGGTACCATCTTTGCAGCGTTCATTGATCTGAAGTCCGCCTTCGATCTAGTCCCGAGGGACAAACTGGGGGGAGTCTTGAGGAAATTAGGAATACCAAATGAGCTACTTGACTTAATAATCAAACTGCATGAGGACAATTATGCGAGGGTGAGGTGGGGAGGTCAGGGACAAGTGACTGAACCCTTTTCGGTAACTCGAGGTGTCCGCCAGGGGTGTGTCCTAGCGCCAACACTTTTTCTATTGTTTATTGACCAAGTGGTCAAATTCTTTGTAGATACTCCAACGGACGCTCCAATGTTGGCAGGTCAACGGTTTCCAATGCTCATCTTTGCCGACGACACCCTACTCCTCTCTAGAACACGCTGTGGATTACAGCGGGCTTTGGACCGCTTTGAGGAGTTCTGTGCCATTAATGACCTCAAGGTAAACGTGAGCAAAACCAAGTTTATGGTCCTAACAAGGAACCGCCCTGTCCGGAGTTCAGTTAGTATGGGTGGAGTTAATTTGGATCAAGTGGAGACCATGACATACCTGGGGGTCACTCTAGATAGTCGTTTGCGATGGAAAGCTCAAGTCGGTGCACAACATCTTAAGCTCGCCCGACTTACAGGTTGCCTACTAAGTGAGCAAAAAAAATCCATCACTAAGCGGGTTATCCCAGCCCTTAAGATCTACGACGCCAAGATTAATCCAGCAATCTTATATGGTGCAGATCTCTGGGGCTACATGGACCTTTCAGGTCTGTTTAAAATCCAGTGTACATTTTTTGGGAATTTAGTAGGTTTGCCACAGTCGTCACCTTCTATTCCCCTCTGTCTAGATTTGGGATGTCCCCCAATTAATGAGATGGCCAGATTCAGACTGGTGGCCTTTTGGAGGCGTCTATAGACCTCCCCCGATCTCACTCTATTTGCAAAAGAGGTAGCAGAAGTCAGGTTAATTAGGGGTTCGGGGAAAATCCCTTGGCTCCATATGGTTAAAACCATTTTGGGAGACATGGGGTTAGATCAGTTATGGATATCCCCCTCTACCAGTACCTTTCCTTCCAAACAAGAATTTAAAGAATTGTATTGGGCCACGCTTCGCCAGATCAGAGTTAATGCTTCCAGCTCTACCGGCCTCACGGGTAGGTTTCTGACCTTTAAGTTGGATCCATCCCGAGAATATTACTGGGACATCATTTTGAAACCGCTGGATAAGAAACTCTACCACCAGTTTCGGGTAGGAGCATTGCCGCTGAACACCTTTATAAAAAACTGGTCTATTGGTGCCACGGATCTCTGTAGATGGTGCCCATGCCACAAGGAAACAGTAGGTCACTTCTTGTTTGCTTGCCCTAGTTACTCAGCTCCGCGAACCAAATGGTTAAAACCATTGTTCCAGTACCTGCCCTTTAGGAAATCTGCAGAGGCCATTTGGGCATTAAAAACTAACACCTCTGAGGTATTTGTAGTGAGCTTAGCCAAATACCTGGGGTGGGTCTGGATAATCAGGTCAAAACATAAGATTAATCCCTGATATTGTCTGTTAATGCACCCTTCAATATGCAGTTTGCTTCTTGTTCCTGTAAATGACTGCATCCTATGTATTTTTATACATGGTTTAACTTTTCTTTTACTATATATTGATGTTTGGAATTTAATTGCCAATTTTAGTATGCCTGTCTCAGGTTTGTCTTTCAAGCTGTTTAATACTATTTTAAAATCAATCTAGCTTAGTATTGTATAGTTTATTCTTATTCTGTTACTGATTGTTTGATTTTTCCCGGTTTTGTTTTGTTTATATAAATGAACTTAGCTATTGCCGTAGTGGTATTTTAAATCCAAAACTGTATAGGATTAGTTAAAACTATGAAATTCATTTGGAATTGAAGTTTGATGTAATCTTATTTACTACTATTATTGTGTGTTACTATGTGTCTTTTATGATTTTTTTTAAATCGAAATAAAGACTTTAAAACCTGAACCTGAAACCTGACTCGGCGCAGTTTCGGGTTTATCCTCCCGAACAGCGGGTTCGGGATATTCAGGCTCTGATTCCGATCTTTCAGCCTTTATCCCGAGTCTCGGTCAGGTTGACGCTGAGGCTTCTGGGGCTGATGGCCTCCTGCATCCTTCTGGTGCATCACGCCAGGTTGCGTATACGAGCTCTGCAGTGGAACCTGATGTTCCAGAGGGCCCAGAATCAGGGCAACCTGTCCAACCACGTCCTGATCTCGGAGGGCACTGCGAGACAGTTGCAGTGGTGGCTCACGGACCGCGATTGGGTCAGCGGCAGATCCCTCTCCCTACCCCAACCGTAGCACGTAGTTGTGACAGATGCATTCCTCCGGGTGCTGGGGGGGCCACATGGGAGAGGCGGAGATCAGACGCCTCTGGTCTCCGGCGGAGTCCTGGCTCCATATCAACCTTCTGGAGCTGGGGGCGATCCGGCTTGCACTGACAGCATTCCTTCCCTCTGTCCGGGAAGTGTAGTCCAGGTGTTCACGGACAACACCACCGCCATGTGGTACTCCAACAAGCATGGCGGGGTGGGGTCGTGGACCCTTTGTCAGGAGGCTCTGCGCCTCTGGCAATGGCTGGAACACCAGGGCGTCACCCTGGTGATTCAACACCTGGCAGGTTCCCTGAACGCCAGGGCGGACAAACTCAGCCGCCGGTGAATGATGGATCACGAATGGCGTCTGAACTCTGACCTCTTTCAGCAGTGGGGAGAGCCTTGGTTAGATCTATTCGCCACCGAAGAGAACGCGCAATGTCATCAGTTTTGCACGTTTGAATTTCCAAGGCAGCACTCTCTCAGAGACGCTTTTCGTTGCGAGTGGAGTTGCGGTCTGTTGTACGCCTTTCCACCTATACCACTTCTGCCCCGAGTGCTGAAGAAGATCAGGCGCGACCGGGCCCAAGTCATCCTTGTGGCTCCGGACTGGGCACGAAGATACTGGTATCCTGAGCTACTCAGCATGTCAGTCGATCCCCCGATTCGTCTGCCTCTTCAGGAGGACCTTCTGTTGCAGCAGCAGGGGACGGTCCTCCACTCGAACCTGTCCAGTCTCCACCTCCATGCGTGGAGATTGAGCGGCGACAGTTGAGGCCATTTGACTTACCTCCTGAAGTCTGTAACGTGATTCTGGCAGCCAGGCGGCCCTCCACAAAATCTGTATACACCTGCAGGTGGAACACATTTATGGCATGGTGCACAGCAAAGGCTGTGGATCCACTCTCTGCCCCCCATTCAGAGGATCTCCTCTTTCTTCTTTTTCTTGCCCAGCAGGGCTCTGCTCCGGGCACTGTCAAAGGCAGCCTCTCTGCCATTTCAGCCTTCTTGAGGCTTCCTGATCAGCCTTCTCTTTTCAAGTCCCCTGTTGTAAATAGATTCTTGAAAGGCATCACACACATGTTTTCTCCTGTTCCTTTTGTGATGCCTCGGTGGGACTTGAACCTTGTTCTAACCTATTTGATGTGTGCTCCTTTCGAGCCACTTCACAATTGCCCTCTTCATCTTCTGACTCTTAAGACTGCATTCCTGGTTGCCATCACCTCTGCCAGAAGAGTGACTGAGCTCCAGGCTCTATCTTCTAAGCCTCCTTTCCTCTCTGTCCATCCGGACAAAGTTGTCTTGAGGACTCGTCCTTCTTTCCTGCCCAAGGTGGTTACGGCCTTTCATATTGGGCAGTCCATCAACTTGCCCACCTTCTTTCCGCCTCCGCATCCCTCGAATGAGGAAGAGAGGCTCCACCGTCTGGACCCAAAACGTGCACTCTCGTTCTATCTAGACCGCACCCGCCAGTTCTGGGTGGACAACCAGCTGTTTGTTGGTTACGTGGGCGCTAAGAAGGGACAGGCGGTGCACAAGCAGACCATCTCTTGGTGGGTCGTGTTGTGCATCAAGGTCTGTTACTCCTTTGCGAAAAAGGAGCCTCCTGTGGGGCTGAGGGCCCATTCCATTCGGGCAACGGCGGCTACTACTGCCCCGGGTCGTTGAGTCTCCTTACAGGACATCTGTCAGGCAGCTACGTGGGCCTTGCTGCACACGGTTGCTAGACACTACTGCCTGGACAGCCAAGTCCGGAGAGATGGCTTTTTCGGCCGTTCCGTTCTCCAGGACTTTCTGGTGTGATCTTGGTTCGCAGACCCACCACCAGGGTCGGTATTGCTGGGGTATCTATTCTAAGGTAAGGAATCTTAACACTAACCTGTTTCTTTCAGATGCACAAGTTACTTCCCTTCGGTAACGATATATCTGTAAGAAACAGTAATTACTGTTAGATTCCTTATCGCCCGACCCATCCTCCCCGTTCTGCGAACCGATATCTAGGGTTAAGGTATTTCCCTTTGAGGGCCCTAGTTTCATGGCACCAGTGTTGGTCTCTGGCATGGCTCTGCGTTCCTGGTGCAGAAAGCTATGTACAAGAACTGACGTCAGCACGCGAGGGCGGCGTCTAAGTACTCAGACGACGTCATTCCGGCGACCACGCTGACGGACGTGGAGCCGCAGACGATGCCTACCGACCTGCTAGGGTACTGCTACGCAAAACTTTCCGGATCCAGTCTGACGCCTGGGGATATTCTAAGGTAAGGAATCTTAACACTAACTACTGTTTCTTACAGATATATCGTTACCGAAGGTAAGTAACTTGTGCACCTTGACCCACTTGCCTTCAACACCCTCCTCTGGTCCTGGGGGTGCAGGCCTCCAGAGCACTGCAAGAGGTGTTTATGGTTTTAAAAGCTAGCATTCCTGTCCTCTATTCACTCCTGGGACTTGGGTCATTTGTCCAACTAGCTGCTTTCGCAGTAACATCCCATGTGTGTCCTTTGACCCTGGTTTTGGGTGCTAGCCTGCACCTTCAACTTCCCCAGTAGGGGTCATCTCATCTTCTAAATGAAGTGTGAAAGTAGCATCCACTGTTCCTACATATGTATTAGTGCCCCAACCCGACATCTCCAGAGGTGTGCTGGCCATTTGAGGACATGGAACTAGCCGAACATATTCACCATGTTCGGAAGATGATTCTGATGGTGGGCTACAGCAGGGGGATGTGAGGCGGTGGGAGGTGAGTTTGATGTATTAGCCTCCACTGTATACATGCCCTGTACCTTTGCAATGTCTAAACTTGCTTGCACCTCTTGGTAGGGGGGTGGAGGAGCCAAAGGAGGGGAATATGAGATCTAATGATGTTTTCATTTTTTCTAGTTTCTTCCCATTGTATTTACTTTGTAAGAAGGTAGCTTTGTGTTTTTAAGATGTATTATCGAACTAGCCCTTTTCAGGCCAGGCATGTGCAAGTTTTGATGTTGCCTTATGACACACTTTACCATATTTCTCTATTCTGGCCTTGTTGCCAGGGAACACCTTCACCATGTGTTCTAAAGGGGTCCCCATTATTTATTCAGTGTACTTGGCCTCGTTTCAACTTATACTCAGGCCTAACTTGTTCCTACCATAAATATTCAGTCTTCCTAATGATATTGCTTATTCAAAATGTTATTGTACTTTCTAATGTATACCCTTATCTACTTAATGGGGTATTTCCTGACTTCACATAAATAATTTTTGGGCCATGAAGGTGGATATCAGACATGCTTATCCCTAACCTTTGTAGAACTTCATTTATACATATGTTTTGGGCTGGAGCATTTATAGGTGGCCTAAGTGGATTACCTGATTTTTAAAAATATATATATTTTTATTATTTTCTCAACAAAACAATTGCAGTTTGTCAAGGATAGCTGTACATTCAGGAGCACATTATGGAAATAAACCATTTTCCGGAGACTACCTCTTGCTTCCGGTTGTACATTAGAAATGTATTAAAATGCTGCCCATGCTAATTGTCACCGCCTAAAACAGCATAACACCAATCCGAGTCGCTGGGGATAACATCCCCATCTATGTCATACAGTTGTAGCTATCCACTTATCATCAAATCAAATAACACAAAGTGTAATCCCATTCCCTCCCACTTATCCCTCCCCCCTCCCCAATGGCGTAACAACTATTTATAAGCAATAATAACAAATCATAATAAACAGTTGTCCAGACAACCATTCTGCCCTGTCAGGGGTAATTGCATGAGTAGAAGCAGTGCAGCCGTCCTCTTAAGGAGGCATAATCCCTCAAGGTGGAGTGTCCAACCCCGACATGCTTGAATCTTCATCGGTGTCAGAGTATGGTGCCCTCAATAAGTGTACTAGTGCCTCCCAAGCCCTTGCCAGCTCCAGCGCCCTATCGCTTTTAGCGCATGTTGCTAGCTGCAGACACTGTGTTCCCCCGCATTCCGCCCATTTAAGAAATTCAGTTCGCCATCTCTGGAAAACTAGGACCCTTCTTGGACTTCCAGTGGACTGTTATTTCTCTCATTGCCAATAAAAGCCCCAAGTCTATAAATGTACTAGTTATCTTATTCCGAGAGGTATGGGGAAACCAGTGCAGCAAACAACGGCCTATAGTGGCTTCGATGTCCCTGTATGTAACAGCCCGCAGAAGAGAGACCACCTCCTCCCAGAATGTACCAAGCTGGGGACAATTCCACAGCATGTTGCAGAAATCCGCTCCTACCATACTGCAGCGCGGGCACATAGCCGAAGTCACATTAAAATACTTATTAATTTGTGGAATATTACCTGATATAGACACAATAATGTTATTGTGAATATAGAAAACTATTTGTGGAGCCTGTTATTCATATCTAAATTCCACACTGGGAGGTCCCTAATAAATGCATATAGTAAAAGATCTAACACCAGGTATTCATCTGGAAAATATATTAGGTGATCACAGGAAGGGTGCCTGTGGTTTGACTGAAAAGTGGCTATTATTTCAATATAATCTGTTGTTGACCCTACAATGGTATCAGTGCCACCCATAAACAATAAACCTAAATATTTACATAAAGGACTATTCACTTTGAGCCCTGCCCTGTCCTGCGTGTTAGTTAAAATGTTTCCCCACTTCCAATGTCTTTTAGGTTTTCTTCAACTATGTCAAAAATATTAACTATATCTTGATATACCTCTTCTTTGTCTATATTGTTGGTATAGAGGGCTCTGGGGTATTTTGTGGCCTATATTTAAGTATCTGTCCTTGGTGATTATGATATATTATCCTCAGGCCACTCTCCTCACTACTCATAGAGGTAGTAGGTCAATTCCTTGTGGGTCTTTCTGGGTGGTGACTCACCAGTGGTTAACGACCGCAACAGGCTTTGTAGATTTTTAAGCCAAATCCACTATTCTAAGTGTGCTAAGATCAAGTACGGAATCACCTGTGACGTAGTAAGGTACAATCCTATCTAAACTGTCTGACAACTCGTCTACTGTCTTTTTATCCTGAAAATATTTATCTAGATCCCCATCTGTACTATTTGATAGTTCTTTTGGGATCATGAGAGTAATAGTAGTATCAGCGTTTGTTACGGGATTCATGAGACTACTACACTACTTCAACACTGTAATATGGAGGACAATGTCCTTGTATTCAATTCTTTGAAAGGCTCTTTTTGGTAATCTGACAGGGTTACTTCCACCACATAAATGTATGTTGTCCAGAGACCTATTGGTGATGTGCTGTCAATACCTAGACGCTCATACATTTCTGACATTTAAGGATTAAACTGTATTGGTAGTAATGGTCTACTAGGGTCAGTGCCGTTAGAAAGGGTCACAGAGAGACCGTTATAAAAATGGATAATTAAATCAGGAATTTGTTGTGATTGGCTACCTGTGTACCCTTGAGACATTTGTCTAAGTAAAATACTTTCCTAGAGTTCTACAACATAACCCTAAAAGTACAACATGACCTATGTCTGTAGCCACTTCTCTTCAGATATATGTAGACATATTTATCTATTCTAAATTACATACTAGGGCAAAATACTTCTACTACTGGTCACTTCTCCCAGATTCATAAGGAGATTAACTTTTCACTGCTTGCAACTACGAACTGTGACTTTCAGACTTGGGAGTCTGACTTGAGTGTTCTGCCCATACTCAGTATAAAGTTACAGTGAACACCAGGTTTCCACCTGTTCCTTTACCACAACGTCCGAATGTACGCTGGCTGTCCAGCCTCAAGTCCTACTCTTCCCCTGACCACTTTTTACTACCTTTAGCCAGGTCCCCTAGTATCTTGCGAACTTACCACAGGGGTCCTTTTCTATTGGATCAATACACAACCAGGCATGCATATTTCAACATATAGATAATAACATATAAAAAATTCTACTGTCAACAATATTTGTAAAATAAAAGTTTGCACTGTTCTCACCTTTAATGATGCCAACTCCCGAGTCCTACCCCTCCCAGGGAAATGTGAAGACTTTGAAAAACCAGTGTCTTTCTACCTTCTTTTTAACAGCAGAGAATCATTCCAAGAGGACAGGTGGTATTCTGAATGTGGCAGCAGGCGAGAAAAAGAGGAACTGCTGGCTGGCTTGTCAATATGTTAGAGGGAAAAATCTCTGTTTAAAGAAAGAGCAAGAAAGACAAGTTAACAATATAGAATGCATTAATCAGCTGGAGAGATCATCCAGGCTCAACCGAGACTGAAATCTGATGGCCAACGTACGGTTCAAAAACAGTGGCCTATATATTCTAAAACCGCAACTGAAAACTTTTTACGAAAATAGTATGTGCGTCACAAATGTATAAGATTAAATCAGCAGATACAAGAATTTCTTGGAAACAAGGAGCATATAGATGTGGGCCACATGGCCCTCGCCAGCTTACCTCTGATAATGTATTCTACTGCAAAAGTATTCATTTTATTATTTAATTTTAGTATTTTTATTATGATGGAGGAGGAGCATCTACATGCAACTGTAGAACATTCTCTTCTGCTAAAGGACTGTTTTTTATATTTCATGGTGTGAATTGTAATCAACAAGCATACACAATTTCGAGAATCGTATATAATAAAACACTTGTGCTGTATGTTTGTGCTTCTCATCAATAATGCTATGCGCCGTAAGCAAGTATCTTAGAAAATGTTTTAATGCTGCAAATGTTTAAATATTAGATAAACTGTTATTAAATCTTACTGTACCGTGCCAACCTAGAATACCAATTTGCCATACCTAACTTATACTACTTTGCAAATACTATCTCAAGATCCACTCCTCTCCAACAAGGAGATCCACAGGTCTTCATCCTTTCCCTAATGCTCTTCAACTTATGGAATCTCTGGCCACTCTCCTCATTAATTCTGAGATCTCCTTCCACTTAAACGCTGACGATATGCAACCGCTCTTGCAAAAATCCTAATGATCTACAATAATGGATGACTATATGTCATCTCAAAATGGATCCCCCAAAACTGAGTTCCTACTGATATCCCTTCAACAAAGTAGTAAACAAACATGATTAAATATAACAAACATTATAGACTGTAATTCAGCCAATAGTGAAATACCTCTGTTACAGCCTTAATGAGGACTTGAAGTGCTGATCATCAAATCAGACTCCTCAGGAAAAGTGAATTCCCTTACTCCAACTGAAGATTTCAAATTTACAGTGCTGTCACTAGTTCCTGCAAGTCTCTGCTACTGAAATTACCTGCCCATACCCACAATCCTCCTAGCCCTGCTAAGAGCAGTCTCAGCGACAACTTAGCTGGTATATGGTTCTACAAGATGACCACATCTTCAGCACAAGCTAACATATATAATGCAAAAGGCACTACATGGAGAGATGCTAAACTATCTAGGCCTAAAACTCATTATCTTAGGTGGAGCCCCTGGATCCGAAGCTTGCACTTGCATAGACTGTAAACTGACAGCCTCATTTTTTAGTTTTGCAGATAGGTATTTACTACGTCTGGGTTCTCCGGCCCAGTGGACAACACTAGCATTAGTAGGAAGTGTCATTACAGCAGTTCCTGTCATTGCATCACAAGTTTGATGGATGGCTACACTGTTTTCTTTTTTCTTTTCCAAAACAAAAACCCAAAGTGTGATTTTGTTTTGGATAATTAAAAAATACAAAATATGACCCCCGTGTGAGTTTCCTCCCAAGGGGGCATTTTGCAGTTTTTACTGCCTCATAATGCTAAGTTTTACCTGACGGTGACGGACAGTGAAAACGGACCATGCTTTTGCCCACTCTAAATCAGATGGGCGGACAAATGGCCAAACCTGTCAGCCCTTACTGTGTCAGGCCATCTGAGATTTATATTGGCGGCAGAGATGGAGGCGTCTCCACTATAATGAAGGCCTGCTCAACTTTATGAGGTGGGTGTAACTTCTGTTTGGCAGAGAGGGCAATCCTTTGCGACAGAGTAACTTCTCCGCCGAACTCTTAAACTAGGCCGCAAGTTCTCAAAAAGATCCCAAACACTAAATCAACCCTTCCGTGATAGTGACTCCAAAATCTGTAACTCCACCCCATCAGCTTTAAGAACAAGTCATTCATGCTTCATTTTTAAAAAGAGCTAAACATCCTACTTTTCCTTCGTCACTTACAGTTGTGATTTGACTCAGATCTGTTACTATTAAGAAGTATCATTTATGCTGCCTAGATATTGTGGTGTAAATTTGAAACTAATTCTGATCCTTCTTTTCCCGAGGACCTGCTGATGCTTAAATATTTATGATGATGTTTTAACACATGACACTTGATCTCTCACTACTTTGGACTACAGGTGAACATTTCCCCCTCCCTGTTGTGAATCTATTTTAAAGTGCTTTATGTATTTGCCCATCCCTTTATTCATTTTATTTCCAGTCACTAATATGTGCAAAACCCTCTGCTACCCTGGTGGTTCTAGCTCTTGCTATATAAAACAGTGTATAAACAAATAGCTTGCAACCAAACCTACCTACAGTAGCCATATACCACACTGAGCATACTTAGCCTTCTTCACTTAAAGTACCATTACTAATATACCATACCTTCCATATCATACCTAACCTACATATCATAAACTACCATAACTAGCTACCATACTTACCTATCCTATTTATTTCTAGATCTACCAATCTACCATAACTAACATACTATAACTACTGCTACAAACGTAACCATGCTTAGCTTACCATATTTACCTACTATATCTAACCTATCCTGTCTACCTTCTAGACCTACAATCCATACCTACTGTATTGAACTATTATAACTAACCTACCACGCATTCCATAGCGTACTTTTTTCTTACTGTACCATAATTACCTACCATACCTTATTTAACATACTATACCTAACCTACTTTCCCATACCTAACCTACATGCCTAACTCACATACCTACTTACTATGCTAAACTTACCATACCTAACCTCCAATACTTCTACCTATATCTTAGGCCTCCCCTGGGATAGCAGTTTAGTAGAAAAAGGGCACATTATGACTACAGGACCTCTAGTAACAGCTTACATACTGCAGGCTGCATTGCCAATAGCATCTTTTGAAGAACATGAAAATATGAATGCCAGTCCTGTTGACCTTGCCATTACTCAATTACTCTGTGTATTCTGACAGAATCACTTATGCTATTATCAAATCTAGATGCCTCCATAGGTAAAAACTATCTTAAGACATCCAGCACATCATTATCTTCCCTAAGCACAGGCATTATATCCCTAGATTTAGGTTGGCATTGAATAATAAAAAAAAAACAACTGTTGTATAAGAATATTGTTCCTATGTGTGATAATTCGATCAAACATTTCAGACATAAAAAAGCAAAAATATGTGGCCATGACTGCCAGTTTAGGTTCAAATAATTTCTTGGCAATGCCAATGTTGTTGCTTTAAAACAGTATTTTGAGCTTATATACTACCTACTGTACTATATGGAATAAAATATGTGCCTGTTTTGACAGTTGATCAATTTGCTAAATAAAAAGCAAGTTATGGAAATGTGCACCCATGCAGCCTGGTCTGTCAATATAGACTTTAGAGTTGCAAACTTGGCTTGACAAGACTAGAGGTGTGTAAAATAGTATATTTATCTGAAGGATACTTCGAACCTCAGAACTTCATCTTCAAAACCTCCCCCAGTGCCAGAGTGGTTCCGGAGAACATTTCTCCTGCAATGCCCCCTTGTGCCCAAACTGATGGAGCAGAGCAGGGTTTAAGCAGCACTCATGCATGCAAACTTCAGTTCCTTTCTTTCTCTGCCATCTGTCTCTGTTCCCAAGCTCATCTCTCAATTTCAAGGCCTCCAACGACCTCTGAAAATTGAACAAATCTAGTGTGCCAGGCAACGATGTCCCCTCCTAAGACTAAACATATCAGACCGTGTGGCCACTATGTAAAACAGATGTTTGTCAAGAACCTGTACGAGATGTGCATCTGATGCTTGGGGTCATGACCCGCCTCAAAGTGTTGTAAAAAGTGTGCCATCATACATCCATGGTCGATCTGAAACAGAGAAGCAGAGCTGTATGTTTCCAATCACAAGAAGTCATCACAGGCCTTTTGTAAGGGATTCAAAGTCGAGGATGGAGACTCCCTCACATCAGAGGGTTCCTTTGCAGTTGAATTCTTACAGTAGGTCAAATCTGAGTCCAAACACATGAAAACAATCGAAGCAGGACTCAACTCTATCTTGCCTTTCACTGTCCAAAGAAAAAGAATGAGGACATCATAAGGCTAGTCTCCTTTCAGATATCTGGTTGTGGCGCTGATTCCACAGTTAATCCTGTTGCTCTCCAAATTCCCCAGACAGTAGGTAATGCTGCAGGAAATGTACACTTTTAAGGAGGCCATGCTGCAGATAAATGACGTTCTTTTGGCTCCCTCTGGCGCACCTTTGGGTGCTAAGGATCTGCAGGGTGTTCTCAGTTGGGTTATCACTAATGGATCAGTCCTCTGATGTTTGATCCCCTTGAAACTGTTACATGCCCTCTACCTAGCCCGGTACAGACGTCCACCCTGGCTCCACTGCCTATGCTATTCCATCTCTTTTCAAGGCCACTGTTGCTGGAGGAAGATCCAATGCTAGTTTGAGTATCTAACCCCAAACCAACTTCAACTCGATCCTAACAGATGTGCTACGGAATTACTAACGTGCAACAGGTTGCCATGCAGCCTCACTCTGATACTGTACCTCTACCTGGGCAGACATGCCTTTGGAGCCTCTCTTATCTTATTGGCTCTGATTCTGACCAAAGCTTACCACCACCTAGAGATGATGATTGTAGGTATGGCAATAGTCTAACTCCCTCATTTTGACGACAATTTTTACATGGACTTACAAGAGGCCTGACAGCTTGATACTTTCTCTGATACAAAGTTGATATTGCCATTTGGACCAACAATGGAAGAGAGTACATCATTTGTAGTAATCTGATGAGCAGATGAGGACTTTTACCTACAGTGGCTGTCTATTGAGACTAAAACTTATGTACTTTGGGGGGGGGGGGCGGAGCTTGCTGAGCCTCAAGGTGGCCGCTCTGAGTGAGCTCCTTCGGCCGTCATAACAATTCTACATTATCCGGTGTCTTTTCAAGCACCATACACTAGCGGATCGTGATCCCCCTAAGAACCAAGACTCTCTAGGGGAACTGAAACCGAGCTGCGACGTAATGAGAGAAAATCGCAGACTCCGGTTCACCCGCCAGTGTGACAGTGGCTGTGGAAAACCCACAATAGTGCAAAACCACACCTGTGGCAGTCTCGAGTGATTGCCCGCAGACAGAAAATCAGTGCGCTAAGGGGGAGCTCTTGACCGCCCCCAAAACATAAGTGTAGTGCGCGATTCAACACAGGAGGCTAGGCACCCATGACTGTGGGCCGTGAAGAGTGGCGGATACGGTGACGGCAAAGCATCTTCTTAAAAGAAAGACTGTGTGCCAATACTCACGCGAATCAGCAGACATAAACAGTGAGTACCAGGACTGCTGACAGGACGCACTAGAGAGAGTGGGTGCTGCTGGGCGAGACCTCCCATAGCAACAGAGACAACGTAGGCCGCACCTGACCCTGCCTGACTGTCACTATCACGGCCGCAGTTGGGTGACTCTGCACAGGTCAAAAACATGCTCTGGGAACCATGTTGGCAACAGCAGGCCAAAAAAACCCAGCATATAAGTACAGTGAACAACCCCAACAATAGCAACTCACCATCTCAGCAAATAGTGGCTGCTCCGCGAAAATTAAGCTCTAGGGGTAACTGTTAGAACTGGGAGTTTCTAGTTGGTAATAGTATACACCTTTGTCCAAATAGGGACCCTTACTTCTAAGTCAGGATAAGGGGATTACACTCCTAGATAACCCCTGCTCACTCCCTTGGTAGCTTGGCACGAACAGACAGGTTTATCTCAGAAGCAGTGTGTTAAGCATTTGTGACTATACACAGTAATACAGTGAAAACACTACAGATGGACACCACACAGCTTTTTTAAAAATAAGTTTTCTTTATATAGACTTAACACAAGACCACAAACGACAAAAATCCACAATACTGTAGTTACAATAGACTCAAAGATGGTAGAAGTTGCTTAGTTCAAGTTGATGATAAATGCGACAAAGTTCTCACAAAAGTACCTGGATGATTAACGCAAAATAAACAAAAGGCTCGCAGAGTGGGAGATGCGTTGGTTCTGTGCTTCGGAGGAGATGATCTGTTGCGCCTCAATGCTTGAGCAGAGTAGGGGATGCGTCTTGATCCTTACCGGAGCGGAGGTGATGCGTAGATTCTCGGCCTGCGGCCTGGTTTTGATGCGCAAGATGGCGCCTCCATGCGATGCGACAATCCTGATGCGATAAGACGGCACCCTAATGCGACGACATGAAGATGATGCGTGCACGCCCAGTTGCGAACTCTGTAGCTTTGGAGCCGCGACACGCTTCTCCAGTGATGCGACGGCGACCTTGCGGCGGCGACACGCTTCTCAGGTGATGCGTCGGGTAACAGCTTTGGTGAAGGATTGCTTCTTTGGTGATGTGGCGGCAACCTCTGCGGTGGCGACACGCTTCTCCGGCAAAGCGACGGCAACAACTGAGGCCCGCTTCTCTCGATGCGTCACGCTTCCAGCCCCCAGCGACACGCAGGCTTCTGTAGACAAAATTCCCATCAAGGAAATTCTGAGGGGATCTGGAGGTGAAGTCTTTTGTCCCTGAGACTTCAGCAGGAGGCAGACACAAGTTCAAGTCCTTGGAAAAATATTCTGCAAGATGAAGGAAGTTCTTTGAAAGTTCCTTCTCCTTTCCTTGGCAATAAAGAAACCACTGCAGGCAACCCAGCAAACAGCACACTGGCAGAGGGGCAGTCCAAACTCCTGCAGCTTCCTTGGTTCTTCTCCTTTGCAAAAGGTTTGTCTTGTTCCCAGAAGTGATCTAAAGTTCTTGGGTCTGGGTCCCAATATTTATACTACTATTCTCTTTGTTCTCGGAAGGCAGAGAGGCCTCTGCCTAGCTCAAACCAGTTCTGGTCAGTCCTGGAGCACTTTGTTGACATGACTCCTTCTTTCCTTTCACAGTGCAGGGCAGAGACATCAGAACACACCACATGAGGTGGAACCAGCATTGTGGAGGGAAGGCACAGTCCTATTCAGGTCCCAGGTGCAACTCCTCCCTCCCATCTAGATGCAGATCTCTCTATTCACCACTGGGCTGACTGACTCTGTCTCCTGGAATTTCCCAGCCCCTGTCACTCAAACTCCAGACAAGGAATACACAACCAAGCAGAGGCAGGCTTGGATAGTTAGGCAAGAAACTACCTACTACCTAAAAGTGGTATTTTCAAACACAGAATGTTAAAACCAACTTTACTTAAAGATGTATATTATAATTCTGAGTTCAGGGATACTAAATTCGAATTTCTACCATGTTCCCTGAGTCAGTTAGGATTATAGGATGTAATAATCAAACTGCCCATTCTGGCCTATGGAGAACAGGTAGCCTTGCAATAGTGAAAAATGAAAATGGCTGTAATTCACTATTAGGACATGCCACACACACCAGGGCATGTCCTACCTTACCCGTACAATGATCCCTGCCCTTGGGCCTACCATAGGGGTGTTTGAAAGGAAGAAAGGGAAGGTTTAGGACTAGCAAGTGGGTGCACTGGCGAAGTCGACATGGCAGTACTAGACTGCACACAGGCTCTGCAATGGCAGGTCTGAGACACACTTTACAGGCTGCTTCTGTGGGTGGCACAACCAGTGCTGCAAGCCCACCAGCAGCATTTGATTTACAAGCCCTGGGCACACATGGTGCACTGTACTAGGGTCCGACAAGTAAATCAAATAACCCAATCATGGAGTCACTAATCAATACATCAATTTAACATGGGGAGCACTGCACTGTGACACTGAATAGCAGTGGCACAGTGCCCAAAATATCTAACCAGCAAAACATATAAAAAACAAGGAGGCAATCAGTAAAAATGGAAGGGAGACTCACGCCAATGATGCCAGGTCTAACAGTAACACACTGCAGGATCAAACAGTGCCCAAGCTGTGAGGGGGCTAGAAGGACAAGGGTGTTCCCCACCTTTGCGAAACACTGAGCGGCCCAACAAAGACCCTCTACACTGCCCTAAATTTGGGGCTACCACCAAGGCCAACACTGACTATTAGAAGTGAGCGAAACATGCACAAAGGGAGGGAACGATAAGAAAATTATTCCCAGGCAGTGGTAGTCGCCCCACCATTGCAAGATGCTGTAGTATTTTGGTACCACAACGTTGACGCACAAAACGTAGCACAGCCATGCAAAGAGAGACCGTCCTGAACAACTCCGGCTGCACGCAAGTGACACAACCCTAAAAAGAACACCTGCGGGAAATGCACTCTACATATAACCCAAAGAAAGAACCTACAAATAGCAATATTCTGGCAGGAATAAATAGACGATTCAGACCAACAATTCGTAGCTCGCTGCACAAACGTCACTGATTCACTTTTCTTGCACTAAGAGCAAGTCTAGTAGAAACTATCGGTCTCTCAGAAGTTGATATACCGCAAACATGGGGAAAAGTGATAAATTGCAATCGAAGTTACTATTTGACCAGCGCAAAACACTAGGACTGCGCAGCGACGATCAGGAGAACCAGAGCGCAAATATTGTTCCCTAAGACACCGAAATTCGGGGAGACCTACGTCAAACCCTTACTGCAATGCACACAATACTGACTGCCATCGATGGAAAGCTAGATGCTTTAACATATTGAGTTGATTAAATGTCAGAAAGGATAGAAAAACATACCGAGTGTCTTGACATGGTGGAACGCAGGGTATCTGAAACAGAAGACGTCCAACATGCAACGGAGAAAAGCCAAAAGCGAGTGGGAAAGACACAAGAGCTACTTCAGGCCAAAGCTGAAGATCTGGAAGCACGCTCCTGACGCAATAACCTTAGATTTGTAGGTATTGCGGAGTCCATAAACACTGGGAATATGGAGAGGTTCGTAGAAAAACTGCTTACAGACGTGCTAGGGAGAGAATCCGTCTCGGGAAATGTTATTGTGGAGAGAGCGCATAAGTCATTGGCGCCAAAGCCACCTCCTGGAGAAAGACCTCGACCAATCGTAGAAAAAATCCTCAATTATAGAGATCGAGATGCAGTACTACGCAACTCACATGAACTACAGACCTTCTAATTTGAAGATTTCGAGATCTCCATATACGCGTGTAGGAAGGTGTAAAATGAAAATGTAAATTGATACTTGTATAGCGCACTACTCACCCGCAAGGGTCTCAAGGCGCTTGTACGAATACCGCTGTGGAACCCATCCTGGCTTTCCCTGTGAGGTGTCCACTCCTGGGCACCCACAAGGTGGAGGCCAGGCATCCTTAGCGTTGTGGGGGCCGTTGTGGAGATTAAGCAAGCTATTGCCCAGAGTTGCAGAGTGGCACTCCATGATTGGAATAGGCACCGAGGCGAGAATTATCAGGTCTGTGGAATTTTGAGCCCAAGACCCGCCGAGGCGGGGAATTGAACCCTGGTCCCGGGCTAGACCTCTGCATCAGGGTCTGCCGCTCTAACCATTGAGCCACACTACTCCACTATGGAATCTGACTATATGGTTACCCCCACTTTTTTTCCTGGTGTTTTGATGGTTTTTGACTTAGTTTGGCTGGGATCCTGCTATCCAGGGTCCCAGCCTATCTGTTTCCCTCTCTAAATTGATAACCTGTACATTAGGTACACTCCAGATTGGTTACTGGGTTACCCTTGTGAGTCCCTAGTATATGGTACCTTAGGTACCAAGGGCATAGGTACCCCAGAGGCCTACCAGGGGCTGAAGCATGTATTATGCCACCCCTGGGAAGTCTTCCAAAATGGCGCAACAGGTCTGCACTTGCAGCCTGGGTAAGGTGGTGTAAGCACCCCTTATACCTATATCTACCTTTTAAAACAGACACATATTAACACATAAGTCACTTCTATGAGAGGCCTTGACAATCCTGAAGGCAGAGTGCTTGGTATTGTGTGAGAGGGTGCCCTAGCATGAGCTGAGCCCCTCTGCAGCTTTCGGAATCCCTTCCTTATAGCTGTTCTGTGTAATAGCCATACCATGTACTCTTAAGTGCATTATAATCCTCGTGGTTAATGCTAACTTTGGTTTCGCTTTATCAAAAGATGTCGTGTTTGGTGTCAAACACTTTGGAATACTACCCCCCGCCAGTTCTGGCGTCAGGGGTAGCATTCCACCCTTCTAGAGGGAGAAGACATGTACACACTTACTTTCCCGGTAATAGTTTAAAAGCGCCCCAGCATCACAAAATGAATGCTGCTGCCACAGACACGAGTCTGACCTCCTGCTGCTGGACAAAACTCTGGCAAGGGAGGCCTGGACAATAGGTTTTCTGTCCAGAGAGGTGCCAGCACCTCCCCAGACAGGCTTTAGTGTATTGGGGCAGGGTAGGTTGCATTCAGTGAATGCTTTTCAGACACTGCCTGGGGCACACAAGGTGTCCCATACATTTCCCAGTTCAAACCGGTTGCTGGGGCAACTGAACAAAGGGGAAGGGATGTAACCACCCCCTCCCCAGGTCCTCCCATAGGTGGGACCCTAGAGTTAGTCCAACCCCTAAACTTGGTATAAGTATAGGAACCCAGTCCCTAGGACTTTAGATTACCCTGGACGAAACTCTGAAATATAAATCTTGGACCTTCGACATTCCAACGAAGAATCTGCGACACAGGACATGGACTTCCATACATCTCCGAGGCTGACACGAGTCCCCAGCAAAGCTGAGACCTGTGACTATCACGAGAGACGTCGGACCGGAACTCCTGGAGATCCTGCACATTTGCTGTTGTACCGACTTCCCAAGCTTTCCCGAAGTTGTGCATTGGGCTACTGGTAGTCCAAGCCCTGAGCACCTTTTGCATCGAAGATTGTGGGCCTACACTCCACGAGTGTTCCGTGGGCCCGCTTTTAGCATTTCAGCTCGAGGCACCTTCGTGATCCCTAGTCCGTTTGCTAGTGGGTCCCGATGAAGGAATCTACTTTGCTTCTTGGGCTTCCCTGGTTGCTCCAGACGTGCCCTGACTCCCCTCCAAAGGGTGAGTCCCTCAGACCTTGCTGGTCTGCACCGAAGCCAATCTTTCCATTCTGCGTGGGTTGCTGTTGCCAAGGCTTGTTGGGTCTAATCCGGATTACGACACTGCAGCACTCGACATCCTTCGTGGGACAGCTCAAATTCAGCTCCTGGTCATCGTCGACACCTCCTGATCCTCGTGGCTGAAGAGTCAAGTTTTACCTGCATCACTTGAAAGCACCCGACATCGGCTGGCATCTTCTTGTCGCCATCCTGGTCACTGGCTGTTGACCCAGACTCTGTCCTCTCTGCTTTCAGGTTCTTCAAATCTTCGATCCACCCTTGGATCCATCCGGACACTTTTCTCCTGGTCGCCTGCAGCACTTCTTTGCAGCTCTCCATAGGAAACGGCGACAAAACCCGACACGAAAAGACACCTATGCACCCGGCTTCCCTGGGTCAGGTAACGCGAGTACTTTGGTGCTCCCGTGGATCTTGACTCTCGAAGTGTCCAGTACTGAAGGGGTTCTATCCTAGACCACTCCTAAGTGTCCTTAATCTTTAACTTTGTAACTTAAACTTTCTCCATAGAAGTCAATGGTGATTCTCGGCTGTGTTTAGACACTGCATGCGTCCCCGTGGGTCTCCTGCATCCCTACCTTGGGTGGTTCCTGATTGCCCCAGCGGTTCTACAGGCCCTAGGCCTTGTCTCTATCTTTACAGATTTACTTATACCACTTTCTCAGTATATGGTTTGTGAGGCCCCTAGGGCAAAACGTATACTGTGCTATTTACTGTATGCTATTTAAGTTCTTGTATTGTACTTTTGCCTCTATCCTCATAAAGAGACTAGAGGTGTTGTGTTTAGAATAAATACATATATATTTGATATATATCTGGTGCGGTTCTCCTTTCATTTGATTATTCAAGTGATTATAGACTGGTAAAACAAGCTGCTTTACATTCCTTCAAGACTTTGCCTGAAGGCTGCTCTCCACAGCTACCACTAGGATAGCTTTCTATAAAGGTTGTCTAAACCTACCATCAATAAGTGTCGTTTGGACTGGTGCTAGGTGCTCACTAGAATAGTGGACATCATATGCCAGGCCAACTTCTCACAACGCGGACTTCATGCCACAAGTTCAGGAAGAGCAAAATACATTTCTGTCGGCAAAACGAAAGCTTTAGGAACTGAACATAGAGTATCCTGCCTGCCTCAAGATCACAGTTGATGGAAAATCCAAAAACTTTACAACAATATTTGCAGCAACGAAAGAAAACAAGTGCCTGACGCAAATCACCCAGAGGGGAACCAGCTGACCAAGAACCAACCTAAGGACCAGAGGATCCAGAATAACTCACCACTATGCGGGATACCCCCCCTGCCCCCCCCCCCCCCCCCCCCCCATTGAATGGAGACAGCTTAAGGTAAAGGGGTTTAAAAAGTTGCCACAGAGTAAATATGAGAACATTAAACTTATAAAGACTACCTATTGTGAAAATTCAGGTATAAACCAGGGGGGGGCCTAATGTTGTAAGGCTGGAGGATCATGGTCTGCTATATAGTTGTTATGCTATTGGCACCTTATTGACAATGGACAGACGGCCACCCCGCAAATACCTACTGTGGGGATTCTGGCAGGCCGTGTCCGCTTCCATGTGTACATCACACCAAGTTACAGTAGTTTTTGGGTGGGTTGGAGGGGAGTTGGGATAAAGGGAATTCAAGTGGGAAATGTCTCTGATGCAATTGGAGTGTTGGAGTGGGTGGGGGCTGGATTCGGGGAGAGAGTCAAAAAGATAGTGATAGGTAATGATTGAAGTAATGCAGCCGTTAAATCACCCGAGCAATCCCAAAAGACACCAGCACATAACTTTATGGAAAGATGCCCAGACACGAAATGACGCATGCTACTACACCATTCACACTACTCACTTGGAATGTTAGGGGACTGAATAATCCGGGGAAGATCAGGCAGATAATAGCTTACCTTGACCGCAACGGAGTGGAAGTGGCCTGTATCCAATAAACGCACCTTACCAACAATACAACACTCAAAGTGGGTGCACGGTGGACTTCCACAAGCATAGCATCTTCTTACTCGATGTAGAGTACTCGCAGAGTACCGCTGCTAGTTAAGAGACACCCCATTTACGCTACTGCACATGCTTAAGTTTGACTAAAAGCTTGAGAACTGAAAGAGAATGATTTTTTTTCTGTGAGCTCGGCTGGGAGGGTTGTAGCCCTTCAAGAGATAACCAGAGCGATTATACATTATAGTTCAGGAGAATTTTAGCGGGACGGAGCCGACGCTAGTAAATGTTTATGGGCCAAATACAGACTACCCGGCCGTTTTTATGCACAAATATGGGCCAAATTACACGACCTAGCCCCAGCAGAGATACTTTGGGGGGGGGGGGGGTGATTTTAACACATGCCTACACCCTGTAATGGCAGATCAACGAGACCAACAGGCAGACAAGGTGCTAAGGGACGGAATGGAGGAACTGGGTCTACTTGACTTATGGAGATTCAGACACCCTTGGAGGCTCGAAAGGCACCTGCTCCTCTAAACCGCATAACACATGGACACAAATAGACTACTGGATTAGCAACAAAAGGGATCAGCACCTGGACGGACACAATGCCCAAGACTATCTGATCATTCACCTGTTTGCTTAGTGCTCAAACTCCCTATGCACACACCACAACATTTCGTATGGCGCTTTCCGGCAACAGCAATGGTAGACCAAGCATTTAAAATTTATATAAGGCAAGCCATTATGGAGTTCTTTGATCATAACTCTGGAACAGTCACAAGTACACTGACATTATGGGATGCCTTTAATATGACACTGCAAGGGCACTGCATTGGGAAACACGCAGGCGTGCTCCGAGATAACGCCAACAATTGGCCAAGCTAGAAAACGAAATACAGACACTAGAGAGAGAGCATGCACGAAAGTCTAACCCTACATTACTAGCTGCTATTATAGCTAAAATGACTGCTTACCAGGAGTTTGCAGATAATGAAGTAAAATACCTAACGCACAGGCATACCGTGAGGAAGTATGGAGAAGGCAGCCGGCCTGGCCGTACACTCGCAGTCAAATTAGTCCCACAATAACCCCATGCAAATTGTGCAGATTGTTGATACCCAAGGAGAAATACACTATGATACGCCATCAATAATAGGAACCTTTCTAGACTACTACACACACACTTATATTCCTCACAGAGGACCGTCTCAACTGACTGGATCGCCCAGTATTTAGAAGACGTAGCCCTGACCTGACTGTCGGACTCCCATAGAGAATACTTTATGCAACCTCTAACGAGAGAGAAAAGTAAGTAGGCGATCAAGGCCCTCCCAAATGGGAAAACCCCGGGCACAGACGGCCTGCCAAATGAGTTCTATAACGAATTCAGTGATATACTGACCCCTCACTTATTTGCGATGTATATGGAGGCATACAACAAAGGAATACTCACCCCCCACCCCTTTTTATACAGGAGGCATTATTAATAACATTACTTGAACCAGAAAAGAACACAGAATATTGTGAGTCTTATAGACCTCTACCTCTCAGAACTACTGATGCAAAAATATTGGCCAAAATGTTAGCTCTTAGAATACCACCCCTAATGCAATGATTGGTCCTGCCAGACGAATCTGGCTTCATCCCGATGCACTTGATATCACACAACTTGCGTACAATCTTAGCATTATTCCATCACATGGATCCCGATTATCTTCGGCTGCTGCTTTACTAGATGCAGCCAAAGCATTCGACTGAGTAGAATTGGGAGTATATGTTTATGGTCCTTCCCAGAATGGGATTCCCGCACACATTCATCCATTGGACTCCACTATTATATATTGAACCTAGCGCCAGAATCCACATCAATGGCAATACTGCAAATCCACTACAGATTTATAGGGGACTCGACAGGGGTGCCCACTGTCCCCACTATTGTTCACGCTAGCCCTTGAGCCGCTAGCATGCAAAATACAGCAGAAACACACGAATACAGCACTACTGTTCCGCTTACGACCTCTCAGCATCTCACTATACACAGATGATATGGTCTTATATGTCCCTCACTGGCAGATAATTTAAACTCACTGATCAGGGAATATATACATTTC
This sequence comes from Lissotriton helveticus, assembly GCF_964261635.1. NCBI lineage: Eukaryota > Metazoa > Chordata > Amphibia > Caudata > Salamandridae > Lissotriton > Lissotriton helveticus. The sequence goes on from NC_136068.1 coordinate 423,675,071, forward strand.
TAGTGGCACTCCGGATTAAGCATAAATTGGGCCAAATCGATGGTGATCTCACTTATGGTTAACACACAACAGGTCTCGCTAGTTTTTTCCCTACATTGGTAAATAGATCCAGTCAAATATTTACGGATCTGGATACACAGAGATCCGGGACAAGTAGCCAGGGAGAATTATGGGAGGGCCCTATCAAAATTTGAGACTTAATTGGCTAGATGGATCCGATTGCCGCCAAAACTAGCGGATAAAAATCGCGATCCCAAAAATGGTTGTACTACCATAATTTTTGTATTTATTTGCCAATATACCTATCACTTTATCACGACAGTTTTTTCTAATGCTTCGGTCATGCATGAATACACTCACATGGGTAGGTCAGCAACAAAGAGTTGGATGGAAAGAACTTACACACCCCTATGCTCAGGGAGGCTTTGGAAACCCGGATTTGCACTTGTATTACCTCTGTGCCCAAGCGCAGTATGCACACTACTGGGTGCATCCACATAACTAAATTCCACACCATTCCAACCCAGTGCATGCTACGCTAGCAGCATGGCACACACTGGTGCTCCAGGCCCACAAGCTCCTGGTATATGTTCTGATATACCACTGTCACATCACCCGAAAGGAGATAAAAGCATGGGGAGTGTTGGGCGAAGTGGGGCTGCATGATATGAGGGATATGTTCTGCAATGGTCAGTTTGTGGAACTTGCGGAGATATCTTCAGACAGAGCCTGCTCGCCGTTAAGTTGACACTCTGCATATTTCAGGCTACCAGCTGCTCTCAAGGATTTATACCCCACATTCCCTCAGGAACCCCCGCCCACAAAACTCTACAGGTGCTGCTCACTGCACCATCTCGGCAACATATTATAACCAACCTATACAACATGGCCGAACAGGACAATATAGGCTCACTGAACAGGCACTAACTAGATCGAACTCCATACTGGATGCATCCATATCTAAGGACAAATGGGGATTCTGTAGCACACTTACAAATCCTTACACCTAATTGCAATCTATGCATTATTCATTTTAAGTTCCTGCAACAAGCATATACGCCAATGCAATTATATAGATATGGCCTTAGGGTAGATGATATATGCGTGTGATGTAGTGCCTCACAAGCAAACTTTGTAAATGTTGCATGGGCCTGTCCCCCAGTGAAGGAATACTGGGAAAAAGTGACTGATATACTGGGTACAATACTCACAATGACAATTGCAAACACTCCACAGATCTGTCTATTGAGCCTCATTAAATTACAAAAACGAACTAATTGTAAATTACTAGCCATAGCCCTCCTACTACCTGAATGACGTGTGACCATGAGGTGGGGCAGCAGAAGCGCACCAACCATAAGACTGGATATCAGACATGACGTATTGTAAGGAACAGCTACAAACTTATGCTGAGGCGCTTTCAATGGCCTCACGCCCAAGGGACTTCTGGAGTCCGTTTATACAATATCTACAAGCAAAGCATGCTTCGTGGGAGGAAGACCGTGACGAGTAACAGCTGATGTATAATTACAGATGTGGATGATACAATTACCAATGCTGGGTAATCACTGTAATATGCTGTAAGAATGGAATGACAGAAGTGTTGACTCTTAAAGGAATTTTGTAAACTTATAAGACTGTACTACATGCCTAACTATCAATACAATTCTATATAAAAAAAAATCTAATGTATTTAAGGAAAACTAACAGCTTCGACCAGCCTCATCTGCGCCGTCGCTCCCTTTCAGTGAGGCCCTAATGACCCCTTAGTGGGCACCTGGTCAAAGCCCTGTTCTTGCTCACCTGTGAAAAGGCAGGTGGTCAGACTTCACACATCGGCACCTGGTGAACCTGCGTTTCTCTCTAAACATTCTGCTCCAGACTGTCTCATTGTTCTTCAGCTGGTGAACGCTGGTTCATTCCCCACGACTCCTGACAAGGAGTCTAAGAGGATGGCAGTGTTTGGAAAACTTATGTTCTCCTCGTCTAACCTAGCATTGAAATTCGTCAATGCAGTCTGTTTATTGTGCTGGTATACACGTGCCATCTTGGATATGACCAGCACGATCTTGCTGGCGGTCCCGGAAGACATAAGGGGCTTCACCGGTTCAAACCATTCAGGATGGTCGAGATGTTATTAAATGTGTGATGTATGCTGGCCTTGATACTACTAATTGTCTGGGAAAGGCAGTTGGAACCTTGTGCTCCACAGGATTGTTTGGATTTGTACAGGCCTCTGTCATGGATATGCCTTTAGATAGCTCATGTCTGTTTAACGAAAAAGCACATTTTGCCTTAGAACATTTAAAGGAAAGAAGGGCAACAGCAGGATCCTGGTTCTTTCGACCCCTGCCAAACAGTTTCCTCACTAGTTATGACATTTTTACACAACTCTAAGGTGCTGGCATATAGGCAGCATTATTACAATCACCTCAGTGCAATCACTGTAGGAGAGTGGGGTCTGCAATCCTATGGTCATCCCAGATTTTTGCTTTTTACTTCACTGGTTTACGACTTTCCCTGGCTGTGGGCCTGCTAATCAGACCCACAGCCTAGCTGTCCTCTCTCTAAATTGACAACCATGTACTTTAGGTGCATTTACCAATTGGTACTGGGCCACCTTATCAGTCCCTGTACAGAGTACCTTAGGTGCCCAGGGCATAGGTGTACCCAGGGCCCACCAGGGGCTGAAGCATGTATTATGCCACCCCTGGCTGGCCATCTAAAACTGACACAACTGGCTGCACGACAGCTGGGGCAAGGTGGTGTAATCACCCTTTGCTGTAGATATAGTATACCTATATCTAACCCTAAAATGGACACATATCCTCTCATCAGTCACTCCTATGGCAGGCCTTACCAATCCTGAAGGCAGAGTGCTTGGAATTGTGTGAGATGGTGCTCTGGCATGAGCTGAGCCCGTCTGCAGCTTGCGGAACCAAGTCCTAATAGCTGTTCCATGATAATGCTATACCATATACTCTGAAGTGCATTATCGACCTCGCGGTTGAATGCTAACTCTGGTATAACATTATCAAAACATGTCGAGTAAGGTGTCATACGAATTGGAATACTACCCCCTCACCAATTCTGGCGACGGGGGTAGCATTCCACCCTTCTAGAGGGACACGACATGTATGTAACTGTGAACCCCGATTAAAGTTAACTCGAGCCTTGGCATCACAAAATGGATGCTGCCACCACAGACACAAGTCTGACCTCCTGCTGCTGGGAGTCCTTCCAGCGAGGGAGGCTTGGACAAAGGGTTTCCGGCCTTGGGAGGTGCTAGCACCACTCCAGACAGGATTTTGTGTATTGGGTAGGACAGGCCTGAAAGGAATGAGACATGCCTGGGGCACACAAGGTGCCCTGTGCATACACCGGTTCAAACCAGTTGCTGGGGCATCCCTGCCCCAGCTCTGGCGCGAAAACCAGACAAAGGATAGGGGGTGTAATCGCCCCCCTTCCTGGTCCCACCCAGGGAGGGACCTAGTCAGTAGTGCAGGCCCCTTTAGGAGAATAAAGGTAGGAGCTGGTCCCATTCCAAATTAGATTATCCTGAACAATTCTACAAGAAGAAACTCTGGACTTCGACGTTCTGCTCCACAGAAGACTGAAGAATCTCCCTTGTGGGCAACGAGTGTCCACCCTGCAACTGCAGGCACCATCAGCGTCCAGCGGCTTCACTTTGTCGTCTTCCCTTGAGGATCCAGACTTCAGAGCCCGACGAGACCCGGATTCCCAGACCTCTCCGACCTCAACCTACATCTGCAGCACAGCTGAGATCCGTGGGTGCGACGAGACACGTGGGACCGGCCATCTTGAACGAACCTGCACTTCGCTTACAGCACGACTCCCGAGGTAAACTCGACCAAGTGCTTTGGGGATTGAGAAGCCCCAGCCCCGAGCAGCCCCTGCATCGAAGATCAGCCCTCCAACCTCCACAAGATCTGCGTGGGGCCCTTCTGCTTGTTTGCTGCTCGACACGTTGTCTGGTCACTTGCCGGCTGGCTAGTGACCTCCTAGACGACGAACTTTGAAATCTTTGCTGCTGGTCTGGGTGCTCCAGACTGGCCCTTGCGCCCTTCCAAAAGAGGTGCACCCCGGACTCTCCTAGTCCGCACCAGACGCTTTTTCTACTCACCGCGTGGGTTGCCTTTGCCAAGGCCTGTTGACGCCGATTTCGGATCCAACACTGCTGACAGCTAGAGCCTGCGTGGGACAGCTCGTGCCTCCATCCTGGTCGTCGAAGACACCTCCTGGTCCACGTGGCTGCAGAGTCAAGCGTCCACTCTTCACCTGATCGCGACGACATCTGGTTCCTTCCTGGTTCCCCTCTGCTTTCAGGTCTTCTTCTTCACCGATCCACCCTTGGATCGCACCGGACATCTTCCTCCTGGTCGACTGCAGCATCTTTTCTTTCAGGCTCCATAGACTTCAACGCGAGAACCCGACGCACTTTGACACCTGTGCACCCGCAGCCCGTGGGTGAGGTAACGAGCATTTCAGTGCTCAAGGGTAGTTTAACGGTCCTAGTGTCCAGTTCCACAGTCGTTTTAGTCCTAACTAGTCAGGATTGTCCGTACGCACCTTTTTTCTTGAACTGTACTGTCCATAGACATTGTTACGCATTCCGCGTGTGAGTTCACACTCTGCACCCGCGTCCCGTGGGCCTCCTATTACTTACCCAAGGTTAGGATAGCGTAGTCCCAGCGGTCCTGCAGCCTCTGGACAGCTCCATTTCTTCTATCGACTCTCCCATTCCACTTACTTAGTATATGGTTTGTCGTGCCCCTAGGGCACCATTGTAATTTTGTGCAACTTGTCGTATTTCTCCAAGAGATTGTCATGTTCTTAGCCCTCTGACCTCATAAAGAGTTCAGAGGTGTTTGTTATTTATAAATATATTGTTTATTTTCATAACAACCTGTGTGGTGTCCTTTCATCTGGTATTCAAGGGGTTATATTGTGGTAAAACAGCTGGCTTCACATGCCATAAAGAGTTTAGCCTAAGACTGCTTTTGTCCATGCTACCACTAGGATAGCTGGTCTATAAGGTTGACTTACAACCAATCACCATAAGGGTTGTTTGGACTGATACAAGGTGATCACTAGAATTAGTGAACATCATATATCAGGCCAACTTCTCACATTGGTGTGCAGCGGTTGGGATTTGAGCTTGCTGTTGTTTTTACCACGTATAATCTTGAAATATCATTTGAAAGATCACATAAGGTACTATAGGTACATATAACAAGCTTAGAAATACTCTGAGTTCTACTGAACCAGCGGTTGTAGTAGAAAGGGCCTAGCACACCCTGACTACAACTCTTAGCAAGGGATCAGTAGGAAAACCCATAGTGTAGGTAGGTGCATCACTTACACCTCACTAGAAAGCATGTCTACCACAAGAGAGACTTCAGAGACTCCCCTAGTGGTTAGTGACCCTCCACAGGTCCTTTCCAGATATGCAGCTCTCAGTTTCCAGGAGATCAGACAATTGTGTACCTCCAGGAAATTGAAACAGGGTTCTAACCCTACCACTCCTTTTCTGTTAGGTCTCTTAGAGACATATGATGCTAGAAAGGCCTCTAACCCAGGCCCCTCTAATCCAGATGGGAGCATGCCCCCCTTAGAAGGTACTCGTCCTTTCAAGGACGGAAACCTGGATCGGGCAACGTGGATGCCAACAAGGGCATCACTCTTTCCCATTCCATTCCCCTGCGACATCAGAGACCAAGCTACCAAATATTTCCTCCATATTTGAGCGATTCTCAGAGTAACACCTATCTAATCTGTTACGAGAGGTACACTTTTTGCTTTACAAAGGGGCTATTGAGAGAGTTCCGCACCCGGAAATAGAAAAGGATTTCTACTCTCGCTAGCTCCTTGTGTTGAAAAAAAGGGATAGGGGCTTCAACTTATTTTCGACACTTGACCTCTGAATACCTTGCTGAAAACAAATTGCAGATCCTCATGCTGGTCCTGACCTTTCCTACCCTGGACCTATACAAAACGACGGTTCTTGGCCCTGCCGTAGGCATATTTCCATATACCTGTCCTGCTGTCCCATTGATGTTACCTATGGTTCAAAGTAGGCCATGAGCAGTTTCTGTCTTGCTCCCCTTTGACCTCACCAGTGCCCCTCAAGTGTTCACAAAAATGATGGTGGTGGTCGCTGCGTAACTTTGGAGGTTTTGGATACAAGGTTTCCCTACCTCGGCGACTTCTGTTGAAGGCAGACATGCCACAATTAGCAATAGACCACGATCGCATGAATGCAAATCTCCTGACATTGTTGGAGTTCACGATCGAGTTGAAGATGACCTGTCTCCTTCTCAGTTACTTCCTTTAATTGGAGCTGTGCTGGATCGGTACAGTTCAGGGTGTTGCCTCTGTTGCAATGAGTCCAAGACATTTGGGTTATGATTCTGATATTTCAGTTATCCAGTATTATGGGTGTCTTTCATAGATTCACATGCCTGAATCACTCCCGGTCGTCGAGACGGGAGTCTCCGGTACATAGAAAAGTAATGTCCTATAGACATACATAGAGAATAGTAGGCCTAGAGGCCTCACCTTAGTAACATATCCATGTCCTTTTGTAAAAAGGACCAAACTATAGATAAGAGCCAATCAGCTGCCACCTCCCTCTAGAACCTTCCTGTCAGGAGCCTCAGTCCCTCAGATTTTCTACTGCACGTTGTGCTAAGGGAGTCTCCTCTGAGCTCTGCTCAGATTCTGTGTTTTTGTACTTTAATAAATAACTTTGTTGTCAAGGATTCTTTTCTACTATGGATTATCTTCAAATACATTCTTTAAAGAAGGTCGGATGAGGAAAGACTGCAAGGTATGTCGCACTTTCTCAGGTACGTTTTTTGAGAGGTCGTGAAGGGCGACTTTTAATATGATGTCAAACACTAAGACCAGAAAGGAGGTTTTTTATTTTCTCCAATGAAAGTGATGAGGTGTTGACCTCAACATCTAGGAGATCTCAAAAGAAAAGAAAATCTCCTCAAACTCATTCCTCAGGGGAACGTCCTGAGAAGGCCCTCAAAAAGACCACTCATGGGTCTTCTAGGCGCAGTTCTCCAAAATCTCCTCGCTCTGTGAAAAAGGAGAGTAAAGGACTTACTTTTGGAGAAACATCATGTAAAAAAGACGACTTCGGAGCCGTCAAAATCACCTCCTCTGGTCATAGGACCCTTCAGGAAGGCGTCTTCTTACCTCCTGAGGTAAAGACTAAAAAGCCAACATCGTCAACAGGATGGTCGACGAAGAAACCATCATCATTGCCTATTACAGCCTCTTCGTCTACGATGGCCTCGTCTACGATGGCCTCGTCTACGATGGCCCATCTACGATGGCTCGTCTACGATGGCCTCGTCTACGACGGCCTCGTCTACGACGGCTCGTCTGTGACGGCTCGTCTACGACAGCCTCATCTACGATGGCCTCGTCTACGATGGCCTCATCTACGATGGCTCGTCTACGACGGCGGCGTCGACGACTGCCTCGTCTATGACTGCTCGTCTACGACGGCCTGTTAAAGGCGTCGACGATGGCCTCTTCTACGATGGCCTCTTCTACAATGGCCTCTTCTACGATGGCCTCGTCTACGATGGATTGTCTACGATGGCTCGTCTGTGACTGCCTCGTCGACGACGGTCCCGTCTATGACTGCTCGTCTACGACGGCCTGTCTACGGCGTCGACGATGGCCTCGTCTACGAAGGCCTCGTCTACGATGGCCTCGTCTATGAGGGCTCATCTTCGATGGCTCGTCTACGACGGCATCGTCATCGATGGCCTCGTCTATGACTGCTCGTCTACGACGGCCTGTCTACTGCGTCGACGATGGCCTTGTCTACGATGGCCTCGTCTACGATGGCCTTATCTACGATGGCTCCTCTACGATGGCTCGTCTACGACGGCGTCGTCGACGACGGCCTCGTCTACGACGGATCGTCTATGGTGTCGCCTACGACGGCCTCGTCTATGACTGCTCGTCTACGACGGCATAGTCTATGACGGCCATCTCGTCGACGGGCTCGTCGACGAGGGAAATTCCGACAATTCTGGAATCTCTTATAATGTGGTAGAGAGGGCTGCTCAATGTTTAAAGATCTCAATGATCTCTCAAGAACAGGTCTGCTTCTTGTATGAATTCAAAGAACCTCTCAAGAAGACAGTAAGGTCAATACCGATTATCGATTACCTATAGTCAGAAGGGGTAAAGGTCATGCAGAACCCCTCCTTTGTATCACCAGTGATCCCTCAGTTGGATAAGAAGTATAGGGCGCCAGAGACAGCACCGGCGTGTTTAACAGGAATCCTAAGCCGGACTCCGTGGTGACACAGGCGGCCCAGAAGACCTCCAGAAATCCTTCGGCCCCTTTGTCGCTTCCTCCTGATAAGGAGGGAAGAAGAGTGGACAACATTGGGAACAGGTTTTCCTCAATGACGGTAAAGGCCGCGAACACCCTAGTGCTCTTGGGACGCTATAATAGACAATTGTGGGCACACATAGCCCCATACCTGTCGGAATTGCCAGATTCATCCAAAGAGGAAGTAAAAGGATTCTGCTAGATGGTGAAGCATCGGCGTCAGAAACTATAGACTGCGCGATGTATAACGCTATGGCAGGGTCCCGCCAGTTGGCTGGAGCAGCAGTCTTGCGGCTCCAAGGATGGCTAAAGTCATCCTCTTTTAGTCCTGAGGTGCAAACAAAGATTTTGGGCCTGCCATATGATAGTTCAAGAAAAAAGGAGCTTTAGAGGGAAAAGCCAGTCAATAGGTCGCCCTCCACTCAATATGCAGCAAATACACAAAGACCTAGACTATGGAAGCACATGTGAAAATTCACCCTTATTTAGAATATTTCGTTCGTTGCTAATCATTAGCAAACATTACTCCCCTTGTTACATCTTAATTGGGGTAGCCAAAATATCTGGGGTTAGTGCTTAATTCCAAAAATTGCCTGATTCTCATGCAACAGTAAAATACAGTTGAGAGACCAATCATACCACACTTAATCTCGTGACAAACAAATATAGTGATAAACCGAAAAAAGTGTGTGGGAGCGAGATGGCACCTCACGGGCGCACCACCAAGCGGGGACCTGACTGGTACTCGTCAGGACTGCCCTGTTGTCATCATCGGTACCATCAAGCTTAGAACAGAAAATAGTGTCCAAATACACAAAAGATTTGTGCAGAAAAAGTGCAGTGAGCATAAAGAAGAAAAGTAAAAAAAAATATTAAAGCCACTGCAGGTGGACCCACATGTCTTCGCAACCTCAAAAGGCCATAGGTGCTCCTACCAGCCAGACGGGACGCGGTTGTACTTTGAAAGACAAGAAAAATCGCAAATAGTCGATAGTTCACTTCTCCCTTTCAGAACGCGGACAGTAGAGAAGCGGCCGCTGTATCTCAGCCCGTGCCATGGTACAACCGCGTCCCGTCTGGCTGGTAGGAGCACCTATGGCCTTTTGAGGTTGCGAAGACATGTGGGTCCACCTGCAGTGGCTTTAATATACATGACGCCCTGATGAAATTGCCTACAAGTTACCAGGCAATGAAACATGTCGGCAAGTAAAAGTATAAGTGGTTAAATAGGTGATAACCACATCTACTTTTTTCCTTTTATTTTTTCCATACACAACACAAGAAATTGAATAAAAGTATTTTGTCTGTGTTGTGTTATGAGTGTTTTAATGTGTTGATTGACACTGTACTGGTTACTTTTCTTCTTTATGCTCACTGCACTTTTTCTGCACAAATCTTTTGTGTATTTGGACACTATTTTCTGTTCTAAGCTTGATGGTACCGATGATGACAACAGGGCAGTCCTGACGAGTACCAGTCAGGTCCCTGCTTGGTGGTGCGCCCGTGAGGTGCCATCTCGCTCCCACACACTTTTTTTCGGTTTATCACTATATTTGTTTGTCACGAGATTAAGTGTGGTATGATTGGTCTCTCAACTGTATTTTACTGTTGCATGAGAATCAGGCAATTTTTGGAATTAAGCACTAACCCCAGATATTTTGGCTACCCCAATTAAGATGTAACAAGGGGAGTAATGTTTGCTAATGATCAGCAACGAACGAAATATTCTAAATAAGGGTGAATTTTCACATGTGCTTCCATAGTCTAGGTCTTTGTGTATTTCCTGCCATATGATAGCCAGTTACTATTTAGCACAAAAAATTGACGCAGCAGACACTGCGAGAGCTTTGGGCACTCTTCAGTGTAAGAACCAGTCCTTTAGTAGAAATAGAGGAAGAGGATAGTCTTCCTACAGAGGAAATTATCAATACAAGTCTTCCTGCTCTTCAGGCCAGAGTAGACCGCAATACCAACAGTGTCAACAACAGCAAAACAAGCAATCCTCTTTTGGGAAGTCTTCCTTTCAAGGTAAAGGGCAGCAGAAATAACAAAAATCTACGGCTGCTTCTACGAGAGATCTCGATTATGCTGCAAAAAGGAGCAATAGAGAGAGTACCTCAATCTCAGAAGGAAAAAGGGTTTTATTCCCGCTTCTTTTTGATCCAATAAAAAAAAATAAAAAAAAGTGGAAACCAATCTTGGACCTCAGGGCCCTCAACAAATTCCTAAGAAGCAGTTGTTTCGCATGGTAACGATCCAGGAGGTCTTGCAACTACTGTAAGAGCAGGATTTTAGGGCGTCCCTAGACCTACAGGATGCTTACTTCCATATCCCAATTCACAGAAATTTCAAAAAGGTACTTGCGATTTGCAGTAGTGGGCAGACACTCGCGTTCTGCCCTTTGGCTCAAATCTGCACCGCGCATATTCATGAAATGTCGTACCCCGGTGGCGGCATATCTCAGACAGTGCCATCACCAAGTCTTTCAGTATCTGAATGACTGGCTTATCAAGGCTCCATCTTTAGAAGACGCGTCCAGGTCTTCCAACGCCTGTTTAAAGCTTTTCGATTGCTTGGGTCTCACCCTCAATCAGGAAAAATCGGTCATACAACCTTCTCAGTGCATCAGTTTCCTAGGTGCAACCCTGGACACACGGTCATCAAAAGTTTTACCATCCAGAGAGAGGATGAACCAGCTCCTTGCAATAGCTGCTATAGTAGCCTCGAAGAAAGTCTTGACAGTCCGCCTCTTCAAATCCCTCTCGGGGATGAGCTCATCGGGTATCCTCCTGATTCCTCACTGTCGACTACGAATGAGACCTCTACAGGAGGCGCTCTCGAAGCAGTGGGTCTAATGCACAGGGTCATTCGACGACCACATAAGTGAATCCTCAGATGATCGGAACCCTGCAATGGTGGATGTTATCTCAAAACCTGCCTCAAGGCTTGTCATTCCTGCTTCCGACTGCTCCTCATGTTGTCACAACAGGCGCCTCCTTGGAAGGCTGGGGAGCTTTTCTGCAAGAGCTACAGATAAGCGGGAAGTGGTCTCCCATGGAGAAGAAACTACATATCAAAATGCTTGAACTGCGGGCAGTCTTCCTGGCCCTTCAAGCTTTCCTGCCAAGAATCAAACTTTCCCTGGTGCTCGTCCGGACAGACAACACCACGACTATGCACTACCTCAACAAACAGTGAGGACACGCTCGCTGACGCTCTCTCGCGAGTCGCAAAAACTCTGGAATTGACTCATACTCCACAATGTAACCCTAAGAGCAGAATATGTCCCAGACACGGACAATGTGCTCGCCGACGTGTTGGGCAGGCAGAAGACATCTTCTCCAGATGGGGCACGCTGCAAATCCGTCTATTTGCGGCGAGAATGAACGCCAAATGCCCACACTTCGCAAGTTGGCATCCCCAGTCAGGGTCTCTAGGGAATGCATTTTCCATCGCATGGTGCAATGTCTTTGCGTACGCCTTTCCGCCATTTCCGATGCTTCCCAGAGTCCTCAGGAAAATTTAGGTGGAGCCTTGTACTCTAATTTTAATAGCCCCAACTTGGCCGGGGCAACATTGGTTCACAGAGCTCCACCGTCTATCCCTGGAGCCGCCGATCCACCTGCGGCAGTATCCATCCCTGCTCACAATGAACAACAATCAAGTTCAACATCCGGATCTGAAGTCTCTCAGGTTAGATGCCGGGCTCCTGAGTTCCGAGAGTTCCACAATCTGAATATTCCACAAGACTGTAGAGACATTCTTGCCAGAGCAAGGGAGGATAGCACGACCAAAACGTATTCCCTGAAATGGAAGCGCTTTTGTTTGGTGTGCAGATCAAGGCATTCTCACCGGAGCAAATCTTACCTTATCTATTACATCTGGCACAGTCGGGCCTAGCCCACTCCTCCATTAAAGTACACTTAGCAGCAATATTTCGTTATACAAAGAACTTCAACGAGTCAATCTCTCTGGTCAACCAGGTTGATTAAGCAATTTCTAAAAGGATTATACAGATCTTTCCTGCCAGTAAGGATGTTGCCACCTACCGGGCATCTCAATGTGGTTCTTAACCAGCTCATGAAGCATCCGTTCGAACCAGTACACAGAGCTGACCTAAAGTATGTCTCGTAGAATACAGCACTCCTCCTGGCGCTCACATCTGCAAGGAGGGTCAGTGAGCTACAGGCGTTTTCAATCCAGGACCTTTTTTTCTACAGTTTTAAAAACGACAGAGTAATCCTGAGAACCAATCCTAGGTTTATCCCAAAAGTCCTGTCGGACTTCCACCTAAATGAACCTGTGGCTCAGCTTCCTTCTTTCCAAACCCAAGCACGACAGCTGAGAGATCGCTGCATTCGTTTAATCTCAAACGATGCTTGAAGCTTTACATTGACAAAAAGAAAACATTCAGGAAATCTAACCAGCTATTCGTAGCTTGCAGCAGACCTAGGAAAGGTCTACCACTTGCCAAGCAGAGCATCTCCAGATGGATTTCTGCAACCATTGCTTTCTGTCATGACCAAGCTGGACAGCCTTTGCATTCTAAAGTGAGAGCGCACTCCACGAGAGCTATGTCCACTTCTATGGCTCTCTTTGCAGGGCCGCTAGTCATTGACATTTGCAGGGCTGCAACACGGAAGTCGCCGCATACCTTCACTAGGCACTACTGCCTGGATACGGAGCTGATGAATGATGCAGCAGTGGGACAAACAGTGTCACGCCATCTATTTCAGTAAGGTGAGCCTTCTTCCGTCCCTCCATCCTACTCTGGTATGCACATTTCTTTACTAATACTTATTGTGGATGACTAATGATGGTTCATGCTCACATAATGTGTATTATCTAATGACTTGTATATGCTGTTCCATCAGAAATGTGCACTCTGCATTGCTTGCTACTCTGATTCAGGCATGTGAATCTATGAAAGACACCCATAATACTGGATAAGAAATGCGTTACTTACCTGTAACTGCAGTTATCCAGTATTGGTGTCTTTCATAGATTCACATGCAACCCTCCCGCCTTCCCTGGAAGGACTCACCTAATTCTCTCAGTACCACGCCTACTTAGCTTAGTGCGTATGAAAATCTGAGGGACTGAGGCTCCTGACAGGAAGGTTCTAGAGGGAGGTGGCAGCTGATTGGCTCTTATCTATAGTTTGGTCCTTTTTACAAAAGGACATGGATATGTTACTAAGGTGAGGCCTCTAGGCCTACTATTCTCTATGTATGTCTATAGGACATTACTTTTCTATGTACCGGAGACTCCTGTCTCGAGGACGGGGAGTGATTCAGGCATGTGAATCTATGAAAGACACCAATACTGGATAACTGCAGTTACAGGTAAGTAACGCATTTCTTTCGGCCCTGAAGTTCAATGAGACCAGCTCTGAGGCATCTTGGCCTTTTAATCTGCTGCATTTTCCTTCTTAAATATACCAAATGGTATTAGCAGGCTCTGCAATGGAAATTGAAATTTCAGTGGGCCAAGCACCAAGGAGAAACCTGTTGAATATCACACAAATCAAATTTCAACGGACAATGTGTAGTAGGGGGCTACTTGACCACAGTTTATCCAGCAGCAGGCTCCTCTCCCTTTCCCATCCAAAGCTGATGGTGGTGATGGAAGCGTCACTGCTGGGTTTTGGAGGTCATGTCGGGGAGGCCTAGATCAGAGGACGCCCGATGGAATGGAAGCCTGACTCAGTATCAAATTGCTAGTGTTACAAGTCATTCACTTGACCTTGAAGTCTCCCTATTGTCCATCAAAGGGAGGCTGATGCAGGCTCCCACAGACAATACCACCGCCATGTGGGAACAAACAGGACATAGTGAAGACTTAGGGCCCAGCGCAAGGAGGTCCAGCTCCTCTCGAGTTGATTTGAGCAGTAGGGTTTCTTTCTGATCACAAGCCCACCTGGCTGTGTCCTTGAATGACGGAGCAGACAAGCTCAGCAGGTGACTTCGGGAAGATCACGAATGGCTACTACATCGTGAGGTGGCGCAGTGCATATTCCAGCAGTGAGGAGAACTCTGGCTATATTGTTTTTCGCCACCATCAAGAACGTGCACTGTCAAAAACTTTGTGTTGGAGTTTCGTAGGAACACTCACTAGAAGACGCATTCTGGAGGGAATGGAACTCTGGACTCCTGCACACGGTTCTCCCTCTGCCTCGAGTTGTAAAAACAAAAAGATCAGGGCTGACTAGGCGCAACCCCTTTTATTGGCTTTCGGTTGGGCCAGGAGAGTATGATAACCAGTGCTTTTGGGCTTGAGCATCTGTTCTTCGATCAGATTGCCAATTTCAAGGGTGGTCCTGTCTCAACCTCAGAGCCCCACCTAGCGGCGTGCGAAAGCATTGCTGGAGAAAAGGTTTCAGGATCCAGTCTGGCTTCTGTGGAGTATTCTAAGGTGAGGAATCTGTGGTTAGGTAGCGTATCTCCCAAAAAGAATGCTATTGAAGGTAAGTTACTTTTTCTTTTCACCATATTTTACGAATTTGCAAATAACTTAGCAAACTTATGTGTTCAGATCAAACTATAGTTTGCTGGTAGCTCACTTCACTCTTTTCACATGAGCGCCTCTTAGCCTAAAACATCTTGTGAGATACTGGCACCTGAGCTTGGTTGTAGCAGAAAATATCTTAGTGAGAAATGTTCTGTCAGAGTGAGTTTCCTATGTGCCAAAATGATGCAAATTATGTAATGCAAAATGTTGAAAAAATGAGCAAAATTTGTGTTACACTCAATTGAGAATTATGTATTATTTTGCCAGCGTACATTTAGGCCAGGGCTAGACACGACTTAAATTCAAGGTATACACTATCCTATATGTCCTGAAACCATTTTTTCCATTCTCCAGCAAACTTTTTCTACTTATTGCTTTTTCGGCTCTTTTGAAGTAAGAAAATAACCGAAATGGACTTTCACAGTCTTTTTCAGTGAGACAGCTAAGGATCTAGGGATTCTACTGGAATGTGTGCAGCTTATTCCTCATAGATTTAATTAAATAACATTCCTCAGGAGTTGGTTTATGTGGGTATCTTTAAGTTTGGACTGCTCATACTGTATTACCATGTGACTGTTTTTTTCCAGTATGATTCTCTGCAAAAGTGGTCACCATGCTCTTGTATGTAGGAGTTACTCGGTAACCTGATATCCGGAATATGCATGTTAATTTAGAAACTAGATTATTATTTACATCTTGTATCTTTGATGCGCGGAGTAGATTTCAGACACTCAGCGACTCTGTGCAGTGGGAATATTGGTCTGGCCAGCACTGGTAAAAAGGAGAAAAGGTATTTAAAACCATCTGTTTTTTTATTTTTTATGGCATGTACCTCACGACCCCATGCGTCTCCTCCTGGACGTTATGGACGGTCTAGACGCGTCCCGGGCAGATACATTATTCTTGGGGAAGGCCATTATCGTGGCCAAACGTGATATCGCAATTGCCCGGATTCCACCTGATCCACCTACAATAGCTAAATGGCGCAGAGGTGTGGACTGGTGTGCCTCTCAAGAGAAACCCTTGTTTGAAGCTAGGGGCAGCCTGGCCAAATACCAAAAGATATGGGGTAAATGGACGGACCAATTGGGATGATGGGGTCCATAGGTTTAGCTCCTTATTTTCGATGGACTGCTTGTTTTACCATGTGATGTGCTTTATCGTTGTGTCTATTGTATAACACTATTATCAGTATACTTGCAATGCCATATATATGGACCTGCGTGCTGTGCTGTTGGTGATCACCTTTTCTTTGTTCTCTCAAAATCAGTAAAGTTGATTATAAAAAAATCTGTTTTTTAAAAAGCAACAAGACTGATTTTGATGCATGCTTCTGAAATATTGTAATAATGCCCACACCTTAAATATTCGTTTTGTAATATGGAAGTTTTTAAAAACCTGTTTAGCATTATTCATTGTTATAGTTTCAAGTTGTTTTTGATTTCCTTGACCAGATACTGCTAATTAGATCTATGAATGAAAGATTGAAATCTATTAGCTCCTATAACATGATATTTCTCTAATTTCCTAGGAGCAATGCTGAATATTGTGCAAGATTCAGCATTTTTAGAAGCCACTGGCAGTCAGAATGAAACGGTAAGAAAAATCCCTCATATTCAGCAACTACATGAGGAACGACTTGAATTTCCATGTGCGATTTAAAGCCTTAATTTATGAGGTTATAAGGCAAAGAAGTGCTTGACATGTAAGTTGTGTACAACCAACATTTAAAAAAGACGTTCACATTTTTACTCAAGATCCAAACTAGGCAAAGTGATCAGAGCACAACACACAGCTTATATAGTAACTATCCCAACCCACCCAATAACTGTAAGAAACCCCACAAAAGCCATGAAATGGCATGGCCTTTTTGCACAACACCCTCATTTCAAACCGGAATTACAACCAAGTAACATAACACAGACATAATAGAGCAAATCAGGAGAATCAGAGTGGCCCATCAATATAGGAACCCCGAAATAGATGATTCAAGCCCATGCAGGTCAGCTGTAATTCACGGTTCACCTTGTGTTACCTCTTCAGAACCAAGGCCGTCAATAAAAGATCTTGCAGGGACAGTTCGAGACTTTGTCGCCCACCAACAACTTCAGTTCAGCTTGAGAGCAGTACACTGGCCTCTACCCCCATGATTCATAAACGTTCTTCTCATCTAAAAAGCATTTATTTTTCAGGACTAATATTTGGGGGACAATCAGAAAAAGGTGGGAGGTAGAGGTATCAGCTAGGTCCACCCTCATAGAACAGTAGTAGACACACAAAATCCGGAATGCCGGAAAAGGAACCTAATTAGGAGTGAAAGACTTCTGCTCAATTAGAGTGGGAGAGTCTACAGGCAGGAAAGAAACATTTCTTTGAGTCTCCTCACTCACGAGGGTTTCCCCTTGGTGACATGCTTCATCGAAGGGGTCCTCTCAATCCGCTCCGGATTGAGGCGTGCTGCAACTTGCAGAGTTACGTAGGAGCACTTTAGTGAGAAAAATGTGTAGTGTGGTGATGTGGAGGCGGGAGTAGTGAATTAAAAATACCTAACTAGTTGGCAAAGTACCTTTATTATAGCTCCTAGTTGCTCTATCTAAAAACGGGTGAATACTGGGAAGAGAAACTTAACCATAATGAGTTAGTAGTCCCCAGTAACATGTTTCGAGCCTCACCAAAGCTCTTCTTCAGGACCACACAGGGACCCGCCCTGTGTGTACCACTCCAAAGGTGACCCATAAATAAGGTGAATGGAAAAAATGAGTACATTAATTAATTAAGCACTGCACCTAGTATGTGTGCGCTAATAATGACATACATACGATTAACTCATTGGTTATGTAGGATATAAAAAAGAAAGAACATTGTTAAAGTAACAAATGCCTACCAGTGTAAGCTGGCAGGCATGATCAATATAAGCACCAGTTACTGACGTATAAATGCTCCTCTGTAGTGTGTGAAAATTAGCAGCTACATAGTGTTCCGTCGTGCTATGCAAGAGAAAAAGCGTATGGCTGATTTTTCAGGTGGAGATGGTGAGTGCTATTTACAAAAACATAAACCACGTGACAACACAACAAACACCAAGTATGAACATGTACAACTAATCACATACTCATTTGGAGCCCCATGGTCTGGCGGGGTTGAGGGGCTCGTATTCAAACTCTGTAAATAAGGATAGAGCGTGGTTAGTGTAGTCCCTGTCAAAACACTGTAAAAAACTCGGACTGCCTGATTCCTCCATAAGGTTATTAGATTTGCTCGGTTTGGCTCTCCTGAAAGGGAACGATTAATAGAACTTACTTCATCTGAGCTCTCCTCGTCGGCAATGTACCTACTCGCTTGCCTGGAGACCGCATATTAACGCGTCTCTCCTCGGGAGCCGGTATATGTTCTGGTGTTTCCCCCTAGTCATTGTGACTCGAGCGGTACACAATGAAAAATGGCCACCGTGAAATGGCAAATACTTCGGCCATCTTGAGTGTATCAATTTTAGCATGATATTCAAACGTTTGGTGTAAGTCGCTTTACTGGAGTGCAGGGTTGGGCGATCTAAAATAAAGAAGCAAAGGATTTACTGAGATGTTTTTGTGCGGATCATTCTCCACTGTTATGCTTTATGATGGCACATTCGTCAGCCATCTTGGGTGTATGATTTAAAGAGCAATTAAGAACAGTGGTTCAAGTCACTTCTTGAAGTGCAGGGATAGCGGAATAATGTCAGGAAATGTATTCAATCGTCTGTGTGGTGTGCAGACACAACTCCGTTAATAAGATATTTACATAGATCCTACCATACTTTTGGGCATAAACAGATATATATGGTGTTAAATCTTCTGCTAGGCGCAAGCAGATGTACATAATATCTCTTCTAAATGTGTCTGGGTAGTGACCCCTATATATGGTCATTTGGGGCTTCCAGTTGTCCAGTAGGAACCCCCCCCCCCCAAACAAAAATGACTACCTGAAGTTTCACTTAGTGAATTGACCCCAAGGGATGTTATCATTCAGGCCCTGGGTGTCAGAGCATAACTTTAAAACCCAGCGTTGTGCTTTCTCGAGCAGCCTGTGGTCAAGTTTATTGTGGATTTTAATGTGTTCAACCACCACCCACCTGTGATCATTGACGGCGTGTTGTTTTTCAATTAAATGTGATGTAATTTTAGTTGTGGCTCGCTTACACCTGATGTTGCTTCGGTGTTTGACTAGTCTTGATACTGACTTCACTTGTCGTCATCTCCCCGTAGTGGAAGTTACAAGTGCAAGTGATCATATAAATGACCCCTGCAGTGTCGCAATTTGTAAATTTTCGTAGTTCCCATGTCATATTGTTGTTGAAAACCACTTTTTTAGTTGCTGAAGTGAGGTGGCATATGCTTCAGTTGCTGCAATGGTAGTGGCCCCCTGGTAGTGTGTGTGTAATACTCGCTGTGAGCCCTCAATGTCAGTTGTGTGTTTGGGGAGTGTATGTACCAGGTAGTTTCTGAGGTTCTTCCCCTTTCTGTGGCTGAACATAGGTCTCGGTATGTCCAGATTACCACTGTTTAGAGTCCGCCAGTATTTTTTAACTATCTTTGCAACCCTGTCAGATGCTATATTGAACGTGGTGATGCAGATAGGTATTTTGTCTTTGTCGGTTTCTTCTTTTTGGTGTGTTTCCAGGAGTGCTTCTCTGTGGTTGTTCGCAGCTCTCTTTTTCGTTTTTGATACTAAATATGAAGGATATTTCCTTGCAATCAGTTTCTCGATAGATCTTAGCTTGGATTTTGTAGTCTTTTTTTTAAAAAAATTTTTTAAGGGTTTTATTGAAGAAAACGAGAAATTTACATATATCGGGTGTCATACATAAAATACAATATTGCGATAGGTGAGCGAATGAATCAATATGGAAAATTCAATTCAAAGGAGTATGCACTGTCAACTTGGTTCGGTACATCAATAAGGAGAAGTGCGATCAACGATCCAGCAAAGTAGCAGCCAGCAAGGCTCTCCCACCCATAGTTCAGGATAATGAAGACAAATCGGACACCTCGATACATAAGAAAATCGAACAGGATAATCGACCCATCCCTCGTAAAAGAAAAAAGGAAAGAAAAAAAGGCCATAGAACTAAACCAAGGCAAAATAACAAACCCCTCCCCAATCCCCCCACCCTGCACCCCTGCAATGGCTACGGCCCATCCCCACTGGCAGTGTGCCTGTCGCCCCGGAACTAGACCTAAAAGAAGGAAAAAGAAAGAGTGGAGGAGGAAATATCAAACAGGCCCCCGGTCTCCCTTACCCCCCGCCAGTAGCAACCCGCCCCTACACTTATCCAGAATAATATAATGCAACGATTAAAATCAGACGGGGGGGAGCTTGTAAGAACCACCCAGCTCCCGTGCTAGTATAGGTTACAAATCCCGTATCGAGTAAAGTCATTGTTCAAACCCATCCAATCAAAGTCAACCCTGACCACTGCGATTTTTCATGCAAGCCCTGTCCGCTCGATCCGCCATCCCAATGAGAGTATAAAAGTGTTGAGAAAGTTCAAAGTCAGTACGGAAGGATTGAGGCCAGGAAAATAGTACACAAAGTCTAAGAGTTAAACGATGTCCGCTGTCCACCAAAGATAAATCGCTAGAGCGTATTTGAACCATCCAGGAGAAAGAGTGAGGTAACAATACTGCAGTCACTCGAGCACTCGCTCTGAGATATAAGATCATCCATGTCCATCTGGGGCGGAATCGACACAGGGCATGATGTAGATCCGATAGTCCGGGGCTTGCTAGCAGTCGTTCGGGGGTCGACAAAAGATACCAAGTCTGGCTTCAGCACGGGGTCCTCCATCTCAGACGCTTCTTGCTCCGCGGGTAAAATAGCTTGTTCCAGAACCAACAAAGGGTCGGAGTCCGGTCTCCGGCAGATGATATCGACCGTTACGACCAGCCTCTGGATGGTGGCGGTGACCTCTGAATGGAGCTCCCCTATGGCGGCCATTACAGTATGCAGCGACGGTATACATTCCACCCGCTCCATCGCCCTTCACGAAGCGACCAAGCAGGTCTCTGAACCCCAGAGGTCGACTACTCCGGGGCACCAGGCACAGGCAAATCCGATGACAACTGTGGGCACTCTCAAAAGCGCGATCTCAACACCGTCGCCGCCAGCGAGGAACCAAGCCCATCAACCCTGGGAGCTCAACGGGGCCTCCGGGCAGCGGCTCCCCGACCACAGCAACCAATGCGTCATGCCACCGTAGCTGCGAGAGAAGACTGCCACCGATCCACCATCCAAAACAGACAAGAAACACTCCACTTCGGGAGACCGGACGCTACCCACGTCCCGCGGCCGATGTTATTCAATTCCAACCTGGCTGGGTTAGAAATCGAGGCCCCGGCTTCAACTCTGGGCTAGGACGAGAATGGAACACGGCGTATCTTCGTTATTCAAGCATCTAGAAATTCCGGGATTGCACCTTTAGTCAGGAACACATCCGCTGCACGGGAGGCCAGTGAGAAATCAGGATAACCGTCAGGATTTGTGAGCAGCTGGCGGAGGTCGGCGGAGCCGGGAGTTTATGCGGCCATCTTGGTTGCTAGCGTAGCTCCTTCTGTAGTCTTCTTTTTCAGTGCACTTCCTTCGAAGGTGCAGGAACTGTCCAAATGGGAGGTTCTCTTTAAGTTGTCTCGGGTGGAAGCTGTCGTAAATAAGGAAGCAGTTTTTTGCATTCGGTTTGAAGTGAGTGGTGGTTTTTCGTACGCCGTTCATCACGAAGATGTTCAAATCTAGGAAGACAAGTTGTGACCTACTCATTGTGTATGTAAACTTCAGGAAAGGGTCTTGTAGATTCAGCCAAGTGATGAAATCAGTGGCTTTTGACTAATTTCCTTCCCAAATGAGTAGCACATCGTCAATATATCTTTTCCACATTGGGACATGGCTGATGTGCAGGTTGTTGTTAAGTATTTTATGTTTTTCTAGATGGTGTTCGTAGAGCCCTGCTACACGTGGGGAAACGTGCTCCCCATGCTGGTATCGTGCTGTTGGCGGAAAAGGGTCTCTTCTAAACAAAATAAATTCTTGGTCAAAGCCAGTCTACAACACTCCAGGACCCACATGTCTAGGTGTATGGTAAGGCCATTGGTCTTCGAAAAAAGTACTTCTTATAAGATTTCCGGGCTTCCTTGTGAGGTAAGCTTGTACAAAGGCTCTCCACATCTAAGCCAATCAAGATACTGGTTGTGGGATCGAAGTGCAAGTCTTGGAGGAGGCACAGGACCGCTTTAGTGTCCTGTAAGTAAGTACTTGTACTTTGTATTAGTGGACGCAGGAAAGTGTCTGCAAACTTGGAAAGTGGTTCCAGGATTGAACCGATCCCGGAGACAATGGGTCTCCCTGGTGGATTTTCCAAGGATTTGTGAATCTTTGGTATGGTATAGAAATACGGGGTCGTTGGGTTGGTATTTTCCAAAAAGTCTGCTTCTTTTTAGGTCTTGCCTACGCAGCCCACATGCGCTGCATAGGAAACCTTTAGCCGTCATACAGCTCTTTTTCCAAGCACATACTCATGCTTGTGGAGGCATACAGCTTGCGGGAGTACGCAGCGGCGCGGCACAAGCATGAGCGTGTGCTTTGAAAAAGAGCAGACTGCGCACACTCAAGAGCGAGGCCAAGGCTTGTTTAAATAGTGCTGCTTTATCAATAATTACAAATACAGCCCCTACAAGGTCAGTTCCAACTGGGGACACGGTTGACACCGGGAGTTTCGGTCAGAAGAGCATGTTATGGGCCACCGTGAATATTGAAAAAACAAGGACTCTTGCCTTTCTGTGGACTCCCCTTTATGACTGCCCGCTGTCATTTCCCACCTGCTGAAGCGGGGTGCTCTGTACTCACCCCACTGCACACCCTCTGTATCAGTGCAGCAGATGTCACTTTTTAATTCACTGTTCTAATCCCCTTCTCCCTCCTGTGTTTTGACCGCTAAAACACAGAGGATTACACGCCACCAGTCACTGAACAGCTAGCAAATTATTGCCAGGCCTGGAGCATCTGTTTCCATGACAGATTGACAGCAGTTTGCTGCACTTTAGAGACAAGCATTGTGAAATGGAATGGGTGTGCGGACGTGGGGTGCAGTGTGCGGATCCTAAGCCAGAGGACATGCCTCCTCCCTATATACTGATGATGTGTGCATTCCTTTACTGTTTTACTACAATCTGGGGCGACCTGTATAGCGCTGGAGTACTTACTGGCTGAGTCAATGCTTTATTATTTATACTGTTTGGTAGTGTTAAGTATTGTGCAGAGGTGAGTCATAGTGTAGTTGGTGGCGAAGTTATCCTGGACTAGATCTTGGTTCGTGATGTATTCTGTTAGTGACCTGCTTGACCATGTTAACGACCTGGGCGGAGCATTACGCACTTGGATGTGTGTACAGAACGATGTTGGTGTTGGTTTCATTCTGCTGGGGTGTCCAGTTGCCCTTTGGCTGTGATGTTTCAAGGAACCATAAAGCAGGGGGTGATCACAACCGTCCTATGCAGATAGGTATTGTGAAAGTGCTGATATATGGTGCACACTAAGCAAGTCTTTGGCAGAACGCTGCACACCTTCGGGAACTGTCTGCCGAAGTTACGCCTCCATATAGCGCCTAATCGCCGCCTCTAGGCGTCTGCGTGGGTTCACGGTTGTGCATCAGAGACACTTTGCAGGATACGGCGAGCTGGAATCTGAAGTGTTCCACTGCGGCAGCTTCTTCACCTGCTCAAGCAGGTGTGAAAGTGGAGTATTGGCCTCTCTGCTGAGACTTAAACAACTTCGCCCTCTATAAGAGGATGTTGCATCTGCCCATTTTGAGCTGACCTAACGCCTTTCACAATGGCTTCCGGTTATTGCTAATCTGTTACAAGAAATCTGGTTCCATACCAGTCGATCTGAAAAGTAGTTTTGATGATAACTAGTCTTTGTCTGAGCGAATGGAGCTCACCCAAAAGCGTAGCTTGGTCAGTCAGATTGGGGGGCTGTGAGCTTTAGAGTTATCCAGTATTGGGGTATCTTTCATAGATTCACATGCCTGAATCATTCCCCGTCGCTGAGGCGGGAGTCCCACGGTACAAAAGTCGTGCCAAGAGTAAATAATAGTAGTAGGCTAAAAGAAAAAGCCTAAGTCTTAGTAGCCTATCTACATCATTATATTAAAAAGAACCAAAGATTGGTCCCAGCCAATCAGCTGCTAGCACCCTCTAGAACCTTCCCAGCAGAGGCAGTTCTCCTCAGAGTGTGAAGGGAGTCTCCCTGAGCTCTGCTCAGTTTCTTCAGCGTTTACTTCTTTTTGGATCATCCAAGATCATACTTCGTTTCTCTGACCCTATTAAGGCAGTAATATGGCCGTTTGGCAGAAAACAAGGTAATGGACTACGAAATATGTCTAACCTTTCCCTCAATAACTCTCACGTTCTGAGAGATGAGGCTATTATTGGAACTACAGAGACTTTAATCTGCCACTTCTGATGAGGATTCCTTCACCTCATAGGAGAGGTCAAAGGGAGAAGTCGCGCCAGGAGCCTCCAGAGGGCGTGCATACAAGCCGTAAAGCCTCACCTTGAGTCTTTATAAGGCACTTCTCACAGAGAGAGGCAATTGGAAAAAACTTCCTCAGAGGCTGATCCTACAACTCCCTTTTCATCCCTGACACTACATCAGGGAAATCCTCTTAACCTGACATTATGAGTCTATAACAAAACTCCATGTCTACTATTACTGCCTCACCAATATTGACCTCATCTACGATGGTCTTGTCTACAATGGCCTCCTATGACGGTCATCTACGATGGTAGTCTACGTCAGCCTCATCTATGACGGTTGTCTACAACTGCCTCATCTATGTCGGTCGTCAACGAGTGCCTCATCTACGACGTTCGTCGACGATGGCCTCATCTACCACGGTCGACAACGACGGCCTCCTCTACGATTGTCGTCGACGACGGCCTCCTCTGCGATTGTCGTAGACGATGGCCTCATCTACGACTGTCGTCGTCGACGGCCTCATCTACGACTGTCGTCGTCGACGGCCTCATCTACGACGGTCGTCTTCGACGGCCTCATCTACGACGGTCGTGGACGATGGCCTCATCTACGACGGTCGTCGACGACGGCCTCATCTACGACGGTCATCGATGACAGCTTTATCTACGACGGTCGGCGACGACGGCCTCATCTACGACGGTCATCGACGACAGCCTCATCTACGACGGTCGTCGACGACGGCCTGACGGCCTCATCTACGACGGTCGTCGACGACGGCCTCATCTACGACGGTCGTCGACGACGGCCTCATCTACGACGATCGTCGACGACAGCCTTATCTACGACGGTCGTCGACGACAGCCTCATCTACGACGGTCGTCGACGACAGCCTCATCTATGACGGTCTCATCTACGACGGTCGTCGACGACAGCCTCGTCTTTGATGGTCTCATCTACAATGGCATAGCCTAGGACAGCATCAGCTCGAAGACAACCTCTTCTACTAAGGTCCTCTACGACAGTCGTCTATGACAGCCTTATCAATGAAGCCTCATCTATGTAGGGCCTCATCTATGTATGGCCTCATGTACGAATGGCCTCATCTACAAATGGCCCCATCTATGAATGGCCTCATCCACGGATGGCCATCATACGATTGCTACTAACTTTGTTGCCCTTCCCTCGGGAAGGGGTCTACCCCGTAGACTCTCTCAAGCGATGAATACGCTTTTACGCAGTGTGTTTAAAAAAAAAAATCCTTTTATTTCATTGATAAAGATGTATCTTTTTCCAATGAGGTTCTCAATGTAACTTTCATTGATTCTTAAATATTTCACAAAAATTCATTTGATGCATCACACCGGGCGAGCAACAACGTTTTTCAATCGTCATGCGTTTAAGATCACACAGGGTAACCCCCTGATGAAGGGCAGGTCCCGAAATGCATAGGGGTGACGAATAACCCTGTGAGAAATGCTACGTTGAATTGAACAAACTCAATATATGTTTGGAATATTTCATATGAATTTTTTGTGAAATATTGAAGAATCAATGAAAGTTACATTGAGAACCTCTTTGGAAAGAGATACATCTTTATCAATGAAATAAAAGAATTTTTTTTTAAACACTGCGTAAAAGCGTATTTATCGCTTGAGAGTCTACGGGGTAACCCTTTCCCAAGGGAAGGGCAACAAAGTTAGTAGTTTTCACAAATTTCACTCAAGGACAGGAGGCGAATCACCTGTAGACCCTAAGCTTGAAAAATTACCCATAGTAATCAGGACTCACCATTGTAATCACAAACTTGCCAAACAACTGTATATAACACGAGTGCGATGGAGCCACCCGTTCTAGCATCTTACGATTGCCTCATCTATGATTTCCTCATTTAAGGATGGCATAACCTATGATTGCCTCATCTATGATGGTATTATCTATGACTGTCGTCTGACAGCCTCATCATCTATGTATGGCCTCATCCACCAATGGCCTCATCCACCAATGGCCTCATCCACGAATGGCCTCATCCACGAATTGCCTCATCCACCAATGGCCTCATCCACGAATGGCCTCATCCACGAATGGCCTCATCCACGAATGGCCTCATCCACGAATGGCCTCATCCACGAATGGCCTCATCCACGAATGGCCTCATCCACGAATGGCCTCATCCACGAATGGCCTCATCCACGAATGGCCTCATCCACGAATGGCCTCATCCACGAATGGCCTCATCCACGAATGGCCTCATCCATGAATGGCCTCCTCCAAAGATGGCCATCATAGGACTGCCTCGTCTATGATTGCCTCAGCTACAGATGGCCATCATAGGACTGCCTCGTCTATGATTGCCTCATCTATGGATGGCCTCACCCTATGATTGCCTCATCTATGATGGCATTGCCTATGACTGTCGTCTACGACAGCCTCATCTATGATGGTTGTTCATGATGGTTGTCTATGACGAGGTTCTCATCTGCAATTACCTCACCTACATAATCATGTCTACGACAGCAAAGTCTACGATGAGATCGTCTACGATGGTCTCATCTATGACAGCATCCTGTACATAATTTAATGCAACGGGCAGCAGCTAGATTTCAACTGCCAGTTACAGTCGAACAGACAGAATATTTCCTTCATGATTTCAAGGAAGAATCCAGGAAGATCACGAGAGTGGTACCTATAATAGACTGCGTTTATTCCAGCAGTGCTTCCGCGCATAGAAAAGAAATACTGTGCACCTGCTAACTGCCCGTCCTGTCTGATAGGACACCCTTTGGCCAGATTCAGTAATTTCACAGGCCGCCCAACAACAATCTAAAAATCCAGCAACGCCTATCACCACACCGCCTGACAAGGAAGGACATCGTCTGGACCTTATAGGCAAAAAAATCTCTACATTGGCAGCGGCCTCTATTAGAGCTGCCAATCCTCTGGCCATATCGTCTGTTATGACCGTCAAATGTGGTCAGACATGGCGAGTCTCCTTGACCTAATTCCTGAGGACCGAATGCAGGAAGCAAGAAAAGATTCTGTTGGAAGGAGAACGTGCCACATCGGAAACTATAGATTGCGCCTTGGACATTGTGATTACCAACTTCCATCAGCTAGCAGGGGCTGTGGTGCTTAGACACCAGGGATGGCTTAAAGCCACTACTTTCAGACCTGAGAGGCAAACAAAGATTCTAAACATGGCCTATGATGGAGAGTTTTTGGTTTGGTAAACATATTGATGAAGCCCACTGAGCTATAAAAACTGACACGTATACTGCACGATCATTAGGCACCCTTCAATGCGCGCGCAGATCTTTCAGAGGAGCGAGAGGGCGTGTTTTTTCATCAAGAGGATACAAAAACCAACAGAATAAGCAGTATCAATCCCAATACAGCCTTACAGCCAGACATCATGCCGTCAATAGTCTACGACTATTGTCTCCCGTCAGGGTGGTCGAAAGAGATTACAGTATCAAGGCCGAGACGCTAACCGGAAGCAGTGATCTCCACAGGGCGCCAACCATTTTACCCTCCTTACCCGTGGGCCCGAAGATTTCAGCTTTTGTTCACAAGTGGCAGGAAATAACATCAGACCAATGGGTTCTAGACATAGTAACCAATGGCCACACCCTGGAATTAATCAAACAGCCATCTACTACTCCGCCCAGGCGTCCCCCTCCCCCTCGTCTTCACAAGAATTTGAGTTGTTTAAACAAAGGAGATTTTATGGCTTCTCTGGATATGGAAGATGCATATTTCCACATACCTATCCCCCCCAAAAAGCTTAAATAACTTCACTTTCAAGAGGCTGGTGCCCATTATAAGTTAAGAGTGGTCCCGTTTGGGCTGAAATCGGCACCAAGAACCTTCTCGAAGTGCTTGGCACCAGTGGCAGCAGCATTGAGATCTTGAGCAATACAAGTACTCCCTTATCTAGACGATTGGCTGCTCAAAGGTCCTTCAGAACACGAAACCAAGATTGCTACAGCAGAATGTACCCATCTCTTCTCTTCTCTAGGGCTGATTCTCAACGACAGCAAATGACAGTTACGTCCTTTCCAAGTCATGTTTTTTTCTCGGAGTAAGGTTAGACACGGTCCAGTGCAACGCATTCTGGTCACACGGCCGCCAGCCGCGTCTTCAAAAATTGGCAAGGGTAATTTAAAAAAGGTCAGTCTCAATCCGAATGTTGGCTTCGTTCCTGAGGATGTGCTCTTCAGCGATACATCTCATACCCCTGGCACATCTCAAAATGAGACCTCTTCAGGAGGAACTGCAACTTCAATGGCAACAAGCCATGGGTTCGTTAGACGATACCATCAAGGTCACGCCGCGCATGATAAATTCTCTGCATTGGTGGTCGTAGACAGAGAATCTAACCCAGGGTCTCACAACTCCTACAGACCATTCCAGATTTTGTTTAAACGACTGATGCCTCCATGGAAGGATAGGGAGGTCATCTGCAGGATTTGCAGAATCAAGGAAGATGGTCTCAAAGACAAAAACAACGGCAGATCAACAGGCTGGAGCTCCGCGCCGTTTGTCTGTCTCTCCAAGCATTCCTCCCGAGGATTGCGGGTTCCTCTGTGCTAGACCGGACCGACAATACCATCAGCATGTATTATATCAACAAACAAGGAGGAACGAAATCCGCTACGCTCTCGCAAGAGGCTCAGGAATTGTGGGAAGGGGTCACATTCCACAAGATGCCCTGAGAGCCGAACACGTCAGGGATCTCCACAATACCCTGGCGGACACGCTGAGCACGTCTCAGTCTGACTGTCATGAGTGGAAGCTGGAAAAGGAACAGGCTAACCCAGTGTTCCAAGCTTGGGTCAAACCAGCACTGGATCTAGTCGCAACGAGAGAGAACAAGGAATGCCGATATTATGCCTGCAGGTTCCCTCAACAGGGATCAAGCGGGATGCGATGGTCAGTGATTTGTGCGTTCGCTTTCCCCCCAATACCATTGATTCCGAAGGTGCTCCGTAAGATGAAGCTGGAAGGTTGCCATTTTATTCTGATTGCACCCCGTTGGCCATGACAATTTTGGTTCCAGGATCTTCTACTATTGTCTCAAGACAAGCCTATTCGCCTACTGCCGACGCCTACGATGTTGTCATGTGACGGAGGCCAAGTGGTTCATCCGGACCCACAGTCACTGCACTTGCACGCATGGCTCCTCATTTCTTAGAGTTCAAGGACCTCACAATTTCACAGGACTGTCGTGAAATATTGGCCAAATCTCGTGCCCAAAGCACAATCAAGACTTATCGCCTCAAATGGAAGCAATTTTGCTGTTGGTGTGAGGCGAATAATATTCACTCAATTCAAGCTCCTGCAGAACAAGTTCTCCATTATCTGCTTTCTCTAGCCAATTCTGGGCTTAGTTTTTCATCCGTCAATGTACATCTTCCTGCTCTTTCCAGATTCAGGAAATGCTCAAAACTTATTTTTCTCTGCTCTTCTTCACTTGTCAAACAATTTATAAAAGGACTTTTCCAAGCCTTCCCTCCAGTGCTAGCACCCCTCCAGAGTGGGAACACTGTGCTAGCGCAGTTAATGAAGCGTCCATTTGAGCCGATCCATAAAGCTGATCTCAATTTCCTCACTTGGAAGGTTGCCCATTTACTGGCTCTTACCTCAGCAAAAAGGTTTAGTGAAATCCAAGCTTTCACTATAAAGGAACCCTTTTTACATTTTGCTTGGGGCTATGTAACCCTTTGAGCAAATCCCAGGTT
The DNA here is from genome assembly GCF_964261635.1 of Lissotriton helveticus. Taxonomy (NCBI): domain Eukaryota; kingdom Metazoa; phylum Chordata; class Amphibia; order Caudata; family Salamandridae; genus Lissotriton; species Lissotriton helveticus. Next base: position 423,705,212 of record NC_136068.1, read on the forward strand.
CATTCCTATGAACACAATTTCACTTGAACAAACCGGTAAGATTTAAAACATTCTTTCCGGGATCCATCCACTCCAGCTGAAAGAGCATTACACTCGCTGGATGTAAACCGCTTTTTAAAATTCTACCTACAGAAAACTAAGGATACCAGACGATCCAACCAGCTGTTCGTGGCTTATGGTCAAGCAACTCTTGGAAATGCTGTAAAAAAGGCAACAATAGCCAGATGGCTGGCATCTGCTATTCATTTCTGCCATGACAAGGCTATCAAACCTTTGCAGAGGAAAGTCAAAGCTCATTCGACAAGAACAGGATCAACGTCGACAGCTTTGTTTGCTGGAGTAACTCCGGAAAATATATGTTGTGCTGCGACATGGAAAAATGTCTGCATGTTCACTACGCATTACTGTCTTCAATCTTGTCATCAAGAAGATGCAGCGGTTCGACAGGCTGTTCTACGCCATCTCTTTCATTAAGATCAGACTCGGGTGCTTTTGCCCTGTTATGTATTATTCCATTCTTTAATATTCATGTAAATGTACAGATTTATATGTCTGCAAGATTTTAAATATTTGTGTGTATATATAAAGACCGCCTGAAAAGTCTCAGGCCCCGACAACCACGCCAAGACTACAAGGCAAACAGAACAACAACTCAAACTGCAGAAGGCGCAAAAACAGGAGATGGGGCAAACACAAATCAACAACAGAAGAAACAAACATACAGAAGAAACAAAAGACGATGAATGACACAATTGAACAGAAAAACAGTCATCAATCTCTCAAACATGGCTCTCACATCTAAAGAAGAGGAAATACTCACACTCGGCCTTTCCTTTTGCAAAATAACTAATTTTGATTACACTCAGACTCGCATAGACTTACACCAATTCACAAGGAAACTCAAATTGCGCAAATACTTCTTTAACACACGTGAAAAAGGCATCAATTCGGGCAATGAAGGAACAATGGGCGAACCACACGGTAATTGGAATGTAGCAGACATGGATTTTATTAGGGAAATGGCAGAACTGGACATTGAGGAGGAAACTGTAACCATGGGTCCAGATGAAGCGGCGGTCCACGCAGGCATCAACATACGAAGGACCCCAAAAACTCCTTTCAAACCAAGATCAACATTTTGCCCTCTTATGCCTAAAGACAATGACATCTTTTCAGATAAAGTAATCAAGGATTTGAAACAATTATCGCTGGAAAGCATCAATAATTTCACGAAAATGAGACACAACGAAAGAATGGAATATGAAAAAGTAATGAAAAAAATCAAAGACAGAAGTGACATGGTATGGTGGTCAGACAAGGGGGGCAACATGGTCCTCTGGCCACAGGATATGTACAATAAAGAGGCACTAATGCAGTTATCTGACAGGGACTGCTATGTAAGATTCAGCACAACCAACATCATCCGCATTCAGGAGAGGTATCACAAAAGCATCTATGATTGGAAGACCTCAGGACTTATTAGCAAACAGGAGTTTGATTTCCTGAAAAATAATTATCCAGTTACCCCACACCTCTATCTAATCCCGAAGATACATCAGAACGATCAATGCCCTCTGGGAAGACCAATAATATCGGCAATTAGTGGACTCTTCGAAAATACCAGCAAGTTCATAGACCACTTTCTGCAACCATATGTACAGAGTCTATCCTCATACACCAAAGACAGTGGGGACTGTTTGAAAAAAATCTATGATGTAAATTGGCAAAGTGATTTTGTATTTGTCATGCTTGATGTACAGAGTCTGTACACAAGCATCCGACACAGAGACAGTTTAAATGCCATCAGACATTACCTTGAAACCAGGGATATTGAACTCTATCAACATACACAGATGCTGTTACATATGACTGAGTGGTGTCTCGAGAATAACACATTCATGTTCGACAAATTGTTATACAAACAAACACAGGGGACAGCCATGGGTACTTGCTTCGCCCCCAGCTATGCTAATTTGCATATGGGCTGGTGGGAGGAGCAAGTACTCGGGGTAACACATAGCACACAGATGTCAGAAAATGTGGCACTTTACAGTCGCTACATAGATGACATTTTGTTGCTATGGAAGGCAAGTGAGGAAAGTGCAGTAAAGTTTGCCGAAGAACTAAACCAAAACACTTTGAATCTACAGTTCACCTGTACAACCAGTAAGCAATCTATCCTGTTCCTAGATCTAGAATTGTTTATCTTTAACAACAAGATACAATCTAGGACTTATAGAAAACCCACGGCCGGCAACACTATATTACACGCTGACAGCTTTCACCCCACTAGTCTCATCACTAGCATCCCCTATGCAGAATGCCTCAGGATGAAGCGCAACTGTAGCACACAAGAAAGCTTTGAAAAATCTAAACAGGACTTGTTTAACAGACTGCGCACCAGAGGGTATAAAAATAAAACTCTCAATAAAGCAGAGCAGAGAAAGCCTTATCTTTAAACAACCTGTACACCCTACACAAACCAAACCAGCAGGGACACCACGACTGATCACGGGGTACAATGTTTACCACACACAGTTGCGAAAAATCCTTTACAGACATTGGCCACTAGTGCGCAGCGACCCCACAATAGGAACCTCTTGTGCAAAACTGCCTCAGATAACGTTGAGAAGGGCAAAATCCATGAAAGAACTTGTGTCCAACACACCACGCAAAGAGAAGAACACTCTCTGGCTCAAAAGTGCAAAAGGCTTTCACAAATGTACAAAGTGTAAAGCCTGCAGGTATGGCATAAACACAAGCAAAGTACAGCTCCCACTGAGGAAAACACCATTAGACTTACGTGAGAACTTCACATGCAAAACAGAGTTTGCAATCTACGTCTTACAGTGCACGTGCAATAAAAGATACGTGGGTAGCACCATACATCCTGTCCATGTAAGGATACTACAACACCTACGGGCGATCAGTAACGACGATCCCGCCTATCCTGTAGCACGCCACATCAACGAACACCACGGGGGTAGAGCAGAAGACTTAAAATACTTCGTGATCGACAGTGTTAAGAAATGTGCCAGAGGCGGTAACCGACAACTAGCACTCAGGAGACTAGAGTCTAGGTACATTATCTTGCTCGACTCCAAGACTCCAAATGGCCTGAACGCAGATGAAGCGATGAGTGTACATCTGTGAGATCTCGTTCAAACATACCCAACACCCACAAATCATCAATTAGTCCAATGCGCCTCCCCTGCCCTGGACTAACTCCTTAATGAACATTCTAACACAAGAGCTAAGAACACTTGAACACTATTTTCTTTCTTTTACAACACCATTCACATTTAAGCTTGGTGGCAGCAGTAAACATGATTTGGTTAATTTTCGCACCTGTTATGTAAACCTTTGCCTTTACAAATTGCACCACATTCCCATGTCAAACACACGTGATCTCACACTGACCAGCACCCACGTCCCACATATATTTCTGACCCGAGACACTATTGTGTCCCGTAGGCCCACTTGGGCAACACAGGAGGCACATGACGTCCGACACTGCATCCGACGGGCAATGCACATGCATTGAAAACAATCAAGAAATAGCACACTAGTCTCAGAGAAATTTCTCTCCCTGCATACATTAAGGTGACAGATGTAAAACTACGTACAGGTAGAAATTGTATGAACATTGAACACGAGCGGGTCATCATGTGGCACTGGCCCTCACTACAGTGGCCCCGACATTCTTGGGCATCTCTATCCTATGCAAAAGGCTTTCTGAGTAACTAGAACGAGTGAGATCGTACCATGTAATAGGCACATTCACTAATCGGCAAAGGGAAGTCAACAAGCACACTGTGCATATTGCACATATGTTTTTAAGGTTAATAATATTGAATGCCAGAATCTGAATGCCTTCCTCCACACCAATGCGAAGTGATGCAAAAAATGTGCCTTTAACATTTCCGTTCGAGCCAATTAAGTTTAATTTTTTTTAAACATAGTTAAGCTGTAAACTTGTTATAACAACGCAAATAACAGCGTTCCAACATGTAAACTTTACCAGAAGAAAGACTGTATGACCAACCATGACTCACCATATGTAACAGAGCATACCTCTTTGATGGCATCCGTGTGAGGAATTTTCCATGGCAACCCCACCTATGACACGACCAAGCCAATCTCTTGTTGTATATATTGCACTTCACATTTAGTGTTAAGATGTTGTGATCAAGGCGGTTTTGCTGCCGAAACGGGTCAAGCTATTCGTATGGAATAAAACCATTTTTCTTTGGTAACTTGATCCCACGGTGTCAGCGCCTGATTTTGTATGAAAGAATCCAGGATTTTTATATATATATATATATATATATATATATATATATATATATATATATATATATATATATATATATATATATATATATATATATATATATATATATATATATATATATATATATTTATCCAGTATTGGTATCTTTCATAGATTCACATGCACCCACCCTCCTCCCCTGCTAGTCAGTTCTTTATATCTGAGATACTTACTTCTCACTAGTGCTAGGAAAATCTGAGGAGAACTGCCTCTGCTGGGAAGGTTCTAAAGGGTGCTAGCAGCTGATTGGCTGGGACCAATCTTTGGTTCTTTTTACTATAATGATGTCGATAGGCTACTAAGACTTAGCCTTAGGCTTTTTCTTTTAGCCTACTACTATTATTTACTCTTCACACTACTTTTGTATTTACCGTGGGACTCCCGCCTCGGCAATGGGGAATGATTCAGGCATGTGAATCTATGAAAGATACCAATACTGGATAACTGTAGTTACAGGTAAGTAACTTGTTTGCTTCCCAACCATCACGCAGACTTCTGCACAGCTTAAAGACATAGGCAAAGTCAATATATCTGGCTAAACACTTACAAGGTCCCAAAGGCGAGACCTATTGGCCATGCCATTGCTTGTTTCGTTATCCAGTCGTTGGCTGTAGATTTCTCTACCAAGTTGGCAATTTCAATGCGTAGACGTTCTGTAGGGTCTTCCCTTATTTGGATATAGTTCCTTTCGTCAGCCAAAAGTCGCAAGCATTCTTTCCAATATGCTGTGGTGTTCTGGAGCACAATAGCTCCGCCTTTGTCGGCCGGTTTGATTGTTATTCTTTTTTCATTAGCCAGCAGTTGTATGGCTTCTTGTTCCATCTTGCTGGTATTGTGGAAAACCTTTATGGTCCTGGGATCAATTTCACCCACTTCCTTAAGGACGGCGTTTTTATTAAAGGCTAAAAGTTCTACAGGAAGGTTTGCTGCTGATGGAATGAAGTTAGATTTTCTATATAGACCTGTGTCACTTTCACAGGCTGTCATAGGTGTTTTTTCTTTGAAGAATACCTGCAGCTTGATTTTGTGAATTAATTAGTTCAGTTTGCAGCAGAGATTGAATTTATCCATATTTGGCGTTGGCATAAAACCTAGTCCTTTTTCTAGAACTGCTTGTTTGGTCGGTGTCAGTATAATGTCCGACAGGTTCACCACTAAATATTTGGGGGAAACAGGACATTTGGGGCAAAATGTGAAATGTCCTTTGCATAATCAATTGCTGATGTTTGTTTCTGTATTGTTGTCAACATAGTGTTCATGCCCCTTTCAGTGTTTTGCTGGGTCTTCGTGGGTGATCGTGCTGCCCTTATGATGTTTACCTATTGATAGTAGCTTCTCAGCGAATTCTCCTCCTCTAGGAAGGCCACGGTTGCAATGTTCAAATCACCATTCTCATCCAAATCTTTCCATCCAATTGTCTCTTTTCTTTTTCCAAGTCTCTCAAATCTTATTTTCAAGTCTCTCAAATATTTATTTGAAAGAAGAGATGACCGTAGCAGCTCAAATCATGATCTTTTTTAATTTCTCTGTTTGACAAGTCGATGTGACCTCTAACTTCTTGGTAATCTTTACCATAACATGTACCGCAGACTAAAGAGCAGTGATTTTCAGAGACAGTGGTCCATGACATAGAGCCAAACAGTTCTCCAAAGCTATGAATCTGGCCTCTACATTATCTACCTACCTGTGCAATTTAGCAGAAGGGCCAGTACCCAGAGATGGGAATCATGGCCACTATAGAGAGCCAGGTAAAAGGAGCAGTTATGTGGTATTACAGAACAATCTCCCTTTTAAAGAAGTGTGCTGAGCTTCTTTCTGATTTCTAAGAGAGCTGGAACAGATCTGATGTAGTGATGCCATCCTACATCCAGTGCAGTTCGACATCCAGGGAGTGTTGATGGAAAAAGCTTTTCTTCTGTTTTTTTCTCTTCTTGCACATTTTGTTTCTAGTCTGGTGCTAATCTGGCTGGCGGTGTGACACTGTTCACTTGAAGAGGCATGTTTTGTAACAAAATTAAGCCACTGATATCAGTTCCTGGGTAAAATCTTAGTTAAAAAAGTCAGCTGGATGTACCAACAGCCAAGAAACGCCTCAAACGTTATTCTCCTCAAGCACAGGTACAATTACGTGGGATTCAACCAACAATTCAGTCCTATAAGTTGTGGTAACGATGGGCATTAATCACAACATTTATGATGTTTTGTTATTCTCAAATGGGCTGTCAAAAAGGTCTATAAGATCACTTCTGTGTGGGATAAAGAAAATAATGGGATATAACAGACACCTGAAATGGGTTCATCTATAATTGTATTTAGGAGGTAACTGTTAATGCAGTTTCATTTAAGAGGCAATTGTCTGTGCTACCCCATTCTGTATTTCAAATGTGTATTTCATTTCAGTTAGCTTTAAACCAGTCTCTTGCACTGCCAACCTGCACTGTTGCATTAGTGGATCCCTCATTGCAGGATTCTTACCTTTAAATATATGTAATTGTTGCATACTCCTTATTTTGTATTAGGATAATTACAATACTTTATACGATGTATGTTGGCATTTCATGATTCAGGTGTTTTATTTGCATTCTCTCACTTGCTTTTGCGTAGTATAACAATGAATCAAAATTAAAATGCAAATTTAAGTACATCCAAGTGGAGTCTTTAATACAGAATGTTGAAAAATGAGGTGTGGGGTTTATAAAGGTAAATAGAAAAAAAGAAACATAGGAGCAAATAAATCTTTAAATGGGCAAAGTATGGGACAGAAAGGTTTTCAGATTGTAAGTATTCCAGGTAGAAAGCATCTAGAAGGCCCAAGTGTCTGTCTGAAAAGTGTGGGAAACCTTGTGGCATTCAATTGCCAGTATCTTGATTGAAAACTTAACACAAGAGTATACCTTGTGTTCAAAAGTCTCCTGCAACGCTGGTAGGTGACAGTTTGAGGAATAAATGTCTTGTTTAAGAACCAAATTCCTATGGGAAAAAAGTGTGGTAAAGTTCACACATACACAATTTGCCTACGATTAAAAAAAATTAAAAAAGAAATGTATGCCTACCTACACTGTATTTCTTGTCCCTGTGAGCCAGCCTATCCACTGGGTGAAAAAGAAGAAACAATGTAAGGTATCAGTAATCCTGTCACCTAACGACAGTTGTTGATATTTCTTCAGTTTTAATTGTAACTCAAGTTGTAAATCAACAATGGAAATCGCTCCGGGGGCTTGACCGGCTGCAAGATGGCCCGCACTCTAAGTGGGCTCTGCCAGCCAAGCTCTAAAATCCGCCATAATCCTGCAGGAAATCACGTTTTACCTGCACTTCGCCACCGTATCCTGTATCCTCGCGGCGAGAGACACCGTCCGGAGCGATCTCTTTGTTCCTGCTCGACTGGGCTGCTTAGAAAGCACAGTTGGAAGCGGCGCCGGGTCTGTGCTTCGGCTCCTGTGTGGGCCGCAACAACACTCCCTGGGGCCGTGCGGGCTACTGGCACTGCCCGCTGCAGGCCGGGACCGGCGATCCTCTCAGCAAGTCTCCCATTGAGTGACGCGGCCTCGGGGGTGTCTGCTGGCGTGGTTGGGGGTCCACGGGCTGCACCACCGGGTCCTGGACACTGTGGCCCTGCCGCTGATACTCTGCTCCGCCCTCCACTGGCAGTCTTCACTGGCGGCCGCTAACTCCTGGACCCGTGTGACGGGGGCCCCCCTGTGCCTCCTTGCCGGCCCTGCCCCCCTGATCGCTGTGTGCCCCCCCGCTTGCCTCACATTGTGGCCCGACTGGGCCGGGACCCTCTGAGCGGCTATCTCGGCCCCGCTTCCTCTGTGGAGCGGCCCACCTCAGCTCTGCCATCCACCCCGCTGGTGCTGTGTGCCCGATCCACCAGGCCTGCACGCACCATCGCCTGCCTACCTTGACTGCTGAAGCGGCTGCGGCTCCTACCCCGCTGAGCCTTGCCCTGTGGACTCCTGGCTCCGGCAGTGAGTTGGGCCGGCACCTGCTTCCTAGTGTCTCCCGCCAGTTGCTACGGCCCCCGCTGGGCCCCATGCGCCCTCCCTATCCTGCTGCTGGCGTGGGGTGTCTTGGGGGTCCCCAGGAGGCCGCCTGTGCCCTGCCTTCTTGTTTGGTGGGGTTCTCCCCTGCTCGCCACGGACGTCGTGGGACCGGGGGTGCCCACCCTGACTGCTCTATTCTTGCCTGAAGGCCTGGGAGGACTGCCCGTTGAAGATGGGCCGCCGTCTCGGGTGCTGCCATTTTGGGTCCGGCACCCCCCTGCTCTTCCTTCGCCTGGGGGGCCCACGTGTTGGTCGCACCCCCGTACCAAGGCCCATACTTGTTTCTGGTGCTGCTTGATACCGGCCACTACCCAGCTGGTGCTCCTCATCTGCTCAACTACCCTCCGGTTGTGGGCTCTGTCTGCCCTGCATCCATACCATCGTGAAGCCGCTGTTTTCTCCCCCCTCTTCCTCGGGTCGCCTTGGCCGCACGACTACCCTCCTTCACGTTGCTGTGCTGGTGGTCATCTACGCAGGCTGCGTATCCTTTGCCCTGCCTGCCCACGTGTGCTGGTCCTCATCATTGGTGTGCTGGTCAGCTGAAAGCCTTCCTCGCCATGGGAAAGGCCGACCCGAAGCAGCCTAAGATCGCCTTCGATCTCCGCAGGTCCTCCCGCCAGGAGGGTTCCAGTCCTAGGGGGGGAGGCCGCTGTCCCCATGGAGGCGCCTCCCTCGCGAGACGACGACCTGAACGCGATCATGCTGGACGTGAAGTCGACGGTCACTGGCATCAGTGAAGGCCTGTGTGGATACTCCTAAAAACCGCCTGTTACACGTGGAGTCCCGGATCTTCGATGCAGAAGATGTCGCCACGCAGGACCGTCAAAAACTGCTGCAAATGGACAAGATCTTGGCGGTCATCCGTGAGAAAAATGAGGATTTGGAGGTCCGTCCTGCCGGAGCAACCTCCGCATAACGGGCCTTCTGGAATCGACCAACATTTCCTGTATGGAGGACTTTGTTGAGACCCTGGTCAAAGAACTCTTCGGAGACGTCCTCCCCTCTGTGTTATTTGTGGAGCGCGTACATCGCTCCCTTGGCCCTCGTCCCGGTCTGCCTCCACGCCCCATCATAGCTAAACTGCTCAATTTCCGGGACCGCAACACCATACTCAGAGCTGCACGGGACAGGGGCACCATCATCCACCAGGGCAATACCCTCTCCTTTTTCCAGCACTACACCACGACTGTTCAGGCGGCCCGGCGGGAATTCCTTCCTGCTAAACTAATCCTACAGAAACACGAAGTCCCATACTCCCTGGCTTATCCGGCAAAGCTCAGAGTCCCCCAGGGCGCAAAGACTCTTGTCTTCCCCGATCCTCGGGAGACATTGGCGTTCGCCAAGAAGCTCGAAAATTCATCCCGGCCACCAATATCTCAATCGTCATCAGAGGCTGCGGACTGCCTCAGCGACAATGCCTGAAGTGCCATTTATTGTTTGCTGTTGCTTTCCTTTTTTTTTCTCGTGATGCCTGATTCTACCCAAGCTTGGCCACCCTGCTTCATTGCGGGGTGTATGCCTAGCCCTGCCATGCCCTCACGGGATGATTCCCACCTGCACTACTGTTTTTCCCCTTCCTAGTTGTGGGTTGTGGTGTGGTGTTGGTGGCTCAGCCTGATTGGGGGGTTGGAGTGGGAGTGGGGTTGGGGGTCTTTTTGTTTTTTGTTCTCAGTCATTCCAGTTGGAGGGGTTTGATTGGGGTGATGGGTGGAGCATTGTCATCCCTGCTGTGGTTCAGGGTGGGTGGGTTGGGTTGGTTTGGTGGGATTGCGGGTGGGTTCTTTTTTTTTTCCTTCTTGGGATGTTGTTGTCTTATGGTACTGTTCGGTTTTTCTGCATTGTTTACACATGTCCATTCCTAGACACCGCATTGTGCTTTCGGCTACTTATTTGACCGGGCTGTTGGCCATTACATCTCCACTTCCATGCTGCTTGTTCTGTGGGTTTTCTGCTCCTCTACGGGGGAGATGGCTTCATTCCACCATTGTATGTTTTTCCAGTACTGCTTCCGCAAGTCTTGACTGCGACACTGCATTGTGTTTCATGCCTCGTTCTGTTTACAGTCACTGGTCATTTACTGTTGGTGATCATGTTGCTCCACTGGTCCCTCCTTCCCCTTAACTGCTGCGCCTCCTGTGGTTGGTTTGGGGGGCACGATCACTGCTCACAGGCGCGCTCTGTTCTCAGTGCCACATCTGCCAGTTAGATGCTTGCGTGCTCTCCCCGCGCTGCCCTGTTTGTGGAAATCCCCGGTGGGCTGCTTCTATTTGCTTGCGAAGCCTCCTGCCTGCGCTGCACTCCGCTGCCCTTTGAATCACTTGCTTTTCATGTTCGCTGTGCCTGCCTGTGGTGCTCACCGCCTGCGCTGCACAGCGTCACACTCTGGACCACCCTCTTATGGCTGACATAGTCTGCTGGACCTGGAATGTCCGTGTTCTGAACAACCACCATAAGGCCCGACTGATTCACTCACACCTACAGCGACACAAGGTAGATATATGTCTCTTACAGGAGACGCATCTGTTTCCCGGATCCGTCTCCAGACTTCAAGCGCAATATTGGGGGGAATCCCACTCCTCCATCTACTCGTCATATGCTAAGGGGGGCTCAATCCTGATGCGCAGGGGCCGCCCTTGGCAGATCACCCGGGTACTCACCGATCCTGAGGGCAGGTATGTGATCCTCCAGGGTTTACTACTGGCCCAGCCCGTTACGATTGCCGCGGTCTACGGTCCCAACTCGGACGACCCGGATTTTTTTTTATCTCATCTGGCACCTCATCCCCGCGGCGATCTTCTGGGGAGGTGATTTTAATTTCACCCTATCGGCGGCCTTGGATCGGTCGGGCTCCTATACGTCCCATCCGTGTGCCGCCGCAGCTCTCACGCCTATTTTAACTGATAACTCTCGTTATGGCGCTTGGCGCCACTTCCGCCCCGATGCCCGGGAGGGCACCTGCATTACCAGCGCGAGGGGCTGTTGGTCGCGCATTGATTTCTGGCTGACCTCACCTGACGCCCTGCTTGGCTCACCGACTCAGTGCACATGGCTTGCACCTTCTCCGACCATGCGCCGGTTCAGATCCGTCGCCGCCTTCCCCGCAACGGGCCTTTACTTGTCGCCTTCCCCCCAACGCCCTCTGGGACTCTGCCTTTTGTGCGGACATCCAGACTGCTATAACCAACTATTTTGATTTAAATACAGGATCAGTGGACTCCGCCTCGACATTATGGGAAGGGTTTAAGGCCGTCATTCGGGACAAATGTATTTCTAAACAGGCCGGTGTCCACTGCTCTATCCGCACTACTCTGGCTACGCTCGAGGCGGAAATTAAAGATCTAGATGCCGCCCAGGCGGCACACCCCAGTCCTGAGACGCTGGTGTTAATACGTCAAAAACACACTGAATTCTCGGAAGAGGCTGGCCACGAACTGTCCTTTTTAGGCAGAGATGGTCATGCGTGTTGTTTTGGTGAGGGGGACCGCCGGAGGTGCACGCTTGCCAATCTTCTTCGCCCACCGGGAGCTGCTTCCTATATAACGGCCCTCAGTGATGGTGGCCCCAGTAGGACTACCTCCCCCGGAGGAAATCAAGTCCCACTTTCGGAACTTTTATTCTCAGCTCTATTCTGCTGGTACTTCTCTGCCACGGGAGGATTTTGATCAATACTTTGAGTCTATTGCGCTGGTCTGGTTGAAAGACTACCACCGTAAATTTCTTGATGAACCTTTCTCCAGGGAGGAAATACTCGCTGCCGTTAGTAGCTTACCCAGGGACAAGGCCCCTGGCCTGGATGGCTTACCTGCCTCGTTTTACAAAATATACGCCAATCTCTTAGAACCACACTTGACGGCTATGTACAATGAATCCTTCGATACTGGCCTCTTCCCGCTATCGTTACGTGAGGCGATGATAACTATGCTTCTTAAACCCGACAAACCTGCCGACAGTCGCGACTCCTACCGCCTCCTTTCCTTGATCAACATTGATAACAAAATGTTTGCCAAATTGATCGCCTCCCGTCTTTTTACTTCTGCCCCTTATTGCTCTTCCCGACCAATCCGGTTTTATTCCTGGCAGGGCAACTTCGCATAACCTCCGCACAATCTTCTCAGTTTTGCATCAAATTAATCCTAACCTTCCGGAAGTGGCTGCCCTGTTGGATGCTACAAAGGCGTTTGATATGCTGGAGTGGCCCTTTTTATTTTACATCTTGCCACGCATGGGCTTTAGCGAAATTTTTAAGCGCAAGGTTAAACTCCTTTACACCAATCCCTCAGCATGTCTCCGTATTAATGGCCAGGTCTCCGACCCTTTAGTATTGTTTGTGGCACACGTCAGGGGTGCCTGCTATTGCCCATGCGTTTTGCCATTGCAATGGAGCCCCTGGCCGCCAGGTTCCGGCAGCACCATACTCACAGAGGAATAGGCTTTTCGTCCCGTTCCCTACTCGTCTCCATGTACGCGGACGATGATACCCTATACGTCCATCATACTCAGGAGAACCTCAGCCCCTTGGTCCGGGAAATCATATGCTTTGGCGGGCTCTCAGGCATTCAAGTGAACTGGAGCAAATCTGTGCTATTCCCCTTGACTGATTCCACAGCTCCATTCCCACTGAACTTTCCTTTTGTGTGGGCCTCTGGCCCCTCACGCTATCTGGGCATCTGGCTGAGCAGGGATCTGGACGAACTTTGGAGATCTAACTTTGGTTGTGCGGTTGACTGGTTGGAATCTAGGATTCCGTCGTGGAGCCGACTTCCCCTATCCCTAATGGGTCAAATCGCAATCGCCAAAATGGTGGTCCTGCCTAAATTTCTCTACCTGTTTTTAAACATCCCTATTCCTCTTACTTCTCATTTCTTTCGCAAATTACGCTCCCTAATCATTTCGCTCGTCTGGGAGGGTAAACAGCCAAGTGTCGCGTATGACATCTTTACTATCCACATGTCTGCCGGTGCTATGGGCGCGCCTGATTTCAAGATCTATGCCTTGTGTGTCCAGGCCAGTTTTCTGCATTTTTGGATCCACCCTACCCCTTATCAGCCTCACGTTGCTGTTGAGATGGATGTGGCTTCTCCCTGGCCTCTGTCCACAGCTATGTTGGCGCCTGCGGTGCGCCCTCGGGCGGAGGTCGAGACGCTGCGGTGGGCCTCGTCCGGCCTTTTCCGGCTTTCCGGCCTTCCCTGGCTCTCTGCTAATTCCGTGCCATTAGCGAACCACCCAGATTTTCCCCCACTTCAGTCTTCTGGCATGTCTAGGCATGCATCACGGTTGGGTTTGAGGACGGGATGACGGATCTCTACCCAGAGAACACTTTCTATTCTCTTCCTTACTCCTCGGGCCGCTGGACACGCTTTTATTCTACCAGCAGCGTGCTTCTTGCCAGAAACTGTACCCCACATTCCCTCAGCCCCCACCCACCATGCGGGCTCTTGATTTCATATATACGTCCCCGTCGCCGCACAAATTAGTTACCAAATTATACGCACTCGCCTTAGTGTCCGCCCCTATTTCCTTGGACCGGGCGCGGGAGGCGTGGGGCGTGGATCTTGGTATTGACATTTCGCAGGCCGACTGGCTATACTGCGGTAACCAGACGAAAAAGCTGTCACCAAACTACCGGCTCCGATTGATCCATTTTAAGTATTTGCACAGGCTGTACCGCACCCCGGTTCAGCTCCACAGGCTCGGGCTCATTCCAGGGGACAATTGTGTGCGGTGCGCTGCCCCCACCACGGACTTTGCACATTTAGCGTGGCTATGCCCTAAGGTCTCTGAGTTCTGGCAGGTGGTGTGTTCCACCATTTCTGACGTTACTAGCGCCACAGTGCATCCCGACCCTCCCCTGTGCCTCCTTGGCTTCGTAAAATTCTGTCCTGGTGCTTCCCGACGTCTGATTTCGATGCTGCTGGTCCTGGCTAATGCAAAAACAACAATTGATGGACGGAATGTTGCACAATTGCAAAACATTCACCCCCAGTCACAGAACTGGGTTTAATCCATCGTTATTTTGCTCACCAGACCACCCCAGTTCAGACATGGCCAAATGCAAATCAGTCTTGATCCTGTGCCTCATGGGAACAGTCCAGCCCGAACTGCCAAGCCAAGTCTTTCCTGGACCGGAACCAAGCATCCTAGGACCGGTTTCTGGCTATCAGCCGTCATCAGCCAGGATAGCTTGATTCCAGTGGCTTGGAGAGCACGGGACTCACGTCTGAGCATACCCGTGCCACTCGGGGTGACAAATGCAAAATGCTTTGGCCTCCATAAGTGTGGCAGGGTATTGTCAGACGTGAGTCCCTTGCTCACTTTGCCACTGGATTCAAGCAAGCCGGGCTGAAGACGGCTGGAATGCCAGAAACCGGTCCTCGGAAGCTTGTTTCCGGTCCAGGGAAGGCATGGCTTGGCAGTTCGGACTGGACTGTTCCCATGAGGCACAGGGTCAGACTGATTTGCATATAGCCATGTCTGAACTGGTGTGGCAGAGTGGGCTAAAGAATGGTGATGGATCAAACCCAGATCTTTTGACTGGGTGTGAGTGTTTGATTGGCTCAGATGCACCGTCCATCACCACCCCCTTTTGGACCGCTTTGGCCGCCATAAGTGTGGCTGGGTATACTCCGACGTGAGTCCCTTGCTCACATTGCCGCTGGATTCAAGCAAGCCGGGCTGAAGACGGCTGGAATGCCAGAAACCGGTCCCCGGAAGCTTGTTTCCGGTCCAGAGAAGGCATGGCTTGGCTGTTCAGGCTGAACTGTTCCCATGAGGCACAGGGTCAGACTGATTTGCATATAGCCATGTCTGAACTGGGTTGGCAGAGTGGGATAAAGAACGATGATGGATCAAACCCAGATCTTTTGACTGGGTGTGAGTGTTTGATTGGTTCAGATGCTCCGTCCATCAGCACCCCCTTTTGTACCGCTTTGGCCGCCATAAGTGTGGCAGGGTATGCTCAGACGTGAGTCCCTTGCGCACTTTGCCACTGGATTCAAGCAAGCCGGGCTGAAGACGGCTGGAATGCCAGAAACCGGTCCTCGGAAGCTTGTTTCCGGTCCAGGGAAGGCATGGCTTGGTAGTTCGGACTGGACTGTTCCCATGAGGCACAGGGTCAGGCTGATTTGCATATAGCCATGTCTGAACTGGGGTGGCAGAGAGGGCTAAAGAACGGTGATGGATCAAACCCAGATCTTTTGACTGGGTGCGAGTGTTTGATTGGTTTAGATGCTCCGTCCATCACCACCCCCTTTTGTACCGCTTTGGCCGCCATAAGTGTGGCAGGGTATGCTCAGACGTGAGTCCCTTGCTCACTTTGCCACTTGATTCAAGCAAGCCGGGCTGAAGACGGCTGGAATGCCAGAAACCGGTCCTCGGAAGCTTGTTTCCGGTCCAGGGAAGGCATGGCTTGGCAGTTCGGGCTGGACTGTTCCCATGAGGCACAGGGTCAGACTGATTTGCATATAGCCATGTCTGAACTGGGGTGGCAGAGTGGGCTAAAGAACGGTGATGGATCAAACCCAGATCTTTTGACTGGGTGTGAGTGTTTGATTGGTTCAGATGCTCCGCCCATCACCACCCCCTTTTGTACCGCTGGTCCTGGCTAGGCACAGGGTGGCCATGTGTTGGGGTCGTCGGCCTGCTCCAAGGGCTGAGAGCTGGCTGGAGGACGCCTCTCGGTGTCAGACTATCTTATTGGAGTACCGGGACTTATTGCCTGCCAGGTCCCGACCTGTTGACATTTGGGGCTCTCTGGTTACTTAGCTCCATTCCCGTTCCCACTCCAGTGGCGCTGCCTCTCCCGTGCTCCCCGCCGGCCCTGTGCCAGCGGCGCCGCTGGTGCTGGTGAGTGACTGCCTCCTCCCTTTCTATAGGCGCCCCCGCCTTTATGGTATTCCTCACTGATGTTATTATCATATGTGTGTTCCCTTTAGAGGGGAGGGACCTCTGTGTAGTGGAGCTGTGATCTCAACCTTCACGTTTTTCTACTCGCTGTAAGATGTAGTCTACTTGTTATCAAATGCTTGACTTGATCTGTACTTTGTCAATTTGAGCTGCAGTGTTGCGCAGTGTAATGTGTCTGACCTGACTTTTCTTAATAAAGGTTTTTGAAAAATTAAAACAAAGAAATAATTAAATGATCATTCTTAAGATAAACGACTCACACAGATTCCTTACTTGTATCCCTTTCCAGATTGAATCTCTAGTAATTCTCATTCACCAGCATCAGGTGTCACTGTATCGAGTTGCAATGGAGCCCTTCTTTTTTACCGAAAATGTTTTTTTTCTCCTATTTATGGCACCATGCACATAGGTGACATCACTTATCCAAACGCTCACAGACTTGGAATCCTTAGTTTAGATTATTTCTCTACTCTTTAACACCTTTTGCCTTTTCAACTTTATTATAGTGAGCATTCACTCAAATCTTGAGTTTTTAAGTGGGTGAAAATCATGAGCTACTGAAGACTGCAATTTGCCCATTATCATCAGACATTCCCAAGCTTAGCTTCAATGACTAAGTCTAATGTCCATAGAGCCAGATACTATTGTTTGAACAAAGTACTGTGGCTAGGCGAACTATGACAGGACTGCCAAGTGTGTCAGTGAGATCATTGTCTTTGGGGATGTAAGAACATTGGTGCGTATAAATGGAATATATGTGGATTGGTGACTAAGAACCTGTGTTTTATGTACTTCTGGCACAGGACATATTTTTCGCCATATGTATCTCTGTTACATGTATAACACAAACATACAACCAATTGAAAGTTGATAAAAACGTTAAGACTTGATGTTTCATAGAAATATTTTTCTTCACTTTAGATTTTTCCCATTAAAAAAAATTACTATTATTCTGTTGTAAGTATGGCACAATGTCTACTGGCCACTGGGAGCAAGAGGCCTGCTGTTTGCAAATGTGACACTTTATAATGGGAGAAAAATAAAATGAAGGCCTAACTTAATTTTTTAGGTAACTTGTTATTTTATTTTTCTCCCATTTAAAAGCATTCGGAAACATAATTGTGTTCACATGCTTCAATATTGAGTTGCCAATGACTTGTATTTAAGAGTAACACCACAGTTTGTCAGTTCTTCACATCTGTGCCCCAGCCTGGATCATAAATCTGTCTGAGCACTGCTCATTATCAGGCCCTGCTATTTGCTGTCTCTTGATAATAATGTAAAATTATAACAGCCTCTCCTTAACTTTAAAAGAAAAATTTGACCCTGAGCTTATTTATAAATAAACTGAAGCCTGGTAGCTACTCTGGAGGTGTCTATGAGCCACTGGTAGCTCATGATCAACTGGTTGGAAACACCTGTGGGACACCCCCGCGCCGCACGGCCGCCAGCTGCTGCGTGTGCCCCCAGTGCCTGCCTCTGTCTCAGCGCCGGCCTCGCTGCCGCCCTGAGCGCTCTCCTTGGTTTTCCCCCCGTTTTTTGCCTGCATTTGTGCTTGTTTTTCTTCGTGTTTTCACTGCCTTTTTCCCCGTTTTTGCCCGAATTTGTGCTTGTTTTCTTCGTGTTTTCACTGCCTTTTTCCCCGTTTTTGCCCGAATTTGTGCTTGTTTTCTTCGTGTTTTCACTGCCTTTTTCCCCGTTTTTTGCCTGAATTGGTGCTTGCTTGTTTCTTCGTGTTTCACTGCCTTTGTTCCCGTTTTTTGCCTGAATTTGTGCCTGTCTTTGCATCTGCCCATCTCGCCGCCCCCCGCTCCCGCTTCCCGCCACCGCCTTAGCCCCGCCCCTTTTTTCTTCTGTTTCCCTCCCCGCTCCCGCCTCCCAGCTGCTCCGCCCACCCGCGCACTTCGCCTTAAATGGCGACCGTGCGAACGCGCAGCGTTGACGCGCAGCGGGCGCGCCGATTGTGCGCCGAAGGCGCGCCAAAGGTAAGCCCGTCTGCGCCCGTCCGCGACCGGACCGCGACCAGCGCCAGGACCCCTGGCCCCCACCGACGGAAGCCGACCCGACGAACCTACAGCGCCGCCGACCTCATCGCACTCAACACCGGCCACATCCCAGGATGTCACCGAGCCGCCCCGAAGCACACCCACGGACCCTTCAGCTGCCTCGCCTGCAAGTTCACCTGCATCCGGACCTTCCCTGCACCCGCCAAGCCGACCTCCAGCAGCACCCACCTCAAGTGCATCCTGCTCAACGCCCGCTCCGTCCACAGACACGCCGTAGAACTCTGGGACCTGCTCGACACCACCGCCCCCGACGTTGCCTTCATCACCGAGACCTGGATGAACGCCTCCTCAGCCCCAGACATCGCCATCGCCATCCCAGAGGGCTACAAGATCACCCGGAGGGACCGCGACAACCAGACCGGAGGAGGCATCGCCATCATCCACAGAGACACCATCCGCATCACGACCAACACCGACGACACCCTCACCACCGCTGAACACCTGCACTTCCAGATACACACCAACCCGAAGACCACCCTCAGAGGCACCCTGATCTACCGACCCCCGGGACCGCGCACACGATTCAGCGAGGACATCGCCGACTTCGTCAGCCCGCACGCTCTCCCCTCCGCCGACTACATCCTCCTGGGGGACCTCAACTTCCACCTGGAGAACAACAACGACCACAACACCATCACCCTGCTCGACAACCTCGACAACCTCGGACTCAAGCAACTGGTGACCACCCCCACCCACCTCGCCGGACACACACTCGACGCCGTCTTCTCATCCAGCAAAGACGTCACCTTCAGCCACGCAACAGGACTCCACTGGACGGACCACAGCTGTGTCCACTTCACCTTCAGAAGAACGACGATTCACCACCTCCAGCAACAGGTAGCTCGAAGAAGCTGGAACAAGATCACAGCCGACCAGCTCACCGCCACCCTGAGCCAGCACCCCCCCCGGCAGCTCAGCGAACCCCAGCCAGGCCGCCGACAACCTCACGAAGTGGATCAGCAACTGCGCGGACGAACTCGCCCCTCTGAGGACCCCGCCCAGCAGATCCTGCAGCAGAAAAACACCATGGTTCACCGACGAACTCAAGTGCTCCAAGAAGAACTGTCGAGCCCTCGAGAAAGCCTGGAGAAGGGAACCAACGACGGACAACATGACCACCCTCAAGCTCGCCACCCGGAAACACCACCAACTGATCCGCGCCACCAAGAAAAATACTTACAAGGACCGGCTGGACAACAACGCACACAACTGCAAGGAACTCTTCAACATCGTGAAAGAGCTCTCCAACCCCAACGCCGGAAACAACGACATCACCCCGTCGCAAGACCTCTGCAACTCCCTCGCGTCCTACTTCCACAACAAGATCGCGGACATACACAACAGCTTCAACAACCAACCAACGCAAGCCACAACCGCAACGACGCCACCATCCACCACCCTCCGCACCTGGACCCCGATCAGCACCGAAGACACCATCCGCACCATGAACTCCATCCACTCCGGATCTCCGACTGACCCCTGCCCTCACCACGTCTTCAACAAGGCCGACGCTGTCCTCGCACCCCACCTGCGGGACATCATCAACACCTCCTTCGACTCCGCCACCTTCCCTGAGAGCTGGAAGCACGCCGAACTCAGCGCTCTCCTCAAGAAACCCACAGCAGACCCCACCGACCTCAAGAACTACCGTCCCATCTCGCTCCTCCCGTTCCCGGCCAAAGTCATCGAGAAGACCGTCAACAAACAGCTGGCCGCCTTCCTCGAGACGAATGGATCCCTCGACCCCTCACAGTCCGGCTTCCGAGCGAACCACAGCACCGAGACCGCCCTCATCGCCGCCACCGACGACCTTCGAACTCTGATGGACAACGGAGAAACAGCGGCCCTCATCCTCCTGGACCTCTCCGCGGCTTTCGACACTGTCTGCCACCGCACCCTAGTACAGCGCCTCAGCAACATCGGAATCCAGGAGAAGGCGCTGGAATGGATCACCTCCTTCCTCGACGGAAGAACACAAAGAGTCCGCCTACCACCGTACAAGTCAGAGGCCACCAAAGTCATCTGCGGCGTACCCCAAGGATCCTCGCTGAGCCCAACCCTCTTCAACGTATACATGAGCCCCCTCGCGGCCATCGCACGCCAACACAACCTGAACATCATCTCCTACGCCGACGACACCCAGCTGATCCTCTCCCTGACCAACGACCCCGCCACCGCCAGAGCCAACCTGCACGAAGGGATGAGAGACGTAGCCGAATGGATGACGACCAGCCGCCTGAAACTGAACTCAGACAAGACGGAGGTCCTCATCCTGGGCTCCACGCCCTCCGCCTGGGACGACTCCTGGTGGCCCCCCGCCCTGGGCACCGCACCCAAACCGACGGACCACGCACGCAACCTGGGCTTCATCCTGGACTCCTCCCTCTCCATGACCAGACAAGTCAACGCCGTCTCCTCGTCATGCTTCAACATCCTGCGCATGCTACGGAAGATCTTCCGGTGGATCCCCACCGAGACGAGGAAGACGGTCACCCAAGCCCTCGTCACCAGCCGACTGGACTACGGCAACGCCCTCTACGCCGGAACCACTGCCAAACTCCAGAAGAGACTCCAGCGGATCCAGAACGCCTCGGCGAGACTCATCCTCGACATCCCCCGACGCAGCCACATCTCCGGACACCTGAGAGATCTGCACTGGCTCCCGGTCAACAAGAGAATCACCTTCCGGCTCCTCACCCACGCGCACAAAGCCCTACACGACCAAGGCCCGAGCTACCTCAACAACCGGATCAACTTCTACACTCCCAAGCGCCTCCTCAGATCAACCAACCACGCCCTCGCCACCGTCCCCCGCATCCGAAGAGCGACAACAGGAGGAAGATCCTTCTCCCACCTGGCCGCCAAGACCTGGAACTCACTTCCGACCAATCTGCGCCTGACCCAAGACCACCTCTCCTTCAGGAAGAAGCTCAAGACCTGGCTGTTCGAGCAGTAGCGGCACCCCCCCCCTCCCAGCGCCTTGAGACCCTACGGGTGAGTAGTGCGCTATACAAATGACCTGATTGATTGATTGATTGATTGACCTGCTTTAAATCCAATTCTTATTGTTACCGTCAGATATTGATGATTGATCCCAACATTTCTTGCTTCCTATGTATGGAAAAGCACTGCGACCGTGTATCCTGCAGCTTCTGTGTTTTCATGAACTGTAACGCCCTATGAAAGGGAGAACAGTCTTCACTGTACTAATGAAGAACACCTTCACGATTTAGAACTGGTTCTAGATTAAAGTCTCTTTTCAGAGTCTCAAAAGGCACTGACAAAAGCTCTGTTCTTGCTGTGGTATGATTTGAGGGAGAGGAAAATAATGTCATCCTCTTAACTGTTTAAGTTACATGGACAAACTGTACATGTCCTCTGCACTACCTGTGGAGTGCGGAGGATGTGCATGTTTCATCCACCACTGAACAGTAGAATTTAGCTCCGAGGCAAGAAGCATTTTCTTTTTTTTATAACCTTCAAAATGTGAGGTAATGGCTTCCCACATTCCTGAACTGGTTTTTTTTTTTTTTTTGTTTTTTTTTGGGGGGGGGGGGGGTGTATAGTGATCAGTATGCTAAAATATTATAGAAACTAAAAGAAGCCAGGTTTATCCCCAATCTGCCTTCGCTACTGGGGAGGGGATGGGGGATCAAAATCCCACTAGACACCTGGGAACATTTATTATAAAAAGGTCAGGTGTCGCCTCTCTTCCCCCACCCTCAGCATTGGGCTGCACTTAAGCCCATAATGGACCTAGCATTCTTTTTTTATACTCCTGGTGGTTCAATGGAGATTTACTCCCCAGTGTCTCCCCACAAAGTCGAGGGGGACAAAAAGTCAACTTGACATCAGGACTTTAAAAAAAAAAAAATGACACCAAACAAATCTGGACTGGGGTGGCTTACCCAGACATCAAGCCTTACCCCCAACCCTAAAGCCCCAACAGTCTTTTTGAATAACACAGCTACCTACATCACCAAAATCATGTCAGTTTTCAAAGTAAATCGTAATGTCTTTAGAATCCATTTCAGAGCCTTTCCTATCTAATAGGACATCTACCCGCAGATTCCTTACCTTTGAATTTCCTAGGTGTCTGACTGGATCAGAATTTTTTTTCCTCGAGCAATACTCCTGCACACTGGTAGGTGACATTGATCGGCTCTGCATGACGTCACCTCAGCCGTTGTGACGTCCGCATCACCTATAGAGGCACCACCTCGGATCACTGACGTCGGTTCTTTTCTTTATGCGCCAGCCAACGCAGATCTGTGAAGAGAGCTAGCCTATGTCACTTTTTGACAGGCGTATTTCGATGTTTTGCCGACCCCCTTTTTTGGTGTATAGATTTTCCATCATGTCTAAGAAGACTTTTGGTTTCAAACTGTGCGCCTTTGAGGGAGTGATCCCTAAAATTGCTTGCGGCCCCTGTGTTCAGCACCACATCGCTCTCCTCTGAGGTGTCATTCACGGTTCCAGTTGAGACGAAGGTCCAGGCACTGCTTCGGAAGTCCTAAGTCTTCATCTTCAAACTCAGTCGTTGAGCCAGTCAGGTATGAAGCATAAGAAGTCAAAGTGTGCTTCGACTTCTCCCCTTCCGTCGGCCGACTCGATGGAGGAGTCTCAGCATTCTAGGACTTGTTCTTCTGAACTTCCGCCTGGGTCAGCTCTGCCCTTTCCCATCTGTCCGGGAGCCGAAGCGACCCTCACTCAGAATTTTATGACACCATGTGCTTCATATTTGGGCAGCCTGACCCGCCTTGGATTTTCGGCTTAGACGGACTACGCTACTGATTCTGAAGCCCGGGACGTCTGAATCCTGTCGCTGCTCCGGGAGGAGAACCCGGTATCCCCCTGCTCCTTGGGTTCCTTTCTTTGTGCCTAACCCGGATGGACTATCCCCTTCGCCAGATTGGCAGCGCAAACCTTTTCCAGCTTCTGAGAAGTTTGACCCTCTGTATGCTGACTAAAAGAAGTGACATCTAGAGAGAGTGCAGTGTTATTTACTCTCTTCACATCTGGCTCTTCTGATTTCTGATTTCCCTGAGAGAATTGTTCCTCCAGATACCTGTGAATCAGATAGTTTGATCCTTGGAACCCGTCTTCCCCCTTCTTCCGCTACTCTTCAGAGCTTAATTCATTTCAGTTCTGCTCTTTAACCAAAGAGCTTCCTTCAAGTACCATTCCATTGTTGGAAGCTTATGCTTACTTTTTCGGAGCGGCTGTACATGAGAAGTGTCCAGGCCTTATCTGTAAAATGACCCCCTATGACCTGGTCCTCCCCACCTTACTACTCTTTTTAGATATTCAAGACAAAAGTGCCCTGGTGAAGGTGATGGCTGCTTGTTAGCCCAGCACCAAAACACGCGTTGGCACCGTGCAAGACAGAAACCACTGGGCGACAAACTTTTGAGAGCACTGATTACATGTACTATTGCCCTGTATTCCTCCTTTTTTGGGGTTTCTTCCTCTGTTTTATATGGCTTGCTTTCTGTATATAATTTGTTCCATTTGATGTGTGTGAGAATGTGGAGTGCATGAATGGTAAGACTGTTGGACATAAATGTTTGTTTCTTGCCTTTTAGGTCTATTTCTTTTTGTTGAGCTCTTTTGTGGGATTACAAGAGAACATATCTATTAACCTAATCCTTTCAGGCCAGATTCTTCTGTCGTACATGTTTAGTGTATATATGTTTGTGTATATTGTCTTCTCATTTGCTCCATGATGTATCATTTGAAGATCTAATAATATATATGTACAATACCTTTAAATAAACTCGCCTTTGTACTGTAGCTATTCTTAGACTGAACTTGTTGTTCATCATACTTGCCCTTGATTCTAGTCAAATCTACCTTTTGTTATCAATTGGGGGCGGAGTTACGCTCCGTTATTATCCTGTGGCAGGTGACACCTTCCTCTCTTGTCTCCGAGGGTGGACCCTTTGTCAGCCTGACCCTACTGCCATGCCTTCGTGTCTCAGAGTCTCAGAAGGTGCTCCATTGGGTTCCACGCCAATGGCTCCGGCACCAATGACCACCCATAGATCTGGACCAACGCCGGTCGTGCCATTTCAACCTTCCCTGATGCTGGCCCCAACAAAAAAACTCCTGCCCCATCCACCCCCAAACCCCCTCCCCCACCCTTCCCGGTGCCCCATTGTAATCCCCAAGGACTCGAAGCCGGATCAGCATCTACCCATGGATACCGGCGCCAACAGAACCCTTTGGTTCTAGGTTGTTTTCTCAGCCTTATTCTGGAGGGCTAGGAAAGAACAAGGATTTGGAGGTGAGGAGTCGCAGGACCCTTTATAAGGCCAGCCTTAAAAATGGACTGGTATGAGGAACTGGGAGAGGCGCTAGGACATAAATACCTCTCCAGATTCCTGCCTGCTTTCTCCCCTTACTGTGGCCAGGGACCAAGGAGCATCATATGCTGTGGTGGTGAGAAGGGCATCTGAGGTCCTGGACCTTCAGCTCCCTTCCTTGGCAGTAAAGACAAATATCTTGACAGAGGTCCTGCAGCCTGGTGTCTCCTCCTAAGAACCCTTGCTGCCCTTCAACGAGGCCTTAACTGATGTCCTACTGGGAACCTGGCGCAAGCCCAGCACAGCGGCTCCTGTGAATAGGACAATCACCCTTCGCTATCACCCTGCACTGGGCAATCCAAATTTCCTCACCACCCTACCCCCAAGAGCTTGGTAGTCCAAGCCTATCCCTCCCACGGCACGTTCCCTTCTGTACCCAAGAGGCTGGACAGTTGGGTCAAGAAAATGTTTTCTTCCGTCCGCCTTCTATTGTGGTCGGTGAACACTGCATGCTTATTGGGCTGTCACTCCCACTCCCTGTTGGAAACGGTTGCACAAGTGCTGCCACAGGTCCCAGAGGAGGCCCGGGCCATCCTCACCTAAGCAGTATTAGATGGGAGAGATGCAGCAAAGTTAGCAATTTGTTGTGATCTTGACACGACCGACCCATTGGGCAGAGCAACTTCATCAAGAGTGGCTTTTGAACGCCATCCCTGGCTGAGGACTTCTGGCTTTTATGGGGATATTCAGGCCTCTCTCATGGATGTGCCCTTTGATGGCACTCATCTCTTTGGAGACTAGGCAGACATGGCGCTGGAGCCCTCTAAGGACTCAAGGGCTACGGCCAAGTCTTATGGCCTTTCAGTGGTCACACATCTGCCTTTCACCCCTTTCATGGCTACGGAAGATGTTTTCAGCCACACCAGCCATACCCCAGCCACAAGACTGTGCAAGTAAGGCAACCTATGCACAGCTGTGGGTCGCAGCTCGTTCCAACCCCATGGGTCAGGCGGCCAGAGGTCAGGTCAGACCCCCACTCCCCCTGCATTCTCCGCCTCAAAACCTTTCTAGTCTGACCCTTCCAGATCATGGACAGAAAGTTGGTGGCAGGATCAGCCATTACCTCCACCACTAGCAGAACATCACTTCGCTTCAGATAGTCTGAAGGGGCTACTTCCTCCCCTTTGAGACTATCCCTCCCTTCATGACTCCAACTTAGGGCCGGCTGATGGAGCTTCACCTGCCAAAATTAGACTGTGGTTTTTAATCCTGCTACTGGAACCTGAAGCTCCAACAGGCGCAGCATCCGGGGAATTTCTCCAACATGGTCCATTCTCAGAGGGAACTGCACAGGACCTGCAGTAGTGGCTGACAAACTGTGATTGGTGTAGGAGAGTAGGGTCTGCTTCCTATGGTCACCTTAACTTTTTTGCTGTGATTCTCTGGTTTTTCGACTTTAATGTGGCTGTGGGCCTGCTAATCAGACACACAGCCCAGCTGTTCTCTCTCTCTAAATTGATACCATGCACTTTAGGTGCATACCAGATTGGTTACTGGGTCACTCTTGTGAGCCACTATATAGTGTCCCATAGGTACCCAGGGCATAGGTGCATCCAAGGCCTACCAGAGGCTGCAGCATGTATTATGCCACCCCTGGCTGGCCCTCCAAATTGACACCACAGGCTGATCACTCAGCTTGGGTAAGGTGGTGTAATCACCCCTTACTTAGATATAGTATACCTATATCTACCTTATATATATATATATATATATATATATATATATATATACACACATATGCACCTATAAGTCACTCCTATGGTAGGCCTCGACAATTCTGGAGGCAGAGTACTTGGTTTTATGTGAGAGTGTGCCCTAGCCATATACTCTTAAGTGCATTATAATCCTCGCGGTTAATGCTAACTTTGGTTTGGCTTTATCAAAACATGTTGTGTAAGGTGTCAAACACTTTGGAATGCTACCCCCCGCCAATTCTGGCGGTGGGGGTAGCATTCCACCCTTCCGGAGGGAAAAGACATGTATGTTACTGCTTTACCTGTTAAGTTAAACAGAGCCTCAGCATCACAAAATGGATGCTGCTACCTTAGACACGAGTCTGACCACCTGAAACTCCTGCAAGGGCGGCCTGGACAATAGGTTTCCTGTCCCGGGAGGTGCCAGCACCTCCCCAGACAGGGGTTATGTGTATTGGGGCAGGGAGGGCTGCATTCAGTGAATGCATCTAGACACTGCCTGTGGCACACAAGGTGCTCCATGCATAGCCCGGTTCAAACCAGTTTCTGGGGCACTCCAGCGCTAAACTGGACAAAGGGAAAGGGGTGTAACCACCTCTTTCTCAGGTCCACCCATAGGAGGGACCTAGGCAGGTAATCCAGCCCCTTAGTTTAGTATAAGTATAGGAGCTGTGTCCCCAGGACTTTAGATTATTCTGGAAAGAAACTTTGATACAGAACTCTTGGACCTTCGACATTCTATTCTGACTAGAAGACAGAAGACATCTCCCTTGTGGTGTAGTGACCACCCTGTGCAAACAGACACCACCAGTAACTTGCCGGTCTGCTTTGTCGACACTCCCGCCGGAACCCGAAGACTCAGCGACACAGGAACTGGACTCTCAGACTTCTCTAACTCCGACCCACATCCACAGCAAAGCTGAGACCCGTGGCGGACACGAGACGTGGGACCGGACACCCTGGACATCCTGCATTTTGCTAACAGCTCGACTACCGAGGTACCCTCGCAGTTGTGCATTGGGGTACGAGAAGCCCCAGACCCGAGCACCATTTGCACCGAAGCTCAGCCCTCCACACTCCACGAGTGTCGCGTGGGGCCCGCTCTTGCATTTCAGCTCGACGCGTCTTCTCGGTTCCTTGCCCGTTAGCTAGTGAGCCCCCTGAAGACTTTTCTATCGAACTAAACTGCTTTCCTGGTTGCTCCAGGCTTGCTCCAGCTTCCCTTCAAAGGAGGAGCGCCACAGACCTTGCTGGTCTGCAACAGAGCCAATCTCGACATCCTGCGTAGGTTGCGGTTGTCAAGCCTTGTTGGGTCCAATCCGGATACCGACACCGCAGTCAACTATATCCGTCGTGGGACAGGTCGAATCCAGCGCCTGGTCATAGTCGATGCCTCCTGGACCTCGTGGCTGAAGAGACAAGTTCACCTTCTTCACCTTCAAGCAGGCGACATTGCCTGGTTCCTTCCTGGTCACTGGCTAGTGACCCAGACTCTGTCCCCTCTGCTTTCAGGTTCTTCACATCACCGATCCACCCTTGGATCCACCCGGACACTTTTCCTCTGGTCGCCTGCAGCACTTCTTTGCAGCTCTCCATAGAAAACGACGACGAAACCGACACCAAAAGGCACCTATGCACCCGGCTTCCCTGGGTGAGGTAACACGAGTACTCCGGTGCTCCCGTGGGTCTTGACTTCTGATCTGATAAAGAGTGCAGAGGGGTTGTGTTTAGAATAAATAAATATATATTTGATATATACCTTGTGTGGTGTCCTTTCATTTGGTATTCAAGGGATTATAATTGGTAAACCAGCTTGCTTCACATGCTCTCTGAAGTCTTGGCCTATGACTGCTGGTCCATGCTACCACTAGGATAGCTTGTCTATAAGGTTGACTTTACAACCACCATCAATAAGGGTCGATTAGACTGGTGCAAATTGCCCACTAGAATAGTGGACATCATATTCCAGGCTAACTTCTCACATTGGTGTGCAGTGGATGGGATAAGAGCTTGCTGTTGTTTTACCATATAATCTTGAAATATCATTTGAAAGATCACATTAAGGTACCTGTAGGTACATATAAATCCAGTTCTTATAATACATAAGTTCTACTGAACTTAGCAGTTGTAGGGGGTAAGGGCCTAGCACACCCTGACTACAACTCCTAGTGAGGTTCTAGTAGGAAACCATTTAGTGTAGGTAGGTGCACACACCACACCTCACTAGAAAATGTCCTTGGAAGCAGGCCCTAGTGGACCTCTTCACGAAGAAACCCAGAGGGTACCTTCTAAGTATGACTCATTCACTTTTCATGAATTGAGCAGCCTGTGTGTAGTCAGAAAGTTGAGACAAAGTCAGAGTCCAATCTTTAACCACCTGGTGGATATCTTAGTGGCTCATGATGTAGAGAATGCATCAGACCCAGGTAACCAAGGTAGTAGAGAGGGGGGCCATCTTTCAGCAGAGGAAAATACCACTGGAGATGATCCACTGGTCTCTGATGAAGATGATGACCATGATGAAGCTGATAAAACTCCCCTGGGCAACCTAGGACTATCTGGAGGTGGAGAGGGCCAAGGGAGGCCCCCTCCACTCACCCCAGTAGGCATAACCCAGGAAACAGAAGGCACAGATCACACTCCAGTGGGTCTGATCATTCTGATTCCTCAGTAGGCTCCAGTGCCTCTGCCTTGAGGAGGATGACTTCCCCTCAGAGGAGAGAGCACAAAGCTAGGATGAAGGAAGTCAAGCTTAGGATCAAGAGGCAAGAAGTTGCCCTTGCAAAAGAGACCCTGGCTCTTGAAAGAGAGAAAACGTTGTGTGAGCTAGAGCCCACTGGTGGCAGCACAGTACCTAGAGATAGGGAAAGGTCTTATGACCATAAAAACCTGAGCAAAATTGTCCCTCCCTACAAGTGTGGGGATGACATCCACAAGTGGATAACTGCTTTGGAGAGGGCCTGCAGAGTACAGCTGGTACCCCAGAGTCAGTGGGCAGCAATTTTGTGGCTCTCCTTTGCCGACAAAGGTAGAAATAAGCTCCTGACAGTTAGTGAACAGGATGCTGACAACTACAATGTCCTGAAGAATGCTCTGATAGATGGGTTTGGCTTAACCATTGAGCAGTACAGGTTGCTGTTCAGAGATACCCAGAAGACACAGACTCAGGACTGGACTGACTTTGTAGATTGTGCTACTAAGGCTCTGGAACGCTGGTTACTGGCAGTAAGGTTATACAGGATTGTATAATTTGATAATGAGAGAACAAATTCTTAACTGTCAGAACCAGTTATTGCATCAACACCTGATTTACTCTGATCTGACCTCTCCCCAAGAATTGGGTAAGAAGGCAGACAAATGGGTCAGGACCAGGGTGAAGCAGAAGGTACAGAACCAAGGTGGTGATCAGAAGAAGCAAGACCAAAAGGGTGGGGAGAAAGCAAAATATCAGAAGTCTTCTCATGGTCCCTAAAACGCTTATAATGGTGGGGGTTCCCAACCTGAAAAAAAGAAAGAAGGTCCCAAGAAACCATGGTGCAAAGTATGTAAAGTAAATACTCACTGGACCAGTGAATGCGCCAAGAAGGAGGCAGCTCCAGCCACCAT
This sequence comes from Lissotriton helveticus, assembly GCF_964261635.1. Taxonomy (NCBI): domain Eukaryota; kingdom Metazoa; phylum Chordata; class Amphibia; order Caudata; family Salamandridae; genus Lissotriton; species Lissotriton helveticus. The sequence goes on from NC_136068.1 coordinate 423,735,224, forward strand.
TGCCCCTAAGGCAACTGTTCCCCCTAGTACAGCTAATAGTGGTGGTTCTCAACAGAAGGGTGTGGTAGGGTTAACCCTGGGAACTGAGATGGATTCTGGCCTAGTCAGAATACCAACTCAAGCTGTTCTTGTCTGTGATGTGGACATGGCTATGTCCTCTACTGTGAGCCCCAGTAACTTGGGCAAGTACAGACAGACTCCTTTAATTAATAACAAAGTGGCTCAGGCCTGCAGGGACACATGTGCTAGTGTCACAATGGTGACACCCAGCTGTGTGGACCCTGGACAGATAATACTAGGTGACAATTACCTAGTGACCAATGCAAGCAATGTCACTACCACCCATAGTATGGCAGTTGTTAATTTCTCCTGGGGAGGGGTAACCGGCCTCAAAAGAGTTGTTATTAGATCAGATCTCCCTGTAGAATGTTTGCTTGGCAATGACCTAGAATCTTCAGTCAGGTCTGAAGTGGAGTATAGGACTCATGCAGAGATGTTAGGTATATCAGCACATGTCCTTGCTGTGACCAGGTCACAGGTCAAACATTGCAACACTGAACAGGCCCTGGATCCTGCAAAAATGGACCAGTTGCCTACCAGGAGGAGAAGCAGTAGGGTTAAGGCAGTGCCTTCCCCCATGCCTCAGGAAGAGGACCAGCCTTCTCAGGAAGCTGATTGTGAGACCCAGGAGGAAACTGTCCTACAAGAGCTTGAGCCTGATCAGGTTGAGTTTCTTGGGACGGGGAGACCCTCCAGGGCAGATCTGAAGCAGGCGCAGTTGGACTGCCCTTCTCTTGAACCCCTCAGACAGCTAGCTGCTGCTGAGGCTGCTGGGAATGCTAGTGGGACCCACAAAGTCTATTGGGATGATGGGCTCCTGTATTCAGAGGCTAGAGACCCCAAGCCTGGTGCTTCGAGGAGGTTGGTCATGCCTTTGGCATTCAGAGGCTTCCTTCTCACACTAGCCCATGATATTCCCCTTGCAGGACATCTTGGCCAGAACAAGACTTAGGACAGGCTTGTCCCTCACTTTCACTGGCCCCACATGTCAGAAGACACCAAGGAGTTTTGTCGCTCCTGTGTCACCTGCCAAGCCAGTGGCAAATCAGGTGGCACCACAAAGGCCCCCCTAATACCACTTCCTGTGGTGGGGGTTTCCTTTGAAAGAGTAGAGATTGACATTGTTGGACCAATGGATCCCCAAACAGCCTCTGGGCACAGGTTTATTCTGGTGGTAATGATCATGCCACCAGATACCCAGAAGCTATTCCCTTAAGGACCACAACAGCACCTGTTGTGGCAAGAGCCCTCCTGGGAGTTTTCTCAGGAGTGGGTTTTCCGAAGGAGGTTGTCTCAGACAGAGGTGCCAACTTCATGAATGGATATTTGACTGCAATGTGGGAGGATTGTGAAGTGCACTATAAGTTCACCAAGCCCTATCATCCACAGTGCAATGGTCTGGTGGAGAGATTCAACAAGCCCTTAAAGGGCATGATTAAGGGTTTACCTGAAAAGCTTAGGCGAAGATGGGACATCCTGCTGCCCTGCCTTTTGTTTGCTTACAGAGAGGTCCCACAGAAGGGGGTTGGCTAAAGCCCTTTTGAGCTTCTGTTTGGGCATCCTGTAAGGGGACCCCTTTGTCTGGTGAAGGAGGGATGGGAGTTACCTCTCAAACCTCCCATACAAGACATTGTGGATTATGTACTTGGTCTCCGCTCCAGGATGGCTGATTATATGAAAAAGGCATCCAAAAACCTTGAGGCTAGCCAGGAATTACGGAAAGCATGGCATGACCAAAAGGTTGTGCTGACTGTTTACCAGCCAGGACAGAAAGTGTGGGTGTTGGAGCCAGTGGCCCCAGCAGCTCTCCTAGACAAATGGTCTGGACCCCTCACTATTGTTGAGCAAAAGGGAGAGGTAACCTATTTGGTTGATCTTGGAACTCCCAGGAGCCCCCACAGGGTGCTTCATGTCAACAGATTGAAACCATATGTTGACAGTGCAGACATGGGCTTGCTCATGGCTACAGATGAGGGACAGGAGGAGGAGAGTGACCCTCTTCTCCTCCTGCTTTCTCAGAACCCGGATGATGGTTCAGTTGATGGTGTAGCCTTGGCAAGCAACCTCACTGACCAACAGCAACAGGACTGCAGACAAGTTCTACAGTCCTACAGACATATATTTTCTCTTACTCCAAGTCAGACTACCTGGTGCACTCATGAAGTGGACACTGGGGACAGTCTACCTGTTAAATGTAAGATTTAAAGGCAACCTGATCATGTCAGGGACTGTATAAGGACAGAGGTCCAAAAGATGTTGGAGTTGGGAGTCATTGAACCCTCAGAGAGCCCTTGGGCCAGTCCAGTAGTCCTGGTGCCTAAACCTCACACCCAAGATGGTAAGAGAGAGATGAGGTTTTGCTTGGATTACAGAGACCTTAATGCTGTCACTAGGACAGCTGCCCACCCAATACCAAGGGCAGATGAACTAATTGACAGATTGGCATCTGCCAAGTTTTTGAGTACATTTGACTTGACAGCTGGCTACTGGCAGATCAGACTAGCTGATGATGCAAAAGCCAAAACAGCATTTTCAACCCCAGGAGGACATTATCAATTTGTGGTAATGCCCTTTAATCTGACAAATGCACCTGCCACATTCCAAAGGTTGGTGAACCAAGTCCTCTCAGGTCTGGATGACTACTGTGCAGCATATCTAGATGATATTGCTGTCTTTAGCTCCACTTGGGAAGATCACGTGATCCACCTGAAGAATGTTTTGGAGGCCCTGCAAAAGCCAGGCCTAACTATCAAGACTACCAAGTGCCAGATAGGGCAGAGCAAGGTTGTATACCTGGGCTACCTTGTAGGTGGGGGTCAGGTTCAACCATTGGAGAGCAAGATCCAGACCATAAAGGACTGGAGTGATCCCACCACCCAGACACAGGTCAGAGCTTTCTTGGGCCTGACTGGGTACTACAGGAAATTTGTCAAGGGGTATGGTTCCATAGTGACACCCCTTAATGACTTCCAAGAAAATGCCAAAGAAAGTTCAGTGGACAGTAAGCTGTCAAAAGGCATTTGATGACCTGAAGCAGGCCATGTGCACTGCTCCTATTCTGCAAAGTCCAGACTACTCCAAATAATTTATTGTTCAAACGGATGCTTCTGAGATGGGTGTAGGTGCTGTTATTTCACAACTGAATAAAGATGGTCAAAACCAGCCAGTAGCTTTTATTAGCAGAAGGCTGACCCCTACAGAGAAACGTTGGTCAGCTATTGAGAGGGAGGGCTTTGCTGTGGTTTGGGTACCGAAGAAGCTGAGGCCATACTTGTTTGGTACTCATTTCAAGATTCAGTCAGACCATAAGCCCCTCTTGTGGCTAAATCAGATGAAGGGTGAAAATCCCAAACTGCTTAGGTGGTCCATTTCCCTACAGGGGATGGACTTTACAGTGGAACATAGACCTGGGACTGACCATGCCAATGCACTCTCCAGATATTTCCACTTACAACATGAAGACTCAACTGGTCAAGGTTAGTTTAATATCCCTGTGTTTGGTAGGGGGGGGTTGTATAGGAGAGTAGGGTCTGCTTTCTATGGTCACCCCCACTTTCTTGCTGTGATTCTCTGGTTTTTCGACTTTAATGTGGCTGTGGGCCTGCTAATCCGACCCACAGCCCAGCTGTTCTCTCTCTAAATTGATACCATGCACTTTAGGTGCATACCAGATTGGTTACTGGGTCACTCTTGTGAGCCCCTGTATAGTGTACCATAGGTACCAAGGGCATAGGTGCATCCAAGGCCTACCAGGGGCTGCAGCATGTATTATGCCACCCCTGGCTGGCCCTCCAAACTGACACCACAGGCTGATCACTCTGCTTGGGTAAGGTGGTGTAATCACCCCTTACTTAGATATAGTATATGTTGGACGTGACCCTTCTGGCAGGTTCACCCCTAAACATTTTGCTTTTACTTGTGACATGGTGTTAGTGATTTTGGGCTTCTGCGCACTTTACCACTGTGTCCCAGGGTAAAGTGCGTGCGTGCGTGTAGTGGGGCTGGCCTGCCCTCCCATAGGAATGCATGGGGAATGTATGTGTCCCTGGTAGTTCCTGATGTGTGGGGAGTGCAGGTGCGAGTTTGGTATGTGCGAACTCGTGAGAGTGAATGCTGCGCGATGATGTGTGCGGCTTTATTGTGTCTAGTGTGGAAGTGCTACTTCTAGAAGTTGGCCTGTCTGTGCATAAAAGGTAAATTGGCTGTCTGGCTTGTGATTGGCTGAGACTGGCTGGTGTGCCTGGTCCCATGAGTCAGGATGGGTCGGCCCCGGTGGTGAATGGGAGATCTGCATGTTAATGTGAGGGAGGGGTGCACCTGGGACCTGAATAGGGCTGGGCTTTCCCCACACAATGCTGGCTCCGCCCCCTGTGGTGCAACTGATGACCCTAGCCTGACTAGTGAATGGTGAGAGGGGCTGAGCATAACAGAGTGCTCCAAAACCAGCTGCGACTGGTTTTCCCCCACCCTGCAGGCACAGATAAAGGAATTTGGTGTATAAAAAGGGGCTGTGACCCCTTAGAAAAAGTTCTCTACCTGACCCTATCTTGAGGGGGGCCTGCTGCTGCTGGGCGCCAGGAGGACCGCCACTGGGACTGCCTCCCTGCTTGGAGGGCCTTGTGAGCTGGCCCCTGGGCCCAGCCTTTGCCCCCCCTGCCTTCATTTCTTTCTGGACTTTGTCCCTGGTGCTGGAGGACTTGGGTGGCCTGCTAGTGCCTAGGGAGTGCTGGCCTTCCCCTCAGAATAGCGTGTGGCACCGCTGGTGCGGCGATCCCTACTTTGAGGGATTCCCCGGCGTGGGGATCCCCCCTTTTGCTTTATTTCAGAGCAGGTGCCCACCCTGCATTTCGCCCACATTTGAAGCCATCCTAGCGGGTGCCTACCCCGCATTCTGCCCTGATCTGCGGCGCGGGTGCCTACCCCGCTTATTGCCGTACTTTTGCCGTATTACTAAATCCCTGGCAGGTGCCCACTCCGCCAGGAACCTTGTGCTGATTACCGGGTGCCTACCCCGGATTGACGCCGACAAAGAACTCATCACTTCGGGCCGCCGCTCTGCCCACGGCGACCCGGAAGTGCCCCAACCAGAAACCGGAAGCAGCAAGCAGCGGGAGCCTTCCCCGCGCTCCTGCGTGTGCCAAGGGAAACCCCGCGCTGTAGGGAGAAGTGCTGGGGGAGTACGGGAGCCTACCCCGCCTCCCAGGACATCCCGGTGCAGCGCGTGAGAGCCCCTGACTGCTGTGGGGGCCCAGCAGTGAGAGGAGAGCGTCTAAAAGTGCAGGTAGGGCTGCGGTGTTGAAGGAGAGCCCCGCGCTGCTTGAAGAGGGAGACCGGCAGAGTTTCCCGCCCCCGCAGCCGCCAGCGAGGTCCTGGTGAGTGAGATAGCCCCGACAGGAGAGCCAAGACGAGGAGCGCCCTTGAACAGCCGGTGAGTGGGGCCCCTGTGTTATATGGTGAAGAGGGGGGCATCGGGGCACATTGCCGGTGCCCTCCCCCCTCCCCCCATTGGTGCTGCTACCGTTTGGGGCCCTTTGTTAGCGAGTCCCCAGAGCGGGACTCCAGCGTTTAGGAAGGCATTGTTATTTTCGAGCCTGTGAGGCTCCTGCCCTGACTTTCTGGGCACAGGGCGTTTCAGCCCCTGAGAGGCCAGCTGGCCTGGGGGGACAGTTCTGGTGTTGTACCCTTGCGTGGGGTACATGTTTTTGGCCCTATGTGATCGTTGCGCAATTTGTAATGACCTGCCTAATGTAATTTCTGCATCATGTATAATGTCTTTGTGCCTATACCTCTGAATGTGTTTTTATGCTTAGGTGGTGGTTTTTCCTAGTATAGTTATACTAGTGAGTTCATGATTCCCTGCGTGATATTTTCCTACGGTGGTTAGGGTTGCGTAGGTGGTACTTACCTCTTGCCAGTGATTACTGGTTGTGTGCTACATTGGTTATTTGGTGCTACAATTGTTCTATGTCCTAAGTGCTAGTTCTACCAAGTGCTTATTCATGACAGTGGTCCATGTGGCCCTGTCCTGTACATATATCCCCTTTAAATTCCGCCCGTGCCTATGGCACATTGTAAAGTGTGTGTTTCCTATCTAATGTGTGTGGTATAATACAAAGGCTATTTTTATATATACCCTTGTGTGGAGTTCCTTTGTGGTGGGCCTTGGGTGTTTTTGCTGGGTGCGTGCGCTAATACTTAACCTACATTGCCTCCGGGATAAGCCTTACTGCTCGCGTCACGTTGCCTAGAGGGTGAGCAGGGGTTATCTTTGGCGTGTAACTCCCTTGCCCTGACTAGAGTGGTGGTTTCTGCCAGGCTTTGGCGCAAGCCTTAGCCAACCGGAAATCCCATTTCTAACAGTATCCCTATATCTACCTATATATATAGACACATATGCACCTATAAGTCACTCCTATGGTAGGCCTCGACAATCCTGGAGGCAGAGTACTTGGTTTTATGTGAGAGGGTCCCTTGCATGAGCTGAGCCCCTCTGCAGCTTTCGGAACCTTCTCCTTATAGCTGTTCTATGATATAGCCATACCATATACTCTTAAGTGCATTATAATCCTCACGGTTAATGCTAACTTTGGTTTGGCTTTATCAAAACATGTCGTGTAAGGTGTCACACACTTTGGAATACTACGCCCCCTGCCAATTCTGGCGGCGGGGGTAGCATTCCACCCTTCTAGAGGGAAAAGACATGTATGTTACTGCTTTACCCTAAAGGTAAACAGAGCCTCAGCATCACAAAAGGGATGCTGCTGCCACAGACACGAGTCTGACCACCTGGTGCTGGGGGAAACTCCAGCAAGGGACAATAGGTTTCCTGTCCAGGGAGGTGCCAGCACCCCCCCCACACAGGGGTTATGTGTATTGGGGCAGGGAGGGCTGCATTCAGTGAATGCATCTAGACACTGCCTGGGGCCCACAAGGTGCTCCATGCATAGCCGGGTTCAAAACAGTTGCTGGGGCACTCCAGCTCTTGCGCGAAACTGGACAAAGGGAAAGGGGTGTAACCCCCCCCCTTCTCAGTTCCACCCCTAGGAGGGACCTAGGCAGGTAATCCAGCCCCATAGCTTAGTATAAGTATAGGAGCTGTGTCCACAGGACTTTAGATTATCCTGGAAAGAAACTTTGATACAGAACTCTTGGACCTTCGACATTCTATTATGACTAGAAGACGGAAGACATCTCCCTTGTGGTCAAGGAGTGACCACCCTGTGCAAACAGGCACCACCAGTAACTTGCCGGTCTGCTTTGTCGATGCTCCCGCCGGAACCCAAAGACTCAGCGACAGAGGAACTGGACTCTCAGACTTCTCTAACTCCAACCCACAGCAAAGCTGAGACCCGTGGCGGACACGAGAGACGTGGGACCGGAAACCCTGGAAATCCTGCATTTTGCTAACAGCTCGACTACCGAGGTACCCTCGCAGTTGTGCATTGGGGTACGAAAAGCCCCAGACCCGAGCGCCATTTGCACCGAAGCTCAGCCCTCCACACTCCACGAGTGCCACGTTGGGCCCGCTCTTGCATTTCAGCTCGACGCGTCTTCCCGGTTCCTTGCCCGTTGGCTAGTGAGCCCGCTGAAGACTTTTCTATCAAACTAAACTGCTTTCCTGGTTGCTCCAGGCTTGCTCCAGCTTCCCTTCAAAGGAGAAGCGCCGCAGACCTTGCTGGTCTGCAACAGAGCCAATCTCGACATCCTGCGTGGGTTGCGGTTGCCAAGGCTTGTTGGGTCCAATCCGGATACTGACACCGCAGTCAACTAGATCCGTCGTGGGACAGCTCTAATCCAGCGCCTGGTCATCGTCGATGCCTCCTGGACCTCGTGGCTGAAGAGACAAGTTCACCTTCTACAAGTTCAAGCACGCAACATCGCCTGGCTCCTTCCTGGTCACTGGCTAGTGACCCAGACTCTGTTCCCTCTGCTTTCAGGTTCTTCACATCACTGATCCACCCAGACACTTTTCCTCTGGTCGCCTACAGCACTTCTTTGCAGCTCTCCATAGAAAACGACGACGAAACCCGACACCAAAAGGCACCTATGCACCAGTCTTCCCTAGGTGAGGTAACACGAGTACTCCGGTGCTCCCGTGGGTCTTGACTCTCGAAGTGTCCTAGTCTAAAGGGGTTTTATCATAGTCCATCCGGAAGTGTCCTTAAACAGTAACTTTGTAACTTCTTCGTTTCCCATTATAAGTCAATGGTAACTCGCAACTTTGTTTAGACACTGCACGCGTCTCCCGTGGGCCTCCTACTTCCCTACCCTTGGTTGTTTAGTGTAGCCCCAGCGATTCTACAGGCCCTAGGCCTGCTGTCTAACTCTCCCGTGGTTCTTCTACCACTTCTTTAGTATATGGTTTGTGAGGCCCCTAGGGCATAACCATTTGTGTAACTTATCGTATGCTAATTGAGTAACTTATGATGTACTTTGACCTCTGACCTCATAAAGAGTGCAGAGGGGTTGTGTTTAAAATAAATACATATATATTTGATATATACCTTGTGTGGTGTCCTTTCATTTGATATTCAAGGGATTATAATTAGTAAAACAGCTTGCTTCACATGCTCTCTGAAGTCTTAGCCTATGACTGCTGGTCCATGCTACCACTAGGATAGCTTGTCTATAGGTTGACTTTACAACCACCATCAGTAAGGGTCGATTAGTCTGGTGCAAGGTGCCCACTAGAATAGTGGACATCATATGCCAGGCTAACTTCTCACAATTGGGTCAGAGGCAGACCACTCTCTCTTCTCCAACCTGCCCACACAGTAGTGACAGATGTCACTCCTGGGATGGGGCGGCCATCTGGGAGAGGTGGAGATCAGAGATCTCTGGTCTCCGACTCCACTTCAACTTGCTAGAACTCTAAGTGATTTGTTTGCATTGAAAGCCTTTCTTCCTTCAGTCATGGGAAAGCTGGTTCAAGTGTTCACAGACAACACCACCACCATGTGGTTCTGCAACAAACAGGGCGGTTTGGGGGTCATGGACCCTTTGTCAAGAGGCCCCCGTCTCTGGACATGGCTGGAACAGCAGAGCACATCTCTAATGGTTCAACACCTGGTAGGTCCTCCGAACACCAGGACGTCTTTTTTTAACAGTGGGGTTTGGTTAGATCTGTTTGCTTCAGCTGAGAATGCTCAATGTCTGCAGTATCTGAAAGAAACAGTTAGTTATATATTCCTTACCTTAGAATTACCTCCAGGCCTCAGACTGGAACCGAAAAGTTTTTCAACAGCGTTACCTTTGCACGTCGGAAGGTGGTGTCGGTCGGATCAGCGTCTGTCATGTTCGCCGAGATGACGTCGCGGTAGCTACTTAGAAGCTGCCCTCTGGTCCTGACGTCAGTTCTTTCTCTTTCTGCGCCAGCCAGCGCAGATCAGGAGAGCAGTCCCTCAGTCGGAACTTTTTGAGGGACTTTTGTCGACGTCTTTTTGAGCCCTTGTGACTCCTGGTGCACATAGGGATGCCGGCTTCAAGGCTTGCGGTTCCTGTACCTGACTGATGTCGGTGACGGATCCGCACCGCATGTGCCTCTTTTTCCCGGAGCGCGACCACGATCCCAAGTCATGCTCCGACTGTCAGTCCATAGCTCCAAAGACTTTGTGGGAGTGGACCGGAAAGCTTCTTGAGCGCGAGGGAGATCGAGGGACTGGTCGCGGAGCCATCACCACTCGTCCTCTAAGACTTCGCACTCGGGACAGGTAAGTCGAAGCACAAGAAGTCGAAGAAGCATTGTTGCTCTTTGACTTCTTCCCGTTGGTCGGCTAACGCGACAAGGGATGCGGACGGTGCCTCTCCCCTGGCTCCGCATGCGGAGCCTGAAGAGCCAACTCAGAGTTTCCATCCCTTCCTGGGACCCGGAGCAAATCCTGCCCAGCTTCGTTATTTTACGAGGCGATGCATGCCATCTTTGGACAGCCCGAACCCGCCAGCAAGCCTTCAGGCCCCGTGGACTCAGTTGGTGGTCGTAGGCTTTCCCCGCCTGTGGCTCCGGCGCAACAGGCCTCCATGGATCCAGGCCTGGATCCGATCTGCGTTGGTTGACCTCATTACCTCTCCACCGGCGCCGCTTCCTTCGGCACCGCACCCACATTTGACGCAGGTCATGCCGCCCGCTGGCGTCAAACCCCGTCGTCCTTCCAGATGTGGACGCGGATCCGGACCGGTGTCGCCCGACGCCGGATCTGGCGCCAAGCGGGATTTTTTTGCCCATGTTCACTCCTGGGGTCCCTTTCAGGCCACATTGGCACCCAGAGGACGAGGACTGACCAGTTAGAATATGATCCGGACTGGAGAGAGGACCTGGGGATGCCAGTGGTCTTGATATCTCCCCTGACCTTGGCATGTTGTCTCCTCCTACCGTGGCAACAGAGGAGGAAGCATCATATGCAGTGGTGTTGCGTAGGGAGGCCGAGGCTGTCCACCTCTAACTCCCTACAGTGGTGGTCAGGACTAATATCCTGACATCCTTTGTGAGCAGGATACCACCGACTCTCTAGGCAGGATGATTTCCATGTCAATAACTCTTCGACGCTACGCCTGAATGAGATCGACTGGCTTTTCTTGGGATGTCCAGAATACCCTTATGGACATGCCCTTTGATGGCCGTTGCCTTTTTGGCGATAAAGCAGACAACGCTCTAGAGCGTTTCCAGTACTCACAGGCTACGGCCAAGTCCTTGGGCCTCTCCAGCTGCCCTGCGCAGTCTACTTTTCGCCCCTGTCATGGCTATGGAAGGGGTGCCCCCCTACATTCCGCCCAGAGCCACAGGCCGATGCAAGTTTCCCAAACTTCGCACGGCCGGGGTAGTGGTAACCACCGCCATTGTTCAGCGGGCCAGTCCACCAACCCCCTCTCTGCAGCAGCCTCCAAACCTTCCTAGTCCAACATTTCAGGCCCATCAAACACCAGTGGGTGACAGCATCTGCCATCACCTCCCTCACTGACGCACCATCACGTCGGACAGGTGGGTATTGCAGATAGTCCGAAGGGGCTACTCCCTCCCCTTTGAGGCTTCCCCTCCAGCCATGCCACCTCAGTACCATTGTATGTCGGAGGATCTTCTAGGCCTTCTCCAACAGGAAGTCATGGCTCTCTTGGCCAAGGGAGCCATCAACCACATTCCTAACCCAGAAGTAGGTTGTGGTTGTTATTCCCACTACTTTCTGTTACCCACGAAGGACAAGAGCCTGCGTCCTATCCAGGATCTCAGCAAAGTCAACCTCTTCATCCGGTAGGTCTTGTCTGCCCTCGACCCTGGAGACTGGTTGGTAGCATTGGACTTGCAGGACGCTTATTTTCACATTCTTGTCCTGCCGGCCCTCTGCCGTTACCTACAGTAGGTCACAAGCACTTTCAGTTTACTGTGCTCCCCTTTGGCCTTACCAGTGCCCCTTGGGTGTTCACAAAAGTGATGGTGGTGGTCACAGCTCATCTACGCAGATGATGGGTTCCAGTCTTCCCCTATTTCGACAACTGGCTGTTGAAGGTGGGCTCGCCCCAGACTGTCGTCTCCCACCTCCAGACTACGGCTGACCTCCTGCATTCGCAGGTGTTCTCCATCAACGTGCCAAAGTCAAACCTGACCACCTCTCAGAAGCTCCTCTTCATCGGGGTGGTTCTTGACACAACGCAGTTTCAGGTTTATCCTCCGGAACAGCGAGTCCGGGATATTCGGGCTATGATTCAGATCTTTCAGCCTCTATCCCGAGTTGCGGTCCGGATGACCCTGAGGCTTCTGGGCCTCATGACCTCCTGCATCCTGCGGGTTGATCATGCCAGGTGACACATGCAGGCTCTGCAGTGGGACCTGAAGTTCCAGTGGGCGCAGGGGAATCTATCCTATTGCGTCCAGGTTTCAGAGGGCACTGCATGACAGTTGCATTGGTGGCTCACGGACCAGGATTGGGTCAACAGCAGATCCCTCTCCCTTCCCCAACCAGAACACACAGTGGTGAAAGACATATCCCTTCTGGGATGGGGTGGCCACATGGGAGAGGCGGAGATCGGAGGCCTCTGGTCTCTGGCGGAGTCTGGGCTCCACTTCAACCTTCTAGAGCTTCGGGCGATCTGTCTTGCACTCAAAGCCTCCCTTCCCTCTGTTCGGGGAAGAGTAGTGCAGGTGTTCAGACAACAACACCGCCATGTGGTACTGCAACAAACAAGGCGGGTGGGGTCATGGACCTTATGTCAGGAGGCCCTCCGCCTCTGGACATGGCTGGAACATCAGGGCATATCCCTGGTGGTTCAACACTTGGCAGGTTCACTGAACGCCAGGGCGGACAAACTCAGCCGCAGGTGCATGATGGATTACGAATGGCGTCTTCACTTGGAGGTGGTGCAAGATCTCTTTTGGCAGTGGGGAGAGCCTTGGTTAGATCTATTTGCCACCGAAGAGAACGCGCAATGTCAGCAATTCTGCTTGTTGTAATTTCCAAGGCAGCACTCGCTAGGAGACACTTTTCATCGCGAGTGGAGTTGCGGTCTTCTATACGGCTTTCCGCTTACACCACTTCTGCCCAGAGTGCTGAAGAAGATCAAGTGCAACCGGGCCCAAGTAATTTTTGTGGCTCAGGATTGGGCACCACGGGTCTGGTATCCCGAGCTGCTCAACATGGCCATCGATCCTCCGATCAGACTGTCTGTTCTGGGGGATCTTCTGTCGCAGCAGCTAGGGACGGTCCTCCACCAGACCCTGTCAGTCTCCACCTCCTTGCGTGGATATTGAGCGGTGGCAGTTGACTTTATTTGACTTGCCTCTCGAAGTGTGTGATGTAATCTTGGCAGCCAGGCATCCCTCCACTAAGACGGTATACGCCTGCTGATGGAACACATTTGTGGCATGGTGCACAGCAAAGGCTGTGGGTCCCCTTTCTGCCCCTCTTTCAGAGGTTCTCTTGTTTCTCCTTTCTTTGGCCCAGCAGGGCTCTGCTCAGGGCGCTATCAAGGGCTATCTTTCGGCCATTTCTGCCTTTCTAAGGCTTCCTGATCAGCCTTCTTTCTTCAAGTCCCCAGTTGTAATTTTTTTCTTAAAAGTCATTACTCATCTCTTTCCTCCTATTCCCTTTGTAATGCCTCAGTGGGACTTGAATCTGGTCTTGACGTATTTGATGTACGCTCCCTTTGAGCCGTTTCACAACTGTCCTCTAAAACTCTCTTAGGACTGCATTCCTGGTAGCCATAACATCTGCCAGAAGAGGGAGTGAGCGCCAGGCTTGTTCATCCAAGCCTCCTTTTCTGGCTGTACGTCCGGACAAAGTTGTCCTAAGAACTCGTCCATCCTTTCTTCCCAAGGCGGTCACCTCCTTTCACATCGGGCAAACCATCACTTTGCCCACCTTCTTCCTGCCTCTGCATCCTTCTAAAGAGGTCTAAAGAGGAAGAGAAGCTCCACCGTCTGGACCCAAAACGTGCTCTTTCCTTCTATCTGGATTGCACCAAATAGTTCCAGGTGGATGACCAACTCTTTGTTGGCTACGTGGGCGCCAAGAAAGGTCGGGCCGTACACAAGCGGACCATTTCTAGATGGGTCATTTTGTGTTTTAAAGCCTGCTATTCTCTGGTCAAAAAGGAGCCTCCAGTGGGGCTACCCGCCCATTCCACCAGGGCAACGGCATCCACTACTGCTTTGGGATGAGTTCTTCTACATGACATCTGTCAGGCAGCTACGTGGGCTTTACTACACCCGTTTACAAAACACTGCTGTCTGAATAGCCAAATCCGGAGAGACGGCTTCTTTGGCCGTTCTGTTCTCCAGGACTTTCTGGTGTGATCTGAGTTCACAAACCCACCTCTGGGGTTGGTATTGCTGGGGTAACTATTCTAAGGTAAGGAATCTATAACTAACTGTTCAGATGAACAAGTTACTTACCTTCGGTAACAATATATCTGTAAGAAACATAGGTTAGTTATAGATTCCTTACCGCCCCACCTATCCTCTCCGTTCTGCAAACAGATTTCTAAGGTTAAGGATATCCTTTCAGGGCCCTAGTTTTGTGCACCAGTGGTCAGTGTCTTGCATGGCTCTGCGTTTCTGGCGTAGTCTGACGCCCAGGTGTAATTCTAAGGTAAGGAATCTATAACTAACCAATGTTTCTTACAGATATATTGTTACCGAAGGTAAGTAACTTGTTCATTTGTGTGTTGTTTCTTCAGATCATAGATCTCAACTTCAGGCGCATTGAGACTTCCGTGGAGTGATTTACCAACCGCTGACTATTTAGCGATATAGATGCAGCGTATGTAGACCTTAAACACTTCTTTATTTGCTTTTGTCTATTGATCCATGATTATTATGGAAAAACTCTGCTGTTTCTTCACCCACTTCTGCTCTGAAAATTAAGTCCAATAGTGCTTTTGATAGGGATCGCCACCTTAATATACAATGGGTTTAATTGTTGGGTGGGGAGGTTTAATTGTAGGGAGGACAGGTGCCTTGTTCAATATTGTCCCTGCTAGACAGCTGAATTTCTGTAGCGTAAGGGCCACGTTTCATGTTCCTAACCAGTAATCAATTCTGGAATATCCCTTTTGTACTGATGAACAGAGTGTAAAATCAGGGGACTGCCCTCATAGCCGCCACGGACGACACCCTGATTATCATGTGCAGAGGTCATACCGCTGCCTTTATCCTACTGAATCTTTCTGCAGCCTTCAACAGAGCCTCCCATCCCATCCCATCCCATCCTTATCCAAAGATTACATGAAGCCGGCATTCAGGGTTCTGCACTTATCTGGAATAACTCCATCCTGACAGGCCACATGCATTCGGTCGGTCAGCCTGTCCCCTTTCTCCTAGGATGCAGTCTATCTCATTGCCAGAGTTCCCCAAGGATCCTCCCTCAACCAGCTCAGTTCAATACCTGTGTGATCCCACTCTCCAGCACAATCTAATCCCCCATAATCAACATTATATCCTATGCTGAGGACACCCAGCTCATACTCTTCCTCTATGACAAGAGGCCAAATACCCAGTCCAATTTTCAGCCTGCATGACAGAAGTCGCCTGATGGACCAAAAATAACTGCCTCAAGGTCAACACTGTGAGAAGTTGGCCTGATATATAGTGCTCACTAGTCTAGTGATCACTGTGTATCATACCAAACAACCCTTATTGATGATTGGTTGTAAGTCAACCTTATAGACCAGCTATCCTAGTAGCATGGACACGAGCAGTCTTTAGGCTAAACTCTAGAGGGCGTGTTAAGCCAGCTGTTTTGCCATCACATATACCCTTTGAACACCAAGTGAAAGGACACCACACAAGTTGTTATGAAAATAAAGGATATTTATTTATAACAAGACTACCCTGAACTCTTTATGAGTCAGGGAGCTAAGCACAATACAAAACTCTTATGAAAATACTTCAAGTTGCACAATTTACACAAATGCCCGAGGGGCACAAAAAAACCATATACACAAAAAGTGGAATGCGAAATACTAGCAGGTAAGAAACAAGATCCAGAGGCTTCATGATCGCTAGGACTACACTACTGAACCCTAAGGTTAGGAGCAGGAGGCCTAGGGAGATCGGGTGCAGAGTGTGCACTCTCACGCGGGATGCGGGAAGAAGTCTATGGATGCTAGTGTTTCTAAAGTTACTGTTTCCGGACGAATCCGACTAGATAGACTGAAAACGAAAAAGGATCTGGACACCTGGATAGTGAACCTGCGCTGGAGCACCGAGCTACTCAAGTTACCTAGCCCAGGGGCTGCGGCTGCATAGGGTTCAAAAGACGTCGGGAATCCTCGTTGAAGTCTATGGAGCCTGAAAGAAGTTGCTGGCAGGCGACCAGTGAAGATGTTCGGTGTGATCCAAGGCTGGATCAGTGAAGGAGACGACCTGAAAGCAGAGGGGACTTAGTTCTTAATCACTAGCCAGTGATTAGGTGGGCACCAGGATGGCACCGGATGAAGTCACCTCGACCAGGTGAGTGGGCGACGCTGGACTCTGCAGTTACATGGGCTAGGAGGCGTTGTCGGCGTCCAGGCTGGAGGTGCGAGCTGTCCCACGAGGCTGTCGGCTGTCGGCGATGCTGGACTCAGGATTTGAGCAACAAACCTTGGCAAAGGCAAGCCCACGCGGTGGAGTCAAGATGGCGTCTGGAGTGGACCAGGAGGGTCCAGGGCACTTCTTGTTGGACAAGAAGCAAGGGCCAGTCTAGGGGACCTAGACCAGCGGTGAAAACGTCGTGGTACGTCGTCAAGAGGGTCACTAGCCAACGGGCAAGTGACCGGACAACGTGGCAAGCAGCAAAGAAGCAGAAGGGCCCCATGCAGATCTCGTGGATGCTGGGGGTCTGGACTTCGGTGCTGGAGCTGCTTAGGGTTAGGGCTTCTCAAACCCCAGTGCACTTACTCGAGGGTCTCTCGGGGGTCGTGCTGGTGAAGCGTCGTGCAGGTCTTAAAGATGGCCGGTTCCACGGGTCTCGTCACACCCACGAATCTCAGCTGGGCTGGATGATGTAGGTAGAGGTCAGAGATGGCAGGGAATCCGGGTCTCGTCGAGCTGGGCAGTCTTGATCCGGAGGATGGACGTGCAGCAAACCGCAAGAGCTTCGATGGTGCCTGCTGGTGCAGGGTGGCTACTCCTTAGCCACAAGGGAGAGTCTTCAGAAAAGTCAAGAGTTCCTTTCGTGGAAAGTAGTTCAAGATTCAGAATGATCTAATTTGGGAAGGGGGCCTGCTCCTACCTTTATCCAAAGAAAAGGGGCTGGCACGTGACTAGGTCCTGCCCTATGGGTGGGACCCGGAGGGGGGTGGTTACACCCCTCTCCTTTGTCCGGTCTCTCCCCAGCTCAGGGGCTGGGGTGCCCCAGGAACTGGTTTGAGCCGGCATATGCACAGTGAGCACCGGGGTGCCACTTGCAGTCACCTTCCTTTCAGCCCTGCCTACCTGGGATACACAAAATCCTGTCTGGGATGGTGCTAGCACCGCCCCTGACAGGAAACCCTTTGTCCAGGCCTCCGTTGCTGGAAGGACTCCCAGCAGCAGGAGGGCAGACTTGTGTCTCGGTGGCAGCATCCATTTTGTGAAGCTGAGGCTGTGTCTGACTTTAACCGGGGTTCACAGTTACATACATGTCGTGTCCCTCTAGAAGGGTGGAATGCTAACCCCGTCGCCAGAATTGGCGAGGGGTTAGTATTCCAATTCGTATGACACCTTACTCGACATGTTTTGATAATGCTATACCAAAGTTAGCACTTAACCGCGAGGATTATAATGCACTTAAGAGTATATGGTATAGCGTTATCATGGAACAGCTATTTGGACTTGGTTCCGCAAGCTGCAAACGGGCTCAGCTCATGCCAGAGCACCATCTCACATAATTCCAAGCACTCTGCCTTCAGGATTGATAAGGCCTGCCATAGGAGTGACTGATAGGAATATATGTGTCCATTTTAGGGTTAGATATAGGAATACTATATCTAAAGCAAAGGGTGTTTACACCACCTTGCCCCAGCTGTCGTGCAGCCAGTTGTGTCTGTTTGGGTGGCCAGCCAGGGGTGGCATAATACATGCTTCCGCCCCTGGTAGGCCCTGGGTACACCTATGCCCTGGATACCTAAGGTATGCTGTACAGGGACTGATAAGGTGGCCCAGTTCCAATTGGTAAAATGCACCTAAGGTACATGGTTGTAATTTAGAGAGAGAACAGCTAGGCTGTGGGTCTGATTAGCAGGCCCACAGCCAGGGAAAGTCGTAAATCAGTGAAGCAAAAAGCAAAAATCTGGGGTGGCCATGGGATTGCAGACCCCACTCTCCTACATAACCCCCCCCCAAACTTAGGGACATTAAACTAACCTTGACCAGGTGAGTCTTCTTGCTCTAAGTGGAAGTACCTTGAGAGACCATCTGCATTACCATGGTCAGTCCCTGGGCGGTGCTCCACGGTAAAGTCCATCCCCTGTAGGGAAATGGACCACCTAAGAAGTTTGGGGTTTTCACCCTTCATTTGATTTAGCCATAAGAGGGGCTTATGGTCGGTCTGAATCTTGAAGTGAGTACCAAACAAGTATGGCCTCAACTTCTTCAGGGCCCAAACCACAGCAAGGGCCTCCCTCTCAATAGCTGACCAACGTTTCTCTCTAGGGGTCAGCCTTCTGCTTATAAAAGCAATGGGCTGGTCATGACCATCAATATTCAGCTGAGATAGAACAGCTCCCACACCCAACTCAGAAGCATCTGTTTGGACAATGAAGATTTTGGAGTAGTCTGGACTCTTGAGAATAGGTGCAGTGCACATGGCCTGCTTTAGGTCATCAAATGCCTTCTGACAGCTGACTGTCCACTGAACTTTCTTTGGCATTTTCTTACTTGTCAGGTCATTAAGTGGTGTCACAATGGACCCATAATTTCTGACAAATTTCCTGTAATAACCAGACAGGCCCAAGAAAGCTCTGACCTGTGTCTGGGTGGTTGGAGGAGCCCAGTCCTTGATGGCCTGTATCTTGCTCTCCAGAGGTTGAACTTGGCCTCCACCTACAAGGTGGCCCAAGTATACAACTTGACTCTGCCCTATCTGGCACTTAGTAGCCTTGATAGTGAGGCCTGCCTTTTGCAGGGCCTCCAAAACTTTCCTCAGGTGGATCAGGTGATCCTCCCAGGTGGAGCTAAAGACAGCAATATCGTCTAGATAGGCTGCACAAAAGTCATCCAACCCAGTGAGAACTTGGTTCACCAACCTTTGAAAAGTGGCAGGGGCATTTTTCAAACCAAAGGGCATCACCACAAATTGGTAATGACCTCCTGGGGTAGAAAATGCTGTCTTGGCCTTGGCATCCTCAGCTAACCTGATTTGCCAATAACCAGCTGTTAGGTCAAATGTACTTAAGAAAGTTGCAGAAGCCAACTTATCTATCAGTTCATCTGCCCTGGGTATTGGATGGGCATCTGTCTTAGTGACAGCATTGAGACCCCTGTAGTCTACGCAAAATCTCATCTCTCTCTTACCATCCTGGGTGTGAGGTTTAGGCACTAGAACTACAGGACTAGCCCAAGGGCTCTCTGAGGGTTCAATGACTCCCAATTCCAACATATTTTGTACTTCTGTTTTTATGCAGTCCCTGACGTGGTCAGGTTGCCTGTAGATTTTACTCTTTACAGGCAGACTGTCTCCAGTGTCCACCTCATGTGTGCACCAGTTTGTCTGACTGGGGGTCAGAGAAAACATTTGCCTGAAGGATTGAAGGACTTGCCTACACTCCTTTTGCTGATGCTCAGAGAGGCTGTCAGAAAAGACTACACCATCTGCTGATCCATCATCAGGGTTCTGAGTGAGCAGGTCTGGGAGAGGGTCACTCTCTTCCTCCTGTCCCTCATCTGTGGCCATGAGCAAGCCCATGTCCTCCCTGTCAACAAATGCTTTGAGCCTATTCACATGAAGTACTCTGTGAGGGCTCCTGGGAGTTCCCATGTCAACCAAGTAGGTGACTTCTCCCTTTTTCTCAATGATGATGTGGGGTCCAGACCATTTGTCTTGGAGAGCTGCTGGGGCCACTGGCTCCAACACCCACACCTTCTGTCCTGCATGGTATACAGTTAGGACAGCCTTTTGGTCATGCCAAGCTTTTTGAAGTTCCTGGCTGGCCTCAAGGTTTTTAGATGCCTTCTCCATGTACTCTGCCATCCTGGAGCGGAGACCAAGTACATAGTCCACTATGTCAAGTTTAGGCTTTTTGAGAGGCAACTCCCATCCTTCCTTCACAAGACATAGGGGTCCTCTTACAGGATGCCCAAACAAAAGTTCAAAAGGGCTGTAACCAACCCCCTTCTGTGGGACCTCTCTGTAAGCAAACAGAAGGCAGGGTAAAAGGATGTCCCATCTTCGCCTAAGCTTTTCTGGTAACCCTTTTATCATCCCTTTGAGGGTCTTGTTGAATCTTTCAACAAGCCCATTGCATTGTGGGTGATAGGGCGTGGTGAATTTGTAATTGACACCACATTCCTTCCACATAGCAGTCAAGTATCCTGACATGAAGTTTGCACCTCTGTCAGAGATCACCTCCTTAGGGAACCCCACTCTGGAGAAAACTCCAACCAGGGCCCTTGCCACAACAGAAGCTGTAGTGGTTCTAAGGGAAATAGCTTCTGGATACCTGGTGGCATGATCCACTACCACCAGTATAAATCTGTGCCCAGATGCTGTTGGGGGTTCCATTGGTCCAACAATGTCAATCCCCACTCTTTCAAAGGGAACCCCCACCACCGGTAGTGGTATAAGGGGGGCCTTTGTTGTGCCACCTGATTTGCCACTGGCTTGGCAGGTGACACATGAACGACAAAAGTTCTTAGTGTCCTCAGACATATGGGGCCAGTGAAAGTGTGGGGCAAGCCTGTCCCAAGTCTTATTCTGGCCTAAGTGACCTGCAAGGGGAATTTCATGGGCCACGGTGAGAAGGAAACCTCTCAGAGACAAGGGGATGACCAGCCTCCTGGTAGCACCAGGCTTGGGGTCTCTTGCCTCAGAGTAAAGGAGTCCATCGTCCCAGTACACTTTATGGGCACCTGTGGCATTCCCTGCAGCCTCAGCAGCAGCCTGCTGTCTGAGGGGTTCAAGAGAGGAACAGTCTAAGTGTGCCTGCCTCAAGTCTGCCCTGGAAGGGCCCCCTGTCCCAAGAAACTCAACCTGTTCAGGCTCAAGCTCTTCTAGGACAGTTCCTTCTGGGGTCTTGGGATCAGTCTCCTGAGAGAGCTGATCCATCACCTGAGGCAGGGGGAAGAGTCAATCTTACCCCTACTGCTCTTTCTCTTGGGTGGTGTCTGGTCCATTGTTCCAGGATCCAGCACTAGTTCAGCTGGGCATTTCTTGGCCTGTGACCTAGTCACAGCAAGGACATGTGCTGACAAACCTAACATTTCCACATGAGTCCTATACTCCACATCTGACCATAAGGAGGATTCCAAATCATTGCCCAAAAGACAGTCCACAGGGAGGTCTGAACTAACAACAACCCTTTTGAGGCCATTTACCCCTCCCCAGGAGAAGTTAACGAGTGCCATACTATGGGAGGTAGTGGCATTGCTAGCATTGGTCACCAGGTAGTCTGCTCCCAGTATTACCTGGTCAGGGTCCACAAAGTTAGGTGTCACCATGGTGACACTGGCACAAGTGTCCCTGTAGGCCTGAGACATTTTTCCATTAATCAAAGGCGTCTGCCTGTACTTGCCCAGAGTACTGGGACTTATTGTAGGGGTCATATCCATGTCCCCAGTACAAACAAGAACAGCCTGAGTAGGTGTTCTGACTAAGTCAGAGCCCGCCTCAGTTCCCAGGGTTAACCCCACTATAGCCTTAGGAGGATTACTACCACTACTAACTGTACTAGGGGGTGCAGATGCCTTAGGGGCAGTAGTGGTAGGAGTTGGGCCTTTCTTGGTGCACTCACTAAACCAGTGAGTATTACTTTTGCAGTATTGGCACCATGGTTTCTTCTGACCATTCTTCTTCTTTTGGGAATTCTGGGACCCACCCTCTTTAGATTGTTGGGGCCCTGTTGAAGACTTCTGGTCATTTTGCTTATTCTCATTACCCTTGGGATCTGCTTTCTTCTGGCCACCAACCTGGTTCTGGTTCTGTTGCTTGACCCTTGTCCTGACCCATCTGTCTGCCTTCTTTCCCAATTCTTGGGGAGAGGTCAGATCTGAGTCAATAAGGTGCTGGTGCAACAACTGATTTTGACAATTACTTAAGATTTGTTCTCTCATAATTAGATTATACAATCCTGTGTAATCAGTAACTTTACTTCTCAGTAACCAGCCTTCAAAAGCCTTAGTGGCACAATCTACAAATCAGCCCAATCTTGAGACTGAATTTTCTGGGTGTCTCTGAACAGCAACCTGTACTGTTCAGTGGTTAAGCCAAACCCATCAATCGGTGTATTTTTCAAGACTTGGTAATTGTTAGCATCCTCAGCTCTAGTAGTGAGGAGCTTATCTCTACCTTTACCTTCAAAGGAGAGCCACAAAATAGCTGCCCACTGACTCTGGGGGATGCACTGGACAGTGCAGGCCCTCTCCAAAGCCGCATCCATTTGTGGATGTCATCCCCTTGTTTAAAGGGGGCACTATTTCACTCAGGTGTCTAGTATCAAAACTCCTGTCTTTATCCTTGGGGATATTGCTGCCACCAGTGGGGACTACCCCACTTAACTGTTGCTCTCTAGCAAAGGCAAGCTTCTCCTTGGCAAGGGCAAGTTCTTCCCTCTGAATCCTCAGATTAGCCTGTTTCATCCTTGCTTCATGTTCTCTCCTCTGAGGGGAAGTTACTCTCCTCTGGGGAGAGTTCATTCTCCTCTGAGCAGAGGCATGAGAGTGCACAGATCTATTGGAGTCCCTAGAATGAGACCTATCTCTTCTAACTCCAAAGTTAGGCCTGCTTAGGGTCAGTACTGGGGGTCCCCCAGATCCTTCCCTATGTAGGTCTAAGTTGGCCCTAGTAAGTCTGCTGACTAGCTCAGGACCATTGTCTGCCTCATCCTCAGAGACTTCCTCTTCCTCCTCCTCCTCTTCTACATCTTCTGTTTCAGGGAGGTTGGAGTCTGGGTCACCACGAGTACCTTCTAAGGGGGGCATGCTCCCATCTGTCTGAGAAGCTTTTCTAGCATCATATGTCTCTAAGAGACCTAACAGAAAAGGAGTGGTAGGGTTAGAACCCTGTTTTAGTTTCCTGGAGGTACACAATTGTCTCATCTCCTGGAAGCTAAGGGCTGCATATCTGGAAGTGACCTGTGGAGGGTCAACAACCACAAGGGGAGTCTCTGAAGACTCTCCATGGGTAGACATGCTTCTAGTGTGGTGTAAGTGATGCACCTACCTACACTATGGGTTTACCTACTGATCCCTTGCTAAGAGTTGTAGTCAGGGTGTGCTAAGCCCTGTTACACTACAACAGCTGGTTCAGTAGAACTCAGAGTATTCTAAGTTAAGTTATATGTACCTGGGTACTTATGTGATCTTTCATTTGATATTCTTAGGATGCGTGCGAGGTAAAACAACAGCAAGCTCAAATCCCAACCGCTGCACACCAATGTGAGAAGTTGGCCTGATATATAGTGCTCACTATTCTAGTGATCACTGTGTATCATACCAAACAACCCTTTTTGATGATTGGTTGTAAGTCAACCTTATAGACCAGCTATCCTAGTAGCATGGACACGAGCAGTCTTTAGGCTAAACTCTATAGGGCGTGTTAAGCCAGCTGTTTTACCATCACATATACCCTTTGAACACCAAGTGAAAGGACACCACACAAGTTGTTATGAAAATAAAGGATATTTATTTATAACAAGACTACCCTGAACTCTGTATGAGTCAGGGAGCTAAGCACAATACAAAACTCTTATGAAAATACTTCAAGTTGCACAATTTACACAAATGCCCGAGGGGCACGAAAAACCATATACACAAAAAGTGGAATGCGAAATACTAGCAGGTAAGTAACAAGATCCAGAGGCTTCATGATCGCTAGGACTACACTACTGAACCCTAAGGTTAGGAGCAGGAGGCCTAGGGAGATCGGGTGCAGAGTGTGCACTCTCACGCGGGATGCGGGAAGAAGTCTATGGATGCTAGTGTTTCTAAAGTTACTGTTTCCGGACGAATCCGACTAGATAGACTGAAAACGAAAAAGGATCTGGACACCTGGATAGTGAACCTGCGCTGGAGCACCGAGATACTCAAGTTACCTAGCCCAGGGGCTGCGGCTGCGTAGGGTTCAAAAGACGTCGGGAATCCTTGTTGAAGTCTATGGAGCCTGAAAGAAGAAGTTGCTGGCAGGCGACCAGTGAAGATGTTCGGTGTGATCCAAGGCTGGATCAGTGAAGGAGACGACCTGAAAGCAGAGGGGACTTAGTTCTTAATCACTAGCCAGTGATTAGGTGGGCACCAGGATGGCACCGGATGAAGTCACCTCGACCAGGTGAGTGGGCGACGCTGGACTCTGCAGTTACACGGGCTAGGAGGCGTTGTCGGCGTCCAGGCTGGAGGTGCGAGCTGTCCCACGAGGCTGTCGGCTGTCGGCGATGCTGGACTCAGGATTTGAGCAACAAACCTTGGCAAAGGCAAGCCCACGCGGTGGAGTCAAGATGGCGTCTGGAGTGGACCAGGAGGGTCCAGGGCACTTCTTGTTGCACAAGAAGCAAGGGCCAGTCTAGGGGACCTAGACCAGCGGTGAAAACGTCGTGGTACGTCGTCAAGAGGGTCACTAGCCAACGGGCAAGTAACCGGACAACGTGGCAAGCAGCAAAGAAGCAGAAGGGCCCCACGCAGATCTCGTGGATGCTGGGGGGCTGGACTTCGGTGCTGGAGCTGCTTAGGGTTAGGGCTTCTCAAACCCCAGTGCACTGACTCGAGGGTCTCTCGGGGGTCGTGCTGGTGAAGCGTCGTGCAGGTCTTGAAGATGACCGGTCCCACGGGTCTCGTCACACCCACGAATCTCAGCTGGGCTGGATGATGTAGGTAGAGGTCAGAGATGGCAGGGAATCCGGGTCTCGTCGAGCTGGGCAGTCTTGATCCAGAGGATGGACGTGCAGCAAACCGCAAGAGCTTCGATGAAGCCTGCTGGTGCAGGGTGGCTACTCCTTAGCCACAAGGGAGAGTCTTCAGAAAAGTCAAGAGTTCCTTTCGTGGACAGTAGTTCAAGATTCAGAATGATCTAATTTGGGAAGGGGGCCTGCTCCTACCTTTATCCAAAGAAAAGGGGCTGGCACGCGACTAGGTCCTGCCCTATGGGTGGGACCAGGAGGGGGGTGGTTACACCCCTCTCCTTTGTCCGGTCTCTCCCCAGCTCAGGGGCTGGGGTGCCCCAGGAACTGGTTTGAGCCGGCATATGCACAGTGAGCACCGGGGTGCCACTTGCAGTCACCTTCCTTTCAGCCCTGCCTACCTGGGATACACAAAATCCTGTCTGGCATGGTGTTAGCACCGCCCCTGACAGGAAACCCTTTGTCCAGGCCTCCGTTGCTGGAAGGACTCCCAGCAGCAGGAGGGCAGACTTGTGTCTCGGTGGCAGCATCCATTTTGTGGAGCTGAGGCTGTGTCTGACTTTAACCGGGGTTCACAGTTACATACATGTCGTGTCCCTCTAGAAGGGTGGAATGCTAACCCCGTCGCCAGAATTGGCGAGGGGTTAGTATTCCAATTCGTATGACACCTTACTCGACATGTTTTGATAATGCTATACCAAAGTTAGCACTTAACCGCGAGGATTATAATGCACTTAAGAGTATATGGTATAGCGTTATCATGGAACAGCTATTTGGACTTGGTTCCGCAAGCTGCAAACGGGCTCAGCTCATGCCAGAGCACCATCTCACATAATTCCAAGCACTCTGCCTTCAGGATTGATGAGGCCTGCCATAGGAGTGACTGATAGGAATATATGTGTCCATTTTAGGGTTAGATATAGGAATACTATATCTAAAGCAAAGGGTGTTTACACCACCTTGCCCCAGCTGTCGTGCAGCCAGTTGTGTCTGTTTGGGTGGCCAGCCAGGGGTGGCATAATACATGCTTCCGCCCCTGGTAGGCCCTGGGTACACCTATGCCCTGGATACCTAAGGTATGTATGCTGTACAGGGACTGATAAGGTGGCCCAGTACCAATTGGTAAAATGCACCTAAGGTACATGGTTGTAATTTAGAGAGAGAACAGCTAGGCTGTGGGTCTGATTAGCAGGCCCACAGCCAGGGAAAGTCGTAAATCAGTGAAGCAAAAAGCAAAAATCTGGGGTGGCCATGGGATTGCAGACCCCACTCTCCTACAAACACTGACAAGATCGAAGTAGTAATCTTCACCAAAGACACCTCACTCTGGGACACCACCTGGTGGCCCGCCATACTCTGACCCACACCTCCCAGCAACCCACTCGAGGACCTTACAATAGTAATCAACAACCATCACACTGTGACCGGCCAAATGTACACAATATATGTCTCCTGCTTCCAAACACTCAAGATGCTCAAGAAGATCTTCAAATAGCTCCCAACCAACACTCGCATAACTGTCACACAAGCTGTCATCACTAGTAAGCTGGACTACAGTAACACAATCTGCTAGTATCAACACTGAACTGATCAGAGGACTCCAGACCATACAAAACACAGTGGCCAAGCTCACCATCAACCTTCCTCCCTGCACCTCAAAGAGCTCTACTGACTCCCAATCCACAAACAAGCAGTCTACAAACTCCTCACTCACACTTAAAAAGACTTATAGATTATTGGCCCCATATACCTCAACAACCACATAAACTTCCACAAACCTATCAGACACAATCCGCTCAGCCGGAATCCTACTCTTACTCACTAGGGGAATATGCAGAACCATATCCAGTGGCCATGCCTTTTACCTCACTCCTAAAGTCTGGAACAACCTGCACCTGCCTATCAGAGTGGCATCCTCAGTTCCTGAAGTCTGCATGAAACTGAAGACCTAGCTTTTCACCTAGCCCAAGCTTGGCCCATTCAGTTCCTGCTTCAGGATACCATCCCTGGTGACATGTGCACTATGCAAATACATATATCATGACTTAATGATAGGTGCCTATGTTGCCAGATATCTATTAGGCATTATTTGCTCACAATTTTGTACATTTGTTTTGTGCCACCTAAAAGTCCTCTGTGTGTGTTTTTTTAGGTCTCTTTTGGTCGGGGTTTAAGATAGGGTTGATGTCCCTTCTCCAAATCACTGTTCTGGGGGTCAAGATCATTGTATAGTCTATGGAGATTGTCCTAGAATGTCTAGTGAGCAATAGTGGGTCCAGAAATGTTAAGGACTATCTGTAAGCCTTCTAAATCACCCTGAAGGATTAAGTACCTGCTCTTTGGGTCTGGGAAGGTTCAATTGTTTTTTCAACAGCAGTCGCCTCCTTAACCACACCATCAAAACATGTGCACTATAAGATACATAAAATTATTGGCCACCCATTTTAGACGTTCTGGGTTCAGTTTGATAAATTGAATGCATTTCTTGCAAAATTATTTGTCTAGCTTGTTTTCTGTGGAAGTGTTGAGACCCTGCTGGACTTGCATGTATCTCTTAGTCACAGCTCCATCCATGCTATCAGACGGAGACATAGATACTATACTTCTGAGTCAGTTTTGATGACTCTAATTCAGTATCCAGAGTGTACACCTGCTCCTTGGGATCTTAGACTGAGTGTAAAGCTTAGGGATTTTTATGTCTGTGCTTGCAATTTCTTAATTAGACTGGCATTCTCTGCCCTCCCCGCTCCCATACTGATTACTCCCAACTATCTTTGTCTACGTTCTTGTCACCCATGTAGGAGAGTAGGGTCTGCAATCCTATGGTCACCCCAGATTTTTGCTTCACTGGTTTACGACTTTCCCTGGCTGTGGGCCTGCTAATAAGACCCACAGCCTAGCTGTTCTCTCTCTAAATTGACATCCATGTACTTTAGGTGCATTTACCAATTGTTATTGGGACACCTTATCCGCCCCTGTACAGTGTACCCTAAGTACCCAGGGCATAGGTGAACCCAAGGCCTACCAGGGGCTGAAGCATGTATTATGCCACCCCTGGATGGCCAGCTAAAACAGACACAACTGGCTGGTAAGACAGCTGGGGCAAGGTGGTGTAATCACCCTTTGCTGTAGATATAGTATACCTATATCTAACCCCAAAATTGACACATATACTCCTATCAGTCACTCCTATGGTAGGCCTTATCAATCCTGAAGGCAGAGTGCTTGGAATTATGTGAGATGGTGCTCTAGCATGAGCTGAGCCTGTCTACAGCTTTTGGAACCAAGTCCTTTAGCTGTTTTCATGATAACGCTATACCATATACTCTTAAGTGCATTATAATCCTCGCGGTTATTGCTAACTTTGGCATAGCATTATCAAAACATGTCGAGTAAGGTGTCATATGAATTGGAATACTACCCCCTCGCCAGTTCTGGCGACGGGGGTAGCATTCCACCCTTTTAGAGGGACATGACATGTATGTAACTGTGAACCCCGGTTAAAGTTAACTCGAGCCTCAGCATCACAAAATGGATGCTGCCACCACAGACACAAGTCTGACCTCCTGCTAATGGGAGTCCTTCCAGCGAGGGAGGCCTGGACAAAGGGTTCCTGCCTTGGGAGGTGCTAGCACCACCCCAGACAGGATTTTGTGTATTAGGTAGGACAGGCCTGAAAGGAATGAGACATGCCTGGGGCACACAAGGTGCCCTGTGCATACACCGGTTCTAACCAGTTGCTGGGGCACTCCAGCCCCAGCTCTGGCGCGAAAACGGACAAAGGATAGGGGGTGTAACTACCCCCCTTCCTGGTCCCACCCAGGGGAGGGACCTAGTCACTAGTGCAGCCCCCTTTAGGAGAATAAAGGTAGGAGCTGGTCCCATTCCAAATTAGATTATCCTGAACAACTTTTACAAGAAGAAACTCTGGACTTAAACGTTCTGCTCCACAGAAGACTGAAGAATCTCCCTTGTGGGCAAGGAGTGTCCACCCTGCAACTGCAGGCACCATCAAGCGTCCTAGTGGTCCACTTTGTCGTCCTTCCTGCCGGATCCAGACTTCAGAGCCTGACGAGACCCGGACTCCCAGACCTCTCCGACCTCTACCCACATCTGCAGCACAGCTGAGATCCGTGGGTGCGACGAGACACGTGGGACCGTCCATCTTGAAGAGACTACACTTTGCTTCCAGCACGACTTCTGAGGTATCCTCGAGAAAGTGCTTTGGGGATTGAGAAGCCCCAGCCCCGAGCAGCTCCTGCACCGAAGACCAGCCCTCCAGCATCCACGAGATCTGCGTGGGGCCCTTTTGCTTGATTGCTGCTCGACATGTCTGGTCATTTGCCGGCTGGCTAGTGACCTCCTAGACGACGATCCAAGAAATCTACACTGCTGGTCTGGTTGCTCCAGACTGGCCCTTGCTCCCTTCTTAAAGAGGAGCACCCCGGACCCTCCTGGTCCACTCCAGACGCCGTTTCCACTCACCGCGTGGGTTGCCTTTGCCAAGGCCTGTTGACTCCACATCCGGATCCAACACCGCCGACAGCGAGAGCCTGCGTGGGATAGCTCGTGCCTCCATCCTGGTCGTCGAAGACACCTCCTGGTCCACGTGGCTGCAGAGACAAGCGTCCACTCTTCACCTGATCGCGACAACAGCATCTGGTTCCCTCCTGGTTCCACACCGGTTACTGGCTAGTGACTTTGAACACTGTCCCCTCTGCTTTCAGGTCCTCTTCTTCCTCGATCCACCCGTGGATCGCACCGGACATCTTCCTCCTGGTCGCCTGCAGCATCTTTCTTCAAGGCTCCATTGACTTCGACGCGGAAACCCGACACACTTTGACACCTATGCACCCGCAGCCCGTGGGTGAGGTAACAAGAGCATTTTGGTGCTCAAGGGTAGATTGACTCTCCTAGTGTCCAGGTATCCAGTCGTTTTAGTCGTAACTAGCAGGAACTGTCTTTTACTTACCTTTTCGTAATTTGTTCTGCCCATTGACTTTGTTCCGCATCCCGCGTGTGAGTTCACACTCTGCACACGCGTCCCGTGGGCCTCCCTTTACTTACCTACGGTTAGGGTAGGGTAGTCCCAGCGAACCTACAGCCTCTGGGCATCTTCATTTTCTAAATCGTTCTACTTAACCCATTTACTTAGTATATGGTTTGCCGTGCCCCTAGGGCACCAATGTAATTTTGTGCAACTTATTGTATTTTTCCTAAGAGATTGTCATGTGCTTAGCGCTCTGACCTCATAAAGAGTTCAGAGGTGTCTGTTATTAATAAATATACTGTTTATTTTTATAACAACCTGTGTGGTGTCCGTTCATCTGGTATTCAAGGGGTTATATGTGGTAAAACAGCTGGCTTCACATGCCAAAAGAGTTTAGACTAAGACTGCTCTGTCCATGCTACCATTAGGATAGCTGGTCTATAAGGTTGACTTACAACCAATCACCATAAGGGTTGTTTGGACCGATACAAGGTGATCACTAGAACTAGTGAGCATCATATATCAGGCCAACTTCTCACAACCCATACCCAACATTGGAATTCCCAAATCAAGCAGAGCACGGAGGTTGCATTGGCACACATTTTAAACCTCTGTATCTGAAAGAAACAGGTTAGTATTAGATTCCTTACCTTAGAATATCCCCAGGCGTCAGACAGGATCCGGACATTTTTGCGTAGCAGTACCCTTGCGCGTCGGTAGGCGTTGTCTGCGGCTCCGCGTCCGTCGTCGGCGTCGTGGGCGCTGTGATGACGTCGTCGAAGTACTTAGATGCCGCCTCCGCTTCCGCTTTACGATCCTTTTTGATCATTCTTCGAGTCTTCGACTCCGAACGCTGCCTGTAGGGATGCCAGGTTTTAAACCTTGTGAGGATTGCGACTGACTGATGTCAGTCACGGATCCTCACCGTCGGTGTCTCCACTGTCTGGGCGTCGATCATGACGACAAGACCTGCTCCGACTGCCGGGCCCTGACTTTGAAAGATAGGCGGGAGCGTTCCCGCAAGCGACTCGAGCTCTGGCACTGGACCCCGCTCCATGAGAGGTCCCGGTCTGGACGGAGGTAGAGGGACCGGTCGCGGGAGCAGAGCCACCCTAGCTCCGGGAGTCAACATCACTCCTCAGGGTCGAAGTCGTCAGGTAAGCAGAAGAAGTCGAAGAGACGTTATCGCTCTTCCGACTCCCCCCGACGCTCGCGCGACACGGCCGGGGGTTCGGGTGACACCGCTTATGCGGCTCCGCCGGAGTCGCGGGTGTCGCGTCCGGCCCCACACCCTCCGGTCCATGGGCCATACGCGACGCCAGAGGAGATCGAACGTTTTCTCATGGCCATGAGGTCTCTCACTCCTCCGACGGGCTCCGCGGCGCCTTCGGGCCCAGCGGACCCGTCTGGGGGCCCTAGCGGGTCGATGGCTTCGGCCCCTACGCCGCCGGCGCCTTCGGGCTCGGCGTCGCAGGGCCCCGCTGGATCTGCTTCTGGATCCGGGTCGTCGCCGGTTGACCTAACGACCTCACCGGCGCCCGTCCCTCAGGTGTCACCTCCGGCGCCGTCTTCGGGTGACGCCGTCCCCGATGCCTCCATCGATCCGGCGCCGCTCTCGGCGTCGACTGGGGAGTTATACTTCAATGAACCGGCCCCATCATTTGACAACCCTGCGTACCAGGAGATGGGTGATGAGGAGAATTGGAAGGGGTCAGAGGACCCTCTGACACGGGAGTGTCAGTCCCAGGAGGACTGGACAGGTGGACTTGGGGATGCTAGTGGTCTGGACATCTTGCCAGACACTGGTTTTGTCTCACCTCCTACCGTGGCTACGGAGGAGGGGGCAACCTACAGTGTGGTGCTGATGCGGGCGGCCAAGGCCTTGGGCCTTGAACTCCCCGTCGCGGCCGTGAGGACTAACCTCCTCACTGAGGTCCTTAAACCGCAGTCAAGCTCGGTTGAGCCTCTGCTGCTGTTTAATGAGGCCTTGACCGACGTTCTTTTGGGCACTTGGTCCAGGCCCGCTACAGGTTCGCCTGTAGATAGGAACGTGGCCAGACGCCACCGCCCGGCCCTGGGCCACCCTTGTTTCCTGTCCACCCACCCCTGAGAGCCTGGTGATCCAGGCCTCCAATTCCCTGACCGCATTCCCGTCGGCTCCACCTGACAGGGAATCCAAGAGGTATGAGCAATACGGCAAAAATGTATTCTCCTCCCTGAGTCTAGGGCTGCGGTCTTCCAACACTGCATGCCTCTTGGGTTGCTACACCCACTCTCTGTGGGATACGGTCGCGGACGTGCTGCCAGAATGCCCGTTGGAGGTACGGGCTAAACTCGGCCAAGCCCTTGTGGAAGGCAGAGATGCGGCAAGGTATTCTATCCGGTGTGGGCTGGATACCACCGACTCACTGGGCAGAGCGATGGCAACAACGGTGGCGATTTGTCGCCACGCCTGGTTGAGGTCCGCCAACTTCTCGGCAGATGTCCAGAATACACTCATGGACATGCCGTTTGATGGCCGTCGCCTTTTTGGCGACAAGGCAGACCATGCGCTTGAGCGCTTTAAGGACTCCAGGGCTACGGCCAGGTCCTTGGGCCTCTCGGCCCGCACCAGCAAATGGGTGCCTTTCGCTCCTTTCGTGGCCAAGGGAGGGGCGTCCCCACACGGGCTGCCAGACACGCACCACAGGGTAATACCCAACGCGGTGGCAGCTGTGGAATCTGCCGTGGTAGCGGTAGGGGGCAACGGCGAGGTCAGTCCACACCTTCCCCCTCAGCATCCTCTTCAAAACCCTCATAGTCCGTGCTTTCAGGCCCATGTGACGTCAGTGGGGGCAGGGTTCGCCATCACCTCCTCCACTGGCGCACTGTCACATCGGACAAGTGGGTGCTGCAAATCATCCGAAGGGGCTACTCCCTCCCCTTCGAGGCGACCCCTCCAGCCATGCCACCGCAATACCACCGCGTATCGGGGGATCATTTGCGACTTCTGCAGGAGGAAGTTACGGCCCTCTTGGCCAAGGGGGCCATCGAGCACGTTCCTGGGCCAGAAGTAGGGTGTGGCTGCTACTCCCACTACTTTCTGGTACCCAAGAAGGGCAAAGGGGGCCTACGCCCTATCTTGGATCTACGGAACGTCAACGGCTTCCTCCGGAAGGAGAGGTTCAAAATGCTGACTCTGGCTCAGGTCTTGGCTGCCCTGGACCCAGGAGACTGGATGGTAGCGTTGGACTTGCAGGACGCTTATTTCCACATCCCCGTCCTGCCGGCCCACCGGCGCTACTTGCGGTTCACGGTTGGCCACGAGCACTTTCAGTTTACCGTGCTCCCCTTCGGCCTTACCAGCGCCCCACGGGTGTTCACGAAGGTGATGGCGGTGGTCGCAGCTCATCTGCGCAGGTTAGGGGTTTCAGTCTTCCCCTACCTCGACGACTGGTTGTTGAAGGCGGGCTCGCCCCAGACAGTCATCAGCCACCTCCAGACGATGGCAGACCTCCTGCACCAGCTGGGGTTTTCCATCAATGTGCCGAAGTCACACCTGTGCCCCTCTCAGAAGCTCCTCTTCATCGGAGCGTTTCTCGACTCGGCGCAGTTTCGGGTTTATCCTCCCGAACAGCAGGTCCGGGATATTCAGGCCCTGATTCCACTCTTTCAGCCTTTATCCCGAGTCTCGGTCAGGTTGACGCTGCGGCTTCTGGGGCTGATGGCCTCCTGCATCCTTCTGGTGCATCACGCCCGGTGGTGGATGCGGCCTCTGCAGTGGGACCTGAAGTTTCAGTGGGCCCAGCATCAGGGCAACTTGTCCGACTGTGTCTTGATCTCGGAGGGTACTGCAAGACAGTTGCAGTGGTGACTCACGGACCGCGATTCGGTCAGCGGCAGATCCCTCTCCCTACCCCAACTGGAGCATGTAGTTGTGACGGACGCGTCCCTCCAGGACTGAGGGGGACACATGCGAGAGGCGGAGATCAGAGGCCTCTTGTCTCCGGCGGAGTCCCAGCTCCACATCAACCTTCTGGAGCTGCGGGCGATCCGACTTGCACTGAAGGCATTCCTCCCCTCTGTCCGGGGGAGTGTAGTGCAGGTGTTCACGGACAACACCACCGACATGTGGTACTGCAACAAAAGGGGGCGGGGTGGGGTCGTGGACCCTATGCCAGGAGGCTCTGCGCCTCTGGCAGTGGCTGGAACATCAGGGTATGACCCTGGTGGTTCAACACCTGGCAGGTTCTCTGAACGCCAGGGCGGATGAACTCAGCCGTCGGTGCATGATGGATCACGAATGGCGTCTGAACTCTGACATGGCGCAAGGCCTCTTTCATCAGTGGGGAGAGCCTTGGTTAGATCTATTCGCCACAGAAGAGAACGCGCAATGTCATCAGTTCTGCGTGTTGGAATTTCCAAGGCGGCACTCGCTCGTAGACGCTTTTCGTCGCAAGTGGAGTTGCGGTTTATTGTACGCCTTTCCGCCTATACCACTTCTGCCCAGAGTGCTGAAGAAGATCAGGCGCGACCGGGCCCAGGTTATCCTTGTGGCTCTGGACTGGGCATGAAGATATTGGTATCCAGAGCTACTCAGCATGTCTGTCGATCCCCCAATTCGTCTGCCTCTTCAGGAGGACCTTCTGTCGCATCAGCAGGGCATGGTCCTCCACCCGAACCTGTCCAGTCTCCACCTCCAAGCTTGGAGATGGAGCGGCGACAGTTGAAGCCATTTGACTTGCCTCCTGAAGTCTGTAATGTCATTCTGGCAGCCAGGCGTCCCTCCACAAAGTCGGCATACTCCTGCAGGTGGAACAGATTTGTGGCATGGTGACCTCTGTGCCTCTGGGCCGGTCACTCCTCCACGCACTGCGCACACTCCCCGTGGGTGTGCCCTTGCTGCCCCGTTCCCGCCGCTGCTCGCAGCTGTGCCCCTGACCACGAGGCGTGGTCTCTGCTTCTGGAGCGCAGCGCCGCTTACTGCTGCCTGCGTGACCTTTTTGTTCCTGCCTCTGCACTCTCGTCTGTCCCCCTGTGTTGGGGCTGCTTTCCCCCGCTTTGCCCTGCCTTTCATTCTTCTTGTCAGTCTCTTGCCCAGTCCGCCGTTTTTCCCGCCGTTTTTCCCGCTGTGCCCCCGCCACCTCCCCGCGCCCCGCCCCCTCCACCTGGAGCCTTCCCATTCGCCGCCCCGCTCCCGCCTCCCAGCTGCCCCTCCCTCCCACTGGAGCATATAGGGAGGAGTGCACGCAGTGGTGATCTGTGACCTCTGTGCCTCTGGGCCGGTCACTCCTCCACGCACTGCGCACACTCCCCGTGGGTGTGCCCTTGCTGCCCCGTTCCCGCCGCTGCTCGCAGCTGTGCCCCTGACCACGAGGCGTGGTCTCTGCTTCTGGAGCGCAGCGCCGCTTACTGCTGCCTGCGTGACCTTTTTGTTCCTGCCTCTGCACTCTCGTCTGTCCCCCTGTGTTGGGGCTGCTTTCCCCCGCTTTGCCCTGCCTTTCTTTCTTCTTGTCAGTCTCTTGCCCAGTCCGCCGTTTTTCCCGCCGTTTTTCCCGCTGTGCCCCCGCCACCTCCCCGCTCCCCGCCGCTGATCCCCTGCAGCCCCGCCCCCCTCCACCTGGAGCCTTCCCATTCGCCGCCCCGCTCCCGCCTCCCAGCTGCCCCTCCCTCCCACTGGAGCATATAGGGAGGAGTGCACGCAGTGGTGATCTGTGACCTCTGTGCCTCTGGGCCGGTCACTCCTCCACGCACTGCGCACACTCCCCGTGGGTGTGCCCTTGCTGCCCCGTTCCCGCCGCTGCTCGCAGCTGTGCCCCTGACCACGAGGCATGGTCTCTGCTTCTGGAGCGCAGCGCCGCTTACTGCTGCCTGCGTGACCTTTTTGTTCCTGCCTCTGCACTCTCGTCTGTCCCCCTGTGTTGGGGCTGCTTTCCCCCGCTTTGCCCTGCCTTTCTTTCTTCTTGTCAGTCTCTTGCCCAGTCCGCCGTTTTTCCCGCCGTTTTTCCCGCTGTGCCCCCGCCACCTCCCCGCTCCCCGCCGCTGATCCCCTGCGGCCCGCCCCCCTCCACCTGGAGCCTTCCCATTCGCCGCCCCGCTCCCGCCTCCCAGCTGCCCCTCCCCCGCTCCGCCCCCTCCACTCTCCTCTTATGGCAGAGTGGCCAACGCGCAGCGTGCACGCGCAGCGGGCGCGCCGATTGCGCGCCGAAGGTGTGCCAAAGGTAAGCCCGTCTGCGCCCGTACGCGCCTGGACCGCGCCCAGGGCCAGGACCCCTGCACCCCGCAGACACCAGCCCACCCGCCGGACCTACGACGCAGCCTCCCCTCATCGCACTCAACACCGGCCGAATCCCGGGATGCTACCGAGCCACCCCGAGACGAACCCACGGACCCTTCAGCTGCCACGCCTGCAAGTTTACCTGCAACCGGTCCTGCCCCGCACCAGCACCCGCCAAGCCGAACACCAGCAGCAACCACCTGAAGTGCATCCTGCTCAACACCCGCTCCGTCCACAGACACGCCATTGAACTCTGGAACCTCCTCGACACCACAGCTCCTGACGTCGCCTTCCTCACGGAAACCTGGATGAACGACGCCTCAGCGCCCGCCATCGCCATCGCCATCCCAGAGGGCTACAAGATCACCCGAAGAGACCGCAACAACCAGACTGGAGGAGGCATCGCCATCATCTACAGGGACACCATCCGCATCAAGACCAACACCGACGACACCCTGACAACCGCCGAACACCTGCACTTCCAGATCCACACGGACCCCAAAACCACCCTCAGAGGCACCCATATCTACCGACCCCCGGGACCACGCACACAATTCAGCGAGGACTTCGCCGACTTCATCAGCCCGCATGCCCTCCCCTCCGCTGACTACATCCTCCTGGGGGACATCAACTTCCACCTGGAAAACAACAACGACCGCAACACCATCACCCTGCTCGACAACCTCGCCAACCTCGGTCTCAAGCAGCTGGTGTCCACCCCCACCCACCTCGCCGGACACACGCTCGACGCCATCTTCTCATCCAGCAAAGACATCGCCTTCAGCCACGCCACTGGACTCCACTGGACGGACCACAGCTGCGTCCACTTCACCTTCAGAAGAACGACGATCCACCACCACCAGCCACAAGTTGCTCGAAGAAACTGGAACAAGATCACAGCCGACCAGCTCGCCGCCTCCCTGAGCCAGCACCCTCCCGCCAGTTCAGCGAACCCCAGCCAGGCCGCCGACAACCTCACGAAGTGGATCAGCTACTGCGCGGACGAACTCGCCCCACTGAGAACCCCGCCCAGCAGACCCGGCAGCAAGAAGGCCCCATGGTTCACCGACGAACTCAAGAGCTCCAAGAAGAACTGCCGAGCCCTCGAGAAAGCCTGGAGAAGGGAACCAACACCGGACAACATGACCACCCTCAAGCTTGCCACCCGGAAGCACCACCAACTGATCCGCGCCACCAAGAAAACTGCATTCAAGGACCGTCTGGACAACAACGCACACAACTGCAAGGAACTCTTCAACATCGTGAAAGAGCTCTCCAACCCCAACGCCGGAAACAACGACATCACCCCATCGCAAGACCTCTGCAACTCCCTCGCCTCCTATTTCCACAACAAGATCGCAGACATACACAACAGCTTCAGCACTCAACCGTCGCACGCCACGACCGAACCACCGCCCCCCACCACCACCCTCCGCGCCTGGACTCCGATCAGCACCGAAGACACCGTCCGCGTGATGAACTCCATCCACTCCGGATCTCCGACCGACCCCTGCCCTCACCACGTCTTCAACAAGGCCGACGCTGCCATCGCACCCCACCTGCGGGACATCATCAACACCTCCTTCGACACCGCCACCTTCCCGGAGAGCTGGAAGCACGCCGAACTCAGCGCCCTACTAAAGAAACCTACAGCGGACCCCACCGAACTCAAGAATTACCGCCCCATCTCGCTCCTCCCGTTTCCAGCCAAAGTCATCGAGAAGACCGTCAACAAACAACTGGCCGCCTTCCTCGAGACGAATGGATCCCTCGACCCCTCACAGTCTGGCTTCCGAGCCAACCACAGCACCGAGACCGCCCTCATCGCTGCCACCGATGACATCCGAGCCCTGATGGACAACGGAGAAACAGCGGCCCTCATCCTCCTAGACCTCTCCGCGGCATTCGACACTGTCTGCCACCGCACCCTAGTGCAGCGCCTCAGCAACGTCGGAATCCAGGAGAAGGCACTGGAGTGGATCATCTCCTTCCTCGACGGAAGAACACAGAGTCCG
The DNA here is from genome assembly GCF_964261635.1 of Lissotriton helveticus. NCBI lineage: Eukaryota > Metazoa > Chordata > Amphibia > Caudata > Salamandridae > Lissotriton > Lissotriton helveticus. The sequence continues at coordinate 423,773,037 of NC_136068.1, forward strand.
CCTACCACCGTACAAGTCAGAGGCCACCGAAGTCATCTGCGGCGTCCCGCAAGGATCCTCGCTGAGCCCCACCCTCTTCAACGTCTACATGAGCCCCCTCGCGGCCATCGCACGCCAACACAACCTCAACATCATCTCCTACGCTGACGACACCCAGCTGATCCTCTCCCTGACCAACGACCCCGCCACCGCCAGAGCCAACCTTCACGAAGGGATGAAAGACGTAGCCGAGTGGATGACGACCAGCCGCCTGAAACTGAACTCAGACATGTCTTGATTGATTGATTGATTGCACAGCAAAGGATGTGGATCCACTCTCTGCCCCCCTTTCTGAGGTTCTCCTTTTCCTTCTTGCTCTTGCCCAGCAGGGCTCTGCTCTGGGCACTATCAAGGGCTACCTTTCTGCCCTTTCCGCTTTCTTAAGGCTACCTGATCAGCTATCTTTGTTCAAGTCCCCAATTGTAAATAGGTTTTTGAAGGGCATCACACACATGTTCCCTCCTGTTCCATTCGTGATGCCTCAGTGGGTCTTGAACCTTGTACTTACTTTTCTGATGTGCGCTCCCTTTGAGCCACTTCATAACTGTCCTCTCCGCCTTCTGACTTTGAAGACTGCTTTCCTGGTTGCCATCACCTCTGCCAGGAGAGTGAGTGAGCTCCAGGCTCTTTCTTCCAAACCTCCTTTCCTTTCTGTCCATCGGACAAGGTTGTGTTGCGGACAAGACCCTCTTTCCTGCCCAAGGTAGTCACAACCTTCCACATCGGGCAGTCCATCACCTTGCCCACCTTCTTTCCGCCTCCGCATCCCTAGAAAGAGGAAGAGAGGCTCCACCGTCTGGACCCAAAACGTGCGCGCTCATACTATCTGGATCGCACACGCCAGTTCCGGGTGGATGACCAACTCTTTGTTGGTTACGGGGGCGCTAAGAAGGGTCGGGCGGTGCACAAACGGACCATCTCCTGGTGGATCGTGTTGTGCATCCAGGCATGCTACTCTTTGGCTAAAAAGGAGCCTCCTTTTGGGCTGAGGGCCCATTCCACTCGGGCCACGGCGACTACTACTGCCCTGGGCCGGGTAGTCCCCTTGCAGGACACTTGGCAGGCAGCTACGTGGGCCTTGCTGCACACGTTCGCAAGACACTACTGCCTGGACAGCCAAGTCCGGAGGGATGGCTTCTTTGGCCGTTCCGTCCTCCAGGACTTTCTGGTGTGATTATTGGTTCCCAGACCCACCACCGGGGTTGGTATTGCTGGGGTATCTATTCTAAGGTAAGGAATCTATCACTACCGTGTCTCTTTCAGATGCACAAGTTACTACTTGTATAACGATATATCTGTAAGAGACATTAGTTAGTGATAGATTCCTTACCGACCCACCCATCCTGCTTTAAGGGCACTAAATGGAAGATCACTGAAAGACAACCCTCCCGTGACGACCTGTAGTTCAACAAAAATGAGCTCGATATTGGACTATGCTTTTGCCTCCCTAAACCTTTATCATCAAATTGTATCGTTCCAGTTGGGCAACAAAGGAGACAGTGATCATCGGCCGCAAGAAATAGAATTGAGAACAGTTACTCCAACATTCGAACGCTGCCCGGAACCTCAAGGAATAATTACCACCATAAACCTAAGAAGAATCAAATTTAAGATAGCTGCAGGAAACGAGATGCTTGAAATTACAAAACAACATCATGCAACAAGGACTGGAGATGGTGAAGTAGAGAAATGGAGAAGCTTCTTATTAGCAATGGAGGATTATGCGACTAATATCAAACCACCTAACCTCCATAGATTCAGTGGCATCATACCAATATTGGGTACTGCAAACCAAGATATCAAACTTGCAAAAAAAATCCAAAAATTAATGAGATACCTGCGACACAAGTACCGCACTTACACGAACTACGGAAACAAAGGGTAGCCCTCAAAAAATTAAAAAGGAGGATTTGTGGGTAAAGCTACATGCCGATGTTAAACATAAGAACAGCACCAGATTCTGGGGTACCATAAACCATATCATTTACCACAATCATGACGCCGTTTCCACAAACATCACAGAGGAAGCCTGGGCACAATACCTCAGGTCCCACTTTCAACAAGGTTCCAAATATAGCAAGAAGCGCAAAGCCTGCCAAAACGAACTCTATCTTCAATCGAATCTCAAAGCCTGTATTGAAACTGATCCTGCTGATTTCGGGAAAAGAGAACAAGATCTACCAAATAAAGAGCATCAAATGGTTTAAATTGATGCCATCGAAAGGCAGATAAGAAAGGGGAGAAAAGAAGGTGCTTCTGAACCAAATGGAATCCTGTCAGCACTTTATAAGCAGGAGGCAACATTCTGGGCAGAAGCACTGGACCCACTCTTCAGAGAAATCAGATCGCTGAATATCATGCCCAGCTCATGGAAAGGCTCAATTATTTCCGAAATCCATAAATCAGGCGACAAGATGAAACCTCAAAATTATCGTGTAGTGGCTCTTCTGGACATCGAAGCAAAATGCTTCGCAGGCTTGATATTGGAGGACCTGCAGGCCTGGGTGAAAGAAAAGTCAGAAATTCCTCTCCAACAGACAGGTTTCACAAAATCAGTTGGGACAAAAACGAATACATTAAGCATGGCAATGCTCATGGACAAGGCAGCAGCGACAAGAACATCATTATACCTCTGCTTTATTGACTACAAGGCCGCATTTGATCATGTCAATCGCATAAGACTGTGGTCCAAATTACATCATTGGGGACTTCCTCAGCCCCTACTCAACTTGATCATAAACTTGCACACGGACACTTGGCTACAGGTAAAGTTGTGAAACTGGACTTTCCTGTCAAAACGCATCCCCACGGAAAATGGTCTGAAACAGGGCTGTGTTTTGGCACCCACTCTCTTCAATCTGTATACAGCCGATCTAGTTAAGCTGGTAACCACTTGCAACTCACACGCCCCGAAATTAGGAGACACGGCCCTTCCCTGTCTTCTTTACGCGGACGACATAGTCCTGATTAGCAAAACTAAAGTAGGGCTGCAACATCTCCTAAATACAACGCAGGACTTCTCACAAGCAAATGATCTCACGATCAATTTGGACAAAACGAGAACGATGATAATCGATAAAAAAAGGCAACCAACTGCAACCTGACTGTGGGGGGGGGGGAGACCAGAATAGAAGGAACAGCAGAAAACAAATATCTTGGTGTGAAGCTGGACTCCGGGGGACAATTCCTGGCACAGAGGAATAGTATAAGGCAAAAAGGCTTAATAATAGCAACCTCCCTAAAAATCCTAAACTCCAAATTATCTGGCCCGTCTATCCTGCCACTTGCAGAGGTGGTTCGTTCAACACTTTTGCCATCAATCACCTATGGCAGCGAGGCACAGAAAGGCAAGGACGCGGAAATACTCAACGCCACTGTAACTACTGCATACAGGGTTATCTTTGGGCTCCCGAAATACACCTCACCTGCTCCAATCAGACTCGAGTTTGGCGTCTCGAAGCAACAATTGCCAGACAAGGAGCCCTAGTCATCGCATGGGATAAAGTGCGAAAAAATCAGCGGGAAACGTTAAACGACCAGCTGTGGAAAGAGCTACAAACGCACCCCACATTACCTGGGCGGTACATGTGGACTGTAATATTGATCGGTTGGCTGCCTCATTAAAAATCCGTACCTGCTGCGAGATTGCTATTTGGTGGTTTCCATGCTGCTGTGAAGTGCGGAAACGCTGTGCAGTGCTTGTTTCTGGCGCCATGTGGGGACATGCGGCCTGATTTCAGTGGGATTGCGAGCTGACACCACATTGGGATTGAGAGGAGGGTCCAGAAGGTGGTGGATCTGATTATGCTGCTGCACTGAAGTGACCAAGATGGCAGCACAGCAGTGGAGGTGAAGGTAGGCCACGGGGGATGCCTTGCGCAACTGAGCTCCTTCGGAGTGTTGACCGTGGGGGCTCCAGCGTGCCCAGCGGCCGCTGAGAACAGGAAGAGCTGAGAGGCCTGCAGCGGTGATACCCTGCTGGGAACGACCCAAGTGGAGAGGTGCTGCGGTCCAGCAGTCCTGGAGAAATGTGTCATGGGAGTGCTTCTGTGTGTGAGTCTGTGCGTGTATGAGGGTGTGTGCACGGACGCACGTGTGTGTGTGCGTCTGTGCGTGTATGAAAGACTATGTTCACATTTGTGTGTGCTTGCCTGTGCGTGTGATGGTGTGGACATGTATTTGGGTGTTTTTGTATTAGAGCATGTGATTCTAAGTGTGCTTGTGTTTGTGCGCGCAGATGTTTCTGTATGTGTGCCTATGTCTGTGCGTGTGATGGTGTGTGCATGTATTTGAGTGTTTTTGTATTAGAGCATGGGATTGTATGTGTGCTTGTGCCTGTGGAAGTTTCTGTATGCGTGCTTGTATGCGCCCTTTGTTCGCGTATGAGAGTGTGCGCACATTTGTTTGTGCTTGTGCATGCCTCTGCGTGTGATGGTGTGTGTGTGTGTGTGCATGTATTTGTGTGTACGTCCTTGGGTATTTTTGTTCTGGAGGATTGTATGTGTGCTTGTGTTTTTGAGTGTGAGTGCATTTGTGTGTGCTTGTGCATGTCTGTGCATGTGATGGTGTTTGCGTGTGCATGTATGTGGGTGTTTTTGTATTACTCTGTCCATCACCACCCCCTTTTGAAAATATTTTGGCCACCATGAGTGTGGAAGGGTATGCTCAGACATGAGTCCCTTGCTCACTGCACCATCAGGATTCAAGCAAGCCAGGCCGAAGACGGCTGTAATGCCAGAAACCGGTCCCCGGAAGCTTGTTTCCTTTCCAGTGAAGAATTGGCTTGGTAGTTTGGTCTGCCCTGTTCCCATGATGCACTGGGCCAGGGACAGACTAATTTGCATATAGCCAGGTTCTGAACTGGGATGGTGCAGTGAGCTAAAAAACGGTGTTGGATCAAGCCCTGATCTGTTGACTGGGTAGGAGTGTTCTGATTAACTCAGATACTCTGTCCATCACCACCCCCTTTTAAAAATAAAAATGTTTTTGTATTAGAGCATGGGATTTTATGTGTGCTTGTGTTCCTGGATGTTTTCTGTCTATGGGCTTGTGTATGTGCGTCGGTGCGCATATGAGTGTTTGCTCTCACATTTGTGTGTGCTTGTGCATGTCTGTGCCTGTGATGGTGTGTGCACGCTGGATTTGTTATTCTCTGGCGGCCGCTGTCCTGGATATTGACTTTAACTGCCAGATGCCTGACCTTAGGATGGCCACCAGTGTACCAGTGTACAGTACAGTCCCCTGCCTGACCCCAAGGATGGCTTCCATAGTGGTCCCCTTCACATTTTTACTTCCCTGGGACAACAATTGACATTGACCAGACCTTGAACCTATCCCCTAACCTGCCAACACATCAGGACTTGGAACCTGCGGAACTTACCCCAGACTGTGGAGACCTAGCGATTTGGCTGATGCACGGTGGAGCTACCATATGGCTAAAGAGGAGATGGGTTGTGGACTCCTCCCCCTCCCGCCCCCTCACCCCCGCCGTCACCTACCAGGCCAGACCTTGGACAGATTATCCCCTCGTCTCTACGTCCTATCTTCCTCCTACCCCTTTACCCTATCCCCTTACCCTTCCTTGATCCATTCACCTTATCCCCTATGTTCTTTAAATGCTTTTCTTGATACTTATGTAACTTTTAACTGATGTAAATTGCAACATTTTTGTTCCTCATGTAAAGCGCTCTGATTCCCTCTGGTCTAGCCAGCGCTATATAATATCTCATTAATTTTAACTTGTTCCCATTTAGTACTCTTTCTCTCTTTGTCTACCTCCCTAGCTCCTGTCTCCTATCCCCTCTCCCCTGAATTATCTCTCCTTTCTTGCTAGTCTACCTAGCCCCCTGTCCTTTGTGCCCTTTGACTAAGCACTCCTTCTCCCCTTGTTGGGGAAAGATCCAATATTTATACTCTGGAGTCTCAGCGAACCCAGTGAGAGAGTCCACTGCGCCAAGGGAGCCACTCACAGCTGAGGTATGATATGGCACCCCTTGCCAAAGCACTCCCTCTCCCCTTTTTGGGGAAGGATCCAGTATGTAGGCCTTGGAGTCTCAGAGACCCCTCTGAGAGAGTCCACTGCTTAAAGGGAGCCTCTCGCAACTGAGATAGGAAAGTGATACCACTTCCCCTGGGATCACAGCTTATTGGACTTTGGACGTTACTTTGACTTGTCTACAGGTTTGTGTCCCAGTCGCCCTTCCTCTCCTCTTTCCATGCGGTGTCCTTCACCCTCCCCGCCTTCATAACCTGTCTTCTTCCCCAGCTCCTTCCCCCTCCCCAGAATCTTTCCCCTCGCTTGCTTTTCCCCTTACGTATGTGTGCTTATTGTTTATCTCAACCTTACAAGTAACTACGTTGCCATGCTCTAAAAACTGTGTAACCTTTATAATGATGTAACCTGTAACTATGATCTGATGCTCATGTGAAGCGCTCTGATACCTCCGGGTCTAGCCAGTGCTATATAAAACCTTTAAAAATAAATAAAATAAATAAAAATTCCAACATGGCTACGGAAAAAAAGCAGGGCTTGTGTGCCGACTATGCGGAACAGCCCAGGAAGATCTACAGCATCTACTATGCTCTTGTAAATAACTTCTCAAAGAAAAAGAATTTGTTGAAACAACTATTTAATCAACGAGGAATTCAAACAAGGAGGCAAGCCTTGATTGCATGCTTTGCACCTAGCGATCCGCAACTGAACTGCAGAGCAGTAACATTTTTGAGACTGCGCGAAAGAAAAATGCCAGAAATAGAAACATCAGGAACCCCGTCAGAAATTACAAGCTAACATTAAGACGGCCCTGCTTTAACCTTTTTATTTTTTGTTTCTGGAAACAAAAGAAACCAATTTTTTTTTTTGCTGCTAAAGCCCAAAACCAGCACATTTATTAACACGTTTTTAAGATTTTTAAGTACTCTCAAGGAACAAGTTTTATGCATGTTTGTGACAGTTTTATTAAATATATATATGTTTGTATTTTGCAACGGTTTTAGTTAACGTTGCAAATAAAGATTTACTGAGGGGCAAGATGGCGGCCAGCACTTGGGCCAAGTGAGCTGGTGTTGGCGTTCTCTCCCCCTACCTAGCGGCTGCCAATACGTATGCCTCGCTGCGCAAGGTCCTGAATCCTGAGTAAGCGCATCTAACCTGGCGTACTGAAGGATGTTCTGGCGGCTCTGTGTTTTTATCACGATTTCCCGCATTGAATTCTGGCTGCGCTGCATTGTGTTCAACGCAGCCAGCCGGGTCGGACCACCCGAACTCTCACCAGCGGCAAGATGCCCCCAAAAAATCAATTAAAGACCTTACCGCGAGCTGCAGTTAAAACCGGAGCGGTAACATCAGCTGTATCGGCGTCCATTCCAGCCTCAGCCCCTGCTCGTTCTATGCCACCGCTTACAGCACCGACCAGTTACATTATTAAAAAGACCGTGACCTCGAAAATGGCGAAGCCGTTGACATCCCCGGTTCCAGCAATGTTTAAAACACGGGCAGGCTCATCTGTTAAGAGTGCCCAGAGCCCTGCTGCTGCCTCTACGGTTGTCATAGAGCTTGCTGCCACAGGTTCAGCATCGGCTACAGCTGCAGCCGGTAAGATAATTACTGCTGCTATGTCTCCCTCTCCTATGGCAGGGGTCAAAATTACTGGTGGGGATAAACTGGCAATTCCTACTGCCCAAACTGATCAGCCACAGTCTTCAGACAAACTCTTGGGGGCAGCTCCAGGTATTGGTTCTATACTGGATTTGGGAGCACCATCAAGCGGGATTCTGGGAGATGCAGTCCCCATAGACTCCACACTTAACCCTGAAATGGTAGCTCCGCACAGCGAGTTGCTACAGGTTCCTGTACCATCTGTAAGTGCTGATGTGGATACAGATGACGATAATTTCTTCTCTTTATCGGAACACACAGGATCTTCAGTGGAAGATAATGGGCTAGACAAAGACTGGACGGACGGTGAGGGCAGCGAGATGGGAGATTGGCGCACTAATGAAGTATTGAACTCCATTGCTACTTCTAGTGGTCTCCCAACAGTTCGGAAGGCACTTCATGACTCTGGGGCTAATATAGGCTCTTTGGCATGGGACTATTCTTTTTCAGCCCAGCCCACTTCACAAGAGGTAGCATTTGTTTTGGAATCTAATCCAGGTTCACCGCCGGCGGAAATTTCACTGGCTATTTATCAAACTATAATGGCCCACCCAGAGGAGACACGGCAGGAAAGTGCTCGAGCACAGGGGGCCTGTCGCAGGGGCAGAAACCCGGATTTCTTCATTGGAAGATGATTTGGTGACTCAAAAAACCACGTTGGATGAAATCCAGTCACAAAGGGTAGACATTCAAGCAAAACTTGTCAATATTGAAAACCGGGCACGACAAAACAACTTAAGGATTTTGGGGGTTCCGGAGGGCACGGAAGGTTCAGACACCCGCCAGTTTGTTGTTGACCTATTCTCAGAAGCTTTCCTAGAGGTGAAGGAATGGGACTGGCGGGTGGAGATTCAACGTGCCCATCGTGTTCCCTTTAAACCAAAGCAGCGCCCGGGGCAGGCACTGAACAGACCTCGCGCTTTTCTGATTTGTCTGCATATTTTCTTAGCTAGAGACAAAATCTACGATCTAGCCAGGCCCGATAGGCAAAGGTCTGGAAAAGGCTGTCAATTTTTTGTGAGGCCAGACTTCTGTCCAGCCACGGTAGAACGGAGCTGGCAGCTCCGTCAATTGATGGCCCCCTTTTAGTCTAAAGGGGCACAGGTCTTTATGCTTTTTCCATCCAAACTCAAAATCATACATCAGGGCCAGACTAGATTTTTTGAGTCTGAGATTCAAGCAAAATCATTTTTGGACTCATAAAAAGATGCAATTGTTGTTGTTTGCGTAGGCATCTTTGCTTCTGTATTCTGTGTCAGGTTAGCAGAGAGCTATATCTCTCATAAGGGATGAATTATGTTTTTCTCTTTTTTAAATATTTTTTTGAGAATTATTTGTTGTCCCGTGAGGACATATCCCTCTCCCTGGCTTAGATTTCGTTTAATTGGCAGCGACTCTTGGGGGGGGGGGCGGGGGGGGGGATGCTTATTCCAGTTTCTCCATCACCGGAACTAAGGTTCCAGCCTTGTGTGGGGGGTGGTTCCCTGAGGGGGGGGCTTACTCGGGGGGGGGGCTTACTCGGGGGTGGGGGGGGGGTTTGGGGAGGGTGGGCTTGGGGCGTATCAAAAAATCAAGCTTGAGAAATACTTTCTTATATCAAGGCAATCATGGATTAAATCAAAGAATATCTAAAATTGTGCTGTTTTTCTCTATAATTGTTAATGGCATTGGTTAAAATATCTATAGCTTCTTGGAATGTGTGTGGGCTAAATAATGGGAAGAAGCGAGCTTTAGTTGCACGGATCATCCAAGCTTTGCATTTAGAGGTACTGTGTCTACAGGAATCTCATGCCCTTGGAATAATAGGGAATGTCTTAAAGTCCCTGGGTTTGAGTTAGTAGTCTGTTCACATCAGTCCTCTATGATAAGAGGGGTAGCTATCCTCCTGAAGCGTGGTGTAGGCTCCTGCCTGAGAACTAGTCCAGATTCAGGGGGTAGATGGGCTATTGCGGAGCTTCTGATTAACGGCTCAACTTTGACGGTCTGTACCGTGTACAATTCAAATTTGGATGACCCGGCAGCTATAGATTATTTAAATGTAGAAATGTCCCTCTGGCCCCAGCCTATTTGTTTCTGTGGGGACTTCAATATTAACTTATCAGCCAACTTTAACATCGTCGGAGGGCAGAATTACGTAGGTCAAAAACCCAGAGTTTATAGAGCTCTGCAAGCCCTTGTGCAAGAACATCTTATGAGTGACCTATGGTTTCATCATTGTAGGAATATAGATTGCTCCACATATTTTTCTGCCCCTCATAGGAAAATGGTCTGTTTGGACTAATTTTTTGTTTCAGATCAAATGGCAGGCACCGCATCAATAACCATCTCCCCTAGAATCATTTCGGACCACAATCTTCTGATTATTAACTGTATGATAACGGGCGCTGCTAGAGCACCTAGACTATGGACGTTTGAGAGAAAACTATTGTTAGAATCAACTTATGTAGATCATATGAAATCCTGGTTAATAGAATTTTTGAATATTAATAGGGGTTCTGCTCCCAGTAACATAGTCTGGGATTCACTCAAAGCCGCAGTCCGCAGCGAGACTAAAAGCTTTTCTTTTTTTCACCAGAAGCAAATTCAAGATCATATTAGGGGCCGGATGGATGAATTACGTTGTGCAGAGGTTCAGTTGATAAACATGATTAGAGAGGGCGGCGATATACTTCTTAGTCAGTCGCATGTTGCACGCATAAAGGCCTCTCTGCTGGAGTTCTTTGGCCAGGATCTTGCGTCCAAATATCTGCAGAATCGCTTGATGATGATCGAGTGTGGCGAAAAATCCGGCTGGGTCCTTGCCAAACGACTGCAGAAGTGTGGCCTAGCTAACCGCATTAGTAGAATTCAGGACTCTCAGGGGGTTCTCCATGATACCCCGGCTGGAGTGGTTTCAGTTTTTTCAGAATTCTATCAGGCTTTGCATGCTGAGGAAGTTAGTGACCAAATAGTTGACCTTGGGTTCAGTGCCTACATAGATGGGCTCAGCACCTTGAAAATTTCGGATCATAATAACGAGGTTTTAGCTTCACCTATCACATGGGATGAAGTGGAGATAGCGTTAAATTAATTGGCTAGCGGGAAGGCAGCTGGCCCTGATTCCATCCCTTTGGAATTCTATACTACATTCCGGGCTGTGATCCAGGAGGACCTTTTAACGACTCTTAGGGAAGCTCAGCTTGGTAGGATTCCAGATTCCTGGCGTTTAACAACGATCATCCTGTTAAAAAAAAAAAGATAAACCTGAGCTAGATCCTGCCTCATTCCGCCCGATTTCATTAATTAAAACGGACAGCAAAATCTTCCCGAAAATCTTGGCGGGTAGATTAGCATCGGTGATATCCCCATTGGTCTCTATCCGCCAACATGGATTCATTCCTGGAAGGGACACTGCGGACCACGTCCGCTGTGTCATAGCTCTCCTTGACTGGGCCCAAGTCACACGATCTCCGCTTGGAGAAATCCTGTTAGACGCCGAAAAGGCATTTGACAGGGTTGCTTGGGGTTTTTTGTGGAAGGTTCTGTATTGAAAGGGGTTTTCCCCAAAGTTTATTCATGCCCTACAGTCACTGTATATAGCCCCCCCAAGCAACCTTGTCAATCTCAGGGGTGATCTCCAAGCCTTTTGATATTGGTAGGGGCACATGGCAGGGTTGTCCCTGCTTACCCCTGTTATTTGCTCTTTATATTGACCCTTTCATAAGTAAAATAGAGCTTTCCCGTAACATCCTGCCGGTTAAGATCAATATGGTCGATTTCAAAGTGTTGGCATACGCCGATGATATCGTTGTTCTAACTAGCAATGTGTCACTCTCTTTTACAGAAATCAAGACCTTGGCGGTAGCCTTTGGACAACTTTCAGGCTATAAACTTAACGTCCAAAAAACTCAGGTTATTCAATCATTGGTCATGGGATCGTCTGATGCCCCAGTCGTGCAAAGTGCTATGTATCTGGGTATTAAGATTACCGCTGCAATTGAGCAACTATCGGAAATGAATATCTTACCCATTATAGACACTGCGAACTCCACTCTGCGAAGGCTTGATAACCTTCATCTGTCCTTATTTGGTAGGAGGAATGTACTAAAGATGTTGGTCTTGCCAACATTTTTATATATCTTTAGGACCTTACCCCTGGAATTTGCCCAATCTAGTCTCTCTAGTGCACAAAGATGCTGCAATAGGTTTTTGTGGAACTATCGCTCTCCACGTAGGGATGCCAAATGGATGCGTCTTCCACTAGGCAGGGGCGGGTGGTCAGTCCCTAATTTACTGTTTTATTATTGGGCCGCTCTTGTACAGCATCTAGCTGTCCAACTTTTTGGCGCACAAGCCTCACTTCCACCAGCATGCAGTCCTTCTATTTTTGAGATTGGCCTAGGGGCGGAGGCAATGGGACTCTCCTTTCAGTTTTAGAACCCAGCTACTATAAAAAAACGAAGTTCAAGGTCATTCTAGCAATGTACTCAGTCTGGAGGAAGGTGTGTCGGAAATGTTCAATTCCCAACATCAATTTCTATACACCCTTGGCCGCCGCTAGGCTTTTGCCATCTATTTTTCAAGATCTGGTTACAATCAGGTGGAGTTCTCATGGTATTCACATATTGGGGGACCTAGCGTATGATGGTAATATAGCTTCTTTTTCATCTAGAAAAGATAAGTATGGATTGGACACTCATGAATTTTTCAAGTATTTGCAGGTACGCAGTTATCTAACTCCGCTTCTTCATAATGCTCCAACTGCGTTATCTAGAAGTCCACTTATGGATTTGATTTTGAGGAGGGCTCGCATTGGGTATCTTTATCAAAATCTAATATTGGCCCTTCCGGACGACCTTGATATTCTGAATGCAAAATTAGAAGCCAAGTTAGGGAAGGGTGGTATAGATATTGCTCATGCATTAGAACTCTCCAACTCTGTGTTAATTTCAGGGAGCTTATGGCCCTGTTTGACTTGTACTTCACCCCCGCTAAAATATCAAAATGGGGAGGTAGCAGTGTCCACGGATGTTCAAGATGTGGTCTTATGGCAGCTGACGATGCACACGTTTTTCTCGTGTGTTAAGTTAGACTTATTTTTTCAAGATGTTCAATCCTTTATTAATACTTCTCTTAAAATTCCGGCAGTACTATCTGCTGAATTGGTTATTACGGGGTGTGAGTCAGATGTATCTGTGGTTAGATCTTCCCATGAGGCAGTGTTTCTGTGTATCTCTGTCGTTAATTTGATTATGTATAACTTCGGAATGGATCAACCCGGTTCCGCCCACTTTTGCGAATTGGAAGGCAACGATATTAGCTCTCTATAACTTAGAATCAGCAGTTTTTCTGACAGGGGGTAAGAGGCAGCGAGAAAGGGGTTTGAAAATATGGGGTCCTTTTAGGCTTTGGTTGAATAATTAATTGTGTGTGGTGCTATTATTACTATTAGGTTTCTTTTATATGTATAGTCTTTTTATTGATCTGTGCAAAACATTTTCCCCATTGCATTGTTTTCATTTCTGTTCTATGCTTTTTGAAGTTAATGCTTACAATGATATGTAATAGTATTTTGTAATGTTTGCCCTGATTGATTCACCTGTTATTTTGTTTTCTGAGTATTATAAAGCTGACCAATAAAAAAAATGTTTTAAAAAAAAAAGCAAATAAAGATTTACTTACTTACGTACTTACAAACATAAAGCACAATCAGCCTCCCTCTATGGGGCTGACATTTGGGCGCCCTCTTGTAAAAATAACTTTGAATTGGAAGAAAACAAATTCCTTAGAAAAATATTACGTCTCCCTATAAAAACTCCCCTAATCCTGATTACCATGGATTTGAATGTCAAACGCACTGATCATGTTGCTCTACTAAGACCACTCCTATTGTGGGTAAGACTTTAGATAACCATAGAACTGAAACATTATAGGGAAGGCCTAGAGGAGATATTAAAGAACAATCGGAGCGGGGACATTCCATGGTTTAAGCATGTTTTTTCTTGGTTTGCGAAGTTGGGTTTACCCCATTTTTGGGAAGAACTGACCCAGCTGGTATCACTATCAAAGAAACTGCTAAAATCTACTTTCTGGGCTTATATCCAAAATAGTGCGTTACATAGCTCTAATAAAGGGACACTAACAACTAAGTTCCTTCTTTTCAAAGATGTACCAAACTTTGAGCCATTTATGGATGAGGTGTGCCCACAATTAGCAAAATCTTTATATATAAAGTTTAGATATGGGGTGCTTCAAACAAATGTCAATAAATCTAGAACGGCGTAGTAACCCTGGAAGTGAAAGTAATGAACTGTGTGTCTTATGCCAAAGTGAAGCCAAAGAAAAATGATTTGCATGTATTATTTTTCTGCCCATCTTATGACAAACCTAGGAAGAAATGAATTCTACCCATTTGTAAAAACTTGAATACCAGAGTTTGCTAAGAGGCAGAGAGAATTTTGATGACTGACACATTGCAAGCAATTGTCTTTAGCGTAAGCAGGTACTTATTTAACGTAAATCTCATAAGAGCCAAAGCTGGGCTAAAGCTCTGAAAGTGGATACTATGGTAAACAGTAGCACAATCTGAGCAAAATTGTATACACACTTTAATTATGCACACAGCACTTTATGATTTTCCATATAGCGCTTTGAAGTTGATACATGCTCATTATGATAGAATTGTGGAATATGGGAATTGTGATTCCAGATCTGTATTGATGAAATTTGTGGCACCATGAAGTTATATGGGGACCCCGTGAGGAAGTACAATTAATAGAACATTTTTATTGGATTAGAATCAAATGATTTTATGATTACTAATGCCTGTATTTTAGTTATTTATTGTATATTATATAGTTTTAATAGCGTTAGTGGGGGCAGGTTGCACTTTATAAATTTGTCCTAAAGGCCCTTATTGCGATGTATAGTATTAACACTTTTATCAAATCTATTTGAATTTTTGGAATGTGATTTTATATGTATCTTTTATGGTTCTAAATGAATCTAAAGAAAGAATTTGATTTGATTTAGGGATCCTCAAGATATGATCCAAACAATGGGAGAGAAAGGGCTGAAAAGATCGCTCTTAGGCTCCTTAAATATCTATTACAAACAACAAAAGAGCGACGAAAAACCAGTAAAACTGAAATGCCAAATCCCTCTAACCCACAGTCAGTATTAGTGAAGGGGAAAGCAGAGGGGAAAGGAAATGAATGGAGAACAGAGTCAGTTAAAATGAAGAACTGTAGATTGGAAAATGAACCCTCAAACACCAAACAAGTAGGTGTCCAATTTCATCATTGGGTCCTTTTTTCCAAAGGGCCTAAAAAATGTTTGTGCCCAAAGAGGAATAGTGAAATTAAAAGAAGATACAGCAGTACCCTACACCAATTTTAATCTAAGGATAGCCGAACTTCAATAAACCCTAAAGCGTACCCGGATTGTGGCGATAGACAAAAAACAATTATAAACTCCTGGAACTTCCGTGTGGTAGTTCCTTAAATTATTTCAAAAATGGCACAATTGTATTTCCATCTAGATAAAATCCATAACTTGGAAAGAGGCATAGGAGCAAAGTTTGACTTTGTGGGAGCTTACTAAAAGAAATTGTAACGCAGGATTCTCCACCAAGTAGCTTGGGAGCTACTGGTAGCTCTCCAGCTTCTATAAGTAGCTCTCCTCTGTGCAGCCAAGCCTACTAAATTGGTAGCATTTGCGTGGTTTAAAAATGTAGCTACACCAAATCTGAAAAATATTTGAGACTCAAATGTGTGTATTTTCAGAACTCAGCAGCTGATATTTGGAGAAAATGTCTGGATTTCCAAAATATAGTTAAAGCTGATGATTTAGTGGTACATGATGTGTCTTTGTGGAGACCTAGTACCAAAATTATTAATACATGCCAACCTTTCAAATGAGGGAGGCAATGAATAAATATTCAGGGAAATGTATTTTCCCTATTGATTAACATTAAATAGAGACAATTTTAGGGGTGGCTAAAATAAAGCCATTTTTTGCTTTAGAAATCGTGAGTCTCCTGTCTGAATCAGGTCTGGCGGCATGTGTGTTATTACCTTGGTGCCAGGGTCATTGCAGATATAGCCGTTATGAATTACAAATATAGAGGCATTGCACATCGACAAGGCTTTGTTTACATTCTTTCTGGCAACAGTGACAAATTAACTGATGTGATCACTGATGGTAATATTACATACTTAAGTCACTAATGCAATCCTGTCTTATGAGGTCACAATTTCAACACTAAAACATTAGTCTGGGATGATTTTTAAATTAACATAAGTAGCTCTTATTGCAGAAAAGGGTGGTGTCTCCTGATTTATAGCATCAAATGTAATAAACCACTTGTATAGAATACCAAGCCTTTGAATATCCGACAACAATGTTTACCTTACTTACCATAAATTACTTATTTTTATACCTTTGTTTTTCAGATGTAATATATGACATTGTGCTTCACTTTTTACACAGTGTTATCAGTTGTTCAAATGTGTAATGAGCTTTTATTTAACGAAAAAAACTGGATCTGTTTCTAAAAAATAACTTTTCTTCTGATCTTACTGTATGGTGAAATGATTGTGACTAGAGAAGGTTGCAGATTCTAGTACGGTGACCCGAAATATGTTATTTTATAGGTATTGTCATGATTACCTACAGGCGGTATGTCTGTGGCACGTCTACATTATCTAGTATGGATGACTTGCCCTGATTTTATGATGAGTTGGGCGTTACTTCATATTCTTGTTTTATGCTTGAAAAAAACTATGGATTTAGGCTTAGATCTCTGTACTGGGGTGAATGCACGACACTTCAGCATTCTGTCCATCAGTTGTTCTTTTTGCATTTGTCACCCCGAGTGGGACGGGTATGCCCAGATGTGGGTCCTGTGCTCTCCATGCCACTGGAGTCAAGCTGTCCTGGCTGATGAGGGGTAATACCCCGAAACCGATCCTAGGTTGCTTGTTCCCAGTCCAGGAAGGACCTGGCCTGGCAGTTCGTGCTGGACTATTCCCTTGGGGAACAAGGTGAAGACTGATTTACATATGGTCGGGTGTAAACTAGAATGGCATGGGGAGCAAAAAACTATGGCTGTAGGCCCAGATCCCTGTAATGGGGTGAATGCATGATACTGTTCAGCATTCTGTCCATTAATTGTTATTTTTGCATTTGTCACCCTGAGTGGGATGGGTATGCTCATACGTGGGTCCCATGCTCTCCATGCCACTGGAGTCAAGCTAGCCTGGCGGATGAGGGGTGATAACCCTAAACCGGTCCTAGTATGCTTGTTTCCAGTCCAGAGAGTGCCTGGCCCGGGAGTTCGGGCTGGACTGTTCCCATGTGGAACAGGGTCAAGACTGATTTGCCTATGCGTGGGTCTAAACTGGAATGGCATGAGTAGCAAAAATGATGATGGATTTAGGCCCGGATCTCTGTATTTGGGTGAATGCATGACACTGTTCCGTATTCTGTCCATCTATTGTTATTTTTTAACATATTCTGTTGCATGTTTGATCATGGCTGTCCTTAAAGGGGGTATTTATCAATTTTTAGGTCGAGCCTAGAGGCAGCGCGCATGCGGATTTTGAACCCACCCACCGCTTTTCAGTGGTTGCTTGGTCTGCCTTTATTTATTCCATAGTTTCTGTGAATAGTGTCCATTTGTCCCGCCTTGTGGCGCTTTTGTTTCTGCCCTGCTGACTGCCCCTGCTACATGTATCTTTTCAGTATGGGCCATATGTTTTTTTAACAGCACTACTTTTTCTTTCCACCCTCCCCTCGCCACTGGCTGGCACACAGTAATGCTTGCAGTTCACTTAATCTCCTCCTTTGTAGGTATTCTTTGAAGTTGGCATGTATGCATATTTATTTTTATTGATAGCATTTCCTATATTCTAAAAAGTCAGTGGATTTCATAATGCTAACCAATGTTGGTCATGTGCTGAAAACCTTTCTCATTGTTGACGATTTTTTTATATATCATAGGTCGAACTCGTGCACTGGTCGGCAAGCAGGCTGTGCCAGAGCATGTCTGGCCAGAAAGAGGCACTTTCACCTTCTGCTCTGACAATGACAGTGTCCACTTCTCCTGCTCTGCCACGGTCAGCTGCTCCCCCTCTTTTTTCCTCTTGTCCCTCTCTTTCTATCAGTCTCGCTCCTCCTCACTTACTGAATAAAAGCGTTACTTCACGAAATGTCTCTTGCCTTCTTTCCTTCATTCTTTCCCCTGTGAAATGGATCCAAAAGAGAAAGGAACACTTTTGTTGGAAATGTCGTCGTCTTTTCACATTTTTCTATTCCAAAGTGTAGCCTCAGGACGGTGAGAAAAAATGGTTTGAAATATAACAAAATAAAGCAAGCGTGGAGTGGAACATGTTTATTGCAATCCTTATAAGCTGTTTTCATAAAAATAACTAAATGAACCAAGTCAGAGTGGTCGCAAAGTGGGCAGTTTGGTTGTATTCACACCCAGACACATTAGCGCCACTTTACAGAGTTTGCCAGTGAAGCGCTACTTTCGTTTTCTTGTCTTTCTGTTGATGCGTGGAGTAGAAAATCTTTAATGTGATGCTTATCAGCTGTTTTCCTTAATTTAGTTTATAAAATTTGTACTGCAGCTCTGTGTTCAGGAATGTGGTCTTTTTAAACCATACTGCCTACCTTTTGTAAGGATCTATGCTATGGACATTGAAATGGGTCTCTTCTGGGCTGTGTAGTCATGTCCTTGACATTTCAGGCAAAACACTAATTGATTTCTGAACAAAGTGTAAAATAGTTATGGTGACCATGTTGTTCCTTTATACATTAAACATGCTTTACTTAATCTTGCATTCCCTATAGGTGTTTGCTTTTTCCAGGATGTTGTTACTCTTTTTTTTCAGGCAGCATATTACTCTTATCTAGTGTATAATTTGAAATGAGTCGATCCAAGTGTTTCTAGCGGGGCACAATTGGGCTGAAGGCAGTGTTAGTTTATCTCAGTGAGGCAGTATGGTGTTCAGTGGGGGTAAGAATGTGGCACTGTGGTCAGAGCTGTCAAATTTGGAACTGTGGAACCAGATTCAGCTTTCATGACCAGTCCACCACACCACTCTTCTGAGGAAGCACATTCCCATGCTAGATTTTAGAAGACCCTCTAGACCTTACAAGGCCTGTTGTCTTAGCACCAGCAGGCGGACCCCAGCGGTGGCAAGCATGGGTTAACCTTGAAGGCCAGTCCACCCCAATCCATACTGAAGTTCACCTCCAGTGTTTTGGTCAGGTCTACAAAGCAGCACACCCTATAGCGACAGTAACTCTGTTACTGAGGTCACAGGACCCTTGAGGCCAGTCCCGCCTCACCCATTGGTATCTCCATTGGCCTTGTTTCAGCAGCGGTAGTTCAACTCACCAGGAATCGGCAATGCTGGATTTGCACCCACACCAAACTAAGTTTGCAAACTTCATAGTCTCTCTGCTTCATACCCAAGCACTTTTAACATGTGCTTGTGGGTCTGTGTATTATTTTAATCCACACTAAAAAGATATTCAATTGTTGGGTACATAAAACACTCTCTTTTGTACTTAGGACTATCTGTCCACTTGAGTAACATAGCTTAAAAACATTGCCAAAGCCATTAGCTCTGGCTAAAAACTTATAAGGTCCCAAAGGCAAGACCTATTGGCTGTGCCAGTGCTTGTTGCTTGTTTTGTGCTGCTATTAGGATCGTGTCCCACCTCTTTTTTGCGTTTGTATTTTGAGTAATATATCATTTTCAGCTTTGTGTGCATGTCATTAAACCTTTAAGCCATGTTCACTGGAGAGACACTATAGAGGCCCTGCATGTCACACTAGTCCTCGTTTTTGCAAATAGGAGAATCTATACATGGATTCGGTTTTTAACTTTGCGGGTCTAGGTATTTGTCCCAGTTAAAGTTAAAGTGGCTGTTACTGCCTCCCAGTGTGGTGCTTTTACCGTGCACTCCAACACCATATAGTAAAAACCTGCATTGTTGATGTATACCTCGGACCATTGTTGGTCCCCCCCATCTGGCCTGTTCACTGTGGGAAAAGACATGTTTGGAGCAGGTAGTTGAATTGTCTAATCAACTCCGGGCTGCCTGGACACTATTTTCATGTCCTCTAAGGCCTGTAACATTTTTTTGTATGGTTCTCAGTGCTTATTTTTGACTCCCACTTCCCTTTTAACCTATTGTTATCTGTGTAATATAAGGATAGAGCATTGTTCTATATTAACGTTATTGCCTTTTATTGTAGCCATGTATTAGTTAGTATTAGGTGTACGTAGTTGGATTTCAGTGGTACAGCAATATCGCCCTTCTATGTTTCCCTTACCCTGTCAAAGGAACGGATCAGTAAATGTTCATATAGTTCTCACACTTTATCAAAACTCTTCCAGCCACCGATGTTTGTCCCATATCTTAGTGACCTAGTGAAACTTCATCAAATACTGCAGCGGGTATCAGGAGCATACAGTGTCATGCTTCTCTTTTTTTTAGGACCGCCTAGGCAGCACTTTCACTGTCTCTTCGAAACATGTTGTATTCAGGATATAACACAGTATGAAGAGAAATTCGTAGAGGTGAACAACCCCTTTGAACATCATATCACACAGTGGTACCGGTACATTGATGACGTCTGGCTCCTGTGGCAGGGGAGCCAGACCGAATTATTGGCCTTCCATGGTTGGCTTAACACAAGACACAGAGACATCCAATTTTCCATTGAATACAGCACTAGTCGCATGACTTTCTGGACGTTGAGCTCACATGTGATCAAGGACAACTTAAAACATCCCTTTATAAAAAGCCAACAGACAGAAACACGATTCTACATCACAGAAGCGCACACCCGAGAAATCTCAAAGCTAACTTGCCCTACGGGCAACTACTTAAGATCCGGAGGAATTGTTCTGACATACAGGAGTATGAGAAACATGCCCGCAATTTTTGCTCTGACATGCAACAAAGAGGCTATCGTAAAAAGCTCTTGAAACATTCATTCAAGCGAGCTAGATATACTCCTCGCGAATGCTTACTTCAAGCCAAGAAACGCACACCGCTTGAGAAACTTGTGTGCTTTACCATGTTCTGTCCTGACACACACAAACTTAGACAGGCCATGCTGAAGAACCGGCACCTGTTGGAAGGACTTGATTGCCCTTTCCCTAAACCCATTTTCGCCTACAAAAAGAATCAGAGCATCGGGCAACAGTTGATTAGAGCTGACATTGCAACACCGAAGCCAAAAAGTGACTTGTCACAATGGAAGTTGAAACCCATTGAGGGCACCATAAGTCTCGGAATTGTGTCGCCTACCCGAATACCATCGAAGGCAAGGAATTCATCTACCAAGGATTGAAATGGTCTCACATTGAGTTTTCAAATTGCAGGACCAAGAATGTGGTCTACGCGATACTGTGCCCCTGCAGGAAGATCTATGTGGGCAAGACTAGCCAGCAGATCAATCACCGAATCAGCCAGCATCGGTCCCGCATTAAGAAGAAAGTGACGACAGCTCCCATGGTCGAGCACTTCTTAGAAAAGGGACATGACGAGCATGACTTTAAGTGGTCAGTCCTATGTACAGTTAATTCCATGAATCGATGCCATGATGTAGAGCGCATTTTGCTTCAAAAAGAGGCATACCTAATTCTGAAATTCAATAGCGCTCAAACCGGGTTGAACAACCTCTCGGAGGTAGCGCGCTTGTAAATGATTGCAACCGCACTAGGAGTGACTTGGTTGACAGAGTGACGCGCCGGGTCAGGCCAGTGGGCCCTGTTCCTCTAATTCATGTCAATTTTATCTTAACAACAGCACCGAGTGTTTTGGGGCATTCCGCTAACTAGATCCCTCAATCACCTTTTCAAACATGATATAAGTTATGTAAGGGCAAGTTACGGGGTACGCTCTGATCACACATTTCAATAGTACTTCACGAGCACTTCAGAGCTTCCGCAAGGACACCCGTTTTTCCAAACTCGAGACTCGTTTGTCCCAACTCGAGACTCGTTTTCCACTTAATTAGTGCCCGGTCATCCGGACCCAAACTGCAAGGTCCACAATGCATCTGGGCCAAGCTTACATAAATTAAGTTCAGACGCCTGCCGGCCATCTTGAATGAGATCGTGAAGGAAACAGTTGTGGAGATAACGCGTCTGGAGAAGGCAATGCCTTATCAGAGAGGGGGCCTTTTCTCTCGTTTTTGTGATTGTATTCGGACTGCAAGAGGCTTCATAAGTCTTCTTTTGTTCGGCAGGACTGCGAGCGTCGACCATACATTGTATGTAAGAAAAACAAAGCCACGGCAAGGTAGGCTCCTTCCTTGCCTTTGAACACCCGGTACAGACTTTTAGCACGAGAAATGTTTCCTATAGCTTTATTTATATTTACTCATTATGTTCCTTTCAGGAACACCATAGATGGCCACACCCTTTTAGCCATCAAGCCGGTTACCGGCGGAGTAAAGGTCAGTGCCTCCCGTTCTTTTATTTTTCTGAAAGGCTCGCAAATGACGCGCTAGTGTTAACAAAACTCTGATCTTTCTGATTAGATTGCCTACGCCGACCGATTGAGTCACTCGGTGCCCCGGATTTGACCACAAGTCCCACAAGCCTCCTTCTCCCCACATAAGAGCCTGGTATGTTAAGACTCCTCATTTTCCAAGCATTAGCTCACTTAACCACAGTATAGAGGCCATCAAGAAATTAAGATAGTAAAACGCTTTTTTGCTTTGCATCTTTCAGACACAAAGAATAAAAGCCCTGATGAGAGTCTAGGGACATCTGTCCTGGCCTCGCAACGTGTCGGCAGTTTTTGGTGGAATAAAGTTTTATCTATAAAGCAAACTAGGACTCTCTAGTCAAGATATTATTTATTTTGTGTCATCCATTCGACAATATTCCCCAAATTTCTTTGACTTTGTTCATTCATTGACTTTACATGTTTGTATTATTATCTTTTGGTACTGTATTAATTTCTTTGTATGATGTTTGATGTTGATATATTATTTTTGGCATTGTTTGTGTATATAAAATGTACAAGAGTGTAAATATTTCAATGTATAGTTTGTCTAATGTATGTGAAAGTAATTTGCAAAAAATAACAAAATAATTGGCATTTAATAAGTTTGCCTGGTTGGGATTTAATAAATATTTTTCCAGCCTCGAAATCGTTTTTTTTTTTAAGTAAGTGTGGTTTAGGCACTTTGTGTGTCATGTATTCAGGATATGTGCATAAAGCTCCGCCTACTTTCTGACCATCTTTTTAATTGATCCCTGTCCTTTGTAAATTGTGGCTTTTCATTGGTCATTACACGTAGTAGTCCCTCCTTAGTACCGCCTTGTCTCTTTTTGTAACCTTCCATGAGGGCACCCCTTGTTACATGTGTTGGTACGTCCTAGGTTCAAGCACTATTTTCTTAAGGGCCTTCAGACAAAACACTACTTCGGTCCTAAGCTAGGTTGGCAGTGGTTACTTTACTCGCTAGTACATCTCGCATTTATATGAGACCTTCTATAAATGCCCCTTCATCAGATCCACATAGAGTATAACCTAATGCGATATTAATATCATAATTATTTTGTCACATTTCAAAGCTACTATTTGTATATATGTACATAGCTATTTGAATGTACTCGTGGTACTGTCTTGCATGCAATGCATTATGGGTAGGGTGGATTTACCAAATATTCTGCAGGGTACAGTACCATATGTGAGCAAAAGTTTATGATGCTCACTATGGACCTCTAGGAGCATCTTGCGGTACTGCACCTAGACAAGCAGTGCTGGTGCCATTCTCACTAGGGACCTCTAGGAGCAGCTTGCGGTACTGCACCTAGACATGCAGTGTTGGTGCCTTTCTCACTAGGGACCTCTAGGAGCAGTTTGCGGTACTGCACCTAGACAAGCAGTGCTGGTGCCTTGCTAACTAGGGACCTCTAGGAGCAGCTTGTGGTACTGCACCTAGACACAGTGCTGGTGCCTTGCTCACTAGGGACATCTAGGAGCAGCTTGCAGTACTGCAACTAGACAACCAGGGCTGGTGCCTTGCTCAACAGGGAGCTCTAGGAGCAGCTTGCGGTACTGCACTGCGACATACAATGCTGGTTCCTGGCTCACTATGCAGGTATTTGCAATGCATCAGGTCTTGCATTACTGAAAGTATGAGCTATTGGCGTTGCATTATTATTTACAACTCCAATACCTTAAACTATCAGTAATGCGAGACCTATTACATTGTAAATGCTTGTTCATGTATTACTGTTAGACCATACCTAACTTTAAACACAAACCCACAAGATCTAAAAAGCGCTCCGACTCCTCATCAGGGCTAGTAAGCGCTATATAAATCCAAATACAATACCTTACCTGCCTAGTTGATCTGATCCACCTACTGTACATTCCTAAAATACTTTACCTAACCTACCATGAGTAGCTTAGTATACATAACATACCTATCACACCTATCCTACAATACCTAATCTTTGATATTTACCTACCAAACTTACTATCAAGTCCTTCCTACTTATTCTGCTGTGTGTAACCTACCACAACTTCTTCCACAGCGAATTACAATAATGTTCACATCTAGCTACAATTTCTGTAAGACCTTTGTCTCATAACTTATTACCTAACATACCTGTGTATGTCTTAATTCTTCCCTGGGGTGTCATTTGTGTGAAAAAAGAATCAGTTATGGTCACTTGATCACTAGTAAGTGCTTAAGGTATTGCAGCATGCATTGAAAAAGTGTCCATTGCAGCTTTGGAAGGACATGAAAATGTGAATGCTGTTTTCTGTAAAAATAACAAGACTAATAGCTTTGCCAAAACTTGTGTGTATATTTTAAATTGCTTGGCGTCTATTCTTGTTTTACAAATTATGAACTGTACTATGGAACAATGTGAAACTGCCAGCATCAACCCAATTTCCGACTATTGTCCTTGAACAAATAATGGGGTTTTATGTCTGTTTCTCGTTAAGCTCAATGAGGCTTTTCCTTATTGTTTTCTTTACAAGACTAACTAATGTCCATGTTTTTTTTGTTTTTTTTGCTCGTGTCTGTATTTTGCCAATTTCAGAGTTGTGTAGAAAACAACGAGAAAGGCCATAGTCGCACCAACAGTGGCATTAGTACAGCAAGTGGAGGAAGCAACGAGCCAACTACTCCTGATAGTGAGAGACCAGCACAAGCTTTACTAAGGGACTATGGTAAGTAGACAACCCAGAAAATGTTTTGTATGGCTTCGATAAGCAGCCACTGTAGCCAACACCCGTTGTTAAGACACTAGGGCTCATATTACAGATTGGGCATAGTCTCCCTGCTTGTGTGGTAGCACACTTGTACATGGGTCCTGTGGGCACAGACTGGGACATCATGCCTTGTTACAGTAAATGCGTTGTACTGAAAATAGTGCCTTAGTGAAAAGTGGATAGCTGTCTGAAAACGCTGGTTTTATTTTCACTTTGAAGGCAA
Source organism: Lissotriton helveticus (assembly GCF_964261635.1). Classification (NCBI taxonomy): domain Eukaryota; kingdom Metazoa; phylum Chordata; class Amphibia; order Caudata; family Salamandridae; genus Lissotriton; species Lissotriton helveticus. Next base: position 423,798,209 of record NC_136068.1, read on the forward strand.
CAACCTGGGCTGCAATTCAAATGGTACAAAGATCTCCTAGCTGGCAGCAGGGCTGCTCTGGGAACCGAAAGCGGCCCTGGCAAAGAGCTTGACTGACCCGGGGGAAGGGGGGGGGTCTAAAACCGGTCTACAGCGTGGCAGCCACCGGGGAAACGCCAGTGCCGCTACGCCCAGTCTGTCCCTGGCTGGTAGGTGCAGGGAATGACTGCACTTGCCTGAAGGGCTATTCTGGGGGATCCATGGGACCCCCTTTCCGCTTGCAAGAGTTACCTGCCCTGGTGCTCAGAATGTACACTTACTTATTGTTGTGGACAGTCAGTGTATCTCCTTACAGTCTCTTTGCCTCTCCGACCACATCTTTAATCAGCATGAGCACAGAGGCAAAGTGCTTACTCATTTGCATGTATCCAGGCCTCCATGTAAATGGGAAGGTGCCCCGGTGATCTTGCTGGCGTGAATCCTAGTATAGAGTGGACCACATCAGCTGCCCATTCTATGACACTAGAGTTCCCTGGATGGACAAGAAGCAGCCACATACACGCATTGTTCGTTCTGAAGTGCTTCTTGTAATACAGCACCAGGTATGTATTATTTTTAAGAAACTGTTAAGGGAAGGGGGATTAACAGAAGTGCAGCCATGTTGTGCATGGGCCCCCCACGACTCCGCTATGCTACACATATGATCTATGAGTTCAACTGTACAAGTGAAGACATGTACACACTTTAGGGTACACTATAGGTTAGGATTACCCTATGATTGGCATTGCCTACCCTATAAGTCCCTAGTACATATTAGTGCAGGGGGAGTTAAAACTACCTTGAAGTCCCTAGTATATAATAGGGCATGTTGGTTTAGAGGCGAGCAGCCCTTTCTGCACTTGCAAGTGTGCAATGCTGAGGTCAGTTTAAAAGCAGCCCTGTGTTGCAGGACAGCTTTTAAATATAAATTGTGTCCAAACTCGACTTTGGTGGTAGGGACACTTAAAAAATAATTAAATTCGATATTTTGGCATATTAAGTACCCCCAAGGTCTCCCCTAGATGTTCCGGAAGTGTGTTGGGCTACTTAATATGCCAAAATATTGTAGTCTATTAATTTTTAAGTGTCCCTACCATCAGTGGGTGGGGGGGCAGACACTTATAAGGAGGATCCTTATTAAAGATGTTTTATATGCCCTGGGGATAGAGAAATTGCACATTTCGCTCCCTTCTTTGTAGTAAAGGCCTTCCAAAAATCGACTTTTGTGCTAGGAGCTCTGTGGAGGGAAGATCTACATTATTTTTGTGTATTCAGGACCCCTAAATTCTTCCCTAGGTGTCCCATAGGTGGGGGGTCATGTAACAATATGAAGGGTCCTTATAAAAGGTGTTTTATAGATCTTGATGATCGAGAAATTGGACATTTCATTTTCCACATTGTAGATCTCTAGCCACAAAGGTTAACATTTCAATAGTTTATGAACTCATAACTAGGGCTTGGAATTCATGAAAAATACTATCAAGGACTTAGGAGAAAGGTATTGATAAATCCAACAATATGCTATTGTTGAATTTATCTTAAAGAATACAGAAAATAAGTATCTGAAAGAAACAGGTTAGTGTTAGATTCCTTACCTTGGAATATCCCCAGGCGTCAGAATGGATCTGGAAAGTTTTGCGTAGCAGTACCCCTGCGCGTCGGTAGGCGTTGTCTGTGGCTCCGCGTCCATCGTCGGTGTTTTGATCACTGGGATGGCGTCATCAGAGTACTTAGACGCTGCCCTCGCGCGCTGCTGTCAGTTCTTCTTTTTTCCGTGCCAGCAAGCGCAGATCCGGGAAGAGCAGTACTCTTTTGGCTTTTGATCACTTCTCGAGTCGACCTTCGACTCGCGGTGCCGATAGGGATGCCTGGTTTTAAACCTTTGAGGATTGTCACCGTTCGATGTCGGTGACCGACCCCCACTGTTGAAATTAAATGAAATGAAAAAGGGATTTCTATAGCGCATGGCTGCCCGGAGGCATCCCAGCGCTGGGATTGCATTAACAACTGAGGGGAGAAACAGAGGAGTAAAGGGAAGGGTTATTGCGGGAAAAGATGGGTTTTAAGTAGCTTCCGGAATTTCATATGGTTGGGTTCGGCACGTAGCTGGGTTGGCAAGGCGTTCCATAGGGTTGCAGCTGTTACCGAAAAGCGACGCCCTCCTGTGAGGGCTTTATTGACTCTGTGGACAGTAGCCAGGTTACCTTGGGAGGAACGTAGGGACCTGTTGGGTTTGTATGGGAACAGCATGGCCTTAAGCATCGGGGGCCCTTGATTTTGCATAGCTCTGTGGGTGGTACATAAGGCCTTGAATTTGACCCTTTCACGGATCGGCAGCCAATTGAGTGCCTTTAGAGCAGGTTTGGCCGATGCTCTGCGGGGGGTACCAGTCAGAATCCTTGCAGCGGCATTTTGTGTTCTCTGAAGAACATTGATAGTGGATTCTGGGGCCGCTAAGAAGAGAGCGTTGCTGTAGTCTAATCTTGATAAGATTAGACCTTGAATGAGCATTTTTTGTGATTGTACGGAGAGTAATGGAAGAATCTTCCTGGTTGAACGGAGTAAGCCCACACAGGTACCAGCTGTTTTTTTTGCCTGCGTTTTCAAAGAAAGGTCTTGTTCCAGCCAGAAGCCAAGACTTTTAAGTTCAGTCTTGGGTTGTGGGAGGGGTCCAGAGCATGATGGCCACATGGCGGTGGGGAGGGATGACATTTGGTGTCCCAGCAGCATGAGCTCGGTTTTAGAGCCATTTAGTTTAAGGCTTGAGTTAGACATCCAGTTATGGATTCCTTCAAGACAGTCATGGAGGTTTTTGAGTTTGTCACCTTCTAAGGAGAATGATACAACCATTTGGGTGTCATCAGCGTATGTGACGGCTTTTATCCCGAAGGGAGTAACCACATCCTCCAGGGGGGCCATGTATGTGTTAAAAAGTGTAGGGCTCAATGAAGAGCCCTGGGGGACCCCACACTGGAGGGGGAAAAAGTCCGATCGCATATTCCCTTCACAGACCTGAAAGGTTCTGTCCTTAAGGAAGGAAGAAAGCCAACAAAGTGCCGTGTCCCTCACTCCTAGGCCAAGTAGTCGCTGGATCAGGATCTTATGGTCCACCGTGTCAAATGCAGCGCTTAGATCCAGGAGGATTAGTAAAACCGATCCTCCTGAATCCAAGATGCATCTGGCTTCCTCGACCACTTTCAGAAGAGCGGTCTCGGTCCCCTGACCAGGACGAAAACCTGTTTGCGAGGGGCGAAGGAGATTGTTGGATTCAAGGAAAGCCGACAATTGCTGGTTGACCACCTTCTCTGCAATCTTACTTATGCTTGGTAAGAGAGAGATTGGGCGCAGGTTGGAAAACTGTTTTTTTCTGTAAAGCTTTAACTATTGCGTGTTTCCAATTAGGAGGGACCACTCCTTGGCTGAGAGAAGCATTAATAAGGTTGGTGGCTAGATGTGAGATGGTAGGTCCGACTTGTTTGAGGATACGGATGGGGGCTGGGTCATTAGGAGAGCCACTTTTCATGTCTGAAAGAGCTTTCAGAAAGTCTTCATTGGACAGCTGGTTGAAACTATCCAGAGTCGGGCCAATTGTGGGCGGTAACAAGGCGGCAGGGAGGTTATTATCAGCTTTATGTGGGAGGGTTTGTAAGATGTTAGCAATTTTATTTTGAAAGAAAGATGCTACTTGGTTGCATCTAGCGACTGTGGGTTGCTGGGTTGAAGGGGGATTGGGAATTTTAAGTAGCTCTTTGACTATTTTATAAGTCTCTCGAGACGAGTTAGATGCAGCTTTAATTTTTTCTTCAAAGAAGGAAGCCTGGGCTGATTTTCGGGCTGATTTATAGGTCCTCATTGCTTTTTTGTATTCTTCCTTGATGAGGGGGTCCCATTTTTTCCTCCATTTCCGCTCTTGGATTTTACAAATTTTTCTAAGGTTCCTTAGTTCTTGTGAGTACCATGGGGATTTGAAGGTCTTACTTTTTTTCTTTAGATTTTTCTTGGGAGCGACTGCATCCAGAGTGGAGGTGAGCCATCTAATGAAGTTTTCATCTGCTTTTACAGGGTCAGGGTCTGCGGGAGGGGCAGAAAGTGTTAATTCCTGGGTCCAGCGCTCAAATGAGAGTCTGGACCATATTCTATCCTGTTCTCTGGAGATAGGGGTTTGGGGAGTGTTTAAAATAGTTTGCCAGGTAAATGGGATGAGGGAGTGATCAGACCATGGAAGGGGGAGTGAGGGTAGGATTTCTATTTTAGAGAGGTTGGCGAAGAGAGGGTCTAAAAGGTGACCCTTGGTATGTGTTGCCTCTGAGTTTAGTAGGTGAACGTCAAGTGCCTTTAATTCTGAAATGAAATTCCCTGCTATTTTGTCTGTGCAGTCCTCGAAATGGAGATTTAAATCTCCAAGCAAGATAAAATTGGAAGTCGAGGTACAGGAGGAGAATGTGGATTCTAGCAATGAACCGACAAAATTTCCTAGACTGCCGGGTGGTCGGTATATGAGAGTACCCGAAAGGGATTTATTAGGAGTTATTTGGAGTGAAAAGTGGACGCTTTCGCAGTCTTCGATTCCACCCTCTTGTAGCCTGCATACAAAGGTGTTTCTGTATACAATCGCTAGACCACCTCCTTTTCCCTTCCTTCTGTTCTGGTGCTGTATAAGGTAGCCGTGGGGTAGCATATTGACAATATCAGCCTCGGAATGAGACGTCAACCAAGTTTCCGTGAGGAAAAGTATATCTAATTTAATGTCTTGGATCAGTAATTTGATCTCTAGAGAATGTTTGGATGCAGATCTTCAGTTCAGCAGAGCGAGGCAAACCGGGTTTGGTGGGTGACGATTGGTTTTCCATGAAGACTCGCCCTGAAGCGAGGGTGGTGGGATAGGGGTTGAGGCGGCTGTGCAGAATTGTAGAAGGTAGTCACGTGAATGTTTGATTCGATGACTTCGAGAAAAGGGCATAGTGGGTGGCCGTGTGCCCGGCCCGGACGCGCCATTGGCGCGCCCGCTGCGCCCGCCCGCTGCGCGGACGGGAGGAGGACTCCATTTTATAGCGGGAGGGCCCAAATCGCCCAGCCACTAGAGCGCTGTCCAGGCCCCATTCCAAGATGGCGGCCGTAGATTCTTTGCCTCGAGGGGGATAGTCTAAGGAGGCCGGGAGCCTTGAGAACGGCTTTGTATCATGTAATTGAATCTACAATGATAAGCGGCTCGGTGCGGTCGTCAGGGGCAGTTTACACAAGTTACACTACAACACTATAAAAAGCAATTATGGCAATTTTTTAAAAAGCGCTATGCTATGATAAAGTGCAGTGCATAAAAATAACAATTTTTCTGTTTCTGAAGTTCTAACCCCCCGGCTTCCGCCTCAGGAGTATTTGCAATCAATTATCTGGGGAAGGACAATGACAGGCTCTTTTATAGCGGGAGGGCCCAAATCGCCCAGCCACTAGACCGCTGTCCAGGCCCCGTTCCAAGATGGCGGCCGTAGATTCTTTGCCTCGAGGGGGATAGTCTAAGGAGACCGGGAGCCTTGAGAACGGCTTCGTATCATGTAATTGAATCTACAATGATAAGCGGCTCGGTGCGGTCGTCAGGGGCAGTTTACACAAGTTACACTACAACACTATAAAAAGCAATTATGCCAATTTTTTAAAAAGCGCTATGCTATGATAAAGTGCAGTGCATAAAAATTAAAAAAATTCTGTTTCTGAAGTTCTAACCTCCCGGCTTCCGCCTCAGGAGTATTTGCAATCAGTTGGTGCCTTTACTGTCTCTGGGCCGACCACGATGACAAGTTGTGCCCCAACTGACCTCGAAGGCTAGGCAGGAGCGGTCCCGTAAGCGGCTCAAGCTCCGGCAGTCGGCCCCGCACCGCTCGAGGTCTAGAAGGAGGTCGAGGGACCATTCGCGGGGCCACAGTCATCGCCGCTCGACGAGTCACCACCACTCATCGGGCTCCAAGTCCTCGGGTAAGTCAAGGTACTCGAAAAAGTAGTCGAAGAGGCGTCATCGAGCTTCCGACTCCCCCCGACGCTCGTGCGACGCGGACGGGGTTCGGGCGACACGGCCCACGCGGCTCCGCCGGAGCCGCAATCGGCGCGTCCAGCTTCACACCCGCCGGTCCCTGGGCTGCACGCGACGCCGTAGGAGATACGTGACTTCCTCGTGGCCATGAGGATGCACTTCCCTCCGTCGGACCCTGTCGAGGCGCCTTCGGGCCCCGCGGGTCCGTCTTGGAGCCCTAGCGGTCCGGCGGCTCCGGCCCCGGTGCCATCGGGTGCTTTGGCCCCGGCGCCGTCGATGACTGCAGTCCTGATGCCGCAGGGCCCCCGTGATCCGGGGTCGGATCCCGGTCGTCACCAGTCGACCTTACAACTCCTCCGCTGGCGCGCCGACCCAGAGGGTGTCGCCCATGACGCCGTCCCCGGACGAAATCGTCCCCAGTTCCAGTCCCGATCCGGGTCCGGCGTCGGACCGGCGCTGCCCGACGCCATTTCCGGCATCGACGGGTGAGCCATTCACTGACGACCCGGCTCCATCATTTTCCCTGACTATCAGGAGATGGATGACAAGGAGGACTGGGAGGGGTCTGAGGACCCTCTAGCACGGCAGTGCCAGTTGAGCCAGGACTGGGCAGACGAGCTGGGTTAGGCCAGTGGTCTGGCACTTCGCCCAACACTGGATTTGTCTCTCCTCCTACCGTGGCTACGGAGGAGGGGGTTGCTTACAGCGTGGTATTGCCTAGGGCAGCCAAGGACTTGGCTCTTGAGCTCCCTGTCGCGGCTGTGAGGACTAACCTCCCTGAGGTGCTCAAACCGAGGCAAGCTCCTCGGAGTCTCTCCTGCCGTTTAACGAAGCCCTCACCGACGTTCTAGTGGACACCTGGTCCAAGCCCTCTACAGGCCCACCTGTAGATCGGAACGTGGCCCAATGCTACCGCCCGGCTCCGGGCGACCCCAGCTTCCTGTCCGTTCCCCCCACCCCCGAGAGCCTGGTGATCCAGGCCTCTACATCCCAGACCGCATTCCCGACTGCTCCTCCGGATCGGGTATCCAAATGGTACGATCAATTTGGGAAGAAACTGTTCTCCTCCCTGAGTTTGGGGCTGCGGTCTGTCAACACCGCCTGCCTTTTGGGCCGTTACACCCACTCTGTGGGATACGGTTGCTGAGGTGCTGCCGCAGTGCCCGGTGGAGGCCCGGGCGAAGCTCACCCAAGCCCTCGCGGAAGGGCGGGACGCAGCACGCTATTCGATACGGTGTGGACTCGATACCACGGACTCACTGGGTAGGGCGATTGCAACGACGGTGATGGTTCTCCGCCACCTTTTCGGGGGATGTCCAGGCCACCCTCATGGACATGCCTTTTGATGGCGGACAGTGTGCTGGAGCGGTTCAAGGAATCCAGGGTTATGGTCAAGTCCTTGGGCTCAGCCAAAGCCAGCAAACCTCCGCTTTTTGTCCCTTTCGTGGCCAAGGAAGGGGCGCCCCCCACCCGTCCAGCTAGCCACAGACCGCCGAACCATCCTCAACGCGGTCACGGACGAGGTAACCGCTGTGGCGGTACCGGGGGACAACGGCAAGGTTAGTCCATATCCGCCCCCGCAGCATCTGCCTCAAAGCCTTCCTAGTCCGAGCTTTCAGGCCCATTCGACGCCAGTGGGGGGCAGGGTTCGCCATCACCTCCTCCACTGGCGTACCATCACATCGGACAGGTGGGTGCTGCAAATCGTCCGAAGGGGCGATTCCCTCCCCTTCGAGGCGACCTCTCCAGCCATGCCACCGCAGTACCACTGCATGTCGGGGATCACTTGCAACTTCTGCAGGAGGAAGTTATGGCCCTCTTGGCCAAGGGGGCCATCGAGCGCGTTCCTGGGCCAGATTTAGGACGAGGTTGCTACTCCCACTACTTTCTGATACCCAAGAAGGGCAAAGGGGGCCTACGCCGTATCTTGGACCTCCGGAGCGTCAACGGCTTCCACCGGAAGGAGAAGTTCAAGATGCTGACTTAAGCTCAGGTCCTTGCTGCCCTAGACCCTGGAGACTGGATGGTAGCGTTGGACTTGCAGGGCGAACATTTCCATATCCCTGTCCTGCCGGCCCACCGGCATTACCTGCGGTTCACGGTAGGCCACGAACACTTTCAGTTTACCGAGCTCCCCTTTGGCCTCACCAGCGCCCCTCGGGTGTTCACGAAAGTGATGGCCGTGGTCGCAGCTCATCTGTGCGGATCATGGGTACCAGTCTTCCCCTATCTCGATGACTGGTTGTTAATGGCGGTGTAGGAGAGTAGGGTCTGCTTCCTATGGTCACCCCCACTTTTTGATTTTGCTTCTCTGGTTTTCGACTTGGATGTGGCTGTGGGCCTGCTAATCAGACCCACAGCCCAGATGCACTCTCTCTAAATTTACACCATGTACTCTAGGTACATCCAAAATTGGGAATTGGTTCACCTTATCAGCCCCTGTACAAGTGCACCATAGGTGCCCAGGGCATAGGTGCAACCAAGGCCTACCAGGGGCTGCAGCAGATATTATGCCACCCCTGGCTGGCCATCCAAACTGGCACAACTGGCTGATCACTCAGCTGGGGCAAGGTCGTGTAATCACCCCTTGCTTAGGTATAGTATCCCTATATCTACCAATATATATAGACACACAGTAACCTATAAGTCACTCCTATGGCAGGCCTTAACAATCCTGGAGGCAGAGTGCTTGGTTATGTGTGAGATGGTGCTCTAGCATGAGCTGAGCCTGTCTGCAGCTTTCGGAACCATGTCCTTATAGCTGTTCTATGATATCGCCATACCATATACTCTTAAGTGCATTATAATCCTTACGGTTAAATGCTAACTTTGGTTTGGCTTTATCCAAACATGTCGTGTAAGGTGTCATATGCTTTGGAATACTACCCCCTCGCCAATTCTTGCGACGTGATATCATTCCACCCTTCTAGAGGGAGAAGACATGTTGTTGCTGACTATCCCGGTTAAAGTTAACCAGAGCCCCAGCGTCACAAAATGGACGTTGCTGCCACAGACACAAGTCTGCCCTCCTGCTGCTGGGAGGCCTTCCAGTTACGGAGGTTTGGACAATAAGTTTCCTGCATGGGGAGGTGCGAGCACCACCCCAGACAGGACTTTGTGTATTGGTACAGGGAGGGCTGAATAGATTGAGACACTGCCTGGAGCACCCTAGGTGCTCCATGCATACCCCGGTTCAAACTGGTTGCTGGGGCACTCCAGCCCCAGCTCTGGCACGAAACTGGACAAAGGAACAAAGGAAAGGAGGGACCTAGAAAGTAATCCAGCCCCTTTTAGTCGTATAAAGGTAGAAGCTGAGTCCTGAGACTTGAGATTAATCCTGAATCGAAACTTGACCCGAAACTCTGTACCTTCGACGTTCTGCTGAAGACTGAAGAATCTCCCTTGTGGCCAAGGAGTGAGCACCCTGGGCAACCAGCCACCATCCAGCAAATCAACGGCTTGCTTTGTCGACGTTCCCGCCGGAACCCGAGCACAGAGCCTGACAAGACCCAGACTTCCAGACCTCTCTGACCCTCTCTTCACGACTGCAGCATAGCTGAGATCCGTGGAGGCGATGAGACTTGCTAACTGTGCAGCTCCTGAGGCCTCCTCGAAAGCTGTGCACTGAGTATTGAGAAACCCCGAACCCGAGCTCCACCTGCACCGAAGATCAGCCCTCCACACTCCACGAGTTCTGCGTGGGGCCCTTCTGCTCGACGCGTTGTCCGGTTGCTGGCCCGTTGGCTAGTAGCCTCTGTGACGACAATCCTTTTGTACCACCTTGCTGGTCTGGTTGCTCCAGACTGGCCCTTGCTTCCCTGCAAAGGTGAAGCACCTCAGACCTTGCTGGTCTGCACCAGAAGCCTTTGTTGTATCCTGCGTGGGTTGCCTTTGCCAAGGCTTGTTGACTCCAATCCGGAAGTCGACCCCTCCATCTGCGAGAACCTTCGTGGGACAGCGCGTCTCCAGCACCTGGTCGTAGTCGACGCCTCCTGGTCCACGTGTCTGCAAAGACAAGCTTCAAGACAGCACCTGATTGCTCCTCGACATCGTCTGGTTCCATCCTGGTTCCACCCGGTCACTGGCTAGTGACCCAGACTCAGTCCCCTCTGCTTTCAGGTCCTCTTCATCCTCGATCCACCCTTTGATCCACCCGGACATCTTCCTCCTGGTCACCTGCAGCATCTTTCTTCAGGTCTCCATAGGATCCAACGACGAAACCCGACACATCTACACACCTATGCACCCGCCGTCCGTGGGTGAGGTAATGCGAGTACTTCGGTGCTCCCAAGGGTATTGACTATCCAAGTATCTAGGTTTTTAGTTGTTTCCTCCTAGCTAAACCGGAAGTGTCCTACCGGGGCTACGGAGGAGGGGGCTGCTTACAGTGTGGTGTTGACGAGGGCGGCCAAGGCCTTGGCTCTTGAGCTCCCCTTTACGGCCGTGAGGACTAACCTCCTCGCCGAGGTCTTCAAACCGCAGGCAAGCTCTTTGGAGCCTCTACTGCCGTTTAATGAGGCCCTTACTGACGTTCTGTTGGGCACCTGGTCCAAGCCCGCTACATGCCCCCCTGTAGATCGTAACGTGGCCAGATGCCACCGCCCGGCCCCGGGCGACCCTAGCTTCCTGTCCACCCACCCCACCCCCGAAAGTCGATTTATCCAGGCCTCTAACTCCTAGACCGCATTCCCGACTGCTCCCCCTGATCGGGAATCCAAAAGGTATGTCCAGTTCGGTAAGAAGCTGTTCTTCTCACTCAGTTTGGGGTTGCGGTCGGTCAACACCGTTTGCCTTTTGGGCCGTAACACCCACTCTCTGTGGGACACAGTTGCGGAAGTGCTGCCAGATTGCCCGGAGGAGGCCCGGGTAAAACTCGCTCAAGCCCTTGCGGAAGGACGAGATGCAGCACGGTACTCTATTCGATGTGGGCTGGATACCACGGACTCGCTAGGCAGGGCGATTTCAACGACGGTCGCGGTTCGCCGCCACGCCTGGCTGAGGTCCGCCAACTTCCCGGCTGATGTCCAGAACACACTCATGGACATGCCGTTTGATGGCCGTCGCCTCTTTGGCGACAAGGCAGACAGTGCGCTTGAGCGTTTCAAGGGCTACGGCTAAGTCCTTGGGCCTGTCAGGCCAGCGCCAGCAAACTTCTGCCTTTCGCCCTTTCGTGTGCCAAGGAAGGGGCGCCCCCTCACATACTGCCAGCCACGGGCCGCAGACTAACATCCAGCGTGGCGGCGGATGTGGTAACTGCCGTGGCGGTGCCAGGGGACAGCGGCGAGGCCAGTCCACATCCACCCCGCACCATCCGCCTCAAAGCCTTCCTAGTCCGAGCTTTCAGGCCCACTTAACGCCAGTGGTGGGTTCGCCATCACCTCCTCCACTGGCGCACCATCACATCGGACAGGTGGGTGCTGCAAATCATCCGAAGGGGCTACTCCCTCCCCTTCGAGGTGACCCCTCCTGCCATGCCACCGCAGTACCACCGCGTGTCGGGGGATCACTTGCAACTTCTGCAAGAGGAAGTTACGGCCCTCTTGGCCAAGGGGGCCATCGAGTGCGTTCCTGGGCCAGAAGCAGGGTGTGGTTGTTACTCCCACTACTTTCTGGTTCCCAAGAAGGGCAAAGGGGGCCTACGCCGTATCTTGGACCTGGGGAACGTCAACGGCTTCCTTCGGAAAGAGAAGTTCAAGATGCTGACACTGGCTCAGGTCTTAGCTGCCCTAGACCCTGGAAACTGGATGGTAGCATTGGACTTGCAGGACGCATATTTTGACATCCGCGTCCTGCCGGCCCACCGGCGTTACCTGCGGTTCACGGTAGGCCACGAGTGTGAGAAGTTGGCCTGATATATGATGCTCACTAGTTTTAGTGATCACCTTGTATCAGTCCAAACAACCCTTATGGTGATTGGTTGTAAATCAACCTCATAGACCAGCTATCCTAATGGTAGCATGGACAGAGCAGTCTTACGCTAAACTCTTTTGGCATGTGAAGCCAGCTGTTTTACCATATATAACCCCTGGAATACCAGATGAAAGGACACCACACAGGTTGTTATGAAAATAAACAATATATTTATTACTAACAAATACCTCTGAACTCTTTGAGATCAGAGGGCTAAGCACATAACAATTCTCTTAAGAAAAATACAGTGAATCGCACAAATTACAATGGTGCTTTAGGGGCACGACAAACCATATACTAAGTAAATGGTATAAGGAGTTCGATAGAAGAAATGAAGATGCCCAGAGGCTGTAGGATCGCTGGGACTACTCTACCCTGACCTTAGGGAAGCAGCAGGAGGCCCACGGGACGCGTGTGCAGAGTGTGAACTCACACGCGAGATGCGGAACAAAGTCAATGGGCAGAACAAATTACGAAAAGGTAAGTAATAGACAGTTACGACTAGTTACGACTAAAACGACAGGATACCTGGACACTAGGAGAGTTAATCTACCCTTGAGCACCGAAATGGTCTCGTTATCTTATCTTATCTTAAGGGGGTTTTGTATAGCGCTCTGTCACCATAAGTTTCCTGGCGCTGATTGAATGCTGAGAGGTGTAGGCACGGGAGTCTAGCCAGACTGTGTAAAAAGAAAAGTTTTCAGAAGTTTTCTGAACTCCAGAAGAGATTTAGAAAATTTGAGCGGGAGAGGTAGAGGGTTCCAAAGGTTGGGAGCTAAGTGAGCAAATCTGCGGCTGCGGGTGCATAGGTGTGAAAGTGTCGGGTTTCCGCGTCGAAGTCTATGGAGCCTTGAAGAAAGATGCTGCAGGCGACCAGGAGGAAGATGTCCGGAGCGATCCAAGGGTGGATCGAGGAAGAAGAGGACCTGAAAGCAGAGGGGACAGTGTTCAAAGTCACTAGCCAGTGACTGGAGTGGAACCAGGAAGGAACCAGATGCTGTCGTCGCGATCAGGTGAAGAGTGGACGCATGTCTCTGCAGCCACGTGGACCAGGAGGTGTCTTCGACGGCCAGGATGGAGGCACGAGCTGTCCCACGCAGGCTCTCCCTGTCGGCGGTGCTGGATCCGGATTCGGAGTCAACAGGCTTGGCAAAAGCAACCCACGCGGTGAGTGGAAATGGCGTCTGGTGCGGACCAGGAGGGTCCGGGGTGCTCCTCTTTTGGAAGGAAGCATGGGCCAGTCTGGAGCAACCAGAACCGCGGTGTAGATTTCGTGGATCGTCGTCTAGGAGGTCACTAGCCAGCCGGCAAGTGACCAGACAACGCGTCGAGCAGCAACCAAGCAAAAGGGCCCCACGAAGGTCCCGTGGATGCTGGAGGGCTGGTCTTCGGTGCAGGGGCTGCTCGGGGCTGGGGCTTCTCAATCCCCAAAGCACTTTCTCGAGGATGCCTCTGAAGTCGTGCTGGAAGCGAAGTGCAGTTTCTTCAAGATGGCCAGTCCACGTGTCTCGTCGCACCCACGGATCTCAGCTGTGCTTCAGATGTAGGTAGAGGTCGGAGAGGTCTGGAAGTCCGGATCTCGTTGGGCTCTGAAGTCTGGTTCCGGCAGGAAGGACGACAAAGTGAACCGCTAGGACGCTTGATGGTGCCTGATGTTGCAGGGTGGACACTCCTTGCCCACAAGGGAGATTCTTTATTCTTCTGTGGAGCAGAACGTCAAAGTCCAGAGTTTCTTCTTTGTAGAGTTGTTCAGGATAATCTAATTTGGAATGGGACTAGCTCCTACCTTTATTCTGCTAAAGGGGGCTGTACTAGTGACTAGGTCCCTCCCATGGGTGGGACCAGGAAGGGGGGTGGTTACACACCCTATCCTTTGTCCGGTTTCGCGCCAGAGCTGGGGCTGGAGTGCCCCAGCAACTGGTTTGAACCGGGGTATGCACAGGGACACCTTGTGTGCCCCAGGCATGTCTCATTCCTTTCAGCCCTCCCTACCTCAATACACAAAATCCTGTCTGGGGTGGTGCTAGCACCTCCCAAGGCAGGAACCCCTTTGTCCAGGCCACCCTCGCTGGAAGGACTCCCAGCAGCAGGAGGTCAGACTTGTGTCTGTGGTGGCAGCATCCATTTTGTGATGCTGAGGCTCTGTTTAACTTTAACAGGGGTTCACAGTTACATACATGTCGTGTCCCTCTAAAAGGGTGGAATGCTACCCCCGTCGCCAGAACTGGCGAGGGGGTAGTATTTCAATTCGTATGACACCTTACTCGACATGTTTTGATAATGCTATACCAAAGTTAGCAATAACCGCGAGGATTATAATGCACTTAAGAGTATATGGTATAGCGTTTTCATGGAAACAGCTAAAGGACTTGGTCCGAAAGCTGCCGACAGCCTCAGCTCATGCTAGAGCACCATCTCACATAATTCCAAGCACTCTGCCTTCAGGATTGATAAGGCCTGCCATAGGAGTGACTGATAGGAATATATGTGTCCATTTTAGGGTTAGGTATATAAGTATACTATATCTAAAGCAAAGGGTGATTACACCACCTTGCCCCAGCTGTGTTACCAGCCAGTTGTGTCTGTTTAGATGGCCAGCCAGGGGTGGCATAATACATGCTGCAGCCCCTGGTAGGCCTTGGGTGCACTTATGCCCTGGGTACCTATGGTACACTGTACAAGGACTTATAAGAGTGACCCAATTCCAATTGGTAAATGCACCTACAGTACATGTGTGTCAATTTAGAGAGAGAACAGCTAGGCTGTGGGTCTGATTAGCAGGCCCACAGCCAGGGAAAGTTGTAAACCAGTGAAGCAAAAAGCAAAAATCTGGGGTGACCATAGGATTGCAGACCCTACTCTCCTACAACGACCACTTTCAGTTTACCGTACTCCCCTTCGGCCTTACCAGCGCCCCTCGGGTATTCACAAAAGTGATGCCAGTGGTCGCAGCTCATTTGCGCAGATTAGGGGTGTCGGTCTTCCCCTATCTCGACGACTGGTTGTTGAAAGCGGGCTCGCACCAGACAGTCGTCAGCCACCTCCAGACTACGGCCGACCTCCTACACCTGCTGGGGTTCTCCATCAATGTGCCGAAATCGCTCCTGTGTCCCTCTCAGAAGCTCCTCTTCACCGGAGCGGTTCCGGATTCGGCGCAGTTCCGGGTTTATCCTCCCGAACAACGAGTTTGGGATATTCAGGCTCTGGTTCCGATCTTTCAGCCTTTATCCCGAGTCTCAGTCAGGTTGAGGCTGCGGCTCCTGGTACTGATGGCCTCCTGCATCCTTCTGGTGCATCACGCCCGGTGGCGGATGCGGGCTCTGCAGTGGGACCCGAAGTTTCAGTGGGCCAAGCATCAGGGCAACCTGTCCAACCACGTCCTGATCTCGGAGGGCACTGCGAGACCGTTGCAGTGGTGGTTCACGGACCGTAATTGGGTCATCGGCAGATCCCTCTCCCTACCCCAACCGGAGCATGTAGTTGTGATGGATGCGTCCCTCCAGGGCTGGGGGGGCCACATGGGAGAGTTCAGAGGCCTCTGGTCTCCGGCGGAGTCACGGCTCCACATCAACCTTCTGGAGCTGCGGGCGATCCGACTTTTACTGAAAGCATTCCTCCCCTCTGTTCGGGGTAGTCCAGTGCAGGTGTTCACGGACAACACCACCACCATGTGGTACTCCAACAAACAGGGTGGGTGGGGTTGTGGACCCTTTGTCAGGAGACTCTGCGCCTCTGGCAATGGCTGGAACATCAGGACGTGACCCTGGTGGTTCAACACCTGGCAGGTTGCCTGAACGCCAAGGCGGACGAACTCAGCCTTCGGTGCATGATGGATCACGAATGGCATCTGAACTCGTACGTGGCGCAAGGTCTCTTTCAGCAGTGGGGAGAGCCTTGGTTAGATCTGTTCACCACAGAAGAGAACGTGCAATGTCATCAGTTCTGCGCGTTTGACTTTCCAAGGTGGCACTCGCTCGGAGACGATTTTCGTCACGAGTGGAGCTGCGGTCTGTTGTACGCCTTTCCGCCTATACCACTTCTGCCCAGAGTGCTGAAGAAGATCAGACGCGACCGGGCCCAAGTCATCCTTGTGGCTCCGGACTGGGCACGAAGATACTGGATTCCCGAGCTACTCAGCATGTCAGTCGATCCCCCGATTCGTCTGCCTCTTCAGGAGGACCTTCTGTCGCAGCAGCAGGGGACGGTCCTCCACCCGAACCTGTCCAGTCTCCACCTACATGCGTGGAGATTGAGCGGCGACAGTTCAGGCCATTTGACTTGCCTCCTGAAGTCTGTGATGTAATTCTGGCAGCCAGGCGTCCCTCCACAGAATCGGTATACGTCTGCAGGTGGAACATATTTGTGGCATGGTGTACAGCAAAGGCTGTGGATCCCCTTTCTGCCCCCTTTTCAGAGGTTCTCCTCTTTCTTCTTTCTCTTGACCAGCAGGGCTCTGCTCTGGGCACTATCAAAGGCCACCTCTCTGCTATTTAAGCCTTTTTAAGGCTTCCTGATCAGCCTTCTCTTTTCAAGTCCCCTTTGGTAAATAGGTTCTTGAAGGACATCACGCACAAGTTTCCTCCAGTACCTTTTGTGATGCCTCAGTGGGACTTGAACCTTTTTCTGACCTATTTAATGTGCGCTCCTTTCGAACCACTTCACAATTGCCCTCTTCGTCTTCTAACTCTTGAGACTGCATTCCTGGTTGCCATCACCTCTGCCAGGAGAGTGAGTGAGCTCCAGGCTCTGTCTTCTCAGCCTCCTTTCCTCTCTGTCCATCCGGACAAAGTTGTTCTGGGAACGCGTCCCTCTTTCCTGCACAAGGTAGTCACAGCCTTTCACATCGGGCAGTCCATCACCATGCCCACCTTTTTTCCCCCTCCGCATCCCTCGAAAGAGGAAGAGAGGCTCCACCGTCTGGACCCGAAACGTGCGCTCTCATTCCATCTGGACCGCACGCGCCAGTTCCGGGTGGACGACCAGCTCTTTGTTGGTTACGTGGGCGCTAAGAAGGGACAGGCGGTGCACAAAGAAACCATTTCTCGATAGGTCGTTTTGTGCATTAAGGCTTGTTATTCACCTGCTAAAAAGGAGCCTCCTGTTGGGCTGAAGACCCATTCCACTCGGGGCACAGCGGCTACTACTGCCCTGGGTCGGGGAGTCCCCTTGCAGGACATCTGTCAGGCAGCTACGTGGGCCTTGCTGCACACGTTTGCTAGACACTACTGCCTGGACAGCCAAGTCCGACAGATGGCTTTTTCGGCCATTCCATTCTCCAGGACTTTCTGGTGTGAACTTGGTTCGCAGACCCACCACCGGGGTTGGTATTGCTATGGTATCTATTCTAAGGTAAGGAATCTAACACTAACATGTTACTTACCTTCGGTAACGATGTATCTGTAAGAAACAGTAGACCGTGTTAGATTCCCTACTGCCCCACCCATCCTCCCCGTTCTGAGAACCGATATCTAGGGTTAAGGTACATTCTTTTGAGGGCCCTAGTTTTAATGGCACCAGTGTCGGTTTTTATCATGGCTCTGCGTTCCTGGCTATAAAAGCTGTGTATAGGAACTGATGTCAGCGCTCGAGGGCGGCGTCTAAGTACTCCGGCGGCGCCAACGATGCCGACGACGGACGCCGAGCCGCAGACGACGCCTACTGACGCGCACAGGTACTGCTTAGCAAAACTTTCCGGATCCAGTCTGACGCCTGGGGTATTCTAAGGTGAGGAATCTAACACTAACTACTGTTTCTTACAGATATATCGTTACCGAAGGTAAGTAACTTGGCATTATGGGTCTAGGCGTGCCTCCGACAGGTGGCGTATGTCCAACTGATCTGTGCTCAAGCTCTACCACAAAAACTGTAAAGTGTGCTGTCGGAAAAAGGTCTTGCAACAGGTCTTCTATATAGGGTTCCATCTTTGGTATGGCGGAAGTCTCTGGTATTCCGGCTATCCGAAGGTTGTTACACCGGGAGCGCGCCTCTAAGTCCTCATTTTTGACCTTGATCAGTGTGAGGACTCGTTCCGTATTGAGGCGGTGTTCTTTGGAGTCAACCTGGTATTCATGTGCCTCCCATCGCATGGTTGTCCAGGGGGTCCGGCCTGGTCTCATGTAAGTCAACTGGGCTCTTAACCGTGTCCAACCTGGAGGTAAGCACGTCTAATTTGGTGTCCATGGATCTTAAATTAGAGCGGACTTCCAGAATATTAGTGCGCAGATCGTCGCCCTGCTTATCGTTACCTTGAATTGGTTCAGTCTCTGGTTCTGAACTGGTGTCTTCTGTTCTGGCGCTTGTTTCCAAATGGCATGTGTACTGCTTAGGGTCGCTTTTCCCCATGGTGAGTGTGGAGCGGGTTGTTTGAGCACAGAGCTAAGCTGACCACCAGCTCCGTCGCGTCGTCGCAGCCTCCAGGTATCCGACCGGTCACAGAGTGCACGTGTTCCACTACAGTTTGAGCGCAGCAGTAGATGTGCCTTTGTTGCAAAGGCGCCGGGGGGGACGAGAGTCAGCAACCGAGGTCCTACCAGGAGGGGAATCGGTCATGCCGCGGCCCCAGCAACTACGGAGGGCCAAGCTGTTAGGGACCGCCACACTCCGCACCATCTCGGCCCACACTCAGCACTTGCTCTCTGCGCTATGCGTCTGGACCCACAGAGTCGCGCACAAGCTCGCAGCGAGCAGGGGTCCCCCACCAGCAGGGGGAGGCTATAATGCTATACCCCGGTGCAGGGGAGGCCCCACCCACCCGCGCAGCAACCAGCAGCTCTCTTGGCACAAGGCCTACTCACATTTGTCGAAGGTCATTCGCGACTGGTCCGCCAGGCAGGTCCGCTGGTCTGGGCAGGTATAGTTAGAGGCGTTAGCGTCTTCCTACCGGTCTCCGCTTTATATGCTTGCCGCTGCAGGCGCAGCCACACACAGGCGCTGCGTGGAGAAGTGTGGCTCACTGGTTAGAGGAGGCAGACCTGGAAGCAGAGGTCAGCCCTGGACCAGGGTTCAATTCCCGGCTCGGCGGGGTCTTGAGTCCTAAAATGTCCATGGACTCGACAATTCTCGCTCCGGTGCCTACTCGATTCACGGGTTCACACTCTGCGACTCTGGGCAATAGCTTGCTTAATCTCCACAACGGCCCCTCGTGGCGGGATGCCTGGCTTTCACCTTGCGGATACCCTGCCGGGGTTATCTCACAGGGGAATACCAGGACGGGTTCCCTAAGCAAGCGCTTAGAAACCGCTTGGTGATTTGCGCTATATAAATTCCTGTACATTTACATTTACATTTATGGCCAGGAAGGCGTGTTTGGTCTCGCTCACTAGGGCATCCGCTTCTTTGGCCCCACGCAATCTCCCGACTTCAGTCTGTCTAGTCAGGGCAGGGCCCCAGCCGGGGCCCGCTACCATAGTAGGCTGGCCAGGTACTTAACGTATTTTTTGTGGTGCGCAGCGCCGTTGGGCAGCGAGGTCTCCTCTCGTACCGTCTCGAAGAGCACCAATAGATAGGGGTCGCCAGGAGATGGCGGCGATGTTGTGCGGCCCAGGGGCATGGTGAGCGCCGAGTTGCGAGGCACCGTCCCGGGCTCCGCAGCGGCAGCCCGGCCACGCATCTGACAGCGATGTCGTCGCCGATTGTCACCTCCGCCCTGGGCTGCAGATCACCTCAAGAAAAGGATGAGCGTGTCCCTTGCTGTGTATAGAGTCCGACTCAGTGTTAGGATTCACGATTACCCAGTGGTGGAAAGGATTTTGCAGGATACTGAGCCCTGGCGGCCATCTTGCTGCACGGCCAAGCCATGCCCGACATTTTTATGGTTGCCATTCTCCTGAGCTATGGGTTCCCATGCCAGGACTGAACTGTGGCGCAGTCAGTGTCTAGCAGGGATTCATAGTTCTGCTCCACTGTATTCTCAGTATGGAATTCCTGTAGTTGCAGACGGGAAAAGGGCCTTCAGATGAGCTCGTTCACCTGGAGAAATCGTAAGGTTGAGGCTGGGATTTATGTTCGTTCTTTTTAAACCTGGACGCCTTGCCAAATAGTCCGAATTCCTCTAGCAACATGGACAATGGCTGGCGAGGCTTGCGGTCAGCTAAAAGCACATCGTCTGCATAGAGTGTCATTTTGTGTGTTTGACCGTCCATAATTTATTTATTTGTGATTTGTAAAGCGTGCAAATACCCATAGGTGTCTCAGCGCTGGGGACAACGAGCATGAACCAGACGACAGAATAACTTATTGATTAAACAGCCTGTTTTTGTCATTTTTCTGAAAGCAAGTAAGGACTGTCTGGCTGTGATATGAATTGGGAGGGAATTCCAGAGTTTCGCCGTGGCAATAATAAATCGCTTGTCACCCCATGATGCTGTCTTAGTACGAGGGACCTTTAGCAAGTTTGCTGTGGAAGAGCGTAAGGCCTGATTTGGGATGTAAGCATCTAGGGCCTCATTCAGAAACAATGGTCCAGAGTTACTTGAGGCTTTGTATGCAATACAAAGAGCTTTAAACTTAATGTTTCTTTACAGGGAGCCAGTGAAAATATTGAAGTATATGTGAGATGGTGGAGAAAGAGAATGGTTTTGATAGGTGTCAGGAAGTCTGGCGCTCAGCGTGTTCCCAGTGTGTGAGAGGTCGTCAGGTAGTTCAGGTCGGAGCAAGACAGGTCAGGGGAACAAAACCAGCTGGGTAGACAGAGATGAGGATCTCTAGTCAAGTACAATGTAACAAGTATCCTGTGCACACTATAAAGGTATGTAGTTCTCAGGTGAGAACCAGAATGAATTGGTTCTTTAAGAGGAGTAATGTACTTCAACAGTGTGGTTTTGAATGACAAGTTTTAATTGTTCCGCATAGAAAATCAGTACAAACAAGAGCACAAAGCCGACACGTGTTTCGTCACACCGTGTACGGGTGGTGACTCATCAGAGCTGGGAAGGAAAAGGATAAAGGATAAGGGTGTTTAGAAACGGTGGGCATGACAAACGTATGTGACTGTAGTGCTGGAAAGAACACCAAAGTTCTAGTGGATACCCTATTTAGAAGGTTAAAGCATACAGGGTAAGCCTCTTGAGGAACAAGTGAATCCGATCAAAAGAAATTATTAAAAGGGGTAAAAGAAAATAGGAAAGAAAAGTAAAAAATGAGGGAGGTAGGTGTGATAGGCAAATGAAAAACCGTTGGTGACGTGACTCTTGTGTATATGTGACACTGGTAAAGCAATTCAGTGCTGACAGTCTGTATGCAAGTATACAAGCGGAGGAATAGTGCGAAGTGAAGAGTTATTATGTACACTTCTAAAAGTTCTAAGCAGGCGCAGGGTGACCTGGAAAGGAAAGGGTATAGGAATATAAAGCTAGACAGGGGAAAAGGTCGAGAACAAGTACAGGTAAATTTCACAGGTGAATTCAATGTAAAAATGTAAAAGTTGTCCCACGCGGTCACGAATAACCAGTAAAACTGTTAAGATCGCATTATGATGAGGGCAGAAAGCAAGTGGTCATGCTCTGGGGAGAGAAAAGAGGAGTGAAGGCTGTAATGCGCTTATAAAAAACATTCTGCAGAACATCAATGTAGGTGCTCATAGTTACTTAATCTGACAAGTAACATAGGGCTTCCAGTCCGCGTACTGGGAGACACAGAAAGGTGCCGAGAAGTGGCGAACAGGGTGAGTATCGTAGCATGTGACTTGCGGCAATCTAAAAGAAGACAAAAATGTTGGGAGCGCATAACAGTATGATGCGGCACAAAGGTCTGCCGGAGTACGATGTCACTGGCGGCTTTCTAAAAGAAGACAAAAAATTTTTGACAAAGAAATCAGGAGCGCACAATAGTAAATGCGACGCTGAGGTCGGCCAGCGTGGGACGAGTGGTAACTACAGAACAACAGACTAGACACATGGCTGACAATCTACATTAATAAAGTATTTGACGCTGATTAATGAGCATGAGATGCTGTAAAACGGAATCTCAGTGAGGAAAAAACATGCGTGTATAAACATCGCTAAGTATGCATGACAGTAGTGGTTCAAGAAAACATGGATGATACATTAAAAAAGGAGAGCAAACAAACACTGGTGCTGGTGAAGGATGGGTGCGTCCTGGTCGTGGAGCTGGGAAATAAAGATCATGCTCCGGGTTACTAAAGCGTGTGGCACCAGGCGTGGGCAATCTACAGGCGGTCTGCGGCGGGTGGGTCTTATCTTAGCTCTAAGGCGGCATGGGTGTGTGCGGAATGACGGTCTGCATCCGGGTAGTGGATGGGGGACCGGTATACTAGGGAGGAAGTGCAGTAGCGTTCGCGCCCAGAGCAGCACGGTGCGCAGGGGGCGGGGCCAAGAGTGGATGATGAACGGCTAGAATGCCAACCAAGCCGAACCGCGACAACCGGAAATGAGGGCGCACGGATGGCTGTAGCTATGAGCGTGTACGGCCAGGTGGGTAAGCCTCGGTATACAAAAGCGTCTGGAGAGAAGCAAAGTTCACGCCAGGTCGCAAGAAGGGGGAGATGTAACTGAACAGGAAGGTGGGGTGGAGGGGAGGGGGAAGATGGGCATCTATGCCAGAGTGGGTGTACACAGGAGTGTATTTCAGGTGAGAGTGCTAGCTAGCGGAAAATAACACAATTATGAGTACAAGTACCTAAAAGTGATCGGTACATGGTGAGTAAGTGGCATTAAGGACAGCATGACACATAGCGGTAGTAGAATAATCAACAACCAAGTCAATATTAAAGCATTATGAGGTATGCGGGTTCAAGTAAATAGGTGTGACAAACTAGTCTAAACTCAAAATCACATGTTAAAAACAGAGGGCAATATAATACATGAAGAATCTAGCATGCATCATATTCCTACAAAGCATAATGACCAAAGGTGGTCATGAGGTCAGTGGGCTGTGCGGTAACAACCGGCAAGCAGATGATCACAATCATAAGTGATCTGAAACCATTGCAATATCAAAGTAAATAACAATTCAGAAAATGTAGATAACAAGGGACTGGTGGTGGTCGGATTCATGAACCTAGGAAATATTCCAGTTCCTGGTCTATGGTGAGTTCCTCTTTGACAGAATGGAGGCACATTATCAAGGCGTGTCTAGTCAACTGCCGCTCTCTACCACGCCATGCAGGTGATTTTTGGCTTTCTATCAACTCCCATGCATAGGACCTAATGTTTCTTACCGAAACCTGGGTCAAAAATGCCTCTAATCCGGACATAGCATTAGCAATCCCCCCTGATTACCGTTTCGCTGGAATCAACCGCCAAGGGACAAAAGTGGGAGGAGGGGTTGCTATTATTTTTCGGTCCCAATGGGAAATAACATCTAGGAAAATACCTAACTCTGGTCCTATAGAGGCAATGTACTTTAGCATCACGGACTCGGCCCAGTTGGTCTTGGCGGGCGCTCTTATCTACAACCCGCCTGGTACCCAGCCTTCTCACCTCTCTGAGCTACTGGCCACTCTAGCGGACCTTTTCCTCAAACACCCACACTTTACCATCTTAGGTGATCTTACTTTACATGTGGATGACCCTGTCTGTTTAAAAGCGAGGTCCCTTGTAGATACCCTTGCGGGCATAAACTTAGACCTAAGAGTACATGGCCCCACTCACTCTGCTGGCCACACTCTAGATCTGATCTTCTCAAACCTTCCTACACTTTGTACTTCTACTCCCTGTCCGCTGGCCTGGTCTGACCATTTTCTTATCCCATTTACTCTCTCTATTTCCTCCCCAGTAACTAAGTACAATGTTAAACCTGATTCAGGTAGAAAATGGCACAAAGTCACACTTGAGGCCCTTGAACCGGCATTATCTAATGTGGAGTGGCTTTCAACTAATAATATAGATGCAGATGTGGATACATTTAATTCCACTCTGGACACAATGATTAATCGGATCGCTCCTCTTCTCCCCCTTAAATCGGCCAGATTAAAACCTTCCGCCCCTTGGTTTTCATCGGAACTCCGAGTGGAGAAAAGTAAATGTAAAAGACTTGAGCGACAATGGCGACGGACATATGATCCGATTGAAAAACATTTATATAAAACAGTGCTGAAGAGATTCCATAAGTTAAAACATACCACCATGAAAGAGTATTTTGCTAATAAAATCAACTCGGCTGACAACTCGGCCAAAAACCTCTTTCAAATTGTGAAAGACTTCACTAAGCCTACGGCTCTCTCCCGCTCCTCCTTATTTAGCCAAGAACTGTGTGATGATCTATCCCACTTTTTTCACCATAAAATTTTGGATATTTTTACTTCATTTTTACCTTCTACAAGGCATAATGAGGCAGTACCTACTCCTTCACCTTCTGTGGCTAGTACCACCTCATTTGTTGCTTTTGACCCCATTGCTAAAGATTCAGTCTTACACAGAATGAAAAAATGCAAATCTGGCTCCCCTCTTGATCCTGTCCCAGCACTTATATTCACGCAGCTATGTCCACTCATCATCTCCCCCCTAGTCTCCATTTGGAATACTTCTCTTTCCTCTGGTATATTCCCTTCTGTTTGGAAACAGGCAATGCTTGTCCCCATACTGAAGAAAGTGGATGCTGACCCATTCATACTCAGCAATTACCGCCCTATTTCCCTCCTACCCAAACCTGCCAAGATTCTGGAAAAGGTGGTACAGGAGCAGCTGGCCGTCTACCTGGAATCTAATTCCCTGTTGCATGACTCACAATCCGGATTTAGATCTGGGTATAGTACCGAGACGGCCCTTCTGGAAGTATCAGAGACATAAGAGAAAGCGTGGACAGAGACGAGGTAGCCATGTTTGTTCTCCTCGATCTGTCCGCGCCATTTGACACCGTGACCCACTCTATTTTACTGAATAGACTTTATGAGCTAAGTATTCAGGGCATTCCACTGGCGTGGATAAAATCTTTTCTAACAGGCAGAACGCAACAGGTATGGTGCCGTCCCTTCCTGTCAAAAAATAAGATGCCCCTCGAGTGTGGTGTCCCACAGGGCTCGGCACTCAGCCCTCTGTTTTTTAATGTCTACATGTCACCATTGGCGAAGGTTGTTGAGAGCTGTGGTGTCAGTGGTCTCTTATGCTGATGATACTCAGCTTATTCTCTCCTTTAGAGACCACTCGGACACTGGGCTCGACAATTTTAAATCTTGTCTCATCAAAATAGTGGATTGGATGACATCTAATACATTAAAACTGAATACAGATAAGACGGAGGTGCTGTTTTTTAATTCAAAAACACCTTTGCCGACGTCTGTATGGTGGCCGACTGAGCTTAATCCACCGCCTATCCCCGCCCACTCACCCCGGAACCTTGGGTTCCATTTTGATAATGAACTGTCATGCAAAACTCAAATCCAAAAGGTCACATCTGCTTGCTTCGGCAAACAAAAAATGATTTAAAAAAATTCTATCTTTCCAAGGAGTCGATGAGGACTGTTGTGCACGCCCTCATCACCTCACATTTGGATTATGCCAATAGTTTGTATATAGGGGCTCCTGCATACCTATGCCATCGACTGCAAGTCGTCCAGAATGTGGCGGCAAGATTGATTTGTCATGTCCCCTATCGGCATTCCATTTCCCCTTACCTGAAGAATTTACACTGGCTTCAAATCACCTACCGCATACAGTTCAAAGCCCTGGTCCTAGCCTTCAGAGCGCTCAATGGTCTTGGGCCACGCTATCTTAGAGATAGACTGAAGCAGGTTCACTCTGTCCGCTCTCTAAGATCCAACCACCTCCGTCTCATACTACCTCTCCGTTTTCATCGTTCGAGAAGAGGTGGTAGAGCTTTTGCTGTAGTCATCGCCAAGCTATGGAACTCTCTACCGCTTGACCTTAGACTTACCGAATCCGAATATCTGTTTAGATCCAAGCTAAAAACATACCTGTTCTCACGCTGCTAGTTGTCTAATCTCTGATGTCTCTGTCCTCAGCGCCGGGACACCCCCGGTGGGGGTAGCCGTGCGCTCTATCAAATTCCATAAATAAATAAATAAATTATCCTAGAAGCCTCTGACCTTCTTAAGTTGAGTTCACGGTTGCCCCCACTGGGGTTAGCTTCTGTGACGTCGATTCCGAAGAACAAAAGGTTCTTCCTCGTGCCTTGGGAGGTGCACAAGTTGATGTGGCAGGCGACTGGCGACCTGGCATCATTGTTGAGCATGGCCCTGATATGTTCCATCATGCGAACTTTCAAAGCCCTTATGGTGCTGCCCACATACTGTTTGCACAAGTGCATTCTAGTATGTAAACTGCATATCTGGTGTTGCAGTTGATGTTTCTCATGATCTTGTGTACAGGGTTTGTTCCAATCTCTGAACTCCTTGATGCCGCTACGGGCTCATTTACAGGCTCCACAGCAGCCACACTTGTGGAAGCCACATGATAAGTTATTCATCCAGTTGGTGTTCTTCTTTTTGATGGGAATGGAGGGGCTAAGTCTGTTTCTGAGGGTACGTCCTCGTCTGAAGGTGATCTGGGGTTTGGAGGATATGCAGTCTTTCAGTATGTCATCTTTTTGCAGGACCTTCCAATGCCTATTAAGGCTTTGTCTCAGAGTGATGCTGATTTCATTGTATTCCTTAATCAGTCTTGTTGTGGGTTTGCTGGTGTCTGGTTTCTTGTTGTTACTGAGCGTGGTTTCCCTCTGTAGAGTCTGTATCCTTGTCGTTGCCCTCTCTAGGACGCTGGCTTTGTAACCTCGTCTGGAGAACCTTAGACTCATGTTATCGATTTCTTTGTTGAATTCTGTCAGTTCACTGCAATTACGTCAGGCCCTAGTGAATTCCCTGTAAGGGATTGACTGTATTTGGTGAGCTGGGTGGGAGCTGGACGCATGCAGTATGGCGTTGCACGAGGATTCTTTGCGATACAGTCTGCTATGTAGAGTGTTGTCCTTAATGTACAGTTCGATGTCGAGGAAAGCGATATTGGTCAGACTGGAGTTGCATGTGAATTGTATCTCCATGTTCTTGGGTTTTAGGTGAGCACAGAAGGAGTCGAGTTATTCTTGTGAGCCGGACCAGAGAAGGAGACAATCATCAATATATCTCCCCCAATATATGATGTACTCAGTCCATGGTGCGCCTCTCTCATCCCAGATCCATTCTTTTTCAAGAGCGCCCATGAATAGGTTAGCAAAAGAAGGCGGAAATCTGGAGCCCATGGCCACCCCTTTGGTTTGCTTATACCAACGTTGGTCGTAGATAAAGAAATTGTTATTTAAGATGATGTCCATCATTGCGACGATCATGTTGGTGTGAGACCACAGCGTGGCCGGTCTGTTGTGTAGTATTTTGGTGACTGTGTCTAAGCCTAAGATTGGATTGATGGCAGTATATGGGGATACTACATCCAGTGTAGCCATGATCATATTGGGTTGCCACTCTGTCACTCAGGATACCCAGGATTTGTTTCGTATCCTGGATGTAGGACGCTAGATTTTTAACCATGAGGTTCAAGATTAGATCAACGTACTCAGCGAGTATCTCTGTGGGGCCCCCGATACCAGAGATGATTGGTCTGCCGGGTGGAAATGGTGCTGATTTATGCACTCTAGGTAGTATGTACAGGCATGGGTAGGTTGGTCTTACTACCTTTAAGTACAGGGTTTCGTTCTCATCAAGAAGTCCTTGGGAGTGCCATGTTTGAAGGTTACTGTTGATGAGAATGGTGAGAGGACCGGTGGGGTTACTCTGGAGAGCCTCGTAGCAGGTGGTATTTTGTAACCTTCTACACACCCACCCGCCAGCTACGGTCTACCAGCCTCGCCCTCGCCGCCGTACCACGCATCCGAAGAGCCACCGCCGGAGGCAGATCCTTCTCCTACCTGGCGGCCAAGACATGGAACTCCCTCCCCATCCACCTTTGGCGGACCCAGGACCACCTTGCCTTCAGGAGACAACTCAAGACCTGGCTGTTCGAGCAGTAGAGGACCCCTTTCCCCAAGCGCCTTGAGACCCTTCCGGGTGAGTAGTGTGCTATACAAATATTATGATTGATTGATTTTAGGATTTCTTTGTCGTAATCTGATCTATTCATAACAACCACATTGCCCCCCTTGTCCGCTTCCTTGATGATGATGTCATCTTTCTTGGTCAAGGTGGTCAGTGCTAATAATCTTTCCCCTCTGGTAAGATTGTGTTTGATATGTCTAGGTTTGGTTCGAGTTCTCTTTTCATGTTTGTCCAGATCATTCAACACAAGGTTGTAGAAAGTGTCGATATAATTACCTCCAGCAAGGGTAGGGGTCCATTTGGACTTTTTTTTCAAGCCACTCGTTACAGTATTGGTGGGGTTGATGTCAAGTTTCTGTAGAAGGAGGTCAATGCTGCGTGGCGGATCGTCGGTGTCGGTGAGAGACAGCAGGAGGGGTGTGGCCTTGATGTCATTAATGGTTTCGGTGCGGGACCAACTGGTGTCATACAGTTTGATGGGATTCAAGGGGTCTTATTGCGTTCTTGCGAAATGTCTCCTTAGTTTTAGATTACGTTTGAACTTATGTAGATCGATTTTTGATTTGCACATGTTCCCCTGTTCATGTGGGTTGAAGTTGAGTCCCTTGTTCAGTAAGGAGATCATGTTGTCGTCAAGTCTTGAGGATGATAAGTTGATCACTTGCATGTCCTCTCTGTTTCTCAGACCTTCTTCTCGTCTCCCGATCTCAGCTTCTTCTTGTAAGCTTCTTTGTCTTTTTCGGGCTCTTTGCCCACAACGGGTCTTTGTACGTCTGGGTCTCTTCTCTGTTGCGTCCGGTTCTCTTTCCTTATAGCCCGGACCTCCTGTAAAAAATTGTATGTAGTTGTTCTTTGTTCTGGTGGATTTTGATTTTCTGGTTCGCTGTCACTGGTCTGGATCGTATTGAGTGAGGATGTGCTGGAAGAAGTGGCGGCACTCCCCGTTGGTGTCATGATCTTGGGTTTTGTGGTGTTTTGTAGCACACGGTCGTACTTCCGGGCAAAGGTGAAGACCCTCCCTTCTTTGTAATCCGCCTCGTCTCTCTTTAACTGCCTGGTTTTTCTCTCCTTTATTTCGTTCTGGTGTTTGTTCAGAACTTCTCTCAGTATTACGTACTTTTTCTCAGTTGTATCTTTTAAGTCCAGTTCTTGTAATTTCCTAACTTTCCTTTCGGCGTTCTCTATGAGCCATGCTCAACAATGATGCCAGATCGCCAGTCGCCTGCTACATTAACTTGTGCACGTCCCAAGGCACGAGAAAGAACCTTTCGTTCTTCGGAATCGACGTCACAGAAGCTAACCCCAGAGGGGGCAACCGTGAACTCAACTTAAGAAGGTCAGAGGCTTCCTGGATAATGCGCCTCCATTCTGTCAAAGAGGAACTCAACATAGACCAGGAACTGGAATATTTCCTAGGTTCATGAATCCGACCGCCACTAGTCCCATGTTATCTACATTTTCTGAATTGGTATTTACTTTGATATTGCAATGGTTTCAGATCACTTATGATTGTGATCATCTGCTTGCCGGTGGTTACCGCGCAGCCCACGGACCTCATGACCACCTTTGGTCATTATGCTGTGTAGGAATATGATGCATGCTAGATTCTTCATGTATTATATTGCCCTCTGTTTTTAACATGTGATTTTGAGTTTCTACTAGTTTGTCACACCTATTTACTTGAACCCGCATACGTCATAATGCTTTAATATTGACTTGCATGTTGATTATTCTACTACCGCTATGTGTCATGCTGTCCTTTATGCCACCTACTCACCATGTACCGATCACTTTTAGGTACTTGTACTCATAATTGTGTTATTTTCCGCTACCTAGCACTCTCTCCTGAAATACACTCCTGTGTACACCCACTCTAGAATAGATGCCCATCTTCCCCCTCCCCTCCTCCCCACCTTCCTGTTCAGTTACATCTCCCCCTTCTTGCGACCTGGCGTGAACTTTGCTTCTCTCCAGACGCTTTTGTATACCGAGGCTTACCCACCTGGCCATACACGCTCATAGCTACAGCCATCCGTGCGCCCTCATTTCCGATAGTCGCAGTTCGGCTTGGTTGACGTTCTAGCCGTTCATCATCCACTCTTGGCCCCGCCCCCTGCGCACCGTGCTGCTCTGGGCGCGAAAGCTACTTAACTTCCTCCCCAGTATGCCGGTCCTCCATCCACTACCCGGATGCAGACCGTCACTCCGCACACACCCGTGCCGCCTTAGAGCTAAGGTAAGACCCACCCGCCGCAGACCGCCTGCAGATTGCCCACGCCTGGTGCCACACGCTTTAGTAACCCGGAGCATGATCTTTATTCCCCAGCTCCATGACCAGGACGCGCCCGTCCTTCACCAGCACCAGTGTTTGTTTGCTCTCACCCTCACCCGAAGCGAGGATCGCCTCCTTTGGTGTGTCTTGAACCATACTAAGCTCCTCGCTGGGTAAGTCTTGTGTACTTCTACCAGCATAGTGTGTTCCACATGACCTCCGGCACCCACTTCGTCCCCGATGTAACAGACTCCCTCCTCTTTCCCTTTTTTAGGTCTCGTCCTATTAATCGCTCAAGTGATAATAGGACAAGAGTGGATTGGGTCAGGAGGAACATGGCGGCAGCAGGCTAGCTGCCGCGGTACCCCGCTCTAAGCTTTAGCAGAGCGTTTGGGTTTTTCTTTCACGAAATGACGGCTATACCCGTGTGTCTGCACTGCTAGCATTTTTCCGCTATTGCTGTTATTCTGAATACTTATTTTTGGAAACTATCTCTCTTACCGAAAGATTTTTTGCAATCACCGGGCCGCTTGAACCGGTCTCCTTTCGCTCTCCATGCATGTGCATGGGGGCGTGTTCCGCTCTGACTCGGTGTCTGCTCTACCGAGTGTCTCCCTGCTGCTGCCGACTCTGCTTCTGCGCCAGCCGCGGACTTGGTTCTCGTCGTCATCGACGGTGCCGTGGAAGTGGCACCGGGCCGCCCTGGAGCTCCGTGGTGGGAGGCAGGTCCGCTCCCTCCGCAGAGACTTTCTTCTTGGGACTGCTGGTGGTGAGGCATGCGTGGCAGCATTGGTGGGTGCGAACTCGACCGGAGGCAGCGGTGGGATTCAACAAACCCGGACTGACGGCGAACAAGGTGAAGGGGAGCCTGGGGGAGGGGGAAGCAGTGGCTAATCAATTTTTGAGGGGACTAGACGAGCCGTGTGAAGAGGGACTCGAAGAGGGTTTTGCTGGGTTGGAAGAAGGCTTAAAATTTGGTGCAGGGTCTCTAGAGCAGAGCACTAGGTTGGCTAATAACCCCTATTCCCTCAGAAGTCATACCTCAGCCCGACATGACTTTTCCACAAAACTGACTCCACTGACATCTAATAAGGGGCACAGAGAAAAAAAGGCCGCTAAAACCGAGAGTCTATACCATTATCGAGGAGGGAAGTCTAATCGTGGTAAACTAAATCTGTTTGCCACTTCAGCTCTGGAATCCACACAGCTGATTGGGGGGGGGGACCGTGACCACACTGTAGCGGGACCTAAATTAACTAATCCAACTAGTGTAATACCTGTTAGCAACAGTGGCAGTGCTTGCAGTACCAATAGAACGCCATTTAAATCCTCTTCTTACCTCTCTTCAGAGGTCAAACCTAAACAAACCAAAAAAAACAGGGCAGTAAGATCAGTTCTGGATTCTGGTTCAAAGATAACGCCTTCTCTGCGGTTTTATTTCAAGGCCATACCCCAGGTCCTGAGCCTCCCACAGAGTAGTCTCCCCCTTACTTGTGTGTCTTCAGACACAATTTCTACCCCTGCTATATCTAGTTGTATGGCCTCTTGTCCACAAATTATGGAAGGGGAACTACGTCAACACGATGAGAGGGGAGGTTTGCTCACCGAAAATAGTACGCTAGCAAATGCAGCTCCAATGGATCAGTGTATCTATGGCAGCAATAGCCTTAGTAGTTCTCCAAGTCTCAATAAGTCTGACTTGATCCCGGCCGTATCCACCAGTATCACAGAAGTGGAAGACTCTAGTCTCTCTGGTAAATGCACCGGTTTGGAAACGGATGCAAGTCTTGAGCCAGTAGATTTAGAGTTGGACAATCAACATCACCTACTACTTGAGGCCCCTCTAAATGTGGATCAGAATTTTCAGAATATTCAGTTGCAGCTAGCTCTGGACCCTTCTCACAGCTCTGAAACACAATCAACTGCAGACGCCACTGCCTCTGCTCCTCCTTTGGATCTCTCCTCTAACCATGATTTCTAATTTGTCAGCTGACATCAAACGTGGCTTTGAGGAGTCATCTAAAATTCAAAAAGAGATCAAGACATACTGTGAATCACTGGATAACAAAATAGACTGGCTTTTTTCAAGAACTGGGGTGTTGGAAGAAACAACTGCGGCAATGTCTCTAGAATTAGATAATGCCGATGAAGAAGAAATAGTGAAACTTAAAAAAGAGGACATTCTACTAGCTGATAGAATGGAGACCCTGGAAAACAATGCGAGGCGCTGTAACATTCGCATCTTGAATGTACCAGAGGGAAGCGAAGGAACCAACATCAAGGCATATATTATTCAACTCCTCATAAAATCTTTAAACCTAACGCATACAGAGGAGGAACTCAATCTAGACATTCAACTGATTCACAGGGATCCCTTCAGGCGTAATCCGCAGCGGACAAAGCCCCGCAAGATTCTGGTGAACTTCCACACTTTTCTATTGCAGGACCACATTCTTAACCTTGCCCTTAAACAAAAATCCCTGTCTGGAGAGGGTTTCTCTTTTCAGGTACGATCTGACCTGTCAAGGGCGACCCTCGATAGGCAGTGGGAGCTGGGTAGGAGAATGGAGGCATTTAGAAACTTGGGAGCCTCTGTGCAGCTAAGTTTCCCTGCAGCACTGAAGATTATGTTCAACAATAAAATGTTTAATGTCCGTACAGTTCAGGCTGCAGATGAGCTACTAATGAGCATAGGCACCTCTAAAAATTGACGGTGGGTTAGTTTTTAACCGAGAATTTCGTGGGCTCCCTTATATTGTTGCTTATAGAGTTTTGACATAAACCTCCGTAGTAGAAGAGAAGATGAGTAGAAATAAGTTAATTAGAAAAGAGGAAAATAGAAAAAACCAAAAAAGAAAAGAGAGGAGGAGAAGGATGGAAAAAAAAGGGAAGGAAAAAGAAGAGGAAAGAAAAAGGGAAGAAAGGAGGGGGAAAAAAGGGAAGGGGAAAGAAAGAAAAAAAGGAGAAAAGAGTAAAAAAAGGAAGAAAAAAAAATAAAGTAGAAAGAGAGAAAAAAAATCTTAAAGAAGTAAAACACAAGGTGCATGAATATATACACAAACCTCTAAAAACCTCCCTAGAATTACAAGCTAAGGCAACTCAACTAATTCTGAGTATGACTACAATAGGCTTAACTGTTATTAGATGTACTTAGCCTTCAACCACTATAGTCACCAACGCTTTGCCTAAGCTTAGATAGGGCCAGGGGTATCACAAACCGGACCTGTTCCGGTTGGTTAATCAGGGGTTCCTCAGGGGAGGGGGGGGGGAGGGGTCTTCACGCGGGAAAGGGTAAGGGTAATAAAAAATAAAAAAGTTTCTCATCTCTAAATTGGCGGTCAACAATCGCATATGTGAAAAGTGGACGAATCGTGAATTTCCAAATAGTATTAAGGGGCGTAAGTCAGTAGGGCCCAGCATCACTAGATATACCAACTATGAGTACCATTAAGATTCTCTCCTGGAACGTTAATGGCCTGCGCACCAAACCCAGATCCAACACAATTTTACAATACATCCGTTATTTTGATGCACAGGTCATTATACTCCAGGAGACACATCTGTTTGAAGCTGAAGTATCAGACCTGGTAAAAAAACAGGTGGATAGATTTATTTGTTGCCACTTCCCAAACAGTTAACACTAGAGGGGTTACCATTCTATTTTAAAAAAACTATTACAGCAAGACTCTTGAAACAGAAGGTTGATCCCTTGGGTAGGTGGGTAATTGCGGCTGTCAAGTTAGGCGGTACATGCGTCACGTTGGTTGGATACTACGGGTCTAACCAAGATGATCCCTCTGCCCTAGCCTCGCTGTTTTCTGAGCTCTTGCATTTTCCAGAACCAATGATAATAGCGGGTGAGTTTAATATCGTGCTTGACCCTTTGCTGGATAAGTCCACTTCTGTCCGACAACTCGCTCTCTCTAAATCCAGAGACTTCTTGCTTAAATCTATGCATCAATATGGATTTATTGATATCTGGAGAGCAAGATCGGGACAGAAAACTGGCTTTTCCTTCCGAAATTACAAGTATCGTCACAGATCAAAGATCGATTTCTTTCTAGTAAATAAAGTTCTGGATAAATCAGTTAGGAGCATAACTTATTTACCATCTCATCTGTCGGATCACTCGGCGGTACTCCTAGACCTTGAACTGCAATCTCAACCCCCGATTAGGTCATGGTCAATTGACAGATCTTTCCTTACATCTCCTGATGACTTGGAGTATATTAGAGTGGAAACACAAGAATTCTTTAAAGTTAACATCGGTTCTGCTTGCTCCAGTACAGTATGGGACGCCTTCAAATGTTTTCTGAGAGGGGTCATTAAGAACAAAACTTTGTTTCGAAAAAAGCAATATACCCAAGGGGTCGCGTTGATAGAGGCTGACATATCGATAGCCCAATCAGAGTTAGACAATCTTAACAATGCTCCTGAGCATGTCATACTGGCCAAACGGGAGGACTTGATAAAGCTTAAAGGGCGTCTAGCTTCTCTATTAAACCAACGTATTTTGCAAAGGTGGGAAGCTAGAAAATTAGCCAATTTTGAATTTGGTGAAGGGGCGGGCAAATTATTAGCCTGGAAGTCTAGAACTGATCAGTCTCGTAACAATATTGAGTCGATAACTACTGGCTCCGGCACAGTATCCTCTGACCCAGAAATCAGGTCAGCCTTTAAAGACTTTTTTCAGGATATTTACCGAGAGGATAATAACATCTCCCCCGACAATGTAGGAAATTGGCTTAATAAAATTTCACTGCCATCATTATCTACAGAACTAGTGGCTTTTTTAGATCAGCCCATAACGGTAGAAGAGGTATCAACTGCCATACTCAACAGTAAGTGTGGAAAGGCGGCGGGGCCTGATGGCCTGCCGGCAGAGATATATAAACATCTTGCAGCTGATATTGCTCCCTTTCTCACCAGGTTATTTAATCAAGTTCTGATAGATGGCTATTTACGCTAATTTTGAAACCAGGAAAGGCTTCCACCGCCTGCGGCTCGTATCGCCCTATCTCAATACTTAACGCAGACTACAAGATCTTCGCGTCACTTCTAGCCAAAAGGTTGGGGCAGGTCGCTCCTTCAGTTCTACACTCAAATCAAAAGGGCTTTGTTAAAGGTCGCCAGCTGTTTGAATTGATTTATGACCTAATAGGAGCGATTGATATGGCAACTAGCTCATCGCTGCCTTTGACTATTCTCACATTGGACGCAGCCAAGGCCTTCGACAGGGTCAATTGGGTATACCTGTCGGGGGCCTTGGAAAAATTCGGCGTGGGTCGGGCCTACCGTAGAGCGGTGGAACTGCTCTACCATGATCCATCGGCCTCGGTCTTGGTTAATGGCGGATTGTCGGAACCATTTACCATCACAAGGGGTTCCAGGCAGGGTTGCCCGCTTTCGCCCCTGCTTTTCGATCTCTATATCGAGCCATTTGCTCAAAAAATCCGAGAAGACATTAACATCATACCTTTCAGATATAGAGATTGGATAAACAAGCACTGGCGTTGCCAATAGGTTTCGCATTTGGAAAGTTGGAGCTATTGGTTTTGTAAATTACATTTTATATTTATATATTGTTATTGACAATGCCAATAACGATATATAAATATAAAATGTCATTTACAAAACCAATAGCTCCAACTTTCCAATTGCGAAACCTATTGGCAACGCCAGTGCTTGTTTTGTGCTTATTTTCCTGGTTAATTTCTGAAGGGAGCCCTAAAAGCCAATGTGTGGGTACTGTCAAACAACACCATATGAGCTGGTGACTGATGATGTTTTTTCCGTTAATCACCATGGAAATAGTTTGGCAGTAATTTGTGTTGTTTTCATAGGGCTGTTTGAAGTAGGCGGGTGTGAAGTTGGTTCGTGGTTTTGAGGGAGCTTGTGTGGGTGGGGGCGATCCTGTTTAATGGAGTTTGCAAGTTACCATGGCATTTCAGGTGTAGGCTGTGATGTTACCAAGTTTCCTAGTGTATCCTGGCATACACAGGCGCTGGCTTAAGCTTCATATTAACAGATGCCCTTAGCGTGAAATAAATTACTGAATAGTGTTTCTGGTTAAGTTTGATTACCTGCTCCACTAAGATAATGCTCCACTAAGATGATGGCACATCCCGCCTTACTTTTACACTTGTGTGTCTTTGGGAAAGTGTGGCATAAATGAAATGCACATCTGATGGTTACAGCATCAAAGGCTTGCATGCATAGTACTGATTGAGATGCATGACTAGAAGTAGGAAGGTGTAGGAAAGGTGCGGCTATTTAGTCTATACCGCAGAATCGACTGGTGGGCGGCGTGATTTCTAATGATTGCACTCATATCAAGACGTGATGGAAAGTGTAGTGTAATTGCGGTAGTTTGGTCAGGCATAGGGAAAAACCATAAGCCGTAGTAGGACCCTGGTTTCACATGTGGGGGACTCACGAGCAAGCATATCGATAATCAAGCATACGGCATGCAGAACAATGAGAGGCGTACAACAGAGCGCCCTGTAATAACTTGAGCATCGTGATAAGGCAATAAATAAGGAGTGACATGGTCAGTCTATAAGCAACATGATCTGCACAATCGGAATGACCTCATACATAATACGACACAATAACGGCAGGTTCATTTCAGCTTGCAATCAAGGTTACCAAGTGCGCGAATTATACGGTATGAATAAATAGTGAGCCATGTGCAGGGGGAACCAATGAACGTTAATATCCAACACGAATTGCGATATAAATTAACCAAAGCAGTACTGATATTGAAGGAGGTACCAGAAAAGAATTAGATAAGGCTGCTAGCATTTCTACTATTCACAAGGGGGGACGGTGTGATAGTGAGAAGGAGGTGGGGGGGAAGCAATTCAGGTCCAATTGCGCAAGTCTTACCGCCAAGTCCGGAATGGGTGAGCTTGGGTGGGGGAGGAGGTAGGTGTCTGGCGGTTCCTAAGTGAGGAAGGAAGGGGTCAATCATGCGTATTATTTGAATCGCGGTGTGGCCGGTTAACAGAGAGGGACTCACCAGAATTTAGGAATACGGAGTTCAGGGCTGGAGATTATCGAGTCGCTGAAGCGTACTCGTATGGCTCAATCGCCTGCAGATAGGGGAAGGGACGGATGTATGGGTTAGACACAGCTTGCCCTCAGTGCTGGGTCTCCTAAAAGTACACGCTGACAGTGCTTACCGGTTACAAGGTGAAGTTAGCTGAATAGCGTGTGTGAATATAGGGGAGCCCATTGAACCCGGTGCGTCATATATGGAGGCGGGACTAGAGCTGGATTGGGCAATGGAGGTCAGGTGGTGAAGTCGTGAAGATTAAGGAAGGACTGCTACTCGAGGCCCCTAGCGGAATCAGCAGTACTGAAACCCACACAACGCCCACGTTTTCGGAATTTTAAGCATGTGATGTGAAAAGTGTGCTTACAGGAACTACTCTCAGCTGGATAAACCCTTATATACAGCCTCTCTGGGCAGGTTTTGTGTGAACGTCATCACAGACGTAATGCAGGCAAATGGCCGGAGGGAAGCCGGATGGGGGCGGGAGAGCCTGGTGGGGGGGCGGGAATGCGAGCGAGGGGAGAAGTGTGGCAGGCAGATGCGCGGAGGGAAGCTGGATGGGGGCGGGAGAGCCTGGTGGGGGGGCGGGAATGCGAGCGATGAGAGAAGTGTGGCAGGCAGATGCGTGGAGGGAAGCCGGATGGGGGCGGGATAGCCTGGTAAGGGGGGCGGGAATGCGAGCGAGGAGAGAGAAGTGTGGCCGGCGGATTAGGGAGATGCGCGTGCTTGTGTGGTCACGTGACCCGCTTTTGTGGTCACGTGACTCACATGCACTGGAAAGAAACCGCAGTGGTTTGACGAGTCGGATCAAGCCCTTGAATTTTCGCCTATTACATTCGCAAGCGAATGATAATAGGCGAAACCTAAAAAAGTATCCCTGTATGCTGACGATATTATGATCATAACTTCAGATATCAACACTGCGTTTCCGACAGTCATAAACTTAGCACAACAATTTGGCAACATCTCTGGCTATGAAGTAAATGCCACTATGACCGAGGTTATGGTGTGGAATGGTGCAGCAGCGGGGCTTCCTGTGCAACCCTGTGACAACATGAGATATCTTGGCATAAAAATTGTAAAGGATATCAATTTGATAGCCTCTACAAACTTTACTTTGGTGGCTAAAGAATGTAGGAAACTAATGAGTTCCTGGGGTCATCTTCCATTATCGCTCCTGGGTCGGTCAAACTTAGTCAAGATGTCTATCCTACCTATGTTGACTTTTGTTTTTAACAGCCTACCACTTTACTTTCATAAAACACTGATAGCAAAGATGCAGAGTGACATCACCTCATTTGTCTGGAGAAACAAGAGCGCAAGAATTGCTTGGAGCAAATTGAGGCGTCGTAGGGAGAAGGGTGGTTTGGCCGGTCCTGACCTCCAGATTTATGCTTGGGCCTTTCAGTTGACACACGCCCGAATGCTACTTAAAACTCCATTAGATCAAGGCATCGGGTTAATGTTTCCGACATTACTACAGTGTAAAGGTCTAAGTCAGTAGGGTTTTTTATTCAAGTTCGGGGACTCCAAATTTTTTTAGAAGATCAAACTGAAGGTACTGCAGGGCCTTGTAAAAACTTGGTATAACCTGCGAGTCACTACTAAAATAGGCTACCACTCTAATAGATCTCCTATATGGGATCTTCCTGCTCCCCCTTGCTGGACCAATGACACATTGATAAGCCCACTAAAAGACGCTGGTATCTCAACATGGGGAGATCTCTTTTTTGAAGGGGATATGTTCTCATGGGAGCACCTAGTGAGCAAGGTAGGCCCCAATCTCTCGAGATTAAAATTCTTACAAATTTCAAGCTGGGCCCAAGCACAAAGAACTGGGCCCCCTCGTCGCCAACAACTACCTTTAGGAGGAAGTAGCCAACTGGAATCTTCTCTACTTGACAAGTCACCTGCACCCAAGGAGGTCTCCTACTTCTACAATTTAATCTTAGAGGAGATCGACGGGGAATTCCATCTTCCAGACCAGTTGTGGGGCTCCCTATTGCCTACAATAAATCTGCATGAACTATGGTTAACCTCCTGCAATGTTCTTTGGGATATTGTCAAACCTGCCTGGCTTCGCAGAAACCACCTTTTTACCCTTCACAGGGCTTACTATTCACCTCAGAGGTTGTCAAAAATTTCAACAGGCGTACCAGTGGCTTGTCCCCGTTGTGGCCAAGTGGCAGCCTCGGATGCGCATATGTTTTACGATTGCCCACATTTAACATCTTATTGGCAATCAATAGGCAATAGACTAACATCCTCACTAGGCTCCATTGTGAGTATAGATCTCCGCCTGGTAATTTTTGGAGTAGTGGACAAGAAGCGAAATGCTAATAACAACCTTTTGTTCTACTCAATGCTGTTGGCTCGACGTGAAATCTGCAGGCGGTGGAAAGAGGTGTCTCCTCCGACATTGCATGACTGGTGTTCCTCCATGTTACAAATATCTAAAATGGATCTTTCCAGGGCTGGAAAATCAGATAAAAGAGCTTTTTGGTTGAAATTTGATTGGTCCCAATAACTTGAGCTGGGTTTCCCCCCCCCCCTCCCAGTTCCAATGATTACGAAGCCATGACACACTCTCTTCGCTCTATCACTGTCGTCCTTTTCTTAAGGCGAATTAGTGGTAACAGCATTGGTGGAATCTGGTTAATGGCAATCACCTGTCAAATGGTGCACAAGGGGCAGAAATCAGCTGGGACAATGACATAGCTGTAGGATCTTGACGGATCGCATTACGATTGCACCCCAACCAGTCCTGCACTGAGACAGCATGTCTACTTCTCATATCTCATTTTTCCCTGTCCACGGTTCCGACGGGCTAGCCATGGTTGAGTTGAGGAACAAAAAAATTAAAAAATAATAGGACCAGAGTATAGAGGCTCATCCAAGCTCTGAAACAATTGCGGATTATGTCGAGTGCATGTGCACATGCACGCGCTTTTTACCATTTGCTCCCCGAGCCGCCTGCCTCCGAGAGCTTCACTTCAAAGGGATCCGCTCCCCGCCCACTGCGTCACACTTTTCACGGCCCTCCAGGCCGTGTCTCGCATTTCTCCTCCCCCCCCTAATTATTCACCCTGCTGTTGCTGCCTCCCTCTTGCCTTGTGTGCTATTACATACAACATGAATACAACTATAGATATTTTGTAATTTAGAGTGTATTATGATTGTATGTATCGTTACAGTGCGTGCGTTTGTCTCAACTAAGTTTATTCACACTCTACATTCACTTCAGTGAAAGCACCTTCCCTTTAAGACGCTCTAAGCACCACGTTTATTTAATTTTTAACCTCTAATCACACGTCGAGCTATCAGCGTTTCCGCCGATGCAAGCAGGAAGTTTTCTTCACCCTGGTAAGCACAGCACTGTTTTGCTGGGTTAATGCATGTTTTAAGCGCTGGACTCTGCGTTCGAGCCTCGCCTCCTTACTGCTGGCTGTTGCATGTTTTACACCTATGAAGTCACGATTGTTAGTCGCAGTGTGCACGTAATTTGTTACGCCTCTAAAAGCGTTAGGAACTTGCTAATTTCGGCAAATTTTAATATAGACACTGTTTTTTGCGCATGAGTATTATCCTGTGCACTTATCTTCACGTAGAGCATTTGCTGTTCCCTGATGCATGGTCCACATGATTTGGCACTACTACAGCCATTTAACATGAGCACTGTCGTTTTCTCGGTTTTCCATCATGTTTTTATCACGGTTTTGAGCAGCATGTGGTTTTCATTATTACTGCATGGGCAAAGCATGCCATCTTCGTGCAACAACGTGCTTTCTTATAGCCTTGCTATTAAAGGCGGCACCACCACAGCACCACTCAGCACCACCACAGCACCACTCAGCACCACCACATTATCACTCAGCACCACCACATTATCACTCAGCACCACCACAGCACCACTCAGCATCAGCCCCACCACAGAACCACTCAGCACCACCACAGAACCACTCAGCACCACCACAGCACCACTCAGCACCACCACAGCACCACTCAGCACTACCACAGCACCATTCAGCACCACCACAGCATCACTCCGCGCAACCACAACATCACTCAGCGGAACTTGATGGTCGCTAAGAGCGTATTAACAGACTATTGTCAGATTATGGTTGTGCCCGGAAAGCCTTCGAGAAAGTAGACAACCTGTAATTTCTGAGTGTACTTGGAGCATCTGTCCCTGAAAATGGTTTGCCAAGCGAATTGCCACTTGCCTTTTTTGCAATCCAGAGGAGAAGTAATGTCTGTCAAATCATTTTGATTACATGCGACCCCAGTCATGTCAGAAAGTGTTTCCTGTAGGAGACAAACATTGCGTTGGGAGGATTTAACATTGCCAAGAGTGGCAAATGTTTAGCCGGAGCATTTTGTACCAGGGTATTGAGGCTAAGTACTTTTATCATTGGCACAACGTAGAGGGTAGGCCATGTTATCCATGTCTGGGGTCATCTGTTTAGTAGTGTCCGCATGTATGTGTCTCCGCTGAGAAGTAGATTATGAGCTGGATAAGTATGCAAGCGGGGAGCGTCTTGGGTAGGAAACAAATTGGGGGTGTCAACTACTCCAACCTTTGGAGAACAATGGATCGTAGAGATAGGGTCCATGTGACTGGCGAATTTAGTTGCAAAAGAGAAGGAGCTAGCAGGAGCCCAGCTGCACCCAGAGGAGCAGTGTGAGATCATGAAGAGTGGGGAAGTTCACTCTTCAGCCCTGAAGTAGAGGGTTCCACATTTGGGGCTGCAGGTCTTGTGTGTCGAGGGACGTACTGCTGGTATTATGGAATCTGGTCTGCAGGGAAACAGCAGATTACCAGCTTACTCTGAGTCTGAGCCTGAAGAGGACTTCCTAGAGTTGAGCTGCAGCGGCAGAGCGCTCACTAGAACTCTCCGCTGCAGATCGTTTGTTCATCTTCTTGCATGTCAGGGGACCAGATCGTCGTGACATGTAGGGCAACGGTGAGGGGGAGAATGCTGCTGTTGTGATGCTGCAGGTTCCAGTTATCATGGCCTCTGGGTGGTGGGGTGCTCACGAAGAGCGCCACAGACTG
Source organism: Lissotriton helveticus (assembly GCF_964261635.1). Lineage (NCBI taxonomy): Eukaryota > Metazoa > Chordata > Amphibia > Caudata > Salamandridae > Lissotriton > Lissotriton helveticus. Next base: position 423,840,487 of record NC_136068.1, read on the forward strand.
CCTCAGTTAACAAGGGGTTAGTTCCACTGGGCACTTTTCTCTCAGTATACAATCAGTTAAGACTTGTACCTGGCCTCAGAAGGGGCATATGGCCGCACCAACCCAAGGGCTCAGCAGTAATTAACCACCCCACCCGGTTCAGCTGGGCTCTCAGTACACTCCTGCTACAGCACTGGTCGCAGATCGTCTCGGAGCCCGGCAAGAGGTTGGCAGGCCCCAGCTAGGCTTACCTCCATAGCCATTAATTTGGGCGCCAAGACCACTGGGGTGCTTATTGCTCTGGAAGATTAAGTGCCCCGCGCTGTCAGTGGAGTGGCCAGTGCAGCCTTCATACTCTCCTGGGCACTGTCATTCAGTCCCGTGGCTGCAGGATTGTTGTGGTGTCTCCGAGCAGCGCATGGCCCGACAGGTGCAGCGGAGCCCCACAATTTCGCTCCCAAAATGACGCCATCCTGGACACGTCCCCTAAAACAAAATTTTAAATCATGTGTTCAAGGCATATGAGCTGCAGATTACACACTGTGCATACATCGCCATCGGGTGTTGGGCTCGGATGTTTGCACTTTGTTATTGTCCTGGAAAAGTCTTTGGAAGTCACGAGATAGGCGACTCCTCCTGTGGACCATAGTGCGCTTGGGCATCGGCTCCATCTTCGGATTGTTTTTTTCCGCCATCGGGTTCGGATGTACTTGTAACGCTCCAGTTCGGAACCGTTACTGATTCTATTTTCGATGCGCAATCCTTCACCCTTTCGACAGTATCGTCTCAATCGCGATCCCAGTCGACGCGCATCTCAACAAATTTGAAGTCCTCGATGCCAATCGTCGACGAGGGCCTTCGGGCCTACTTGGGCCTCGGTATCTGGCTCATGGAAAGGACTCCTTTCAAGAAGTGTCCTCAATGTAGGTCGAAGTTTCCCCACACCGATCTGCATGAGGTGTGTAACCTCTGCCTTTCACAGGAACACAAGGCCAGAGACTGTGAAGCTTGTGCATCCTTCTGCTCCAAGAAGACCATTCGGGATGTCGAGCTCGAAGAAAAATGGCTTGCTCCTCGACTCCAATCCCCGACTACATCTTCCAGGAGGGCATCGATGTACCGGAACAGGAGAGCGTCGAACAAATCTTAGTCAGCGAATCCGAAGCAGAGGAATTCGACATTGAAGAAATCACTCCTGCGCAGCGGGTCGTAAGATCATCGACCCCAACCCTCTCCGTACAACATCGAAAACGGCTTCGGTCACACCTTCTCCTTCGGACTCAGGTGTGCACCGACACACTGCTACCAATGCTCCGCCCCCAGCCCCGGCAAAGAAGCCTATTAAGCCTTCAGGAGACTCAGGCTCGAGCCAGGCTGCTGTCGGTACCGAAACACTGGCACCGAAAAAGAAACCTTCTTCATCCTCTTTGCTGATCGCTGCTTCCACATCCTAGCACTCGGCACCGAAATCTACCGGCACCGAACCATCCAAGCATTCGGTAACGTAACCTGCAGGCACCGTACCATTTACTCCTAAACACCCGGAGGCGAGTAAAAAAGCAACCCTAAGACTCCAGAACCACGTCCTCCGGAACCTAAAAATCCCTCGGTTGACCGAAGAAGCAACCAGCTCCAAAAACAACTACAGAGCCAGTAAAGCACCACAAAACCATACCGGAACCGGTGCCTCATAAGTCTACCGAACCGAGAAAGTCAGTGCCAAAAGAGCAGCATACGCCGCAAGAACTTTTTATACCTGATTCAAAACAAGACTCTTGTCAAGGACCCCAAGACTGGTCAACTCTCCCTCAGCTCTAAGAAGAGACCTTTGAATGCACCTGCACCAGCCCCACCACCTAAGAAGAGGGGTATTGTTACATCTCCCCTCAGGGTCCCTTCTCCACCACCTCCTTCACCACATTCTCCTCCACCACCACACATTTTCCTACACCATCTCCACCAGGAAATGATGATGATACTTCTGATGAAGGAGACGGGGAACATGAGGAACCACTAGGGGTCCACCTCTTCCCTGACCCCTGGTATGAGTATAATACACCTGATGTTCCTAATGTTCCACAGGAGGACATATACCCCTCTAGGCCTTTCCCTCCAGAGGACACAATAGGCTTTAACCAGCTGCTTCACAGAGCTGCTCAGTACCATGGGGTTAGCTTACACACAGACCCTGTAGAAGAGGATTTCCTGATGGACACTTTTGACACCTCACAAAGGTTCACCTCTATTTTACCAATGCTAAAAGGGGTAATTACGCATGCACCAGAAGTATTCAAAGATCCTGTGCGGGCTAGAGTTATTAACCCCAAGATCGACGAAAAGTGTAAAGCTGCTCCTGGAGACCCAGCCTATGTTAAAGGCCCCATACCATTAGGCTCACTGGTAGTCTCTAATGCCAGAAAAAGGGCCAACTACCAAACATCAGGAGATGCTCCACCCCCTGATAAAGAATCCAAGCTCTTAGACGCCTCAGGCAAAAGAACAGCTTCACAGGCAGCTAATATTTGGCGTATCGCCAACACTCGAGCTCTGTTGGCCAGGTATGATAGGGCACATTACGACAAACTGGAGGCCCTATTCAAACACCTACCAGATAAATATCAAAACGGGGCTAATCTTATACAAGAGGGTAAAATAATTACTAACACCCATTTGTTGTGCTCTGGATGTAGCTGATACCGCTTCTAGAGCAGTCAATACAAGTGTACTTCTTCGTAGACCTGCGTGGCTAGGCATTTCCGGTTTTAAACCTGAAGTACAAACTGCCATTTTAAACCAGCCTTTCGACCAAGAGCATTTATTTGGCCCTATTGTAGATTCCTCATTAGAGAAAATAAAAAGACACAGACACAGCCAAACCTATGGGAGCCTTGCAATCGCAAGCTCCCAGGCGTTCTTTTCGTTGCTCATTTTACAGAGGCACCTCCAGAGGCTACTCCTCTGACAACCCTACCACTTCTTACAAAGTTCCCACCCAGTCTACCTTTACCAAAGGTTACCAAAGAGGTGGTTACAGAGGCAATAACAATAAGGAAGAGGCAAAACCAATAACGCCAGGTCTGCCTCCACCCCTACTCAATGACTTCCCTCCACTCCCCCAGAACATTCTAATCCTGTCGGGGGGAAAATACAACAGTTCCTTCCTGTCTGGAACATCATCACCACAGATAGGTGGGTAAGGCAAATAGTTCAATCAGGTTACTGTCTAGAACTCCCCTCTACTTCCCCAAACATACCACCCAGGCAGCGTCAAATGTCACTAGATCATTTATCACTGCTCAAACAAAAGGTCATCTCCCTTCTGCAAAAACATGCAATAGAACCAGTACCACTGCATCAACAAAACACAGGGCTTTACTCCCCGTACTTCCTCATTTCAAAAAAAGGACGGCTCTCTAAGACCCATCTTAGATCTCAGAATCCTAAACCTATACATACAATCGGACCACTTTCACATGGTCACGCTTCAACAGGTTCTCCCTCTACTGGAATAAGGCGATTTCCTTGCTACTCTAGATCTCAAGGGCGCCTACTTTCATATTCCCATTCACACCTCACACAAAGTATCTCAGGTTTGTAGTGGACAGTCAGCATTACCAGTTCATGGTACTCCCATTCAGAGTCACCACAGCACCCAGAGTTTTCACCAAGTGTCTAGCAGTAGTTGCAGCTCATCTAAGGAGGCATCATATTCATGTGTACCCCTACATAGACGACTGGCTCATAAATGCCAAGTCGTACAACCAGTGCCTAGAACACACTCCCGCTACAATCCAGCTGCTTCACGACTTGGGGTTTACCATAAACCATCCAAAGTCCCACCTGCAACCGTCCCACATACAGCAATACCTAGGGGCAACATTAAATACCTTAAAGGTACTTGCACATCCCAATCCATCCAGGATATCAAGCATACAAAGCCTTCTCACAAAGTTTCAACCACAACACTCTCTCCCAGCCCGAGTGTTCATGCAGCTAATAGGGATGATGGCATCTTAAATTTTCATAGTCCCTCACGCAAGACTCCAAATGCGTCCTCTACAGGAATGTCTAGCACGTCAGTGGAACCAGGCTCAAGGTCAGCTGACAGATCTGGTGTTGATGGACCGTTGCACTCATCGCTCTCTGCAGTGGTGGAACACCAAAAACCTTTTCAAAGGGCAACCGTTCATCAAGCCAGTTCCACAGATAGTGCTAACAGCAGACGCATCGCTCTCCGGCTGGGGAGCTCATCTCTTGGATCACACCATACAGAGCACGTGGACACCACAACAAAGATTGCTCCACATCAGTCATCTGGAATTGCAAGCCATATTCCTAGCATTAAAATCTTTCCAGAAACACATTCTGGCCAAAGCTGTCCTATTCCGCACAGACAATATGACAGCAATGTCCAACATACGAAAACAAGGCGGGACACACACTCTCCAACTCTCCCACCTAGCACAGAGCATATGGAGATGGGCCATTCCTCAAAACATTTTTCTTCTTGCTCAACACGTTCCAGGAGTCCAAAACTTCATAGCAGATCTCTTGAGTCGTCAAACACAACACACTGACCTGTGGGAACTGCATCCACAAGTTCTTCAACCATTTTTCCAGATGTGGGGGCACCCAGAGATAGATCTCTTCGCAACCAACGAAAACGCCAAATTCCCAAGCTTCGCCGCCAGGTATCCACACCCATTGTCCATAGGTGATGCAATATGGAGGAATTGGTCAGGCAGATTTGCGTACGCTTTTCCGCCTCTCCCACTCATTCCACTGGTGGTGCGCAAACTGCAGCAACACTCACTGACGCTCATCCTAGTTGCTCCAACATGGGCCAGACAACTGTGGTACACCACATTACTGGAACTCTCACTAATCCCCCATCAAAAACTACACCTCTCTCCACACCTCTTAACCCAGAGCCATGGAGAGATCAGACATCCAGATCCAGCACAACTCAACGTAGCGATCTGGCTCCTGAAATCGTAGAGTTTGTTTACCTTAACCTTCCTCCTGATTGCATGAATATTATCAAAGAAGCTAGACACCCAACCACTAGAGCTTGCTATGCAGCCAAGTGGAAAAGATTTGTTATATACTGTAACAATAACAACATCAATCCCTTAGATGTGTCAATCCAACACATCATATGTTACCTGCTACATCTCCAAAGGTCTAGCCTAGCATACACATCTATCAGGTTGCACCTTGCTGCTATTGCATCTTTCTTGCAAAATAGACATTTGTCATTATTTAGAGTACCTGCCATCAAAGCCTTCATGGAAGGACTGAAAAGAATCATTCCACCTAGAGTACCACCCTCACCTGTGTGGAACTTGAATATTGTCCTCACAAGACTCATGGGTCCTCCGTTCAAACCTATGCATACATGTGAATTACAATTCCTTACATGGAAAGTAGCTTTCCTAGTAGCCATTACTTCTCTTAAAAGAGTCAGTGAGCTTCAAGCACTTACCATCCAAGAACCATTTTTACAAATACATCATAATAAAGTGGTTCTTAGGACAAACCCAAAATTCCTACCAAAAGCCATTTCTCCTTTTCATCTCAAACAGTCTGTAGAGTTGACAATATTTTTCTCGCAACCACAAACTGTCTCAGAAAGGGCTCTTCACACCGTAGATGTTAAAAGAGCACTCCTATATTATATTGACAGGACAAAACCTTTTCATAAAACAAAACAACTTTTTATATCCTTCTCTCCACCACATAAAGGCAATCCTATATCAAAATCTGGAATTGCAAGGTGGATTGTCAAATGCATTCAAAGTTGCTATCAAAAAGTACCTTAACTATTCCACCTAAAGCCCACTCTACAAGAAAAATAGGGGCTTCAATGGCTTTCTTAGGGAACATTCCCTTAGATGACATCTGCAAAGCAGCTATGTTGTCTGCACCACACACATTCATAAAACATTATTGTGTAAATGTGGAAGCAAAGCAACAAGCTAGTGTTGGCCAAGCTGTACTCAAAACATTATTTCAAACAACTGCACCGGATACTGGTGGTCGCTGCTAAGGTGGAGTACTGCTACACAATCTATGCACAGTGTGTAATCTGTAGCTCATATGCCTCGAATGGAAAATGCTATTTACCAGTATGCATCTGTTATTGGCATGTAGAGCTGCAGAGTTACACACGCCCACCCGCCTCCCCGGCTACCTCTATCTGTTCCAGTATTATCTTATTTAGATACAGCATACACAGGCCTCTTTTCTGTTTCTCACAAAACTTCATCATTTCCCTTACTGGCGAAAAAACTATCTAAAGATGGGGCCGATGCCCATGCGCACTATGGTCCACGGGAGGAGTCACCTATCTCGTGACTTCCAAAGACTTTTCCAGGACAATAACAAAGTGCAAACATCCAAGCCCAACACCAGATGGCAATCTATGCACAGTGTGCAACTCTGCAGTTCTACATGCTAAGAACAGATGCATACTGGTGAGTAGCATTTTCCTTATCTTCGTTTACAAATAGGCAGTTGGTATAAGTGTACAGGCACAAATTGTACTCCTGGTTTTAGATCACATTATCTAATTGTACTATTTATTATGATATATTATTATTTCTAGACATTAAAATACATTTTATTATTAACTCTGTTTAAGCAATTAGGAGCTTATATGCCATTTCAAACTAAAATTATAATTCATAATAAATAAAGTCTGCTTTATAAGTGCACGCAATTTTGATTGAAAATGTTTAACGAGGTGGAAAAATTGTATGATATTTAATTAACCTAAGAAAGTCTGTAAATCGGTTGTGCTGATTGATGATATAGTTTACTTCCTCGTTCCCTGCCATTCCTGCAGCTCTGTTGGTTTCAGTGTAGTGTCTTGCTGGGATTCAAGTAACTAATGCTTTTTCATGTGTTTTTTTTTTATTTTGGATTTAAATTGTAGCTCTTAATACAGATACTGCAGCAGGACTCCTGGTGCGTAGCATTCACTTGGTAACACAAAGACTGAACTCGCAGTGGAGACAGGATATGAGTATATCGTTGGCAGCACTGGAGCTTCTGTCGGGATTGGCAAAGGTCAGCATTTTCATTGTTGTGGTTGATTCTTGATTTGATCTGAAATGTTACTGAACATGGAAGGCCACTTGATGATCATGTTTGCATTGCCTCCATTCAATCTTTCACTTTTATGAGTGATGGTCAGTCACATTACTGTACTCTCAGCACAGTGCTGACTGAAGCTTGGATGGATTCCAATATTTTTAGGCCTTGTTCTGCTGTTACTGTTTAGAACCAGTTTATAACCCAATGACAATAGTTGCAATTCCTTGTGGGATCCTGCTGTGCCCAATTAATCCTAACCTGGTCGCTCAGCACCTGTATTTCCCCGCTGTGGGAAGACTGGACACTGTTTTACTTGCTGGATGATCTGTCTGGTAAAATCTCACGAGGCTGAGGCTGCAAGCATCCTGTTCCATGCATGGGAGAGCATAGCACATTCCCCCAAGCGCAGCCAACAAAATCCGCTGTCCTTGATGCCGTAAAAACTTCCTGCATTCTCCCCTTCTATTTACTATCTACCTAGAGCAGCTGGTAATTTGAAGTGGATTTTTTTAGCCGAATTAGGACACAGCAAGCACATTTTAACCTGGTAAATCTGTGTCTGCATATTATGCCCCCTTCCGGGGACACAAATTCCTAACACCCGGATTTCTGTACGCGGATACTTGGTCACCGCATAATAATCTGGCTTCTTTGTAATGTGGCTTCTGATGGATACTTCTGACCGCAGATTCCACACCTTGTGAACACCCCCAGGTGCCAGACTGGATCTAGAGATTTTTCTCAGGATTGAATGTATGTGCCAGCAGGTTCCGTCATGCAGATTTCCGTCAACTTTACACCGCCTAGAAGTGGTGGGAGGGAATCATAACTATGCCAACCTTGCAGACTCATCAGTTTCTTTCTTTCTGAGCCTTTGCACTCAAATCTGAAGCTCGCTCCCTCAACTTTTTCTCATCTGTTCGACAATTTGTTTCCTCAAGATTTCCTACAGTGTGCAAGGGAAGATGTACCCTGCCAAAACTACAGGGTTTAAACCATATAGGGACTGTCACAAGCAGATGTCTATGACGGATCCCTGACCAGGTATGTTCTGACACCTCAGGTCTTCAAATGTCCTATGTGGACTGTGCCCAGATGAATCTACTGCACAGTCAAGCTGCAGGTCACAAAACATTGTCAGAAGGTGTGCATGTGCATGTCGAGGGCGTGGATCTATTCCCATTCTGGAGGCCAGTCCATCAAAATATCCCATAAACTGTCATCGGGTATGAAATAGAAAAAGTTTAGGCATGATTGTCCCACACCCTGGCACTCGTCTACAGAAATCGTATGGATGTCAAGGTACCCCTCAGTCTTGGTCCTGATCTCCTACAACTAAACCTATTTGACAGCTCATACTGAAATACCTCAAATTCTTGATCCATGGACTGCTCTGCAACAAGTAGAGGCTTCCTAAAAAGCCAATCATCTTTGGCACTCATTTGGCAACCTTTGGTGTGCCTCTGGGCTCTAAGGATCGGAGGAGGCCTCCATGCAGGCTACCGTCAGTGGATCCCTTCTAAACACCCACTGCCCCTCCGGATTCCAATGTGGGGTCTGCCCGATACCCTACCAGACTGAAAATTAGATGCTTTGATCCACTTTTGTCCCTGCTGCTATGACACAGGCATTGATGCAGCTCACAGCGGAGGAAACACTAATCATCTTAGTGAACTCTGAAGAAAACCCAAAATGGCTTCCACTGAAGCCTCACTCTCCACAAACTTTGACACTACTGCTTCCAACCTCATTCCGAGTAGGACAGAAGACTGCCACTCCCTAAGATGCTCCATGTTTCTTTTGCCTCCAACTCCAAACACAGTAAGCATGGTGATATTGGAGATGACTGGGATGATTCATCCTATTATGATGAGCAGTCTTTCTATAGACCGGGAGAACACTAGTGTACTTACCCCCGGAGACTGGGTTGAACTTTTTCTTCTGGCCCCTCCACAGAGGAATCGGGTTATTTTGCTGTGGTGATCAGACAGGCTGCAGAAGTTTCAGACCTACAACAGCCGTCTATGGAAGTTAAGAATAATGTCCCAACAGTGGTCCTGCAACCTAGAGAGACTTCTACAGAACCACTTTTCCCTTTTAATTAAACCTGGATTGACATATCCATCAGCAAATCGGTCAACCTTGTACTTTCTTAGCAGTGGATAGACAAGTCGCCTGAAGGTATATACCTGCCTCTGGTGACCATCTCTCTTATATAGCACCCTATGCCTGAAAGCTTGGTGGTCCTGGCATCAAAACCCAAGGAGGCATACAGGATGGGTTCGTTTTTGTCAGCCAGCCTCTCTCAGTAAATGCGAGTTTCCTCCTGGGACGATACTTGTGTGCAAAATGGTCAGCAAGATCTTTCGGACAGTTCCTGTTGAATACCATGTCTACCTTGTGCAGATCATTCAAGATGGTCAAGGTTTTGCCAAGTATGTCGTCCATTCTGGGCTAGACACCACTGACTGACTGGGCAAGGTAGTCGTACCAGTGTGGTTCCTTGGCACCATGCGAGGATGAGATCCTTGCTATTTTATGATACGGGTCTAAGCAGATAAGGGAGACTCTGCCCAGGAGCACTTCAAGGAAAGCACTTTAGAGGTGGCTTGGCACTGAGAAAAATTTTCAGGTCCACCTTCACAGCAACTGAGCCCCTAGCTCTTTCGTGGCTGTGGTCCAGGAACAGGCAGGCAAATTCAAGGTCCTTAAGGGACAACTAACTGCTGTCTCTTACTCCTCCCGCTGCCAAGCCGCTTTAACTTGCTCTTGGTGGCACATGGCCACCCTTTTGGGGGTAGGTATTAACTTTGCAGGTGGAAAAGCATAATTTCTGACAGATGGATGCTTAAAATCCTCCAGCAATGAGATGCCCTACCAGTCCTTTCTAGATGGGCTGCATAGTCCACCCACATCAGAGTGGCTGTCAGTGGACCATTTGTCCATTTTGTGGCAGGAGGGTCAAGGCACTTTTGGACAAAGGAATAAAAGAGAAGGCTCCGGTATGAGAAATAAGGACTGGGTATTACTCAGTTTCCTTGTGTCGAAGAAGGATGGAACCCTTTGTCCTATTTTAGACCTCTCTCCTCTCAATTTCTTTCTGAAAAAGGACAAGTTCAAGTTGCTCACACAGACCCAACTTTTATCTGCCATTGATCCAGAAGACCGGATGGTAGCTTTGGACGTGCATTTTCCATTACCTGCGCTCTTCGTCTACCTCACCAGTAATCCTCATGTGTTCATGAAGGTGATAGCGGTGGTTGCGGTGGTTGTTTCAGCACATCTTTGGAGGTTGGGGATACCAGTATTCCCCTCCCGACTAGCTATTGGTGGCGTGCTGCCACAGTCTGCCATAGACCACCTCACGATGATGGCAGACCTCATAATATCTATGGCATTCTCTGTCAGCTTGCCAAAGTCACACCTGACTCTTTCGCAGATGCTCCCTTTTTTTGGGATACAGTGCACTTTCAGGCCTTCCCTTCAGATCGAGTCCAGGACATTTGGGCTATAATCCTGATGTTTCATCCACAGTCCTAGGTCTCAGTGACTGTGGCTCTGAGACCTCTTGGTTTCCTGCATCCTGCTTGTTGACTACCCCAGATGGCACATTGCAGGCTCTTCAGTGGGATCTGAAGTCTCAGTAGGATCAGCTCTAGTTTTCTTCCAGATTTCTGAAGAGACCACCAAAGACTTTCAGTGGACCAGTGACAGACTCTGATTCCTAGCTGAGGTGGTGACATATGCATTAATGTTGGATAAGGGAGGTCCCCTGGGAGAGGTGGAGAGAATAGGACTCTGGATTCCAGGGGAGAGCTGTGGACCATTCATCAGTTCTTCTTTCCGTCTCCTCCAGTCAGAACCCTAGAGTTTTCAGCTCTGACATATTTTTTCACCTTTCACTCAACGTTTTTCACCTTGTAGAGTGAGATACTAACTTTTCTGACAAACTAAGTATTTTTCTGTCACAAAATGCCTTATTTTTTTTACCCTTCTCCCTCCTGTGGCAAGAAAAAGGCCAAGACGGACACACACTCAGTGTGTATACTCTACCTACCTGAGTCTCACTCCTCTAACGCTTGCCAACACTGCAAAAAGCTGTCTAGGCGTATACTCCAGGAGAGGTAGAGAATTTGTCTCTATGGCCTAGAGAAGCAAAAATTCACTTCCAGAGAAAGATCTCCTGTGAGGCAGAAGAAGAGTTCCAGATTGACGTAGAGAAGTAAGGTACTGGTCTGTTCCCCGTCAGGATCGGTGTAGAATAGACCTCTAGCGGCAAAGAAACGAGTTCCTTCGGCGTCGAGACCTCCACCTTCGACTGTGTCGGTGCACCTCACGTCATCTAAGAACAGACCGTCAGATCAGCCTCTTCCGTTGAAGTCAACTTGTGCGGCATTCAACATCGAGGAATCTGTCTCTTTCGGCGTTTCCTTACCGTTTGACGTTGAAGCACAGGACTTGGTCAGCGGCATCACATAGACGTTCGATGTCGAGGCACAGGACTTCATCGACGTTTTCGAATAGGCTCTCAACGTCATGGCGCTCCCCTCCATTCATGTCAACCAGAAGATGATCGATGTTGAGGCCGAGATCCACACCGAAGCGACAACGGTCAACTTCCAGTAGACGTTCGCCTTCGGCAGCGCGACGCCTGATGTCGAGACATCGGTCTCTGTTGGCATCTGTTGTAAAGACGTCCAGGCATACACCATCGAGATCAACATCGAAGGCTATAACACAGCCAGTGCACCACTCTCCGTTGGTTCCTTCTCTTCTGACGTCGAGAGTTCAATTGCCTTTGGTGACCCAGGAGACACCAACTCCACATTTGACGTCGAGACACTCACACCAGTCTACGTCGACCCATCATTCTGTCAGGTCAAGAAGCACGTCGTCGTAAACCTTGAGGTCACCGGAGGTTATCCTATCGACGTCGAGCAGCTCAGCGTCATCTCCTGAACGGTGCCTACACAAGAGGAAACAAGGTGGCAAAAATCACCCTCTGTGCATCTCTCTACTAGGTGGATGTTACCACTGCATCACTGGCAGAAATCCACAGCGGGGAAAGTATGGAAATCACAGGACTACTCAAGTCCCGTGGAAAGGTCAACAGTGGCTCATCTGGTTCAGGCAGTAGATCTTTCGCCTGCCACTCCCTCAAGGGGTCAAGATCAAGCTCTTACAGTGACTACTTCCTCTAGAAGGAATTCTACATCTCGTAGGCATTGGAGAAGACACAGATCACAGACAGGTTCACCTTCGCTCAGTCTAAGAAAAGGGACTATTCTCCGACCCTAACAGACAGTCCACCTTCGAGGGTCTCTCCAGTGGATGATGTCAGTACCTTCCAAGATGTATTGGCCAGGAGGGCAACAAAATTGAGCATTGGTATGCCTACCCCCCAAACTTCATCCTTGTTCATTTTATTGCGACATTACACCACAGATCAGCGGCCAGACCTGTGTTGCCTCTGGTACCAGGGCTTCTGCATCCTGTTATGGACTTGTTCATCACACCAGCAGCTATCAAGACTGTACCAGCAATGATCTTGAAAAAATAGATGCTTCCAAAAGAGGCTCCGCTGTTCCTTCGAGCCGATCCACCTCCAGACCCTGTGATCATCGCAATATCTAAAAAGACACATGCAGTGGCTTCCTCCACAACAGTGCATCCTGATTTTTTTTAAAACACAATTTTATTGAGTTTTCAAATAGGGTAATAAATGCTGTGCAGTTCCATAGCAATTGGACGCTAAGAACGAAAAAAAATATGTAGAACATGAGTGCATACATTTGTTCCAAAATGTAAATGATAATGTGAACAGTAATATCCAAGAATACATATCCTGACAGTGATATATTAGCTGAGGAGTTGAAAAAACAAGATATACATGCTAATAAAATAGCGAGGTAGCAGAGTCCTAATGGACAAATGAATATCATGCAAACTAAATATTATAAACTTTAAAACAAATACAACAAAATTCCCCCACCCCCTTCCCAGTTCCTGGTCCACTAACTTACAGCGTAATGTGAATAAAGCTTGTATCTACACATGAAATAACAGATCATTCCACAGCAGGCATATATACAGATCTCTAGATCTTCCGAGTGACAAGGGGGGAACGGCCCTATCAGAAAGCAAGCAGTTCTCCTCTTGGGGATGCGGAATGTGGGGTGGGGCCGCTCTGTGATGATGGAGGGGTCAGCATATCAATGGCTATGAATGTTTCAAGCATCTGGTCCAAATCTAGAGAGATAGGGACCTTACGTAGCCCTCCAAATTCCTCCTGCCTAATAATCATACGCTCCGCAGTGCCCCAGCGAACCATTTCCGTCTGCCATAAGAGAGGTGTAGGGGGGAAAGCAGATTTCCACCACATTGTGATGGCTCGCTTTGCTATAAGCACAGCCAGGTCAGCAAATCTAAATTGGACCTTCCGTCCTTTAGGCTGTTTATGCAGACCAAGCAGGCAGCTTTCCGTCAAAGACCAAACAGATGTTCCAGTGACCTCCTGCACCCTATTTCCCACAGTTTGCCAGAACATGCGTAAACGCGGGCACCCCCACAGCATATGAATGAGGTCTGCATCTTCTTCCTGACACCTAGGACAGGTGAGTTGTGCGTTAGGAAACATACAGTTAAGGCGATGTGGTGTGAGATATGCCCTGTTGACAATCATGTACTGTATGTATTTAAATTTAGCATTGCGGGACACTTTCTTAGGGAATTCTAAAACAGTGGACCGTCCCTGTCCGACAATTCCCTTCTTAGCTCCAACGACCATTTAGCACGGAGTGGCAGTAATGGAATCCCTAAGTGAGCCCGAACACCTCTATATAGCCAGCGGGTGAGGTGATTTCCCCATCCCATGAGATTTGTAGCATATATTAGTTCATGCTTAGGGGGTTCAATACCGCCAGGGGACCATCAGCGTTTGATGTAGTACGAAATAGCTGCGTGTAATAAAAAAAGTGTCGGGGGACCCCCTGAGTGTGGACAAAGTTATCGTGATCTGCTAGCGCGCAACAGTGCATCCTGATGAGGGGGGCAGAAAAGTCTGTGGTACTTCGGCCTCCATGCTGAAGGTTTCCAGCGCCTCAGCTCTATTGGGGCGCTATGATAGGGCTTTGTGGGACTGTTGAGAAAAAATGTAAGTACAAACTTCCCAAGGAGGATAGCAGAAATTACGAGGAGGTTTTGCAAGGAGGTTTGATGGCTAATCAAATCAATAGTGTTGCAGCTGATGGAGCAACCCTATCTGCTCATTCTTATGCACATGAGACCTGTGCCAGATGTTTATCCTGGCTTTGGCTTACTGCACTAAAGCCCAAGGCTCCGCAACGGATCCTAAATCTCCCTTTCTCAGGATCTTCCTTATTTGACATGCAGCCAGATGACAAAATGTCAAGAATGAAATCTGAGCTAGATACCTTGAAAGCGGTAGGTCTTGACAAGAAAAAGGAGTTCAGGTGCAGATACAGGCTGTACGACCGCCGGCCTTTCGATCAGAGGGTTCAAACCCCTCAGTGGCAAAGGCACCACCAAGCCAGAAGCCACTATCAGGGGGGTCGCACCCCCAGAGGGAGATGGGCATCACGTCAATCTGCTACCTCAGCAAAAGCCCCATCAAATCAATGAGTAGTCTCTTCCCCCGTCGCCGTTTCCCACTTCAGTGGTGGTGGTGGTGGTGGGGGGGGGGAGGGTGTGAGGGGGGGTTATAGCCAACCACCTGGAAGAGTGGCGCAGCATCACAAACAATCAATGGGTATTAAGTACACTGCGGAATGGGTATTCTTTGTTTCCGTCATCAACCTCCGGAGATCGCTCCAGTTAAGACTGCGTGCTACCAATTGCAGGTACTGCAGCAGAAAGCATCAACTCTCCTACGAAAATCAGCCATCAAAGAAATTCCTAGATCTCAACGGGGTCGAGGAGCATACTCAAGGTATTTTCTAGTCAGAAAGAAAGGTCAAAAGTCAGAATTCAGCACCCCGAGACATAGGCACTGCGAGTAGCTGGCTCACAAACTTTCTAGAAGCACTAGGCCTCGCGGATCTCTGGAGGACGCACCACCCAGAATGCAAACAATCCACTTTCTATTCAGGGCACATCACACCTTCTCCAGAATAGACTACTTGCTCATGCCCATGTCTCAGGTAACCACAGTACGTGAAATACGACACATGGCAAGACTGATATCTGATCACTCCCTGATATGGACACACTTGGCACTGAGTGATAAGAGAGTGGGTAGCGCCTATTAACTCATGGTACCTCCGCAATCCCGCAGTAAAAACCGCGCTCATACAAGCTCTTGCCCACTACTTCCAGGTAAACGAGGGGTTGGTTGAACCTTCCTCAACTCTCTGGGAACAGTAATCAGGGGGCAATGTTTGTCAGCTGTTGCCGTAGCGCGTAAAGAAAAGTTTAAGAACATGGTTAGTCTGGAAAATGATCTCCTCCGCCTTTAGGAAGAAGTGGGTGATGGGGACAGGCAGGATAATTTCCATCATTTACAACTGAAGAGAAACGAGTACAAAGCCGTCGCAACAGACATGGCCAAAACTTTAGTGAGGGACAGGGACGGCAGACTATACGATCAGAGAGACAAAGCTGGAAAATCGCATGGTAAGACCGGAACGAGAGAGCAAATAGGCTGGTCCCAGAACTTAAAAGTCGCTCTGGTGACATAACAGATCCCAGGCCATTGTTTGCAAATTTGCAGACAACTACAAAGTGGTATCCCAGAGCGGCTCTGACTTACCAGATTCAACAGCACTCCTCGCGGACATCGCCCTACTTTCCCTATCAGTCGAGGCACGGCAAACATTGGACAGTGCCCTAGCAAATGATGAAATAGCACAGGCGATTAGGAACCTCCAACCAGGGAAAGCCCTGGATCCTAATGGACTACCAATTGAACTGTACAAACTTAAACCTGACAAATTGGCCCCCCATCTTAAAAATATGTTCGAGGAGAGTAGAGATTGAGGTCAACTTCCACGTGACCAAAGAATAGCAACATTAGTCACCATACACAAGGAAGGGAAACCGAGAGACGAATGCTCATCCTATAGGCCCATTTCCCTTTTAAACGCGAACCCAAAATCCTAGCTAAGCTATTGGCAAACCGGCTAAACCAGGTTATATGTAAATTGGTACACCCCGATCAATCCAGTTTTATGCCTCATCGAAACACAGCCTTAAACCTATGTTGGTTACACGGCGTACTGGGACGACTGGCCATGATCCAGGAAGACTCCATTGTGGTGTCACTGGACGCCACTGTGGCGTTTGACACTATAGAATGGCCATACCTATTTGCATTTCTCAAGAAGTTGGGCTTCAGACCCGGCTTCATTGGGTGGGTAAAGCTCCTCTACTCTGCCCCTCTGGCACAAGTAGTAGTTAACAAGAAGTCTGATGCATTCACCCTTAGTCGAGGGACTCGACAGGGCTGTCCATTCTCACCTTTGCTCTTCGCTCTATCCCATGAACCGTTAGCGACTCATCAGGGACTCAAGTGGACGAAGGGATGGGAGGACCGTATTTCCTTGTATGCCGACGACGTTCTCCTATATCTTGCTTCTCAGAAAAAATCGCTTCATTTCGTTCTTAATATATTCACAAACTTTGGGAAAAACTCTGGTTATAAAATCAACTGGAGTAAGTCTTTGCTCTACGTTCTACATGGGGTACCTCCCTCCCCACCTAGGGATTGCCCTACATTGTAGCACAAGAGGGATTTAAATATCTAGGAATCTTCATTACCTTCAACACCAAACTTTTCTACGAGCGCAGCCTCCTCCCCCCCACTACAATGATTAAAGCGCAGCACCACGACCTGGAAGGTGCTGCCGGTATCACTACTGGGAAGAGCAGCGCTCTTCAAAATGATGTCCCTTCCTCGCTTCCTCTACATTCTGCAGAACTCCCCAGTTCTGGTCCCGGCTAAGTTCTTCAAGGAAATAGAGAGCATCCAGAGAGACCTGCTGTGTGATGGTAGACCCCGAATTGCATTACACAAACTCACACTTGGGTGGTACGATGGAGGTATAGGGCTCCCAGATATTAGTAAGTACTATTGGCCAGCCCATTTGGCAGCCATGAACCACTGCACCTATAGTCTCTGAGACGACCCTGGATAAAGGATGGATAGATGGCTACTCCCCTGGGGGAACTTCAACAGAGCACTCTACTCCAGACCCCGCAGATATTTATTAACTTGACCAACAAATCACTCAGTCCAAGTCTGGCACGCAGTGAACCACAACTTAGGGTGGGACCAACAACTCACACTGGCCACCCCGCTATGGGACTTGGAACAACTGGGCACACTGGGAGGACAAAAGGGTTCGACAAATGAGATCTCATTGGGTTGTCACAGATCGGCGACCTATGGGAGGCAGGCAAAGTGGTGTTGTTTGCCTCGCTCCAGCATACATATCAATTGGCAGACACTGAATACTTTAGGTACTTGGCAACGTACCTAAAGTACTTGGCGACGTAGCCAACATGTGTTTCGTCTGGGGGCATTATCCACCGAGTTCCTCATGGCAATTCGTCAAGAAAACGGGTCCGTCACTATCCAGACAAGAGTATTATAACCCTATTCGGCAAAGGCCTGTATCCGTTAAAATTCAGGATATCAGGTATAATAAGTAGATAAATCTGTATCCGAATAGTGTCCAAAAAAAGGGGAAGTATGATAGAGTTGTAAATCAGTACGAAGGAGAGTACTCCAATTCAAGTGTCCGGCTTCTATAAGGGTACACCTGGCGGCCATTAGGGCATAGAGGTGGGCTCCTTCTCAACCTTCTTTCTTTCAGTAGCAAGTGGTGAAGGTTTTTTTACAAGGGTTAAAGATGGTTTACCCTCCTATCCGAACTCCTTCACCTCCCTGGGAGCTAAATCTGGTTCTGTCTAAACTCAGGGCACCCCCTTTTGAGCCTGTTCACAAAGCATCCCTCCAACATCTTACATGGAGGGCCGCTTTTTTGATAGCAATCACTCCTGCCCACAGGGTGAGTGAAATACAAGTGCTCTGTTCTAAGGAACCGTACATGGTTTTTCACCACAACAGTCGGTCTGAGAACCCACCCCTCCTCCCTCCCTCCCTAAGGTGGTGTCGGACTTCCACGTTAACCAATCTATCTTGTTGCCTATCTTTTTTCCTAATCCCTCTACACCAGCTGAGAGGTCGCTTCATTCTCTGGACTTGAAAAGGGTTTTGGAATTCTATTTGGACAAGTCTAAAGCTATTAAGAAATCTGAAAAAAA
The DNA here is from genome assembly GCF_964261635.1 of Lissotriton helveticus. Lineage (NCBI taxonomy): Eukaryota > Metazoa > Chordata > Amphibia > Caudata > Salamandridae > Lissotriton > Lissotriton helveticus. The sequence goes on from NC_136068.1 coordinate 423,858,847, forward strand.
TGTTTGTAAATTATGGTTCCATCAGAACAGGTTTCCCAGCCTCTAAGCGTTCCATCTCCAGATGGATAGTGTTGTGTATAAAGCTGTATTATCAGTTGGCTCAGAAATCACTTGGTTCTATTCCCAAGGCTCATTCCACTAGAGGGAAAGCAGCTACAGTAGCTTTTCGGAACAATTTACTGATTGCTGAGAGCTGCAAAGTAGCCACTTGGAAGTCGATACATACATTTACGAGGCACTATGTCTCGACTCGTATACCAGAGCAGACACTCAAGTAGGATAAGCTTCCTTCGAGGAATTTGTTTCAATGCTAAATCTGCTATGATACCTTTGGTTGGGTCACTTCTCATGTGTCTGCAGGGGGAGGATGGGCTTGCTACTCGATTCAGTGCTTATGACTATTGATGAGGATCCACTGAAAGAGAAGGATATATTACTTACCTGTAATCCTAGTTCACTTCCAAGGGTATCCTCCTCAAAGTCAAAAGCAACCCACCCGTCTCCCGGGAAAATTAGTTTTTCTTTAAACCATATCTTTGTGCCCTGACCCTCGTATCTCCGCAGAGAACAACTGACCCAACTGTCCCCCCTGAGGCCTGATGGGACGATTGGGGTCATGGCTGCCTTAAAGGCACGGTGCCAGTTTTTATGTTTAAAATTGCTTTCTTTTTCTATGCTAGTGTTGTTTAATGCAGCCTATAGGCTAATGACTGCTGTTTTGCAGATGGATTTGTTTTGGATTCTACTCATTAAAGAGAGTTCAAGTGATGCTTTTCCTCCTGTTTATGTTCTATATTACATTGTGGCAAAACAGTTTTTTTAGTACATTGATTAGCCTTTTTGTCTTATTGAAGGCTACAGTGATGTGTGGAAAAATGATATGTGTGTGTGTGTGTGTATATATATATATTGACAAAGGCCATTTAGTGGCTGAAACGCGTCTCTCCTTGTGCTCGGGATTGAGGGCGACATCAACGAATAAATAGATGCCAATCCTTAACCACTTTGTGTCCGTGCTTCCTTCCATGGTGTTACTGTGGGAGGTGGATTGTTTGGTTCATATATATATATATATATATATATATATATATACGCTCCACTAGTGCTGGTGAAGGGGTCAGGCTGTCACGGGCGGTCCTGCTACAGCTAAAGAGTGCTGGAGCACCTGTGTGCCATACATAACAACAACAAACAATATCCCATAGCGAGACATTTCTTTGCAGCACATATGCAGAATGAAAAACTGGTTAAGCTGGTTGTGATTGACTGTGTAGATCTGGGAATTCCGGGTGGCAACCGTGAACTGTCCCTTCGGAAGCTTGAGTCTAAATATATTGTAGACTTTGAATGTCTATCTCCGAAAGGATTTAACATGAGTGAAGAACTTTCTATACATTTACATGAATGAAAGATTTCTAAGAAATCGTAATGATTAGTATTTCTGCAGTTTCCTTGGTTTTAAATGTTTTATTTCCATTATTTTTAGATTTCTCACAACATGGGGTAGTGGAAGAAAGTGGATGATATCACAAGCAATTTGTTATTGTGCACTACCTTGTTAATGAACATATTTGCCCACTTGGGCAGGATGTGGACACGTTGTTCCGGTTTTGTCTGATATCAGGACTTTAAGCCCACTGGGGCAGGCTGTATTTCTCCTATTACGAACTAAATTGCCGACAATAAGGGAATGTTCACATATTGTACTGTATACATATTTCAGGCATACCACTATTCATTTAAGATCTAATAGTCGTTATGTATTGACTTTGTTGACAGCGAATTGCCATACCAACATCCATCGAATGGCGCGCTAGGGTGTTGGGGAGCCAATGAGGAGACAGCATTTACATATGTCCTATCGCGCTGTATATTGTTATTGAAAATTTATTGACAAACCACAATTAAGTTTGCACAAACATAACAAGCTATTGCAATGTCATGGATGTTATGGGTTTTATTTACGCACTATGTTGACATGCATTTATGGATAACGATATGAAATTATGCTACGATGTCACACATTACGAATATTTTTGTACTGAGTGTTAATCTGTGTGTTATGAAATGTAAGACAGAATATTATTAGTTATGCGCTGAGAATTGATTGCTGCCGTAATGTAAAACCCTTTCAAAGATGTCTTCCACGTCTCCATGTTAGAATCTATGCACTTGGGTGGTGGTATGTATATTAAAAAAGGGCCGAGACTACCACGAGATGAGCGTGATCAAGCCGTAATGGCGAAACGCGTCGTGATTTTTTCATCTGCCGAATAAATTTGGAATATCTGAACTTTGGGTGTCCTGTCATCTTCAGTATTTTTGGAGTTTCTTGGAATATATATATATATATATATATATATATATATATATATATATGCTTTCATATATAATTTATTATAGATTTCCGGTGTCCGCACACATGGGTGGGAATATTTAGTGCTTATGACTTTGAGGATACCCCTGGAAGAGAACTAGGATTATAGGTAAGCAACTTATCCTTTCAAGGCGCAAACCCAGGGGGTTAAGCAAGCACAGGGGTGGCCACAAAGCAGGCCAAATCATACTCCACCACCTGCACAGGGGCGGTAGGGTGCATGGTGCGAAGACCACATCGGGCGACCAATGCAAGTGGATGGGGGTACTCTGTTTTAGAAAGAGGCTGCAGGTGTTGGACCAGGAGGTTGCACAAAGGGGCCCACCGGCAGGGCTGGTAAGTTGGGATGTCGGTGGACGTCTGGTCACTGTGAGCTGGGCTCACCAAGGTCATGGTCTGAGGATGCAGGGGTGCTTTAGGCATTGAGAAATCTTCACTGAAGCCGGTCGCAGTCAAGGGGACCCTTCATGATGAGGCAGCAGGCATATTTATGCAGTCCAGGAGAGGTCAGCCACTAATTGCTTCGAGGTCAGAGATGGTGGAGAGACTTCACTGGACTGTTGGGTCACTCAGACTCGGGCCGGGGGCTTTGGGTGTAGAGTGAGTAGGACTAAGGGATCTAGAATGCAATCGAGTCCTTGGTGTTGGTTTCTTTGTGGACAGGGCTGCTGTCCTCAGAAGTTCTTGATCTTTAGGAAAGACAGGCAGTTCTCCTAGGGTTGTGGAGTTCGCTGGGCCTGCAGGAAGAGTTGCTTCTTTGATGGCTGGAGACAGGCCGGCAGAGCTGGAGCCAAGTCAGTTGTCTGGAGTTTTCACTGCTGCACAGCTCTTCGGTCCTCTTTCTTTAGATCGGCGAGAACCTGAGGATCAAGGTTTAGGGGTCCCCCTGAATACTCAATTTAAGGGTGTTACAGGTACTGGCAGTTAGTAGTCAATAGGGTACTTGCCTTTAGGGTGAACACACCCTTTGTATGTCCCCTCCCTTTGGGGACGGGGTATCCCCTAATCCTATTGGCTAAAATCCTTCCATCCAACATGGAAGATTTTCTAAGGAGGGGGCCACTTCCACTCTGGACCCTTTAGGGGTGGTCCTAGCTGAGAGGGGGCACACCCCTCCTGCTTAGTAATTTTTCCGCCGACCGTGCCGCTAAAAGTAGGGCTTGGCAGGGGGGTGGGAATTTCTACTAGCTGGAGAGGTCCTGCCTAGCATAACAAAGAGCAGGAAGCCTTTGAGGCTCACTGCCCTGAATCATGTTCTTGCTTGTAGGTAGGTGAGAAGCACCTCCACCCCAAGCAGGCTTTGTTTCTGACCCACGAGAGCACAAGGCTCCCACCTCAGAGGGTCAGAAACATGTCTGGAAGTGGCAGGCTGATGCAGACCAGTCAGCTGCACACCAGAGAGTTGGTAGTTTTTCTGGGGACATCTCTAAAATGCCCTCTGAGTGCACTTTACAATACCTTCAACACAGGCATCAGTGCGGGTTTATTATGCTGAGAAGTTTAATATCACACTTCCTAGCATTTAGTAAAGCCATCATGGAGCTGTGGCGTTCGTATCTGATAGAGACATCTAGCCGCAGATTCCTTAACTTAGAATATCCCCAGGCGTCAGACTAAACCCGGAATTTATTTGCAGCATCACCTCTGCGTGCCGGGTGTCAGCACCACACGACCCCGCCCTGACGTCGTCCACGTACGTGACGTCAGCGAGGTCATATAAGCCCCTCCCGGCACGCTGACGTCAGTTTCCTTCTTTTCCGCGTGCAGCGCGGATCCGGAGTGAGCAGTTCCTCTGGCCTGTTTTCAGGTCTCCTTGAGGCTTTAAAACTTGTAATTCCTGTTTGCAGCAGATGTCCGTGACGGACCTGCATCTTATTTGTATGTGGGGTCTAGGCGAGCACCATGACTCCACAGACTGCGAAGCCTGCCAACGCCTGAAGCCAAAGTCTCGGTGGGAGCGCCGTATGAAGCTTGTCTCGGCACGGCTGTCCCGGTCAGAGTCGTCTCGTCCCCCGGCCTCTTCATCGCCGGCCTCTTCATCGCCGGCAGGTCCCACTACTGTCCGGTTCCACTATCGATCGCGCTCTGGGGCTTGGGGCCGCCGTTCGCCACTTGGTAAGCCAAGGCGCATGTCGCCGAGGTCTTCGACCTCCCTTTCTTCTCTTGTCAGGGGTACTGGTTCCCAGAACATTCCAGACGTGCGTTCCCGACAGTCGCCCCCCATCTATCCGCCCTTTCCAGGCATGGGGGTGACTCTGGCCCAAATGGAGGCATATGCCGCAGCTTTGCAGGCCTCCCTTGGGTCCTCTGCCATTCCTGGGGTGTCCTCGGGACTCCGCTTCTTGTGGGATCCCCGACGAACTCGCCGGTGGGTTCACTCGGGGCCAATTGTGCCTTTGCCCCCCAGGAATGTCGGAGATGTGGTGTCGTTAGAGCGCGGTCCGGTTGGGTCCCCCTCTACGACATACGGCGCCTCTGCCGCGCCGGGCTCCCTGTGGCGTCGCAGGTGGCTGCCGGTGCTCATAACCCTGCCTTGAGCACTCCCCGGCCTTCAGAGCCGGCGGCTGCCTTTCCGGATCTGGGGTCGACGCCGTTCCGGCGCCGTAGGCTCGCCTCCCTGGCTCTGCCTCCGCTTCTTTCCCCGGAGTCGGAGCCTGTCGTGGTTGAGGCGGAGTTGGTGCCGGAGCGGCACCGAAATCTTGCCTCTCCGGCGCCTTCTCCTTCTTCAGAAGGGGAGCTTGTCGTGGTTTTGGTGCTGGACGGCACGGACTCAATGCCGGATGCAGCCGAGTCTGCGGCTGACGAGGCACGATCGGCGTCGGTCGGCGATCGGTTGTTTAGGCGCGGTGTCGATGCCGGGTTGTTGACTCTTCTCTGGAAGCCTCATGAGAGAGTTTGGCGTTGCCCTCACGCCCGGCGACAACGTAGGTATTCTTGCCAGTGCCCCCCTTGAAATTTGTGGAGCCTCCTCCGGAGCTCCCAGATCCAGCAGGCTCTGCGGCTCCCCAGGAGCCCAATCAGGATCCTCATTCTTAAATGGGGCTCCCTTCAGTGGGGCATTGGTCGCACCCTCAGTGTCTTGGAAGGGTTAGCTTACAACCCTCCCCGACTGATGAGCTGTTGTCCCCTCCGCTGAGAACTACAGAGGCTACTGAGAACTACAGAGGCTAGTGCCACTTTTCTGAGAGTGGTTTCATTGGCCACTCGCATATTAAACATGCAACCCCCTTCAGCCCCCTTGTCTGTGGACCCCTTGCTTGAGGTCCTTCACCGTGGGTCCGGGAATGTGGAGTCACTTCTCCCCTTTGAGGCTTCCCTTTATGATGCCCCTTTGGGTACCTGGGTTCGGCCTGCTTCAGGTGAACCGGTGGCTCGTTCAGTTTTGCACCTCCACCATCCAGCTCCACATGATCCTGTTTGTCTTTTTGTTCACCCTGATGCGCAGGGGTTTGTTTTACAGACTGCCTTTCCTTCCCTGCCCCCACTGATGCTTCCTCCCTCTTGGGAGTCCAGATGGCTTGAGTCATGGGGTAGGAACATCTTTGCATCCACTAGTGCAGCCCTGCGGTCTTTAAATACAGTGTGTGCTTTGGCTCGGGCTACCTTTGCCTTGTGGGACTCTGCAGAGTCTTTGCTTTCTGCCACCTCTGAAGGGGCTCGTGTCGACCTCCTTCATCTCTGACCTTGCCAAACTCACAATCCGCTCGGCCTTGGATACTGCAGATTCTTTAGGCTGGGCTATGGCTGGTGCTGTTCCCATAAGGCGTCATGCTTGGTTGCGAGATAGCGTCTTCCCTGAAAATATCTGGGAACGACTGGTTGACTTACCCTTTGATGGGGTTTTGCTGTTTGATGCTCATGCCGAATCAGCGGTTCACCGGCTCCTTGCAAGCTTTCGTCCTCCCACTTAGGTCTTCTTAGGCCTGTCTTCCGTGGTGGTACTTTTTAATTTAGCATTATTTAGATGTGCTCTATGTTTAACATGGGCAGTGAGCCTTAAGTCTTCTTTTTCTGTGGTCAAGGGTAATTACCCTTTTATTGTCATCCTTTGGATGTTTTTTGCTTTGAGCTGACTGTTGACCTTCTGTGGCAGTGTTCCACAGGTTGCTGTGTCTGGTCCTCTGACTGTGGTATTGAGCCGGTGGCTCAGCTCGGTAATGTCATAGAGCTCTGAACTCATGTTCACGGGTTAGGTTCATTACTGCGCTCTTTTAGTTTGGCTTTATTGCCCTAAGATGTGTTCCCCATTGTTTGGGGTGTGCATACTCCATGTGGGGTGCCTGTATGTTATTATATAGCTCTGCTTAACTCACCTGCGCATGAAGAACCTTTGACCTCCATGCGTCGCTTGGTGGTCCGTTGTACGGTGTTCTGTTTTTCCCTGGTGCCATCTTCTATACGCCATGGGTGATCCTGCCTGTTTGCCTGTTCCACCTCCTTGGGAGGTTTCATGTTCTCCAGTATTGGGGTGTCTTTCATAGATTCACATGCCTGAATCATTCCCCTTCGTCGGAGTGGGAGTCCCACGGTACATAAAAAAGCACATAAGCGCAGCCTCTACCCCTGTGAAGTGGGCTCCTTTTCGCTGTTCGTCTGAAGAGAAGAGCGCAGGATTCTGAGACTGGAAGAGGGCTGCCTGTCACCAAAGATTCAACCGTAACGGCGCCTACACCCGGGGTCAGGACTACACCCCCAGGGTGCAACTGTGCCCACACACCTGCACAGACTCAGGGGGAGGTGTGGACATAGCGCACATAAGCGCAGCCTCTACCCCTGTGAAGTGGGTTTGTTTTTGCTGTTCATCTGAAGAGGAGAAGAGCGCAGGATTCTGAGACTGGAAGAGGGCTGCCTGTCGCCAAAGATTCGACCGTAACAGCGCCTACACCCGGGGTCAGGACTACACCCCCCAGGGTGCACCGGTGCCCACACACCTGCACCGACTCAGGGGGAGGCGTGGACATCGCGCACATAAGCGCAGCCTCTACCCCTGTGAGTGAGTTCCTTTTCGCTGTTCGTCTGATGTGGAGAAGAGCACAGGATACTGAGACTGGAAGAGGGCTGCCTGTCGCCAAAGATTCGACTGTAACAGCGCCTACACCCGGGGTCAGGACTACACCCCCCTGGGTGCACCTGTGCCCACACACCTGCACAGACTCCGGGGGAGACGTGGACATCGTGCACATAAGCCACTCTCCATACTCCGGGGCGCTGCGCGGGACGAAGCCGGGACCAAGCCCGGGACCAAGGGCGGGCCTGTTTGTGCCTGTTCGTGACCTGGAGGGACTGGATTGGGCTACCCTCTTTACAACTCGGTATTTCCAAGGTGTATTGGCTAAATGCCACAATAATTCTGTGCTCCTTGATACTACTACGTACTTATGGCTAGAAAGGTCTGAAGAGCATATTGTAATATTTCGAGCTATCGAGCGGGGAATTTTTACTATCTATATGATCGAAGGGGAATAGTATTTACATAGCTTACTTTTACCCTCTTGCTATAATATGGGAAAATCTAACCCCCCAATTTCCCGCCCGCAGACTCGGCTAAAAACTTTATCAACCGCCCAAGTATTCAGCGCAACGGCTATTGTTAAAATGTTGCAAAAGGCAATTGGAGCAGTGTCATTGGCAATAGAGAAAACCGAGCAACGCCTCTCAATTACTCCCACAATTTCAGAAGCCATAATGTTACATGGGTCTCCAGTTGTGCCTCCTATGGATATTTCTGGCACATCGCATGACCCATTTATTAATGAAATTCCATGTGCCCAGCCCATACAACACGTTACCCTCAGACCCTGCCCACCTCCTACCCAAGTTCGGAAACCTACCAAAAGGCCCTGTAAGCGCCGTCCCAGACCCAAGAAATCTAAAAATACGAAGATAATTCTAACAGAGGAACCCGAACAACAAGAGGGCTCGCCGGTTGCCTCTGCACCCGTAAATCAAACCCTACTACCTCCCCTTTGGGCCTCCCATTTTTTAATTAACATGCAAACTCACCTAAACATTTTTATTAATATCCAGTTTAAGTCTGTAATGAGCCGGATCGATAGGGTAGTTTCTTTGTTAAACAACAGGCTTGAGGGTGGTAGTAATAACGTTGACGAAACTGATCTAGATAGCATCCCCCGACCTGCCTCAGGATCCCCTACTAGTAATGGCTCGCATGCAGTAAATCCTGTACCTGAGAAGGCCCAGGGGAATCCTAACCTAACTGATCCAAGAACGAGTCAGATAGTTCCTACCACCTCAAACGAGGCTATTTCTACAAAGCCAGGATATACCTCCATAGGAAGGCACCCTCAAGGTAATAACTTGAGGCAATTAGGACTGACAGGGACACATCAAGTTAGTAATTTACAATCGGAACCTTCTGAATCTCGACACCCACTCCCATGCTTGCACTTGCCCCCCTGCAGCTTCACCCTACGTAGTCGTTCTTGCGGGGGTAACTCCCCTATCCTCCGATCGGGGTGAAACTCTTTCTGAGCTCAAGAATAAGATTGTTCACTGGCTCAGCAGGAACAGACCATTAACTGGACAAGGGCAAGGAGAAATCTTATTTGCCCGTAGAGTCAGGTGGTTGGGTCTGAAAAACAAGGATATTGACGGGGATTGCGTGGTCATAAATTTAAGAGATAGGGGAGTGGTTAACCATATACTTAAGTGGGACAATTTTGATTCGCATGGCCTAATGCACACCCTCCCCTTAGCCTACTTCTACCCCTCAGATTTTACATCTAGAATCAGTACCATAAATCAATATCCTTTTGGAGCACAGGGAAAAGACGTTACCCTCCCTTTAGAAAACAGATTTAATCCCTTGAATGCTGTAGACTGACTATCTCCACGATTCATAAAATCATAGGGGGTGACTTTAACTGCCACTTTGAACCCCTAGGAGGCACTACATCTGTTACCCAGGAGGAGGATTTAGCTTGGTCCAATCCTGATTGTTCCATGTATCCAACAAAGGGTGGACCTCGCTTGTTTTACAACTAAATAGATTAACTATCTCATACTCCCTCAGAGCCTGCAACGGAAGATTTCCCACAGATACTCCTGCCAAGGTAACATATAATAGACCAGGTAAAAGTACCACTATTGACTATATAATGGTCAACCTCGAACTGTGGACATACATTAGGGCCTATGCAGTTATCTCGAGAGTAGATAGTGATCACAATCTTCTATCCTTAGGTTTAAAGTACCCAATCGGTCTTATCCAAAATCCCCGACGTAAGGAGGGATCCCACCACCAAAATGTAATCTCAGATGGGGGAACTTAGTGCAATCACCCGACAAGGTTGCTGAAATGTACCAGCAAGTTGCAACTACCTTACAGAAAGCTTCCACTTTTCCTGTGGACAAGCTTGAAACTGATCATTTAAATGTATTACACAAAATCCATTCCGATTTCTTTGATAAATTGGCTACTTTTTTTTTCTCTACTGCTATTAATAAGGCTCGACTACCCCGCCAAAATAAATGGTACACTAAAACGTGCAGACAGGCGGAATCGGCTCTCTTACGGGAAGTTAAGAGTGGTTCCAGTGAAACAATCAGATTAGCAAGGTCTTATTATAAGAACATTATTGCAAAGTCTAAGTTAGAATGGGAGGAAGATAGATGGGCTGATATTAAAACAGCACTTGATAATCGCGATTACAGGGCCTTCTGGAACCTGGTAAAAACAGGCAGGGCTGATGGCTCGTCTGCCGAAGCCCCTAATGTAAGAGAAGAGGCCTGGACCTTGCATTTTAAAAAACTGTATTCCCAAACTAACAGCTTATCCTCCGAGGCCTCTTTTTGCTTCTCTGAAGAGTTATTAGAGTGCAAAGTCGTTGAACATACAGATTCGGTTGTCCCACTCTGTACCATGACAGATGTCTTGGTGGCCTTGAGGAACTTACCCCCAGGAAAAGCGCCGGGCCTGGACAGGATTCCGGGTGACCTGTTCCTAAGCGAGCAGAAGGTATGGGCCCCGTATATCTGGGTGATGTTTAATGCTATTCTCCAGGACATGGAGGTACCGTACACCTGGTAAGGAGCAGAAATCATTCCAATTTTCAAAAGGGCTCCCCCCTTGATCCAGTGAACTATCGCCCGATTAGCTTAATCGACATCTTACAAAAACTGTTTGCACGAATACAACTCTCAAGGCTACAGCTATGGCTAGACGAACATGAGATACTTACCCCCTTACAGGCGGGGTTTCGGGCTAAGGTCTCCACCACAGACCAACTATTTAGATTACAACTAATCCACTGGAAAGTGGTGATCAAGGGGGGAGGTAGCTTGTACTTGATCTTCGTAGATCTCCGATCTGCGTTTGACCTCGTACATAGAGACAAGCTCTGGGCCATATTGCAAAAAATGGGCATTCCACCTTATCTCTGCCATATGCTACAATGCCTTCACCAAGGCAATTACGCATGGGTGCGCTATGGGAAAAAGGGGGACCTTTCGGCACCCTTTAGAGTTGAAAAGTGGGTAAGGCAGGGCTGTGTTTTGGCCCCCACACTTTTCTCCCTATTCCTCAACGGCCTGGTTGACCATCTCCAGGGAACGAAGGATTTAGACTCTCCTCGTTTGGCAGATCGCATCGTACCAGCTCTAATGTTCGCTGATGATACGTTACTTCTTTCTAAATCCTCAATGGGTATCCAGCGAACATTGGAAGCATTCTGCAACTTCTGCTCAATAAGGAACCTGGAGATTAATCTTTCCAAAACTAAATATATGGTTTATCATCCCAGATTAGTAAACCGTCCCCATCCTCATATGAACGGTCTGGCCCTGGAAAGAACTTCCACATTTGATAATCTGGGGATTACCTTGAATGATCGGATGGACTGGCGGTCCCATGTGGCTAAAGCAAACTTAAAACTTGCACAAGTTTCAGGGGGCATTTTGAAGGTTCATAATGATTGCCCTCAAAAAATTCTAGGCCCTCCATTAGAAATATACAAGGCCCAAGCAAGGGGAGGTGCGCTGTATGGAGTTGAGCTCTGGGGACATGTCAACTCAACCTCCTTGGTTGCGATTGAGAATGGTTTTCTCTGACGTCTTTTACGTCTTCCCCAGAGCACCCCCCTGCTTCCATTACGTCTAGATGTGGGGTTGTCCCCAATTAGGGATATAATTGCTAATCGCCCCCTATTTTACTGGAGACTTCTCTGGAGCACCCCCGAGCTTATTAACTTCAGGGAGGAATTGAAGGCTTTTCTATCTACTTTGGGTGCAGGGAAGATCCCATGGCTCATGCATATTAAACATCTTTGCTACGCAATGGGAAGGGCTGATCTATGGCTTACACCAGAACAGACATGCCCCTGTATCTCCCAAAAATCTCTTGCACTTATACTTGAGGAATATCATCTGGCTAACTTACTACAGAATAGCGCTATAGGGGTGAAAAGCTCAAGATTTCTGGAGGTCCTCATATCATTTTGAACAATTCTTGGACTGTATTCAGCCCCCCTAGCAAAAAAACGTGATGTGCAATTCAGACACGGAACACTACCAGTAAGGGACCTTACGAATAAGTGGGCAGGTGCAAATTCTCCACCCAAGAGCTGCCCTGGTTGTAACGCCGTACAAAAGAGGGGTGGTGATGGACGGAGCATCTGAACCAATCAAACACTCACACCCAGTCAACAGATCTGGGTTTAATCCCCTTGGCCTTTGGCTGAGGTGGTGCTTCCCTGGGGAATTCAACTTGTCACCTACGCCGATGACACGCAGCTGGTCGTCTCCCTGGTGAGGGACGATGCATTAGATCAAGGGATCAACAACTTGACCCCGTGTCTCACCAAAGTCCTGGAATGGATGACCTCCTCTTTTTTAAAGCTAAATGGGGCCAAAACGGACATTATGCTTTTGGGTTATAAAGCCCCAATTAACCTGGACCCCTGGTGGCCACACTGTTTGGGACCCGCTCCTGTGCCTAAGACTCAAATAAAAAGCTTGGGGGTTTGGCTGGACTCCTCTTTAGGATTCCAATACCAGGCCAAGAAGGTGGCTGCAACTTGCTACGGATTGTTGAGGGTCCTTAGGAAAGTTTTGGATCTCCTTCCATTTGAAGCCAGATGCGTGCTGGTCCAGTCGTTGATTCTGTCACACCTGGACTATGCAAATGCTGTCTATATGGGGGCCCCAGCAGGTCCTATAAAAATTCTGCAATTGGTGCAGAATTGTGCAGCTCGTCTGCTGATGAAAATCCCTAAACGATGCTCGGCAAAGGCCTCTCTTCGGTCGCTTCATTGGTTACCAATCCAGGAGAGGATTAGGTTTAAAACCTCTTGCTTGGCGCATAAGTCCATCCATAATGTCGGCCCTACCATACTCGGCCCCTTGTTTCGTCGCTATCAATCGGTGAGACATCGAAGATCTAACCAGCGAAATCCGCCGGTAGTACCCAGGGTGAAGTTAGCCCGGATGGGCGGCCGCCAGCTTTCCATCCAAGCGGCCAAGGGATGGAACAAACTCCCAGATAACATCAGGCATGAAACTAACCATCTTGCTTTCAGGAAGCGTCTAAAGACATTTTTGTTTCAATAATGTCTCTTCACGTCTCTGGTCTTACAGCGCTGGGATGCCCGAGGGTAGCCATGCGCTCTACAAGAAAGTATTCATTCATTCAATCCATCACCGTTCTTTAGCCCACTCTGCCACCCCAGTTCAGACAGGTTGTAACACCAGCGTACAATCTGACATACACATTTTACTATTTTGTCCTGTATACGCCAAAGCAAGAGCCAAATGGATTATTCAACTCTGCAAAAACCTAGGCCTCAGGAACTATCAGGAAGTGTTTCGTATTTTAAAATGATTCCTCCCCTTTATTGGTATTTGTGACTTCTAGGTTCTTATTTTCCATGTGGTGCCATAGAAGTGTTAAGCTCAAGGCACTAGAAATTGCTTCTAGCACCCAGGTGGTTCCTATCTCTTATCAACAAAGAAGGGGGACGGCAAGTGGCCAGACTTAATAGGTTAGACCACTAGCCTAGCAACTAAAGTCCCATTTTCAGTAATAGAACTGGTTTGTGATTATTTACCTTTACCTATATGTTTATAATCAATTTTACGGCATTTTATTGGGAATATTTCCAGTTTTAACCTCAGAGTTATTTTGCTAAAAATGTATTATTATATATTTTTGTATACTGTGATCAGTCTAATGCGGTTTGATTTCTGTACTGCTTTTATGGCCTACGGCCGATAATAAAGTATGATGATGACCTAAAAAAGCAAATTGTATATCAGAAACCAAAACTCTTGGTAATAACCAACCAGCAAGTAAAGTAGCCCTAAGCTACAGTGTAAAAAAACTTCCACACATGACTATCCTAGTCATTTTGTATAGACCAAACTGCAGCCAATCAGGCGCTAGCACCCACTAGAATGTTCTCCCCAGAAGCTCAGGCTCTGAGATTTTCTACCGCACGTCGTGTGAAGGGAGTCTCCCTGAGCTCTGCTCAGTACTTCTTAACCTGACTGGTTTTTCTTCCTATGTTTGGAATGTCTTCTTCAAAATCTCTCTTCAGACCATGTGAGTCTTGTGGGAAGCTTAAGCTTTTTAAAGATGATCCTCACAAAAAGCACATTTATTGCCTGTATCCAGACCATGAGGTAAAGGATTGTAAGATCTGCAGAACCTTTCCTCAGAAGACCCTTAGAGACAGGGAAGGTCATCTTCTACCATGGTTACTGAAGATTAAGGACCAGGATGATCCTCTATCTGAGGTAGGAAGTGTGGCTTCGGGGTCTACTATGTCTTCCAGAAAGAGAAAGATTGAGGAAGAGGTATCTTCTCCTGGGGCTAAGGTGTTGAGAAAAGCTAAGAATCCTAGCTTGCCTTCCTCTTCTACTGCAAAAAAGGATTCTCCACCTTCAAAATCTGGACCTAATTCGCCCCCGAGAAAGTCTGCTAAGTCTTTAACATCTAAAAGACTGTCAGAAAATACTTTACCTCAGGAAAAGACCTCGTCGACGAACACAGCGTCGATGGCTTCTCCGTGGACGGTTACCGTCTACAGTATTTCCTCCACGTCGACGGTTACTTTCCCTTTGCCAAGACCTCAGATGCTAATGTCGTCAGCTTCTTCACCGTCGACGATGGTATCAGTTTCAGTTAGACCCATCTCGTCGACGAAGATACTACCATCAAGCATCGACGTTCCTTCGTCGTCGAAGACCAGGAAGATGTCGACGAGCGCATCGTTGGAGAAGCTTAGCCCGTCGACGAAAGTCATTCCGTCGACTGGTCCCTCATCGACGGAGACCACTTTGCCATCGACGACCGCGCTGTCGACGAGAAGTCCATCTTCGTCGACGGCGACATAGTCGTTGAGAATTCCACCGTCGTCGACAGCTACATCGTCAGCGAGAATTCCATCGTCGGCGAAAGCTACGTCGGCGACGAAGATTGCCTCGTCGTCGACAACATCGTCGACATTAGTAGCCCCGTCGACGAAGCATACAATATCCCTGTCGACGGTGTGTCCGTCGACGCCTCTTCTTTCATCCTGTACAGATATACAGGTTTGGTCCACTGCTCCGTCTGGTGCCTCTTTTACCTCACCGTCGACGGGGGCTTCCTTACTGCAAAGAAGAGGCTCTACTCTAACGCCTCTTTCACCATTGAAGTTGCCTGAGCAGCTTATGGACTCAGAAGAAGATGATGATGATGAACAATCTGATGAGGACGACACGTTTCGGGCGGCCAGAAGTCCTTCAGAACTATTGATAAAAATGCAGGAGGAAGATCAGGAAGAAGAACATTTTCCTGAACCGGTTGCTTGAACCCCTGCTGCAGTACCAACAGCACAGATGCCGTTAGACCTCCTTAACAACCTACAATATGTGTTAAATGACTACTACCGCCAGTTCCATCCATCTGAATCGGCAGAATTACTTCCGACAAAACCCATGCCTCAAGCACCTGCTTCAACCTTAAGAGCCCCAAGACAATCTCCGCCTTCTCCGGCACAATCCCACCATACGCAGGAGGGTATCACCACCGATGATGACAGAGAGGAAGGAGAGGTAGATGATAAATCCGTACTGTCGGAGTGGCATGATTACCAGACGCAAACCCCATCACCTACTGCTCCTCATACTGCGGACTCTCCTCCTGTGGACATTGGGGGATTCCATCTAGTAATGGAAAGAGCAACAAAGAGGTTTCAAATTACTATGGAAGCTAAACAGGATGATTATTTTTTGTATGACTTTAAAGATCAGCCACACAAACAAGTGAGGACAATCCCAATAATAGATTTCATTTGGAAGGAGAGCCTAAAAATCATGTCCACTCCAAATTCTTTACCCGCAGTCATACCTCGTATAGACAAAAAGTACAAGGCGCCCCTCACATCACCTGAATGCCTTATAGGACAAGCTAAGACAGAGTCCGTTGTCACTCAAGCGGCCCAGAGAGGAGCTAGAAATCCGTCCTCACAAGTGACTGCTCCACCGGACAGAGATGGCAGACGTCTGGACTCCATTGGCAAAAAGGTGTCGACGATAGCTGCAACCACAATCCATGCGGCAAATTCCCTAGCAATACTAGGGAGATATGATAGACAGATGTGGTCCGATATTTCACCATATCTCGAAAAGCTTCCGGAACCAGAGAGATCAGAAGCAAAGAAGGTGTTACATGAAGGAGAGTGCGCTTCTGCGGAGATGATTGATGCAGCCGTAGATGTGGCGTCCACTGGCTTCCGACAATTGGCAGGCGCGGCAGTCCTAATTAGACAGGGTTGGCTGAAGTCAACGTCCTTCCGAATAGAAGTCCAGGCAAAAGTAATAGATATGCCTTACGACGGAGAATATCTCTTTGGCCAGCACATTGATGAGGCCGTGCAGGCCTAAAGAAAGATACAGACAACGCAAGGTCGCTGAGAAACCTGCAGTTTTGCAAATCGTCCTTTCGTGGCGCCAAAGGATGTGGGTCCTAGTCAAATAGAGGGGGCTACTCCAACAACGCTCGTACCAATCATCACAAGTTAACCAGCGATATCAGCCGTATAAGCAACAAACATACGGACAGCGTGGCAACAATTTTTCGCAGGGAAAACGAAAGTCCTCTTATCGGGGATGGGATTCCTCTAAAAGGCAATGAGAACTGCCACCACCTCTGCAAATACCAAAGTCAAAAGTTGGAGGAAGAAGATCCCATTACTTCTCAAATTGGTCCAAAATTACTACGGACAAGTGGGTCCTGGATGTAGTGGCCAGAGGACATGCGTTAGAATTTGTCAAAATCCCTCCAAATTCACCTCCAAGAGGTCCACCACCAGCTCACCTCAAAGAGCTTTTTCCCCAAATAAATATAATGATTCGGAAGGGTGCAATCGAAAAAGTTCCTCAATTGCAGAAAGGAAGAGGTTTCTATTCGAGTTTCTTCCTCATACGAAAGAAAACAGGGGAATTGCGCCCCATCCTCGACCTACGTGCCCTCAACAAATACCTCAAGAAACTATCCTTCCGGATGTTAACACTTCAAGAAATCCTCCAGCTTCTTTCTCAAAGCGATCACATGGCTACCCTAGACCTTCAAGATGCCTACTTTCACGTACCCAGTCTCCCCAGGCACAGGAAATTCTTGAGGTTCAGAGTGGCTGGGAGGGACTTTCAATTCAAGGTTCTCCCGTTTGGCCTTCGTTCAGCACCCCGAGTGTTCACAAAAATATTAGCCCCAGTGTCGGCGCATCTGCGCTTGGAAGGCATTCAAATCTTCCCGTACCTAGACGATTGCCTTATCTAGGCCAATTCTCTAGGAGCAGCAAGAGTACACGGTCAGAAGTGCTTCTCGCTATTCCAGTCTCTGGGACTCTTTTGTTGTTGTTTATTAGACATATGACATGATGACAGATCAAGCAAGACGATAAAAATCAACATACACAATATCCATGTCATAAATCAAAGTTTTTCTGTTTACCTACCCCCATCCCCCCCTCCCCCACCCCAAGAGCCCCACAGGAACATAAAAAAGGAAAAGAAAAGGATAGAACATAATGAATAATTAGTGAGAGAAAGATAAAAATATATTTTAATCAGGCTTCCTTAAGCTTAATAGATCAGATTTATCCAGTTGTTTAGAGGTTCCCAAATCGATTCATCCTCCCTCCGAGCCCTAGGTCCTCTTCTCTTAAAAACCAATACCTCCCACTTACTCAAATGTATGAATTTGCCGAGACACTCATGTGCTTTCGGGGGAGCAGGGTCTAGCCAAACAGTGGTAATACATAGTCGCAAAATAGCCATGGCATTAAAAAAAAACTTTCGCTCTGGTTCAGTCATATTTTGATCCACTACCCCCAACACTATGGCCTGTGGTGTTAATAGTATCCCACATCTAAGCATGTGTTCCAAATATTGTTCAATTTTGTTTGGGAATGGGGTCAGGCAGGGGCAAGATGCAAACAAATGAATGCTGTCAACCGCAAATTCCCCACAACGGGGACAGTTTACCCCCACTGTACCCCCCCATTGTTGTATGCGATACGGAGTTATATACAAATACCACCATGTCTTAAAACACTGAACCTGGAGATTTGCAGATATAGTGACAGTTGGACTATAACCTAAAGATTCTTCGCATACCACCTATCTGACATGTAATCCAGTCTGCCATCGGTCAAAATGCTTACTTAAATCATCGCTCCGTCTTTCATTTACCAATTTATAGATCATAGAAATAGTTGATTGGCCCCCCTTAATGGCGTCCACTAGCGGGATACGTGTCCAGCTAACAGATTTTTGGGATGAGAAGTCTCAAATCTGTAGAAATTTTAAAAAGTGCAGATTACTGATTCCAAATTTCTGTTTTATAGCTTCAAAAGTCAAAACCCCTGATTCCGAAACAATATCCCCTATTACAATAACCCCTTGTGATGCCCATTCTCTGAAATAACCATTCTGAAAGATTCCCGGTAAAAGGGTGTTCCCTGCAAAAGGGGAATATACATGTATCCTCCCGATATTGCACAATTTCCGAACCATAGACCAGACTTTGAAATCCCCCAACAGAACCTTAAACCTAACCCGTTTAAAATAAGCAAAATCAATATATCTGAATAAAAGCCCCCGGGCTTCTTCCCCGTACATTAAACGATAAATTGAAATATCCGAGCAGTCTAAGTCCTCGGCATCTAATAATTCAGCAATGTGTCTCAATGTTATTGCCCAATAGTATACCTGAAAATCTGGTACGGACCAACACCCCCCCCCCTCCAGCCCCTACCCCCCCGCCCCACCCTCTCTCTGGGTAATGTCATATATTTCATAGCTCGCCTAGGGCGCTTCCCAGCGCCTTGAAACCAGAAAGTTATCCGCTCTAGTTTTTTAAACCAGGTTTGATCCAACAGTAACGGTGTAGCTCTTAAAAAATACAGAATTTTAGGTAAAAACATCATTTTTACAACATAACATCTGCCCATTAATGTTTGTTGGAGATTATTAATCCGGCGAGCATCAGCATCGAATTTGCCTATCAAAGGATTTAAGTTAATCTCTACTAACTCATTTTTTTCATTCAATAACTTTATTCGGTTATATTTGATGAATAACCATGAAAGTACATAAAAACAGAACACAGCATATAAAATTCAAATTACACTTGTACATCAATAAGAATAAAAAGAGCAAGCGACTCATCACAAATTAGGGATTTAAAAAGTTATTGATTTTCGCAAGCTAAAAACATTTTTAAGAAAAGCAGAGACAGATGCCACTGAGAATACATTGTCAAGTTCCTGTGGGAGGGGGGCGTGGCACGAGTGGCCCTGCGCACGTGCTTCCTATCCACATATACAGGGGGGCTGGCTACGTCAGATGTGCTGTCATATTATCAGGCCTCACACCTGATGATACTTAACGAGTGATGGTACACCGATAAAAGCGATCCGGCCTACGCGGTCGAAAGAGCCCTAATGGGAACCGCGTCCTTACATACACTCTTATACTCGGCACCGCTGAGACGGTCTCTTCCCCCTGCCACCTAGGTGGTTTTTCAGGTGTGGAGGCAGGCCCTGCGCCGTATGGGCTGGTGGAACAAGCTCACCCAAGAAACCCCGTTGTGGAACAATGGTAGGCTGCCTCAGATGTGCACGTTGGTGGGTTTCCGGGGATGGGATGCGAGTGGCATCTCTACCTTGGGGGATGTTATGGCAGGCTGTGTCCTCAAGACATTTGAGACTCTGCGGAAGGAATTTGCCATGCCCCATACACAGTTTTACAGGTATCTTCAGTTTCGCCATGCATTACTGCCATATGTGGCGGGTCTGGAGCAACTCCCTGAGTTTAGCCCGCTTGAAGCCAAATTATTTATGGGTGAGTTGCCAGACAAGAAGCTGTCCCGCATTTACCAGACGCTTGTGCGACATTGCTCCCCGGATCTGCAGCGCCTTAGGACCTCGTGGGAACAGGATATAGGCGAATTGGACGAGGAGGACTGGGTGGAGGCCTTAGAGGGTCCCCGGGGGGCGGCGATCTCCAGGCGCCTGCGACTCATCCAGTTCCGATACCTGCACCGCACCTACTACACCCGACAGCGACTGTGGAGAGCGGGCATGGTGAGGTCCCCTGATTGTTTGCTCTGCGGGATAGGGGTGGGTACCCTAATAAAGACAGTGTGGGAATGTGGGGCGCTGCAGAGGTTTTGGAACGGGGTTCTTAGATGCCTGGAGGAGGTTCTGGCCTGGGAGATCCCTCGAGACCCTAAATTAGTATTGCTTCATGTTATGGCCGGGGTGGGGGGTAATAGGCACAAGCGGCACCTACTATTACTGGGATTAACGCTGGCAAAGCGAGACATCGCAAGAGCATGGAAGGCGTCCCGGGCTCCACCGCTGGCGGCCTGGAAGAATGGGCTGGACTTTTGTATGGGGTTTGAACTACCAGTCTTTGTGGCTAGGGGCTGCCCTCGGAAACACTTTAAGATCTGGAAGCGATGGGCGGATTACAGGGTCTGGAGTTGGAAGGCGGCCCTTCCAACTCTGTGAAGGATTGAACTATACGACATCACGAACAGTAACTGTGTGTACATAGCGTATATTGTGTTCGAGGCATGTGGGCTGCTGAATTCATATCTATAGCATAGATCGCCGCCTAGTGTTGGGTCCGGATGATTGCACATTGTTGTCCTGGAAGAGTCTTCGAAGTATCACGAGATAGGTGGCTCCTCCCCTGGACTACAGTGCGCATGGGCATCGACTCCATCCTCAGATTGTTTTTTTCCGCCATTGGCTTCGGATGTAATTTCGTTATCTCCAGTTCGGAATCAACATAAACTTTTTCGAGGCCCGAAGGCCTTTTTCGAACCGTCGATATTGTTTGCGTTCGGTGCCGGGTTCTGTTCCGACTCAGTTCGAGTCGGATATCCAGGGAGTCGTGTGACTCTTCGGTGATCGAGGCCCAGTCGACGCAGCAAGACTTTCGACGGCATGGAACGGAGTCCGTTCAAAAACTGTCCCGTGTGTGGATCTAAGTATCCCCACATTGACGTCCACCCAGTGTGCAACAAGTGCCTGTCGCCGGACCACGACGAAGCCAACTGTATGGTTTGTTCCAGGTTTCGTTCAAAGAAGACGATTCGGCTTCGGCGCGTGGCGCGCCTCGAGGCTCGGCCCCGGCACCAGTGGACATCTTCGACGACGAAGAAGCGGACGAACAAGAGGTTCAGATGCAGATTTCACCTCCAACGGTGGACATCGGATACGACTACGAAGCGGATGTCGAAGGCCAAGACGTGGATGAAGTCGCCGACGAGGTAGGAGACGACAATGAGGCCTATAGGGCCATGGAAGATAGCTCAGAGGAAGATCTATGCCCCGTTCGAACATTTACAAAGGCTCAGGTCGAGGGATCGCCACACGGCCTTACCCAAGACCTTATACCAGCATCCACGGCCCCGCCTTCCGGCCCGGCTACGGACACTTCGGCGGAGCCGCCATTGTCGAAAACGAAACCGAAAGTGAAACCATCGGTGTCGACAAAAACAAAAGTGGTTGCAGCGCCATCGAAACCAAAGACGTCTGCTGCCCCTTCGACACCGTCGTCTTCCGAGGTGTCGGGGCAATCGAAGCCGAAGACGGCCATCGACCCGCTCAAGTCGGGCAAAGGCGTTGTGCCGAAAATGGTCAAGGACGTCGAGCAGAAGTCCACAAAGGGCGTCGAGGCTGAGTCAAGCAAGGACGTCGAGCCGAAGTCCAAAAAGGGCGTCGAGCCGAAGTCAAGCAAGGGCGTCGAGCCGAAGACTGGGGCCCCGAAGCCTGTAGTCCAGACCGCCGACCCGAAACCGTCGGCGTCGACGTCTGCTGCCACGGACAGAGATCGTAGCGCCCCTAAGAAGGATGCTCCTACGCCTCTGACGGAAAAGCTAAGGTCATCGACGCTCGAGTCTTCCCATGTTGGTGGACCCAGGTCGGCTGTCGGGTCGGCGAAACCATCCGCTTCCTTTACGAAGCAGGTCTCGGACTCCCTCAAACGAATTAGGGACAAGGCTTCAACGGCGGAACCATAGACACCTTCCACCCCGAAGCAATCTGTTCCGACGCCAAAGACTTCAACGCCGATCCTCTTCACGTTGCCGCCGAAGGTGGCGCCGAAGGCCTTCGCACCACGATCGGTGCCCAAGGACTCTGTGGTATCGAAGCTGAATCACCCGGCTGGGAGCTTGAAGCATCGTCCGCCCTTACTAGAGAGCAGTCGGAGCATTTCATCGATGCCGACACCGGAAAGCTTACGCTTTACAAAAGAAAAATCACAGCATCGCAGCCTTTGGAGTCATACACAATTCCTCTAAAGCGCAAAAGGCCAGCTTCAGAATCACCAGTCTTGGTCGAACCAATAGTTTCTCAGACTCCAAGAATTTCAACACCCTCACCCACTTATTCTGATGGAGAGGATGCCGGGGAAGAGGACGAGGAATACAATTTTCCTACCAACACAGAGCCTGATGAACAACAGACTCATGGGTTGTGGCAGGTGACCAAGGGGATCAGCACACCGTCCATGACCCTCAGGTGTACAACGTCAAGACCTCGCCCACTGAGGACTCTGCGGCATTTAATGCCTTGATTGAGAGGGCGGCTAAGAACCACGACGTTGAAATGCATGCTGACCCGGTTGAGGTGGACTTCCTCTTTGACACTTTCTCAACTGCTGAAAAGACTGTAAAAACTCTTCCAATGCTGAAGGGGGTCCTTAAGCATGCTGCGGACATTTTTAAGGAACCCACACGGTCAAGGGTGGTCAACCCTAGAATAGAGAAGAAATACAGACCGGCACCTGGCGATCCTACCTACATCAAGGGCCAGTTTCCATTGGACTCTCTGGTAGTTTCTAATGCCCGCAAAAGGGCGAATTCGCAGACCACTGGTGAAGCTCCTCCCCCAGACAAAGAATCTAAAGTGCTGGAGGCATCAGCAAAGAGAGTAGCAGCTCAGGCGGCCAATATCTGGCGTATCTCTAACACGCAGACACTCTTGGCTAGATACGACAGGGCACACTACGACACACTAGAGACCCTGTTGCAACATCTACCAGACCAATATAAAGTGGCAGGGGAGATGCTTATCCAGGAAGGCAAGCTCATCTCTAACGCTTCCATTAAGTGTGCACTTGATGTTGCGGACACTGCAGCAAGGGCAATTAATACCAGTGTGATGCTGAGACGTCAGGCATGGCTTAGGATCTCCGGTTTTAAGCCGGAAATACAAACTACCATCCTTAACAAGCCGGTAAACCCTGACAGATTATTTGGTCCGGAGGTGTATACCACCCTGGAAAAAATAAAGGAGGATACCGAGACTGCCAAGTCCATGGGGGCTCTCCAGTCCCAACAGTTTCAAAGGAGCACTTTTCGTCGCTCAGGCAATAGAGGCGTTTCCAGAGGCCAGATGTCCCAACAAACACATATCAATAAAGGCGGGGCGCAATCCTCTTACACCAAGCAAAATAGAGGAGGATACCGGGGCAACAGCACCAAGGGCAGAGGCAGGGGCAACAACAACTCCCGTTCCTCCGCCACCAACAAACAGTGACTCCCTGTCACTGCCCCCGACCATCCAACACCTGTCGGGGGGAGACTCCAGCAGTTCCTGCCAGTCTGGAAATCCATCACCACAGACAAGTGGGTCAGGAAACTTATCCAGTTCGGCTATTGTTTGGACCTAACATCCACTCCACCCAACATACCACCAAAGTACCGTCCTATGTCCATGTCTACCCTTATCTGGACGACTGGCTGGTTCAGGCAAAGTCAGCCCAGCAGTGCGCTGCCGACATGTCCCACACCATTCACCTTCTTCACGGTCTGGGCTTCTCACTGAACTATCCGAAGTCGCACCTTCAGCCAGCCCATGTGCGGCAGTATCTGGGCGCAACAATAGATACTCTGGCGGCCACGGCTCAGCCAAATGCAGTGAGGATCGACAACATCCAGTCGCTACTCCAAAAGTTCAGACCGCAACACTCACTTCCAGCGAGAGTGTTCATGCAGTTGATAGGCATGATGGCCTCCTGCATCTTCATTGTCCCGCACGCGAGGTTGCATATGCGTCCGCTCCAAGAATGCTTGGCACATCAGTGGACTCGGGCTTAAAGACAGTTGAACGACCTAGTGTTGGTGACCGGTCGGGCATACAACTCTCTGCATTGGTGGAATCCACACAACCTTTGCAAGGGCCGACCGTTCCAAGAGCCTGTGCCACAGATTATTCTGACGACGGACGCATCTCTCCAGGGATGGGGAGCTCATGTACTCCACTACACGGTGCAGGGACTATGGACGACGCAGCAAAAGAAGATGCACATCAACTATCTAGAACTGATGGCGATCTTCATGGCACTAAAGTCCTTCAAAGTACATCTGTGCAACAAGGTCGTGTTGGTCCGGACGGACAACATGACGGCCATGTACTACATCCAAAAGCAGGGAGGTACACACTCTCCACAGTTGTCTCATCTGGCTCAGAGCATGTGGAAGTGGGCCATTCAGAGGAACATCTTCCTCATGGCGGAACACCTCCCGGGCAAGGACAATCAGATAACGGATCTGCTCAGCAGGTACAGCCACCAGATGCACGAGTGGGAGTTACATCCATCAGTACTCCGCCCGTACTTCCAGCAGTGGGGTCATCCAGAGATAGACCTGTTTGCCACAAGGGAAAACGCAAAATGCCAAAGCTTTGCCGCCAGGTTCCCGCACCCACAGTCGCAGGGCAATGCAATATTAATGAACTGGTCAGGCAGATTTGCGTACGCTTTTCCCCCAGCACCTCTCATACCGCTGGTGGCACGAAAGCTAAAGCAACACTCGATGACACTCATCCTGGTTGCTCCAACGTGGGCACGCCAACCATGGTACACCACGTTTCTAGAACTCTCCGTGGTACCGCATCAAAGGCTGCGCCTCACAACCAGGCTCTTGACGCAGAACCATGGCAACATTCAGCATCCAGATCCGCAACAGCTCAATCTGGCGATCTGGCTCCTGAGGTCTTAGAATTTGGCTACCTTGATTTGCCTCCTGAATGCATGGACATCATCCGGGAGGCAAGAAAGCCCACCACTAGGGCCTGCTATGCAGCAAAATGGAAGCGTTTTGTCATTTACTGTACAGAACATCACATCAACCCGCTAGATGCATCCATTCCTAACATCATCTGTTATTTGTTACATCTTTACAAATGCAATCTAGCATATGCTTCCATTCGGATACACTTATCCGCCATAGCGGCTTATCTCCAAAACAGGCAGCATCTCTCTGTTTTCAGGGTGCCTGCCATTAAAGCCTTCCTGGAAGGGCTAAAACGGGTCATCCCTCCCAGGACCCCGCCAGCTCCTGTATGGAACCTCAATGTGGCCCTCACCAGGTTGATGGGCCCACCTTTTGAGCCTCTGCATTCATGTGAGATTCAGTTCTTAACATGGAAAGTGGCTTTACTCATTGCCATTACGTCTCCACGGCGTGTTAGTGAGCTACTGTAGTGTAGTTCCTATTATCCCAATAGGCTCTGCGCATTGGAATAATATCTTCAATAGTATAGACTTAGGACTGTGGTTAACTAGGTCTTCTACTGACGATATTAGACTTAGTTATGTGTGCCAGCTAGCTCAGAGTTCACTAGAAACGTTCTCGAATAGGCAAGGAGGAGTTTAACCTCCCTGGATAGACAAGAAGGGATTTAGTTTCTGACAACAATAGAACATGACAACTTTGCTCTCCCCTAATCAAGAGTATATCTCTAGAGTCGTGTGAAAACAAAAGACAACTATTTTACTCAGTCAGTACGTGCATTCTTAGTTTCACCAGTTTGTAGAGAAATAAGAGATGGGCGTGGTTCAATAAAAAGATGTTATTTATTGATCAGTCTCTTTTCTCATACAAGAGAAATGAATCGCTATTATTGCAATACTTATAGTTAAGTAAAGTGCATACAGTAAAAACAGAATTATAAAATAATACTGTAAAAGCATTTATATGGTTTCTTAGCCATATGATACTTAAAAGGGATAAAAGATATACATACATATATACATTGACTAATCGTACTCAACTGGTGCTTCTAACTACGCCTACCCCGGTGTACCTGACCTAAGCCTAATACTTGGGAGGGAGTAAGTAAGTAGCAGTTTAAGTTAAGTTTGCTTTGCCAAGAATCTGACTCAAGAATTCTCTGTAAGGGGTTAGTCAGTTCAGTACCTGGGATTTAGAAGGCTGGAGGGTTGGTATCTCTGTCTCAGGACTCGATATCCCAGTTACCCGCGAGGGCGGCTGGAAACGCCGGAGGCTGGATTTCTCGGCAGGAGAAAAGGCAGCGTCTCTCTCAGCGCGTCAAAAGGGAGGGGCAGCGTCCGTGGGCTTTCTGCATCAGCTGGGCTCTCCGGCAAGTAGCGCTGCTCCGAGCTCGTCACCACCGTGTCTTAGCTTAGGGCAGCGTCGGTATATTTATACCTGAAAGGTGCCGTGTTTGACGTAAGGATGGACATAAGACGTCAGCAAGAATGTCATAAGGACTGGTCGTTCTTACATTCTTTGCAGGAGTTCTCGAGCGAAATCAAAACAATAGCTGCGGGGGATTTCCCAGGTCTGTTGGAGGTTTGATTTGTTTTGAGAACTCGGTGTGCTTCTCTAGGGGGCTGAAGGGATAGTGCTTGCTTAATGTGACAGCATGCGCTATGACCTAATCTGAAGACGGGTTTCTGTGCCGGTGTATGGACATTAGTGAATTAATAACCGGACAAGGGTCAGAAATAGGAGTATCAATATAGGTACCTAGATAAACACACTACACCCACTCCACGAATTTATGTACATATTTACTAACCTAAGCAATAGTAAACATAACTAACAGTGCATGTGTATACCGAACCACCCCAAAAAACATATATATATTTTTTTTTTTTTAAAATGGCGTATGCAAAATGCACGAAATGAGTATAGGTACTGTATGCATTCAAGCAGTATAATCATTCAAAAGGAGATGCACATTTTATATCGGCATGAATGATTTGCGAAATTACACATGAAACGGCTCTTGATAAAGAAAAAAATTGCGAGACCATCTCATCACATATAAACACAATTAATTGCATATAAACTAGAGGTTGAGATAATGTAAGTTCTCTAGTATTCCTAAGAATAGAAGTTCTGTTCTCTAAGAATAGTTTTACTTTAAGCAGAAGATAAGTGCCAAAAAGGTAAATATTTTGGAATTGGAAAAAAAGTTTTCGCTATTCAGGAGAGACGAGAAAAAATTAGTTCACAGTCACTTTGTTTTCAAAAGACTGAAGGCCAAATTCAGAGTTCAGGGAACGCCGTGTGCAAGTTTGTTTAAAATCATTCTCTCTGTTCCGGTGAAAACATCATTTCAGACAGATTCTCGAAAAAACAGTCTACAGCTTCTGGTGAGAGTTCGACTAGGTTAGAAAATGTCGCTACCATGCAGTCACGCGCATGATTGCTTTCACTGATGGTTTGATCAGAACTGCTTACAGAAGGTCGTACCTGGTCGATGCTGCTTTCATCTTGTACTTCACTACCCTTCAATCGTAGTGGTGAAGTTTCCACGAATGCCGTCATCAGGATAGGTAGCCGCTGGGGACAGCACAATGCATGAGCCTTTACTGGACCCAACAAAGTATCTGCATCCAATGGTACGTCTGATTGTAGTGTAAGACAGGTGTCCAACACGCATTCTTCGCCGCATAGCATGCACCTTAATACAGGCATAACACAATTCTGCCAGATGGGTCTGAATGAAAGAAACCAGGTCATATTTAGATCTCGTAGCCGGGCTAAGCCAAGGACCTTAGTTATGCGGTCCCGGTAGCGGATAGCTAGGATCGTTTCTTCCATTGTAGCTGGAGTCTTGTCTGTGACATGGCTTGCCATAACGAAGCAAGAGTAGCAAGAATAAAATGCCTGCTACGAGTCCCAACAGGAGTGGAAGTCCGCCAAAGATGGAATGGACGAAATTTGGAAAAATACCCAGGATCGCTTTGAATGGTGTTAAAGCGCCTGAAAAAACTGTCTTAAATACACTTGCGATACCACTTGTATCAGAAATATTTAAGATTTCGTTCAACATTTCTGCGAAGTGTAGGGGGCAATTTGTTGATAACATTGAATGAATCTCTGCCGTTGTCCTTGCAACTTGGAGATCATACGTTTCTTTTGATGACGTCAACTGGGTTGGCGTTTGTAGGAGCACAGTCTTCATTCTGCTTAAAGTATCAATTCGAATCGAAGAGATTTTTAAACTGGGCCATAACCTTCCCTCCCTGTCTGGAGCATCATTCGGGAACAATACTCTTTCACAGCACATGACCCTGGAAGTGACGCTTACGAGATAAGGTTTTCCTGGCAGCAAGCCACAACATCTGTGATCTACAATTAGAATGTAACTCCCGTTCGAAAGTCTTCTAAAGAATGGTTCTATTTGTGTTGCAGGTGTGCCTAACTGGTGACATGAAAGGTTATTTGAAGTCCCTTCACAGGCCCCATGCAAACTAATACCCTGACACAGAAGTATGCCACTTAGTGATTTTTCACAATTATTACCACTAAGAAATACACTCTGTCCGTTATTACTGACACATGTGTGTGTATAGGGCAAGTTCCATGTGGACTTAATGTATCCTTTACCCAACCTTTCATACTGGCCTGCCTGTATATATTTTTGGCAGTATTGAAACTGGAAAGTTGTTATCGGAATATTTATTATCCCATGTATTATCCATTCAATGACAGGTCGTTCTGACATTGTCAATGGTAATCTCTCAAGTTTTTCAATGCTCAGAATTGTATAGTCAGCACCCTTTTGTGCCAAACTGATTTGTTTATCAGTAAGGTTAAAGATATTAAATAGTGACGTTGTGTTGATTAAACGCCAAGGCACATAGCCTGAACGCAGATTTTGTAACGTCCAGCCAAGCTGTACAATAGAACGTAATTGAGACTGACCGTGTTGCAACATCAGTAAGTCTTGTTCTATTATATCGATTGCAGAAGATACAATACTGTCCAGTGAATATATTCTGGAAGACAGAGTCATTAACCCATTGTCCACAACAGAAAGTGATTTTTCCAAATTAACACGGTCAATTTCCCGTATTTTTTCTGCTGTCTCAATTTGAGTTTCTTTCCAAGCTTCGTTGTAAGCTGCATATATAGAGGCCGCTATGAAACGTTTTTGACGCTGTTTGCGTGGTGCCATGATGAAATCATGCAAGTCAGCACCTTCTTTAAGTAAAGTTAAGTGTTGCTTAATTTCTGACAGTGTGGATGTATGTAGCCATTGAAGGCAGAGTTTCCCCACACTATAAGTAGTTACAATCCCTGGATGTTGTCTCTGGGAGTATCTTGGGTCTGGCCTGGTCAATGTGAACCCCTGTATTTTGTTCAGGAATCTGTCTTGACAGTTATTTGTGTCTGTGGGCCAGATCAACCATTTTTTCCAATCAGCATGTGTTCTGTTTTGGTTAAAAATATGGGATATGTCTATCTCAACATCCGTAGTGCTATTACTGGTAGGTGTTGGTTTTGGAATAGACGGGTTATTCAAGTCTTTAATTTTGGCTAGGCCAAGAAAGGATGTTTGTTGAATTGTATCATTCAAAAATATAATTTGTTCTGGGATCATGCAGGCTCTAAATAATGATTCTATACCTTGCACTTGCCAATCTTTTGTGCCCCAGATCGTTTTCGTTTCAATGTTATTGTTCCAGAAATCAAAACCGAAAGTATTCATTTTTTCAAAAAATGAGTCTGAATATATCAATTTTGTGTTTGTAAGCATGGTTTTCACTCCTGTCTTATTTAACAATTTGAAATAAAATGATTCTGCATTACTTGTGTTGAACCCTAAAAAGTATGAATATTTATCAAAATATGTCTTTGAACTGCCTTTAGGTGGAGTTGCACAATGTTCCCATTGGTTAAATTTTAAAACATTTCTAGGTTGAGTAGATTTATGCAGATAATGGTTACCATAATGGTTATAACAAAACATTTGATCGTAATTAGATGAACCTTGCAAATAATCATGTTCTGTAAATTTAGCTGACATTACTAGATCAGACATCATATCATTAATACTTTCAAAGTCCCAATCATCAGCAAATGTGCTTGGTTTTACAAAGTCACTTAATGAAATCTTGAATTGATGAGGATACTTCAGGAGCTCAACCGGACCCTAGATTTCGTAATCAGTTTTGTCCCATGCTGCCCCACCGGGTATAGGATTGGCTGTGAAGTTTACTGAAGAAAGATCTCTTTTCTCGATGTGTGAAGACTTGTGTGGTTTCAGGACCAAGTTGATGTTCTGACTTGCTGTGTCCATTGTAGCATATTTTCCCTCAATGAAGTGTCCAAACATAGTACCATGATGAGCCAAAGTATGAGGATGAATACTCCTAGCGCCACCCAAAGTTCAATCCATGGAGAAATCAGATAGGTTTCTTTTAGTTGATGAAAGAGTTCCTTTGCTTTGTCTTTAAAAGTTTTTGTTGTCGGCTGTTCCTCAGGTTCACTTGGATCCTCAGAAAAATCATCAAATTCGATGAAGTAGCCTTATGCTGTTCTGTCAATTGTTTCAATTGCTTTTGGATTCCTTTTCGTTTTTGGAATTTTCTTTGTTTCATTAGCATTGTCTGTGGTTACATCATTGTAGACTGGTGTTTCTTGATTTAAGATTTTAATTTGGGTTTCAAGAGGTTTAAGTTCCATGGCTTTCTTGCATAGTCCTTGTTGTTTCACCGTAGGTTTATCAATTGTGATTAGTTTTTCAGTTTGAACCTCTGTGTTTGTAGCAAACTTCGGTGTTCTACTACTTCTTGGGAGTCCACTTGGCCTACTACTTGTTATCGGCCACATGATTGTGGTTTAACCAGGTCGATGGATACAACTCGGTTCTCCTTTTTACCAGCAAGGGGCGGTAGTACTACTGATCTTGTCCCGTTGACATACAAGACAGGAACTGTTTTTCTGTAAGAAGGCCCAAATTCCTTCTTCACCGCGATCTTCTCTCTGACCAGATCCCCGATTTTTGGAATCCAGACAGGCCTTGCTGGGACAGGTGGTTTCTCTTCAGTGGTTATTGGCTGCTGTTTCAACTTTATGTTGCTCAGGTATTTTCTTGTTTCGTTTAAGTCCTGTAAAATAGCCAAACGATCTTTGATATCAAAGCATTTTTCTTTAACCACTGAAGTTTGACTATCAAGGTCCTGGATTAACATTTTATTTTTATTTTATTTTAGCTGTTTTATAGCGCGCTCAGTTACTACCAGAGTGTCCTGGCGCGTGAAGAGAACCAAGCAGGTGGCCAAAGAAAAAAGTTTTTGTTTTTGTTTATTTTTTATAAACTAATAGGCAGTTCTAAAGAGATAAGTTTTGAGTGCCTTCTTAAACTATACAAAGTTTTCAATTAGTCTCAGGGAGTGAGGGAGAGTGTTCCAAGTCCTAGCCGCGGTGACAGCAAGTGACTGGCCTCCCAAACGCACTCGCTGAAATCGGGGCACTCTTAAAAAGTTGCAATCGGCTGAGCGTAGTGCCCGAGTAGGAACATAACGGCTAAATCTTTTCCTCAAATAGGAAGGCCCAAGATCATGAACTGCTTTAAAAGCCAGGGTAAGAATTTTAAAAGTTATCCTCTGTGCAACTGGCAGCCAGTGTAGTTCCTTCATATGAATCCGAACACTTTCTCTACACGGCACATTGCACAGCAGGCGTGCAGTCGCATTCTGAATAATCTGCAGTCTTGCGATTAAGAAGGCAGGGGCTCCACACAGCAGAGAGTTGGCATAGTCGAGCCGGGATAGAATAAGGGCCCTCGCAACCGACTCTCTTGCTGAAGATGGTAAGTAAGGAAAGATCTTTCTCATGGCTTTTAAGGATCCGAAGCACACCCCAGCAAGTCTTTTTATGTGTGCTTCAAATCGCAGATCCTCTCCAAACCAGAGTCCAAAGTTCTTAGCAGGAATGTTAACGGAGCCTGGCTGGGGAAAATCAGAAGGCCACAGAATTTCTCTGAAGTTAGGCGGAAACTGACCATACAACAAGATTTCGGTTTTATCTTCGTTGCATTTCAGCTGTGCTGCTGCCAGCCAGTTAAACACAGCAGAAAGGCACGAACGAATGACCTCAGTATTAGTATCCGCATCAGGCCACGTAAATAAAAGTTGCGTGTCATCCGCATAAGCTATTATTTTTGCTCCCATTTGTTCAGCTAACACAATAAGAGGGGTGAGATATATATTAAAAAGGAGGGGGCTCAATGCAGAACCCTGGGGCACTCCTGTAGTGAGGGGTTTGATCGAGGATGAATAGGGTGGGATCCAGACCTGCTGAAACCTGTCTGATAAAAAAGATTTCACCCATTCCAATGCTGAACCCAATATACCGATGTCAGCCAGACGCGTCAGGAGTAATGAGTGCGGGACAGTGTCAAACGCGGCAGAGAGGTCCAATAAAATCAGAGCCGCTCTGCCGCCACTGTCTAAGTACTCCCTGATCGCTTCTGTGACCTCCACCAGAGCTGTCTCCGTGCTATAAGCTGCGCGGAAGCCAGATTGGGCTGGATGTAACGCCCCTGAGGATTCAACAAAGGCATTGAGCTGGGAAAATGCAAGTTTCTCGCCAATTTTTGCCATAGCTGGGAGAAGAGAAATAGGTCTGTAATTACTCGGCACAGCTGGGTCCGCTCCTGTCTTCTTCAGCAACGGCAGAAGCTTAGCCTGTTTCCATTCCTTGGGGACTTTTGCAGTAATAAATGATAGTCCTATTATTTGAGAGACCTCAGATACCACTACTTCAGCTGCTTCTGCCAACACCCGGGCCGGGCAGATATCCCCAGGAGCACCAGATTTTAGCAATTTAATTGCTACCAGGGTATCTTCGGCCGAAGGGGGGATAAATCTCTCCATGGTAACGATGGTTGGAATCTTAATTTCATCGTTAACCACCATCTCATTTCCTCCTCCAATTGCTCTCAGGCTTTGTTGAATATTGGCAATTTTTGTTAGGAAGAAGGAGGAGAGATTTTCACACCATTCGGTAGAGGGACTCATAGATATCTGCTCGGCACAGGGAGAGAGAAAGCTCTTGACTATCGAAAAAATTTCGCGACTATTGTTGTTAGCTCTCTCAATTCTTCTTGAAAAATACTCCGTTTTTGCATGTTTAATGCTAACATAGTATTCTCGCTGAGCAGAACGATAAACTGCTTTAGCCTGTGGGCAGTATGCTATCCTCCATACTCGCTCCAGTTTCTTACAGGCTAGTTTGAGAGTACGTAGATGAGGCGAATACCAGGGTTGCGAGGGGGTCATCCTATTTCTGCCTGAATCTGCCCTCTTCGAAGAGGAGGACACCGCTGCTTTTATCCAACTATCGTAAGTCTGCAACGCAGAATCTAATTCTGCACCTAAAATGGGTCTATTCAGATCAAGACAGGCCGTAAAATTACCCACGTTGATCTTTGGGGGGCCCATAGTTTTAGCGGACTTGGGTAGATCTTCCAAGGCCGCCCATGAGAATCTGATAATCTGATGGTCAGTCCAAGTTACAATTTGGGGGGCCTCGACCATCAGCGGAAAGTTAGAGCATACAACGTCTAAGATGTGGCCTCCTGTATGAGTAGGGGAGGAAACCCATTGGGTTAGGGAGGCCAGATCGAAGGAGTCATATAGCAGCTTACTTTCCCGTCGTTCCTGAGCATCAACATGAATATTAAAATCACCGAGCATTAAAAAGCGTGAGAACCTCAATGCGCGGGGAACAAGAGTCTCTAAAAGAGCTTTAAGAAAGGGACCGGAGGGGCCAGGGGGTCGGTAAATAAGGGAGCCACCCAATATGAAATGAGGGGACAGACATAAGGAAAAATTCATAATCTCGCCTTCTGCTAAATCATCTGAGTCCTCCACTTTACGAACCCAGCAATCTCTAAAAATGATCGCTAGCCCACCGCCCCTACCACCAATCCTGTCCTTCCTTCGAATTTTGAACCCTCTAGGGATTGCCAGTTCAATATCAGGAGCACAAGAGTCATTCAACCATGTTTCTGTGATGAATAACAAGTCTATAACATTCTAGTCCCAAACAATAGTTCGTACGGACTGAGATCTCTCAGAGAATTTCTTGGCAGATTATTAAGACGACGTTGGACACTTATTAAATGTTTGACCCACCCAGCTCCTGAACCTAATACCTTTGCTGTTATAGATTGCTTTATGTCACGGTTTTTTCTTTCCACAATTCCGTTTCCCTCAGGATGAAAGGGACAAGAGTACCGCAATGCAATGCCCATGCTGGTCATGGCCTCCTTGTAAGCCCGAGAGCTAAACGCAGGACCCTGGTCAGAATGCAGCATGCCAATTGCGTATGTGCCGATAAAGACTCGCAAATCTTTTATAACAGTTCAGACGTCAGCCGAGAGCTGGGGTCTACTTTTTAAGTGAAAATAGTCTCTACATGTTAATATGACGCATTATTTATACTTGGTATTTTATGTCGCTGGCCTAATCCTTATTTGGAGAAACGCCATGGCAGTACACCGTCACGGTCACCATTGCGATCTCTGTTGCAGTCTGGGCAGTTTTTTGCGAATATGTGATGTTGCAGGCTCATTCCTGGCCACCAGTATGTTGATTGTAATTCTTCTAGAGAATCCTTAAGTGTAAGGTGTCTAAGACCCTCACCCATATGTGCGTCTGCTATTAACAAGCCTCTCCTGTCCATGTTTGGAATCACTCTATCCCCCACTCCAGGGATTCGAGCAAAAGGAACGGAGTTTGCATCGATTATGTATGTATAATTGAGTGGATACATAAGGGGTAGCGCTGAGCAGTCGCCTTTTGATGACGTTTTTACCGCCAGCATTGTTTCCCCGTCAATGTATTTTACTGAACGCTTTTTTGTAGCTACGGAAGCCGATTTAGTTGGTTCCGCTGTGGCTGTCTCAGCCAATGAATTCCCTGCAACGTGAACGCCATCACGCTGATGACTCAGTGAGTGTATCACGTGAGTCTTTGGTAGTTCTTTCTTTAAAAGAACTATTTGTTCCCAAAGCGATTTTTGCTTTATTGTTGCACCTGTGTCATCTTTGTACCCATTTTCAACCCATTTCTGCAAGTCGTTATTGTATGATTTGATGCAGTAATATGAATCGCACACTATTAGTGTCGGGAATTCGCGATCCGCATTATCTAGCGCCATTTTTAACGCTATTATGTCAGTTTGTTGTTCTGAATTATTTTCCTCTGAGTGTGTTTTTGAAAACAGAGGTTTTAATTTACCTCCGCACCACACGTTTTTTGTAATCTCGCATGTTGCGTTATAAGCTTCTTCTCCCCAAACTGAGGGTTGAGCATGTCCGTCCGTATGTATTACACAGGCGTACTGTCGTACGGGCAGAATGTCGATTGGCAGAGGATATTCTCTTTCATATTCTAGATTTTTTAACTTTGTCAACTCTGGATCAAAATAGTATTTCACTCTGTCTGTAGCAAGAGAATCTTCCCATTGTATCCATCTCTGATTTAGTGCCATAGTAGGTAAATTACATGGGGTTGTTAATGCCTCAAAGGCTGATTCTCCTGTTCTGACTGTAATTTGTCTGCCGTCAGCTTGATATCTTTCTCTTGCTACAGCTGTTTGAACCGCGTGAACAATGTTTTCCTTAATGCTGAATGTTTTTTCAGCTTCTGTGTACAAATGTGATTTGTATGTTATTGGTACCTTTTCTCCCTCATTTGAGGTTAAGTATGTGAATCCGCATCTTCCTGGGATGACTCGAATCACAAGGTTGCGTGTGTTATCGCGTGTTTGCAGTTTTGTTTTAACTAACATGTCTGTTTGTAAAGATCTCAAAATTTCTGTGTGTTTTTGAGTCCAATTGATTCTTTTAAAATCTGGTTTTATTAGTTCATAGAGAGGTTTAACCCTCTCTGCATAATTTATAATGTAAGTTCTTCCGAAATTTAGGAAACCTAGAATTGATTGTAAGTTTTTAGTGTTCTAGGTGCTTGGATTACAGCACATTTCTCTAGGAAATCTTTAGCCAGGCTTTTGCCTTCACTTGATAATTCATATCCTAAAAATAGGACAGTCAGATGGGCAATTCTTGACTTTTTGAAGTTGAATTTGTAACCCTCTGCTGCGAACCCAAGTATTATGGTGTTCACTCTTTTCAAGTGAGTATCCAAGTCATCATCTGTTAGATAGATGTCATCGACATAAGATAATGCCTCATCATCATATATTTGTAGTAACTCTGTTACCCTTGCTGAGAATAATCCTGGGCTGTTCTTGAACCCTTGGGGCAAACGACAGAAATTTTCTGCGAGCCATTTATTGAGAAAGCGGTCAAATATCTGCTTTCAGGTGCTATATTTTGACAAAAGAATCCATTAGAGATGTCTAATGTTGTTTTGTATTTTTTGCGCACTATGCTATTCATTAGTGCGGCACTGTGTGAGTTTTGTACTGCAAACGTTTTGCAGCATGAGTTAAGGTGTCTGTAGTCCAAAACTAGACGATTTGAATCATCTCGTCTGGAGACAGGAAACAAAGGATTGTTCATTTGTGAGGTACATGTTTCAATCACCCCCTGGTATTCAAGTTGATCTAAGATCTCCCTGACCTGTTTTTTAGCTTCTTGCTTAATTGGGTACTGCCTCTGTGCAGTTGGTTGAGATTTTAACTGGATTTTGTGAGGAGGAGAGTCCTCATCCCATCCCACATGATTTTTATATAATGCAGGAGCCTGGCCTACTGCCCACTTTCTTGCAAGTGTATATTTTTTATGAATTGGAATATGATTTGAGAAGGCAGGCATAATCATTTCTTCGCCATGAGGGCACTCCCTGACAAACTCTGGTGGCCAGTCTTTTTCAGCTAGAAGGATGTCATAGCCCTTGGAGAGATTATCCCAAAATAGACCCCTTATTTTCCTAGTCTTATCTCCCTCTATACGTAAAGTTATTTCATATATTTTATGAGGTTAGCTAACTCTGGTATCTGCAATTTCCACCTGAATGTACTCATCGTGTCCACTGTCTCCAGATGATTCATCAGGATCTTGCGAGCTATGCTCACTTCTGCTGCGCTGTCTAGCATTGTCTGAGCCCACTCTCCGTTTTTCAGCTGAGTCCTCAGGATCCTCGGCATGTTTGATTATTTTAATGCTGGCTACCTTCTTCTTTGGAAATTGTAACTTTTTACTTTGATGAGCAGGTTCTTTGTCTTTGGACTTGACGTGCTCTTCCCTGTGTTCTGACCGTCCTCTTCTTTCCGATTTCTGCGAGGAAGTCTGAAAAGATCGACGTGTAGTGGGACGTGTATCAATATCTTGATATCTATCAGGTTTCTTCAGATTATCCCTATTTCTAAGGTTGTATTTTTTCTCAGAGGGCTCCCTCTGGGGAGACTTGTGTCCTTGGTCCGGAGATCTTTCTCTCCGCCGAGGAGACCTTCCTCTGGACTGGAATCTTTTTTCTTTGGGAGTGGATTGTTTATTTCCATCCCAGTTCTTTTTTGAAGTGTTTAGATTATTTTTAATAAATACCTTTTCAGGATTTTCTATTAGTTGGGGTTTCACTGGTTTCCCACCCAAACTATCTCTTCCTAGTTCTTCATAGGATTTTTCTATGATTCTGGCAAGTTCAAATGGTTGGTCTGCTATATCTGTTTCCTTCAATCTTTGGCGGATCGCCACATTTGCTGCTTCCCCTTTTATGTTTGCTAGTAATATTGCCGAGACCTGCTTGAAGTCTTTCAGTAATTTCATACCCAGAGTTAAAGCAGGTTCTGGACCGTATTCATTTTGAATCTGTTTTAGCACCTCTGGTATTACCGCCATGGACGGAACACCATGTGTTTTTGTGTAAATGGAAGCAAAGACTGTACCCCAAGTGTCACAGTCCTCCACATGTGGTGCGATCCCCATTGGGAGACAGATAGTCAGAATTCTGTGTTTCTCCACAGGTGTGGTATCTGGAAATACCGCCTCTATTTGAGTTATTTTTTGTGCTAACCAGAATGGAATTTGTTCCCGTTTAATGGGTACTTTACCTAGACAGGACTGTATGTTCTGTGGTGTGATTTTATTTGTGTTCCCCTGATGAGGGGTCAGCTGTGGAATTTTAATAGCTGGTTGGACTGTTGAAGTCCTCATTACATATTGGACTAGTTGTCTGTGTATTTTAATCAGTTGTTTTAACTGTGTTAAAAGTTCTGTTATTGACATTTTTTCAATGTCTGGATGTGGTGTGTATCCGGCTAGAACCGGCCACGTCGCTCCTGGTCTACCTAGTGGACCGAGCCTGGTGATGTGATCATTATGTTTTAGGGCGCCTTTAAACCAGAGCAGGTGCTCTTGGTATTTGAGTGGTATTTCCACCTCCTCGAAAGGGGTGTACTCATCCGGAGGTTCCTCTATCTTGTAATAATGGAACTCCTTTGTTACAGCGTTTGCTGCTGGAAAATTTATCCATGAATAGAATACCTCTGTCTGCCGATATTCGTGTGCCTCAATTACGAATATGACTGTACCACCTCTCGGTGTTAGTCCATTTTCTATAAGTTTTAAGGTTATAGTTTTTCTTATGCTGACCGGGATGAGTATTGCACCCGGGTCTTGCTGTACGAGACTTGTGTCTTCCTCTAGGAGTTGAGCTGCTATTCTAGCTGCCTCCCTATCTTCTTCAGTTTCTGACATTTTACTGTCAAGAAGAGTTTTTGTTGCAGATCAGGTTTTCAAGGAAACAAAGATTAGATGCACAATATTTTGGAACACTGTATCCTTCAACGTTGAATAAACCAAAAAACCATACATAGGAGTCTCCTCCTACTAAGTTTGGCGGATTTAACCTTTCACCCACTCCAGACGTCTTTGGAGTTTTATGGGAAAAAAGGGTCTGTGTGAAAAAGCACGACTGAGTTACTCTAATGTCTTGCGTTAGATTTATCGCCTATCGAAACCGTTGGGCGCCATGTAGTGTAGTTCCTATTATCCCAATAGGCTCTGCGCATTGGATTAATATCTTCAATAGTATAGACGTAGGACTGTGGTTAACTAGGTCTTCTACTGACGATATTAGACTTAAAGTTATGTGTGCCAGCTAGCTCAGAGTTCACTAGAAACTTTCTCGAATAGGCAAGGAGGAGTTTAACCTCCCTGGATAGACAAGAAGGGATTTAGTTTCTGACAACCATAGAACATGACAACTTTGCTCTCCCCTAATCAAGAGTATATCTCTAGAGTCGTGTGAAAACAAAAGACAACTATTTTACTCAGTCAGTACGTGCATTCTTAGTTTCACCAGTTTGTAGAGAAATAAGAGATGGGCGTGGTTCAATGAAAAGATGTTATTTATTGATCAGTCTCTTTTCTCATACAAGAGAAATGAATCGCTATTATTGCAATACTTATAGTTAAGTAAAGTGCATACAGTAAAAACAGAATTATAAAATAATACTGTAAAAGCATTTATATGGTTTCTTAGCCATATGATACTTAAAATGGATAAAAGATATACATACATATATACATTGACTAATCGTACTCAACTGGTGCTTCTAACTACGCCTACCCCGGTGTACCTGACCTAAGCCTAATACTTGGGAGGGAGTAAGTAAGTAGCAGTTTAAGTTAAGTTTGCTTTGCCAAGAATCTGACTCAAGAATTCTCTGTAAGGGGTTAGTCAGTTCAGTACCTGGGATTTAGAAGGCTGGAGGGTTGGTATCTCTGTCTCAGGACTCGATATCCCAGTTACCCGCGAGGGCGGCTGGAAACGCCGGTGGCTGGATTTCTCGGCAGGAGAAAAGGCAGCGTCTCTCTCAGCGCGTCAAAAGGGAGGGGCAGCGTCCGTGGGCTTTCTGCATCAGCTGGGCTCTCCGGCAAGTAGGGCTGCTCCAAGCTCGTCACCACCTTGTCTTAGCTTAGGGCAGCGTCGGTATATTTATACCTGAAAGGTGCCGTGTTTGACGTAAGGATGGACATAAGACGTCAGCAAGAATGTCATAAGGACTGGTCGTTCTTACATTCTTTGCAGGAGTTCTCGAGCGAAATCAAAACAATAGCTGCAGGGGATTTCCCAGGTCTGTTGGAGGTTTGATTTGTTTTGAGAACTCGGTGTGCTTCTCTAGGGGGCTGAAGGGATAGTGCTTGCTTAATGTGACAGCATGCGCTATGACCTAATCTGAAGACGGGTTTCTGTGCCGGTGTATGGACATTAGTGAATTAATAACCGGACAAGGGTCAGAAATAGGAGTATCAATATAGGTACCTAGATAAACACACTACACTACAGGCGCTCACTGTACAAGAGCCATTCATTCAAATTCACTCCAACAGGGTGGTGCTGCGCACTAACCCTAAATTTCTTCCT
Organism: Lissotriton helveticus; assembly: GCF_964261635.1. Lineage (NCBI taxonomy): Eukaryota > Metazoa > Chordata > Amphibia > Caudata > Salamandridae > Lissotriton > Lissotriton helveticus. The sequence continues at coordinate 423,899,132 of NC_136068.1, forward strand.
AAAGTGGTTTCGCAGTTTCATGTCAATCAGACCATTGAACTGCCCGCGTTCTTTCAAAACCCTGAGACAGTGGGCGAAAGAATGCTCCACACTCTTGATGTCAAACGAGCGTTAATGTACTACATTGATAGGACCAAAGACTTTAGAAAGACATAACAGCTTTTTGTTGCCTTTTCAGCCCAGCACAAAGGCAACCCCATTTCCAGAGCAGGGATAGCCAGGTGGATCGTTAAGTGTATTCAGATTTGCTACCACAAGGCTAAGCGCACTTTAACGGTCCCCCCCAGAGCCCACTCCACCCGCAAGTTGGGGGCCTCCATGGCGTTCCTGGGTAATATTCCTTTGGAAGATATTTGTAGAGCAGCCACATGGTCTACACCACATACATTTACTAAACATTACTGTGTAGATGTGCACTCCAAGCAGCTGTAGGACAGGTTGTTCTTAAAACACTTTTTCAGACTTCTGCAGCTGGCACAGGCAGCCGCCGTTAATGGAGGGACTGCTATGTATTCTATGCTATAGATATGAATTCTAACACCACCACTGGGTCTGGGCACCCAACAGCACAGCTTGCCACAAGCTACTTATAAACAGAACAGAGTGCACGTGCTGCTATCGATTCTCTTTTGCCTGAATGCTTTTGGCTAAAACATCTGAAATGAAACCAATGTTTTATGTGCAAATAGTCACTTTTTATTTTAGTTTTCTTGCGTCAATTATTTAATTTTTGACTTTTTTGAAAATTATTTCAAACAACGTTTTCGTTTTTACGACCTTATGTACAACACAACAAATATTTACAATATTTACTGACAATTTTTCATCATTCAGACGACAAACATACCTCTTCCATACAATACTATATACAACACTTAAATCCCAAACAAACAAAGAAGAAAATATAACAATTATTTTCAGTTGAAACAATGAATTATTGCAACAAAGCCATATACAATTTATACAAAAGGATGAAAATTTGTACAATTTTTATATCACTCTAGATTTTTTGGCTTTTCCAGTCTACGCGTTTCGAACTCGTGTATCTATGGAGTTCTCATCAGGACCGTAGTCTGTTGAAGAGAAAAAATAATATTGGTTTTTGAGTCTATTTAGACTGTTAAGCTGCCCTCACCTCCACTACAAGCCTCCTCCTCTTACCTCTCAGTTCTTAAGAGACCATACTGGATTCAATTGTTCCCGTCGTAAGAAATGGACCTGTAACATATATTTTGAAACACTTAGCCTTTCATCCATTTGTACTGCGCTATCATACTACTCATTCATGGACCATTCATCTTTGACTTACTTATTTAGCGGACCTCTTTTTTGTGCTGTACTGTTTTTTCTATCAGTGTACATCCACTGCAACATAAGGATTAAATGAGGGCGGATTAGTGTCCTGTGTTGTTTGGATACGAGTACTTTTTGAATTAGTGCTTTGTCACTGGGCTTACCTAATGGAGAAATCAAGCTCCGTGGACCTTAGGGTTCTGTACCTTCGTCCGATCTGGCTAGAAAAGAGATCATGCGGGGATTACCTAAAACGCTCTGTTGTCCAGCGGCAATCTGCATGGTTTTAGCGCTTTGGTAGTATAATTCTTACTTGATTCGGACGAGGCGGGTGTAGCGTTCTGTCTCCCTCGTTAGTCAGCCGCGTTCTCAGTGTGAACGTTTCCGGGTCCGCAAAGGATCATGGGGCATGTAGTTCCAACTGCCTCCTGATATGTATTAGCGAGCAAGGGTTTGCTCGCTGTTATTCTTCAAGGTGATATCATTGTTAGTCCTTATTCGTCTCTTTTCGTTGCGCGAAGTAATGCTGAATTAGAGATCTTATTTATTTTATTTACATGACAGGCATACTGAGTCCAGGTGGCCATCTCTGTTGCATTCTGGTCGTTGTCGTTTTTTTCTGATGGTTTCGTCTGTGAAGCTAGTTGGCTGATATTATCATATATGGGCAACAACTGCGGGGTACGCAGCCAGTGTCGTTTTGAGCCTGTTTTTTCTTTGGTGGTCCAAAGGTAGCGGTTTGACTTGAGATATAATTCAAAATGGGTCCTTTGCTTTGTCCTATCAGTGAAATACGGTCCTGGTAGTTCAGACGGACGGATTAGTGGCTTGTTATTTTCGGTCTCTATTTATATGCAACAATTGAAGGACAGTAGGTACTCATTCAGAGTTTAAATATCTCAGAAAGTTCATTTAGTCCAGAGAATGCAGTGTCGAATTTTACAATTAGCATAGCTTCCATTCTGGTAAGTTTTGCATCCAGATCGCCCCCTCTTGTGTCATTCTCCACTTTCGCTATTACTGTCCAAATGAGGTCATTTTCTTTATGTTGCTTTTCCCGCCAATGGTTGACCAGAGGTGCTGTTGTGACATTATTCCTGATTCGGGATTTATGTTGTTGTATTCTTGAGCGTATTTCTTGATTAGTCTTTCCGATGTAAACTTAATCACATGGGCATCGAATGCCATATATGACATACCGTGATTTACAGTTCGAGAACCGCTCATGTTTCCAAAAGATCTGATTGTGTGTGAACACGGACCCTTCTTTCGTGGTGTCACAGCAGGAGCAGGTGCCACATCTGTGGTGGCCCTGAATGGGCGGTAATTTTAACATCGTCCGTAGGCTGGGATTTGGTTCCTGTGGTAGTGCTGCTCGTACTAGCTGATTGGCCAGACTGCAGTTTTTTTTTAACGTGAAAAGTGGCTCATTTTTGAATGCTTGATCTAAATTGCGTAGCAAGTGCCAATTTTGTTTGACAACCTTTTTCAAGGCATTGGAATTGGGGCAGAAAGTGGATACAAAGACCATCCTGTCATTCTCCCTTTTCGTTCTTCTTTCCAATAGGGTCTCTCGTGGAGTCCACCTCGCTCTCTTCCGTGATTTATTGAGTAGTTTTTTTGGGTATCCACGTTGATGTAAATTTGATGTTAAAATGTTCACATGTCGCTGATATTCTTCTTTAGTTTGACAGTTGCGTTTTATTCTTAAATATTGCCCATATGGGAGATTCTCCTTCAGGCTCCGTGGGTGATTGCTTCGGAAATGTAACGCCTTGTTGCGGTCTGTCGGTTTTTTATACAGGGTAGTTATTAATCCTCCCTCAGAGGGGTACACTTCAACGTCTAGGAATGGCATTTTGTTTTGCGAGCGTTCCATACTGAAAGTTATTGCTGGAAGTCTGTTATTAATCCAGTCGTGGAACTTGATCAATTCATCTTCTCGGCCTGACCACACGAATAAAATATCGTCGATAAATCGACACCAATGTGATATCCATTGAATGAAAGGATTGTTGGTATATACAAACATTTCTTCATACTTTGACATGAAAAGTATGGCTAATTCAGGAGCAAATGGACAACCCATGGCCACTCCTCCTACTTGAAAGAAGAATTCTCCGTTAAAGGAGAAATAATTCTTTTTTAGAGCAAATGAGGCCAACTGGAGAATGAATTCTGTTGGTATCTTGTATGGTCTTGGTCTTTCATTGAGAAAAAGTTCTAGGACATTGATGCCTTCGTCTTGTGGAATCTGGGTATATAGGGACGTAATGTCCATGGTTACCATCCAGTCGGAATTTTTGTTAAATCTGATCGATGTTAATTTATTTATAAAATCCGTCGTGTCTTGTATGTAGGACTTAACTTGCTGAACTAACGGTTTTAGAAAGAAATCCACAAACTTGGAGATGGGTTCAAGTAGGGATTCACACCCTGATACTATTGGTCTTCCCGGGGGAGTTTTTTCGTTTTTGTGAACTTTGGGAAGCACATAGAAGAGAGGTGTTCTTGGGTGTTGTGTTTTCAGATATTCAGTTTCTTTTTTTCCAAGGAAGCCCTGTTCTGACCCTTCATCGATTATTTTGAATAGTTCATTTTTGAGATCAGATGTAGGGTCTTTGTTGATTTTGCGGTAGCATGTTTCATCATCCAGTTGTCTTTTGACTTCTTTGATGTAAAGTTCTTTGTCCCAAATGATTATTGAACCGCCCTTGTCTGCCTGCTTTATGATAACCGAAGGGTCCGATTTCAAATTTGTTAATGCTTGTGCCTCTCCTTTGGATAAGTTGTGTTTAATCCATTTTTTATTTTTTTGCATTTCAGTCACAGCAGATAGGATAGAACGTTCGAAAGTAATGACCTCTTTCGGGATTTTGTTTATTGGTGGGCAAAAAGATGATTTTTTGCGCAGTCCTGTGGTTTCCAGTGTGGGTTGATAAATATTCTCAGCAAAAAAGGTTTTCAACCTGACTTTACGACAGAATTCGATGACTTCTGTTTTGAGTTTCACAAAATCCGTGTTTTTAGTAGGGACAAATGAAAGTCCTTTTTCCAAGATCTTCTTCTCTTCCGATGTTAAAATCTTTTTCGATAAATTGAATATAGGTGAGGGGGCTAATTCTTGTAGTTGTTTCGTCGTGTCGACATTTCCCATGGTTGCGGCGCAAATCTGGTTTTTCCGCGTGGTTTTGGTTGGCCTCTCCCTAAAAAACCTCCCTGTTGTTGTTGTTGAAAACCCTGGGCTTGTTGGAAGCCACCTCTTCTGTTGTTATTTCTTTGGGGTGCTGGATTTTCCCCGTCACTTCCACTGCCTGATGATGACGTATCCGAGAAAGTAATAAATTTGTTGAAGGACCGGCCTTGGTAGTCTTGTAAATATTTCCTTGAGTCTGATCTTGTGTAAAAGTCCGGTTGAAGGAAGGGGTATACTTTGTCAAGGTTGAAATTTCTTTTATCTTTCTCGAATTGTGATGTCTTTTGATTTATTGTGTAGTCCTTGAATTCCCCTATGTCCTTTTGTACTTTTTCCCATAATAATTTAGCATCAGTAATCAACTGGTTTGTAGAAATGGCGGTTTCCAGGGCCTCAATTTCTTCTAATTGTGTTTTGGAAAGTCTTTGGGCTGTTTCTATTGTTAGCACCATTAGGTCTCGACTACATTTCGTTTCTATGAAACTGTATCCTTTTTTATAAATTTGATCTTCCGTAAAGATTACAGGTACGTTTTTAATCTGTAATCCGACTGGTATGGTGCCACCTCTTAAATGCTGAAGCAAGAAGTGACCATGGAGGTCCGTACGTATTTGTTTTTTCTTTAGCCGTGTTAATTTGTCTACCTCATTCTGGTTCTGTGCCGAGACGCTCAGAGAAGCAGAGGCGAATAGAGGGGGGGCAGCGAGCAAATTTTTAATGTGTTCCTCACTGTAAGCAAATGTATCTTCTTCACTCATACTCACACCACTTATTCCAACACAAGGTCTCTCTCAGCGTTAGACAGTTGCCGACGCAGAACCCTTGTCACTGTGCGACAATACTACAACAAACAGAATCCTTGTATATCCTCTAGGGATAGGAGGACCACACAGGCAGCCGCCTGCAAATGTAACACTAACACCACCACTGGGTCTGGGCACCCAACAGCACAGCTTGCCACAAGCTACTTATAAACAGAACAGAGTGCACGTGCTGCTATCGATTCTCTTTTGCCTGAATGCTTTTGGCTAAAACATCTGAAATGAAACCAATGTTTTATGTGCAAATAGTCACTTTTTATTTTAGTTTTCTTGCGTCAATTATTTAATTTTTGACTTTTTTGAAAATTATTTCAAACAACGTTTTCGTTTTTACGACCTTATGTACAACACAACAAATATTTACAATATTTACTGACAATTTTTCATCATTCAGACGACAAACATACCTCTTCCATACAATGCACTATATACAACACTTAAATCCCAAACAAACAAAGAAGAAAATATAACAATTATTTTCAGTTGAAACAATGAATTATTGCAACAAAGCCATATACAATTTATACAAAAGGATGAAAATTTGTACAATTTTTATATCACTGTAGATTTTTTGGCTTTTCCAGTCTTTTCCAGAATGCAACAGAGATGGCCACCTGGACTCAGTATGCCTGTCATGTAAATAAAATTAATAAGATCTCTAATTCAGCATTACTTCGCGCAACGAAAAGAGACGAATAAGGACTAACAATGATATCACCTTGAAGAATAACAGCGAGCAAACCCTTTCTCGCTAATACATATCAGGAGGCAGTTGGAACTACATGCCCCATGATCCTTTGCGGACCCGGAAACGTTCACACTGAGAACGCGGCTGACTAACGAGGGAGACAGAACGCTACACCCGCCTCGTCCGAATCAAGTAAGAATTATACTACCAATGCGCTAAAACCATGCAGATTGCCGCTGGACAACAGAGCGTTTTAGGTAATCCCCGCATGATCTCTTTTCTAGCCAGATCGGACGAAGGCACAGAACCCTAAGGTCCACGGAGCTTGATTTCTCCATTAGGTAAGCCCAGTGACAAAGCACTAATTCAAAAAGTACTCGTATCCAAACAACACAGGACACTAATCCGCCCTCATTTAATCCTTATGTTGCAGTGGATGTACACTGATAGAAAAAACAGTACAGCACAAAAAAGAGGTCCGCTAAATAAGTAAGTCAAAGATGAATGGTCCATGAATGAGTAGTATGATAGCGCAGTACAAATGGATGAAAGGCTAAGTGTTTCAAAATATATGTTACAGGTCCATTTCTTACGACGGGAACAATTGAATCCAGTATGGTCTCTTAAGAACTGAGAGGTAAGAGGAGGAGGCTTGTAGTGGAGGTGAGGGCAGCTTAACAGTCTAAATAGACTCAAAAACCAATATTATTTTTTCTCTTCAACAGACTACGGTCCTGATGAGAACTCCATAGATACACGAGTTCGAAACGCGTAGACTGGAAAAGCCAAAAAATCTAGAGTGATATAAAAATTGTACAAATTTTCATCCTTTTGTATAAATTGTATATGGCTTTGTTGCAATAATTCATTGTTTCAACTGAAAATAATTGTTATATTTTCTTCTTTGTTTGTTTGGGATTTAAGTGTTGTATATAGTGCATTGTATGGAAGAGGTATGTTTGTCGTCTGAATGATGAAAAATTGTCAGTAAATATTGTAAATATTTGTTGTGTTGTACATAAGGTCGTAAAAACGAAAACGTTGTTTGAAATAATTTTCAAAAAAGTCAAAAATTAATTAATTGACGCAAGAAAACTAAAATAAAAAGTGACTATTTGCACATAAAACATTGGTTTCATTTCAGATGTTTTAGCCAAAAGCATTCAGGCAAAAGAGAATCGATAGCAGCACGTGCACTCTGTTCTGTTTATAAATAGATATGAATTCAGCAGCCCACATGCCTCGAACTGAATATGCTACTTACCAGTATGCATCTGTTCTTGGCATGTAGGGCTGCTGACATTCATATCTCCCGCCCTCCTCCCCGGCGCCTTTAGCGGCTGCAGACTTTCTTACATTTACTCTTAGCATGGCCATCGCTTACACTGTTACACTCCATCTTTGCCACAATGGCTAAAAACAATCTGAGGATGGAGTCGATGCCCATGCGCACTGTAGTCCAGGGGAGGAGCCACCTATCTCGTGATACTTCGAAGACTCTTCCAGTACAACAATGTGCAATCATCCGGACCCAACACTAGGCTGCGATCTATGCTATAGATATGAATGTCAGCAGCCCTACATGCCAAGAACAGATGCATACTGGTAAGTAGCATATTCATTATCACCTATAGGTGCTGAACCAAGAAGGCGGCAGTGCTTGGGGGGGGGGGGGTTGTTGATTGGGGGGGGGGGTCTGTTGTGTGCTTTCCTTATGCTCTCATCATTTTACTGTAAATCACTGAAGTGGATATTGGGACGATGATGATGGCGATTGACTCTGGGTTACAGAGCTTCGCATACATATATATCTTCAGTCAATAAAATTTGTTAAAAAAAAAAAAGAATACATTGTCAAGCTTCTGAATTTCTAAAAAGGCTGGTCGACATTGTCTTAAGTTCATATACATTAGTATGGGCTTAATCCCCCTTTTTCTTTGATTTGAATAAAATTTGCAGAAAAATAAAATGTGGATGTCAGATTGACTGGAAAGTTCATCGCAGGGACATTTAATTATACTGTTTGTCCAGTCATTTACAGTCGGGAAACTTAGTAATCTGAACAGGATACCAAATCTAAAACGAATCAGAAGAAACCTTTCGAATTCTCTCATCTGCAAAGTTAGATAGGGTTGAATAACATTCACAGTCGTTATAAGACTGTGGGAAAACACAGTTTTTTTAGTCATCTCTGATTTTTCCCTACAACTCTCTAGAGAGGTTAAGCAAAGCTTTTTCAGTGATTTCCTAGAGATCTTAATCATTAACAGTGGGTCCACATAACAATCAAGATAATCAATATTTACAAGGAAAGACTTTATGTACCATAACCATTTAATTCTGTGGACATGGTCCAATCTCAAAACGTCCCCCAAAATAAACCGGTTCAGGTGACATTCATCCGTGGTCCACACCCTATGCTACAGCAGAACCGGCTGCACCTTAATGATGTCTTCTAAATAAGGGAGACCAAGTTCAACGTGACAATTATGGGTGGACATGCTTTCCGGAATTGACAGAAGATATCTTAGAAAGCTATTTTCGGCTAACTGTATGGTTGAGACATTGGAATCCCCCCATATTCCCGCCCCATATGTTGCTATTGCCACACAGCTAGCTTTGTAGATGCATAAAAGTTTTTTTACAGGTTTCTTCCCCATATTTTTGCTGAATAGCTTCAGGGCCATTATAGACTTGGTGATCAGCAAACTCCTACTTCTTACCGCGTTAGCCCATTTTCCGGAACTTTCAAAGAGAATACCCAAATAGGGGAAGGTTTGGGTAAAGTTTAATGGTTTACAGTCAATGTACATAGTTCTCTGCCTTCTTTGTACGAGTACCGCAGTTCATACAAAAAGTTTTGGCACAGTTGACTTTTAAATCCAAGTTGGTCATGAAAGTGGTAAATGAGGTAATCATATTTTGCATTGCTACAGGGGTCCTTGCCATCAGCACAGCATCGTCAGCATAAATTAATGCTGGAATTGGGCGATTTGACACCACTGGCATATCTCGGCATTCTTCCAGCAAGGTTTTTTCCAAACCATTAATATAGATAGTAAATAAGAAGGGGGCAAGGACACATCCTTGCCTCACACCCCTGGCAATGCCAAACATTCTGGTGCATTCACTGTTCTTCCCAAATCTAATAGCGGCCCTGGCGCCATTGTACAGGTCTCTAAGGAATTCGATGATATTATTCTCCACTCCCAAGCGTTCTAAAATTACCCACAGTTTGCTGTGGGTAACACAATCAAAAGCGGATGTTAAATCCACGAAGGTTAAAAACATCCTACCTCCTTTAGCTTTGGTGTACTTCTCTAGGAGTATATATAAATTAAGGCACTGATCTACTGTGCCTACACCTTCCCTAAAGCCGAACTGTAAGTCGCTAATAATCTTATGCTCATCAGCCCAAATATGCAACCTGTTTAGGATAACTCTACCAATAATTTTGACAGTCGAATCGAGCAGTGATATGGGGCGATAGCACGCACAGCTAGACCTGTCGCCCTTTTTAAAGATTGGCGCTATAATCGACTCGTACCATGTCTGCACCAAACCGGCCGAGTCCAAGGCATTGAAGAGTCGAGTTAGCAATGGTGCCCATAAGGTCATACTGTTTTTAAAAATGTCCACCGGCACACCGTCCGGACAAGGCGCTTTGCCCCCCAAACTCAGCTTAATACTCCTCTAAAGAGAAATTCAGGTCTATTCCACTCTTTCCTGGACTAATCACGTCCGCCTCTTCTGTCACCTTCTTGTTTTCTACTATCCCAGCTGGCACGCTATAAAGTAATTCGAAATGTCTCACCCATTCTTGTTCGGAAATAGCGATCTTGATTCGGGCCCTAGAATTATCCTTAAAAAAGGGTGCATTTACAGCCTTCCAGAAGGCAGTCATGTCTCGCAATTGGGAAGCTTCAGTTAGTGCTTCCCACGCTTCCCTCTTCAGTGCGTCCCTCCTAGTCTTTTGCGCCATTTTATATATCTTGTGCAGTTCCCTGATCAAATTCTGGTCCCTAACAGTATTGCTCAAGGCCCGTTTAAGCTTAGAATAGGCCTTGGTACACAGCGTGTCAAACCAACTTGATCTCTTACTTTTTAGGTTTTTTGATTCTACCCAAAGACTCTCTTTATCTTTGTTGTTATCTGCTTAAAATTAATAATCACATCAGTGTCATTAGCATCCATATCCAAACAGGTATTAAAATTAGCTTTACGAGACCCAATCAATTTACGTAAAAAGTCATCTGGGAGTACCTTGGCCCATTTCAGTGCATATCCGTTTTGTCTTGACAATGCTATGTTAGTAGAATAGGGCCTAGATGTTATATCGCTTTTAGTAACAGGGTATGGGTCTGAGATATCGACCCTGATGGGAAAGTGGTCACTTAAGGGATCGTCTAGCGTACTATAATTGGCGACTTTATCTCCATGACATGAGGATACCAGAATAAAATCAATTATTGAGAATACCCCTCTACCATTAAAAGTAGCGGTGAAGGGTATCTCCGGATGACACATTTTGTTAGCAAAACCCAAATCATGCATAAAAACTATTTCATTGAGAAGGTCCCCAGTTTCATTGTGTTCAAAATGTGACAAATTGGTATCCTTGTCAAACATCAGCCCACAATTCCCCTTTTCACCCATGTGGCACGGAGCGCAATTGAAATCGCCACCCCCCACACAACCATGAACTCTTTAGTTGCCTTGCTTAATAAACTGCTAAGTTTAGCTCTCAGGGTTTTCAGGACTACAGAAGTGTCCACAGAAGGAATGTTGTTATAAAAATTCACAGTCAATAAACAAAACTTTTTGCCAATATGTAACCCAACCATATGATAAAAACAATTATTACAAAAAACATAAATTCGTTCATATTTAAGGTTAGATACATCAGTGCAGAGTCCGCCCTTTGCTCTGCCTCGTGATGAGTCTATAGCTGGAGTAAATATAGTTTTAAAACCATTCAAATGATATGCTTTGACTGCCCAAGTTTCTTGTAAGCATACAATATGATATTCATTTACAAGTTTAACCCAAAACTGATTATCTAACTTGGCTCTAAGTCCAGCAATATTCCAGAAAATAATGGGCCAGGTACCCTTGTTTGTACAGTTAATAACACTTTGATTGGTCCCCACATATTCTATGTTGCCATTATCAATATCGTCAATCGGGTTAAGTACCCTGATGTCTGCTTTGCATCCTGTCTCAGAGAAAACTAAATCCCTAATAACATTTGGAGGGGATTGCTCTTGCGTACCAGAATTTCCCTGCTTATCTGTACCCATTAAAGATAAACGGTCTTCTGGGTTTTTTAGCTTTGCAATTTTCATTTTTGGTCAATCTACTCCTCCAAGCCCCGAGAGACAGTCAGAACGATTCCCAATTGGGACATTGAATTGATTTTCTAATGGAAAAATACGGCCACCACGATATAAACTGTAAGACAAGGGACCATGAAGAGTAACACGAGATGAAGGGTAAAAGTAGCTTAAATCAAAAGAAAATATACCACCCACATTGCTATAATTAGTGAAGCCACTTATGTATCGTACCACACGAGGGTCTCTGAAATTAACGACGATACAATCTCCTTCAATATCCTTAGTTCTGTGACCCACCCTACTTACTCTGCGGACATTTAACATTTCACCATGTAAATCTGGTCTAAGGGTCCTATTTTCACTCAGCCAAAACATTACCTTATTCTTTAGCTCATGATAAGTTTCGATCTTATCATGTTTGTACTTAGGAACACCTGCTAGCACAACTACGTATGGGTATGATTCCGGGGGGGAGATCTAATCTTTGCATGTTGCTATCACCTTTTTTATTAGATGGTATGGCTTTATCAGATTCGACAGATCTCACTGCTTTCACGGGTCCCCTTTCCTCACAGGCTTTCTGTCCTTCCACGTAATCTCCCTTATTCATTAATCTCGCTTTCCGTGAAACCTCGTTGTCTATCGTGCCACTTACTAGACTGATGGAATCTTTATTTGCAAGCATGGTATTCTCACTGGATGTCATCAATTCTTTATCTGTTGTTAAAATTTCCGGTCTTATGTTTAAAGATCTATACTCCACCAATTTATTTAATAGAACAGAATTAGCTTGAGTAGTTTGTTCAAGTGATCCTAACTGATCGCTAATCCTTTTTGATCGTTCTAATAAGGGTAAAATTAAAGATTTGACCAGGTGTTCAATACTTTCTAACAGACACTCTATACTCTTGGCCTCCCTTAAAAGTGGCTCTGCAATGTCAGCAGGTAATCTGTTAGATGTGGGTCTGGATTTCTCCGGTTGTTTCATGTACGTTTTAATTTCCTCATTCTGTTTAACCACTGTCTTAAGTTGTATGCCTTTGGTCTTTTTTGAACAGCCCCCCTTCTGTTTATTACCTCCACGTTTCCTTTTATGGTGAGAGCCTGGCGCCACTGAACGATCAGGTTTGTTAGGTTCAGTTAGCTTCTTATTCATCGGTTGAGTGGATATACTAGGCCTGGGGCTAGTTGTTGGATAAATCATAAAGGAATCAGTGCTAACATCGATATCACTTGTGTCCGATATCGTTGACAGGTCATGGCGGTGTTGAATTTTTGCATCACCCTGGGAGCTAATTATAACAGGTTTATCTAGAGATGGTACCAAAGCAATACCGCCTAGTGATGATCTCCTCAAGTACATGGGGTCAAGGGACAACCGACGTTCGGTTATGGCGATTTCGTGTTCCAGGACCGAAGAGGCCCTGGTAATAAACTCGTCCAGTGTTCCAGTTCCCCCAGTTCCCCCAAGGGATACCCGACTTTTTCCCTAGCACATTTTTTGAAGCCATTAGCCTTCACAGATTTACTGCAAAGCTGCCACAATTAAAAAGAAATAAATTAAAAACTGATAGTTCAAGTGATAATATCTAGTTTGTAAAACAGTTAATACACTTATGTGTCTTACATAGATAAAGGAGTCCGAGGGGTGGCCCAGCCCCGGCTCCTCCTGTCTCGGACGGGCTCAGACGGGCCCGCCCTTGGACCGGGCTTCGACCGGCGCCCGTCTGCGCTGCGTAATCAACTACTGTCCAATATACTTCCGGTGCAGAGAGGATGGGCAGAGCGGTCTCGTGGCAGCCCCCGCAGCTCTCTGGGTGCTGTAGTCCCGGTAAGGCGCTTTGTGAGGTCAAACAATGTCCAGGGTCCAGCAGAGCAGCGTCTCCCGCGAAGCGGGAGGCGCAAGAAGTATTTAAAGGCTCCCAGTAGAGAGAGGATGGGCAGAGCGGTCCCGTAGCAGCCCCCGCAGCTCTCTGGGTGCTGTAGTCCTGGTAAGGCGCTCCGTGAGGTCAAACAATGTCCAGGGTCCAGCAGCGCAGCGTCTCCCCTATCAAAGGATTTAAGTTAATCTCTACTAACTCATCAAGGTTGGTACTGATTTCTATCCCTGGATATTTGGCATTATCAACCACCCAAGGATCCGCTAGCACAATTTTATTGTTGCATATTATTTGGGTTTTGGCCTCATTTAAATGAAACCCTGAGATCATGCCAAACTGTGACGTGATAATCTGGATTTCATGTAATGCTGCCTGCGGGGAGTCTGTCAGAATAGCAAGGTCATCAGCATACCCTAGAATTGTAGTATCTCCCCCTTTAGACCGTATTGGACGAATCAAAACATTAGATACAATTTTTTTAATTAAAGGAACGATATAAATTGCAAATAATAAAGGGGAACAGGGACACCCCTGCCTTGTCCCTCTCGGAATATGGATTATGCCTGTCTGAATTCCCATAACCGAGATTTGAGCCGTAGGTTGTTTATATATACTCTGAATTGCACAGATAAATCTCTCCCCCAGCCCATAATGCCTCAGAGCAGCCCATAAAAAAGGCCAGGAGACCCTATCAAAAGCTTTCTCCGCATCCAGCAGAATTAAAGCCACAGGGTCTCCTGAAACCTTAGTATAATCAAACAACGCAATTACGCGACGTATGTGATCTATCGTTTCACGTCCAGGCACAAACCCATGTTGCTGAGAGGAGACAAGCTTCTTGATTACCCCCGAGAGCCGATTTGCAAGAATCTTTGCGTATATTTTTATATCGCTATTAATGAGCGTAATTGGGCGATAGGACCCGGTATCAGATCGTATCTTGCCCTTCTTTAAGAATGTAACAATTCTGTCTCTTCGCCAAGATTCAGGAGGCATGTCCCGATTTTGAATCCTGCGGAACATCTCTAACATGACAGATGTAAGCTGTGGTCGAAAACACTTATAAAATTCCCCCGGAAGAAAGTCAGGACCAACGGCCTTACAGGCAGGGAGAGAGTCTATAGCTAGCCAAACCTCCTCAATTTTAATATCTGCATCTAACGCATCACTCTCCTCTGGGGATAATGTATCAACCTCGATCTCACTAAGATATTCTTGAATTTTCGCCTGCACTGCCTCGCTTTCGCTAATATCCTCATTATAAAGTTTTTGATAGAATTTTTGAAAAGCTAGAGCAATAGCACCCTCTTCTGAAACTAACCCTTCATCCGGGTCAAGAATATTTTTAATACGCGTTACGGACTCTCTTTCTCTAATTCTAGCGGCTAGCAAGTGACTCGCTCTTTCACTATTTTCGAACATTTTGCACCGCCATGCTATATATTTACTTGCAGCCTTAGCCTGCGATATTTCTATTATAGCTGACTTAGCTTAGATAATCTGCATTTGAGCGGAGTCTCTATCCTCAGTCTGCGATATAGTCCGAGCCAGATATATCTCAGCTTTTTCTAAATCTATATATAAACCAGTACTGCCCATATTTTCATCTAGAAATCTTGTGATCCAAGCAGCCATGGATTCAATATACAAATTATCTCTGAGCAGACCATGATTGAACGTCCAAACATCTGGTTTGCTACCACTTGATTGTACATTAATCTCAAGTAAAAGCGGATTATGATCCGACATCACTCTCGGATATTTAATAATGCTGGATTTTGGAGCGAGAGCTGAAGAAATAAAAATATTATCAAGCCTGGAACATATTTTATGAGGTGCAGAAAAATAAGTAAATCCTGGGTCATATTTTCCATCTTTGATGTTTTCTGTAGTATTCCGTTTAAAAGTATAGTTTTGAAGCACTTCATAGAAACATATGTTCTCAAGATGATGACTTCTATTTGGATAATATATGTCCAACATGTTTGTTTTGAAAATATTTGTACTTCCCGGATCTTTTTCTGCTAAATATTTGATTTCTTGTACAGATTTAAGTACTCAATTTCGCGTTGCAGCAAGACCTAGACTCACCCAAATGATTCTTCTAGATTTGGAGTATAAACTTGCAGATGATAACCGATCTGAGCATTCATACGCTCCATTTTCTCGATGGGATAGCATCTTCAAACTGAAACAGTATATTATTTCTTACTTGGACTCTTCTCGTTTGAAATCTCTTCCCACATTTCTTTCAATTCCGTCTTTTCTGATTTTGTAATGTAGGATGTTACATACCGAGCAACAGCAATGCAATTATCCGCTATGTATCGAATATCCATGTTAGCATTCCACATAGAGAGAATAACCGGATTGTAATCATTTATGTATTTTGATTCTTCACTTCTTCTCAAATTGTAGGTATTTTTTGGAGACTTTCTAGTGATGGTATGTCTCATAGCTTACATGAAACTGTTTACTCTTCCTTTGGATATTACAGGACGTGTAAATCCAAAACGACATTTGGTATAAAACTTTTCCTTAGACTTGTACTTTCGTCAACAGTATTTTCCACATCGATGGCTTTGGAATCGTAACACTTGTTGTCTTACGTTGTTTTCTTCTTTGCTTTTGAGTATGGCACATGTGGCAAATTCTTCAATAAAAGGCAAAGCAGTATCATCAGAATCATTTCCGAATTTTTGGGGCATCCTTGATCCATATCAGCATATATATGAGGAGCACCTCGAGCTTGATACTCCTTTCTCCAAAGGAAATCACAACTTCTCCAAGAGGAGGATTCTTTTTATTGCAGATAAGACATCATAGCTTCAAATCTATGATTGAAATACCTGCATACATTAACAGGATCCAAAGAGCACAATTCACCAGGTGTCTTTCATTCAATATTTATTATATTTGAATTTGCCAATCGAAGAAATTCAAGTAAATCATCCCAAGCGTTTTCAGCACAGCTTAGGGTGAGGAACCACGTAGGAGTTCCTTAGCATACATTTAAGTTCTCCATGAGGACAGTACCAATACTCATTAGTGCCACACTGACATGCCATCAGATTAATCAGCTGAGATTGTAAATGATCATCTCCCTGATGTACTTTATCCATAAATTCCTTTGCAGAAACATTTTGTGTACAGATGTACTCCTGTTTTCAATATGTGATTGACTGCATAGGAAAGTCCAGACAAGTCTTTCTCAAACAAAAGATGAAATATTTATGGGATACATTGTCGAAATCTTTAATCTTCTGCATACAATCTTGTTGTCAGATAGTCAGATGCAGGAATGTGCACAGGTCGTTCATCATATCGTTCACCTTTTCCTGTGGGGAACTACTGCGGAAAGCAACTAGCTTCCAAGCTTTTTTCCCATACACTCAGGGGACTTCCCTTTGCTTTTTTCATTTGGAATAACTCAATAGTATTCCCCATCACTTCTTTTGAATGAAGTAGATGTACACTATAATGCTCTTATATTTCTTCACTTTTAAACATGTCCACTTTTTCAATTTGTCCACTTGACGTTTCAGTATCTTCTACTAAAAGTATTTTTTCTTCTCCCACATACACATTTTTATAGTACTCATTGTTTTTTTATCAGATACAATGTTGCCTTTTGCACTTTCCTAACATCCACTAATTCTTGCCAGATTTTTTGACTCTTAGTAGAAACGCCATTAACTAGAATAACTAGTGGTTCATTTTCTACATTCTCTACACCAATAGTTTCAAAATTTTTCTTTAAATCTAGAGGTAAATATACAACTCTTCCTTTTAATCCTCTCTGTAAATCTGAAGGAGGCAATTTACCTGTTTTAGGCTCCATACGAACAATAGCTTGAAATGGGTGCACACATTGAATGAGAATAGGCTCATAGGTATTTAAATCTATCACTTCTGGAGGAATAGTTACCAACTCTAGATTTTTATGGACAGCTCTAGCGGGCATTTTATGCTCATCTAATTTATTATAACAATATTTACAAATACGCTGATCAGAACCCAAATCAAAACAATTCTCTACCAACAAATAAGTTGCAAATTCCTAGTCTGATTTTTATAGTGAGTTCGCCGACAACGAATACAAGAAAAATGTGGCCTTTCACCTGAAATCACCTTAAACTTTGTAATTTGTTATTCAACATTTTTAGTATTACTATGTTGCACATTCTCTTCAACATATTCTTCAATTAATGTGTCAGTTTCTGCACTCTCTTGTTCAGGACCAAAGTAACAAAACTCAATTTCATCACAAACCTTCTTCAAATCTGATACTGAGCCACGCAAAAGAGCACTGTTCAACTCATTTAACATTAGTGCTGGACTTTTTGTATAATACAATCTTCTGACTAACTTCCGCATTTGAGAATGATGTACTACTAACATCCTGAAATGGTGAAAAACACTTTGACATACTTTTCTAGAAAGACAAGCCAGAGAATGACCTTGCAAGCCAGTATTTTTTCTCACTGTGCAAGGGTCTAGACGTTGTAATATCTTAATCTTTCGTCTAACACTTTTTTTACCGTATTCTCGTAAGAAATTGCGTAAAATATCAATAGATTCTTGTTGTACACTACAAATACTACTGCAATCCCAAGTGTACACTGAGGCTTTAGGACGTCTCCCTAGAACTTCATCAGCTAACACTTCTTCTCCATTTCTGGGAACCATCTTCTCTTTCTCAATTGGACAACCATTTCTAACCTCATAAGCTCGACCACTGGTATCAACTGCATGCAATAAATTATTAGTCTGAAAATAACTCTCTTCATTAAAGAAAGGCTCTGAACTTGAACTGTGTTTCCATTCACCCCAAAAAAATCACAAAAATGTGTTCTGTTAATTACTCTTTTCCTTTACTTTTGGCCTTCATTAAATGGATTGGTTTATCTAGTGATCGAATTCTGTTTAAAACTAAAATGAATAGTTTCCTTTTTACTTCAAAAGCCTTTTGAACAATGGATTCAATATGCTTCTTCTTTTTATAAAATAGTGCTCTTTTTCTATATTTGTTCTCATCTTTAAGAAAGTTAAAAACCACTCTATTATAAAAAAAAATAAGAATTTCTTTATACTGATTTTGCCTTCTTTTACCATACATACATTGAAACTTCTGAATATAATTTTTCTTTTTTTCCTTTCCTGTTATTCATATTCATTTTCCTGGTTGAACCAGTCTCAGGAGTTTGCATATTCTGAACACTGTTTCTCGGCTTTGAACGTTTTTTAATTAATTATTTTATTGTCTTACCGGAAGACTTTTTCTTTTTACCCACATGATGTTGGTCATCAAATACTTGTTGTTGAATTTTCTGCAAATAATTGTCCTTTTTCTGTCCTTTTCTCTTTTTTGATTTTTCAGGCATGATAACTTTATTTTAATGATGATAAACAATATCAGTAAAAAATAAACATAAATAAATGAATTTTAATAAATGTATACATTATACTTTTCTATTACAATACAAACACATTCTATATCAAAACCATTTAACCACTTTCTTTGGTAATCACTAATTGAAATTCAAGGTGTAAAGATAACTGTATAGGTGATTACAGGTCTGCATGTGTAATGGACAAGGGTTTGTACCAGTGTGAATAATTAGAGTACTGCAACAAGAGTGCCTGGTGAATTTATAAATAGTTCACTGTTGGCATAGTGAATGGATTAGTAGATGGTACTGAATAGGTCACTATAGGATTGCAAGAGCAGTGACAGGTTGTATGCTGGAGTGTATGGATACTGCCAGGATACATGAACATGTGTAAGATAAATGTATAGGTGATTAAATGAATAGATGCACATTGGACAGAGGTTTGTAGCACTCCATGTTGTAAGCCCTGGATTACTACATGAGTACTTGAATACCGACTGAATGATTAGAATAGTGCAAGGAGAGTGCCTGGGTGAATTTATAAATGGTTGGGTTTTGGCAAAATGAAGGGATTACTACATGGTCTTGAATGGGTCACTAGAGGAGTGCATGGGGAGTAACGGGGTGTTTGCAGCAGTATGTGGATACTGACTGGGGAATTGTAGGCCTGAAACACAAGTGTGTAGGTGGTTAGAGGACAACATGCATAGTGCATAGGAGTTTGAAGCAGTCCATGTGCTAAGGCCCTGGATCGCTGTATGAGTACTTGGATACTGACTGAATGATTAGACTGCTAGAAGGAAAGACACTGGGTGTATTTATAATTGGTTGTGTTTTACTGCAGTGAATGGATTAGTACATGGTGCTGAATGGGTCACTAGAGAAATGCAAGGGGTATAATAGATTTTTAAACACTTATGTGTCAGCAAATACATAAAGTAATCAAATGCTTGTCTAGCAATGGTTACCCAAATGCACATTGACTCACAGTGTGATTGTAGACATACAACACTATTCCTTGGACTTTAACCAAAGGCACTCACTAGCCTGAAAGGGGTAAAGTGACTGCACACATTCTACATATTTCACTACTGCATTCTAGTGTGAATACCTGACTCATTCTGCAAATGCATAAGCAATGCCTGACTTCTAATCCTACTAAAACTTCTCAACAGGATAGGTTCTTAACCACTTGTGTCAGCAAATACATGAAGTAACCAAATGCTTATCTCTCAATGGTTGCCCAAATGCACACAAACTCAGTGTGATTCTAGACAAGCAACACTATCCCTTGGACTTTACCAAAACACATTCACTAGTCTGGAAGGGGTAAGGTGACTGCACACATTCTACATATTTCAGAACTACACTCTAGTGTGAAAGCCTGACTCATTCTGTGAATGCATAAGCAATGACTGGCTTCTACTGCTACTAAAACTTGACAACATGACATGTTTTAAAGCAGTTATCTGTCTGCAAAGACATGAAGTACCCAAATGCTGCTCTCACAATGGTTGCCCAAATGTACACAGACTCACAGTGTGATTCTAGACAAGCAACCCTATCCCTTGGACTTTACCAAAACACATTCACTAGTCTGGAAGGGGTAAGGTGACTGCACAAATTCTACATATTTCAAAACTACACTCTAGTGTGAAAGCCTGAGTCATTCCGTGAATGCATAAGCAATGACGGGCTTCTAATTAGAAGAGCAGTTGCTCATTTTCTCAGACTATAGGCTGCCTACAGGGAAGTGTCACTCTATCTCTGTAGGAGGAACTACCTTTAAGCAGTTATTTAGCCCAAGACGCTTATGACTGACCGACAATACTGATTCGTGGTTATATAGATCAGTGGACATTCTCAATAGGTGTATCGGACATCCAGGGATTCGCTGACCACAGGTTAAGAACAACTAATTTAGGGTATGCAATGTTATTTCTGATGATGTCTGTAGTATGAAATAAACTAAGCAATTGAAATATCTTGTTAATATGACTTCATATAAAACCTGGATCTACACTTTGTGGTGTCTTCAAAACTACCATAATATTTTATAAGTGAGGTTATTGTAAGGAAGTACCTTTTTTTGCATGTTCACCCCCACAATTTTGGACTGATGCTCTTAGTTTTTCAACTCCGAGAGTGCACTGAGGCCTTCTTAACAGACCTCAGTGCCAGTGTTCTAACCCATTATAAAGTGTATGTTGAATTGACTATCCCCAATTGGCAGAGACTGACTTACTTAGAAGTCCCTAGTATATGGTACCCAGGGTTTGTAAGGTAGAGTGTCCACTCAGGGCTGCAGGACTGATTGTGCCACCCTGTGTGTGACAAAGTTCAAAATGGCTACTGCAGAGTCGAAGGGCAGTTTTAAAACTGCTAGCTCGACTTTGCCATTTGACCCAATTGCAATGCCCCCACTTCCCTTTACAATATGTATATATGTCTCCCCTAAAGAAGGCCTACTGAGCCCTAAGGTAGGGAGCTGGATATTAAGTGGGGCATGTATTTTTCCATATAGGTCTGTGGCGGGGTCGAAGGAACGGGACGGAGACCGGGTCTGCTCAAGTAAGGTTTTATTTTAAGTACATGTTTGTGATGGGTGGTAAGTCTTTTGGGTGAGAAAGAGGGGGGATCCGTTTTCTCCAGTGTCCGTGGGGTTCTTTCTGGGCTGACCGGTCCGGTCTCTTCAGGCCTGGTTCGTCGGAAACGTGTCCTCTCCGTGGTAATGAGGATTTATAAAGATAAAGAAAAGTATTGTCAGGGAACCGTATTATTAAATAAGAATGGGGCCAGGGAGTGAGGGGACACCACACACTTGTGTGCTCTCTCTATCGGACGAGTGAATGGGCTTAGGTTAGGGAAAACAAGCGGGTAACAACGGTGAGGGTTCTAGAACTCCGGATTAGGTGCTTGAGTTGTCCCTCCTCCCGATCCACCCATGAACCTTTTCTGTACATGATCAAGCCACGCTCCTCCTGGAGCGTGGCCCGGCGATGCATGGTGACGGTGGCCTCCTGGCTCCACTTCCGGTTTCTCTCCCTCCGTCTTTGGTGGCAAGCACTCCCGGGTCTGCCTCCTCTTCTCCGGTGTCGACGCACATCCACTTCCTGGTCTCCCTGCTCCTTATTGCGGCGAACGCGTTGATGTCACGCGGGGGCTGGGCCTCATCCTCTTGGAAGCCCCAGTTAAAGGAGCCATTGTGATATTCGTCGGAGTCTTGCAATAACGGGCAGCTCGGGGGATTCCAATCGTCCTGCTGAGGAGAGACAAGAGAGGGAGATAGTGGCATTGCAGTCCACCAATCTGTTTTGTATTCATATCTCATGTTTGTCAGTCCCACATTGTCACAAGGACCTAACAGCAAAGCTTCCAGAGTGTAGCTTTTGCTGGGGAACAGTTAGTAGCCCCATTGGCTAACACGTAGTTACCCGCTGACCACTCAACTCGGCTAACTTCTCAATGATAAAAATAATTGTGTTGTAAAACACGACTTGATGCCCAAGTCTAATGTAATGTAATTTTTTAGGAAACACTTCTTTTAGAAAGATGCCACCTGTGACCCAGTTTGTTCCGTGTACTCTCGTAGTCACTTGCCCCCAGACAGCTTTCACTGGCCTTTAGACAGCTTTCGACCCTCCTAGAGAGTAGTGTGAACGGCTCCCAGGCTCCGGAACAATGACAGTCTGCTACAGGTAGAGGTGTTACCTTTCCCTTGCAGGAAGCCACTCAGGGTGTTGGCCCAAAAGGCGAGCTTAAAAGGTGAAGTCGCATTTGGTTGGAAAATGGCACTCACACTAGTGAAGGTGGGCCCTTTGTTTAGGTAGACAGTCTAGATGCAGGAACAGAGAGGGGAGATCAGTACCCAAACCAGTTTTCCTGTGGGTGTCTATTGTCCAGGTAGCCAGACCTCTAGGGTGGGCTACCAAGCTCCTAATATCTGAGGAAGAGATCTTGAGAGTGAGCAGACTAGTGCACTCTGGGATTGCTAGATGCCACACATAGCCTGAAAGTTGTCAGAGTGGGAGGATCTCTGGTAGCCTCTTGGCAAGTTACTGCATCATCACCCAGGGCACTTTCTGGATATAAATATGGTACCCCTGGTACCCTGAAACTCAGATCATGGCAAAAAAGTTTAAAAGACCGAAACAAACTGCCCAACTGACCCCCTGAAATTGACAGAGAGGTTGCACCATCTGCTGGACAGCACCTGACGCACCTATGGCTAGCGAAGAGAGGACTCTGCCTGGGGCTCCTGACTTGAGGAAAAGACGCTCCCAATCCCCAGACCAAAGAAGTGACTCCAAGGGTTAGCTGGTTGGCCCTGTGGAACCAACACCAGGGCCATCAAAGCTGAAGTAGCACAACTCAGCAAGTCAGTAGTCACTTCTGAAGAATCGCTAATGAAGACTACTAGTCACCCCAATAGATTGATACTCAACTCACCTGAGCATGCCAAGACCAAGAATGTTGTCAGTGTCCAGATTGGTCACTCAAGAGGGACACCAGCCTCCGTCAAAGAATACCACGGGAACCGCTGTGGACGGAGACTGGTAGCTCAGTAGCAGCTGGCCTTCTATTGGCTCAAGGAGGACTTTGAGGGTCCCTGACCTCTGAGGCTAAAGTCGCCCCACCTGACCTGTGGAGTAACCACAAGGACATCCCCTTCAACAACACATTAGCCAGAGTATCCTTGAGCATCATCCATCTCTGACATCCGCAGCATCAGGAGCACAGCAATGACGTCTATGGCCGTAGTGATGTAAAGTCCAGAACTGGACTAGAGAACGCTTTGGTGACCGGGTAACTGTCCAAATACTACTTAGTGGCCCCCTGACCTTCTACGTGTTGGGTTTGCTTGCCCCAGTCAGGCCGGAGTAGTAGAACACCACTCTGTAGGAGAGTAGGGTCTGCTTCCTATGGTCACCCCCACTTTTTGCTGTGATTTTCTGTTTTTTCGACTTTAGTGTGGCTGTGGGCCTGCTAAGCAGACCCACAGCCCAGCTGTTCTCTCTTTAAATTGATACCATGTACTTTGGGTACATACCTGATTGGGTATTGGGTCACCTTTGTGAGCCCCTGTATAGTGTAACATAGGTACCCAGGGCATAGGTGCATCCAAGCCCTACCAGGGGCTGCAGCATGTATTATGCCACCCCTGGCTGGCCATCTAAACTGACACCACAGGCTGATCACTCAGCTTGGGCAAGGTGGTGTAATCACCCCTTGCTTAAATATAGTATACCTATATCTACCCTTATATATAGACACATATATACCTATAAGTCACTCCTATGGCAGGCCTCGACAATCCTGGAGGCAGAGTGCTTGGTTTTATGTGAGAGGGTGCTCTAGCATGAGCTGAGCCCTTCTGCAGCTTTCGGAACCATGTCCTTATAGCTGTTCTATGATATAGCCATACCATATACTCTTAAGTGCATTATAATCCTCGCGGTTAATGCTAACTTTGGTTTGGCTTTATCAAAACATGTCGTGAAAGGTGTCAAGCACTTTGGAATACTACCCCCCCCCCCCCGCCAGTCCTGGCGGCGGGGGTAGCATTCCACCCTTCTAGAGGGAGAAGACATGTAGTTACTGCTTAACCCAGTTAAAGTTAAACAGAGCCTCAGCATCACAAAATGGATGCTGCTGCCACAGACACTAGTCTGACCTCCTCCTGCTGCTGGACGAAACTCTGGCAGGGGAGGCCTGTGCAATAGGTTTCCTGCCTTGGGAGGTGCTAGCACCTCCCCAGACAAACTTTTAGTGTATTGATGCTGGGAGGGCTGCAAAATGAGACACTGCCTGGGGCACACAAGGTGCTCCATGCATAGCCCGGTTCAAACCAGTTGCTGGGGCACTCCAGCCCCAGCTCTGGCGCAAAACTGGACAAAGAGAGAGGAGTGTAACCACCCCCTTCTCAGGATCCACCCATAGGAGGGACCTAGCAGGTAATTCAGCCCCTTGTAAATGTATTGCGACTTATATAGCGCACGTATCACCCGAAGGCATCAAGGCGCTTGCCTTGGGAACCCGTCCTGGCTTTTCCCTGTGAGATAACCCCTACTGGGTATCCCCAGGGTGAAAGCCAGGCATCCCGCAGCGGGTGGGCCGCCGTAGTGGAGATTAAGCAACTATTGCCCAGAGTTGCAGCGTGGGACCCCATGATTAGAATAGGCACCGAGGCGAGAATTATCGAGTCCGTGGACATTTTGGTTTCAGGACCCTGCCGCGTCGAGAATTGAACCCTGGTCCCGGGCCAGACCTCTGCATCAGGGTCTGCCGCTCTAATCAGTGAGCCACACTCCTCCCTTAGATTAGTATAACGATGGGAGCTGTGTCTAGAGACATTACATCATCCTGGACTGAAACTCTGAAACGGAACTATTGGACCTTCGACATTCTATACTGACTGGAAGACTGAAGAGATCTCCCTTGTGTTCAAGGAGTGACCACCCTGTGCAAACAGGCACCACCAGTAACTTGCTGGGTTGCTTTGTCGACGCTCCTGCCGGAACCCGAAGACTCAGCGACTCAGGAACTGGACTTCCAGACTTCTCCGACTCCGATCCACATCCACAGCAAAGCTAAGACCCGTGGCGGACACGGGAGACGTGGAACCGGACACCCTGGAGTACCTGCACTTTGCTAACAGTGCAACGACCGGGGCACCCTCGAAGTTGTGCATTAGGGTTTGAGAAGCCCCAGACCCCAGCGCCATTTGCACCGAAGCTCAGCCCTCCACACTCCACGTGTGCCGCGTGGGGCCTGCTCTTGCGTTTCAGCTAGACGCGTCTTCCCGGTTGCTAGCCTGTTAGCTAGTTAGCCCTCCGAAGACTTCCTTTTGAAACTACACCGCTTGCCTGGTTGCTCCAGACTTGCTCCAGCTTCCCTGCGAAGGAGAAGCTTCCCAGACCTTGCTGGTATGAACTGAAGCCCATCTTCCCTTCCTGCTTGGATTGTGTTTGCCAAGGCTTGTTGGGTCCAATCCGGATACCGACACCGCAGACATCTAGATCCTTCGTGGGACAGCTCGAATCCAGCTCCTGGTCGTCGTCGACACCTCCTGGTCCTCGTGGCTGCAGAGACCAGCTTCACTTTCTTCACTTAAAACACTCGACATCGCCTGGTCCCTTCCTGGTCACTGGCTAGTGAGCCAGACTCTGTCCCCTCTGCTTTCAGGTTCTTCTCATCTTCGATCCACCCTTGGATCCACCCTTGGATCCACCCGGACACTTTTCTCCTGGTCGCCTGCAGCACTTCTTTGCAGCTCTCCATAGGAAACAGCGACGAAACCCGACACGAAAATACAGCTATGCACCCGGCTTCCCTGGGTGAGGTAACTCGAGTACTCCGGTGCTCCCGTGGGTGTTGACTCACGAAGTGTCCTAGTTTAAAAGGGTTTTACCATAGTCCATCCAGAAGTGTCCTTAAATTACTACTTTTACGTTCCCATTATAACTATGGTAACTCGCGACTGTTTTCCCACACTGCACGCGTCTCCCGTGGGTCTCCTACTTCCTAACCTTTGGTTCTGTAGTGTAGCCCCAGCGATGCCCTAGGCCTATTCACTATTCTTGAAGTGGTCCTTATACCATTTACTTAGTATATGGTTTGTTAGTCCCCCAGGGCAGAATTGTATTTGTGCAACTTATAGTATGCTTAATGATTAACTTGTAACATATCTCAAACTCTGACCTCATAAAGACTGCAGAGGGGTTGTGTTAGTAATAAATACATATATATTTGATATATACCTTGTGTGGTGTCCTTTCATTTGGTATTCCAGGGATTATATATGGTAAAACAACTGGCTTCACATGCTCTCTGAAGTTTTAGCCTAAGACTGCTGGTCCATGCTACCACTAGGATAGCTGATCTATAAGGTTGACTTTACAACCACCATCATAAGGGTCGTTTAGACTGGTGCCAGGTGCCCACTAGAATAGTGGACAACATATGCCAGGCTAACTTCTCACACACTTTTTCAAACTTTTCAAGAGTTTACAAACTCAATGGTTGCCAATGCTTGTTTACGGCTGAACATGTTAAAGTCGCACAAACACACCATATTATACACCCTAATCCTCACAGCTATTTCAAGTAAAATGTCTATCTCACTAATCCTACGCAAGGATGTAATTACTACGAAGACAGTTGTTTATACAATATTTCAAAGTAGTCTTGTGCAGTGGTTTATAATGAGGCAACATGCTTACCTAAGATAGTGCTCAGGTTCCTTGTAGGAGGTGGTGATTGATGGTGGATGACCAAATTGCTTACCTTCAGTAACGCCTTATCTGGTAGAGACAGTGTCTAGCCACAGATTCCTTATCTTCAAATCTTACACAGGTGCCAGACTAGATCCTGAAATTTTTTTAGCAATACCTCTGCGCGTCTGTAGAGGGCGTTGAGTGACTCCATATCGGCGTCGTTTCCCGAATGTGACGTCAACGGAGTCCATATAAGCCATCCCCGATGCACTGGTATTCTCGCACCAACACTGCGGTGGTACTTAAAGAAACAGTCACTTGGAAACAGTGTGCCAAAACAGAAATATCTGATATTAACAAGTACAGATTGAAAGAACTATAGGCCCTCAGTTCGCCGAGCATGGAGGATTGGTGAGTCGCTAAGAAATCTGCGGCTAGAACCGGTCTCTACCATATAAGGAGTTACCGAAGGCAAGTAACTTGCTCATCTGATATAGACATCTAACCGCAGATTCCTTATCTTAGAATCAGATACCCAGGCAATACCATCCTTAGAGGGGGGGCAGCGAGATGACCCCAGAAAAGATCTCCAAATAGGAGAAACGGGTTCAGAAGATGGAAAGGGACCAAATTATCCAAAAAAAGAAAGGTGAAGCAAGGATGCTTCCGGAAAGGACTGATCTCCAAGAAGGACTATTGGAAGCCCGTAGGTAGTAGAAAGCTATAAGACAGTGAGAAACACCACAGTAGAGAACCAGTAAAATAGGCAGCCCTAAAAAAGGGATGCAACCTATGATCAGGACAATAGTCCATAGAGTCAAGGCTCAAAGCCAATGGAAGGAGAATACACAAAGTGCTCAGTTAGAGCGAACACATACAACAAATAAAGAGCACCCACTGATTGTCGAGAAAACTACCCTGAGAAATAGATTTTGAAAAAAAAGGACTGCCGATTATAGAACGATAGAGAAAGAGAACAATAAATGCTGAAGAGCATCGTTAGAAAAACAACAAGAACAGTAAAAAAAACTGCTCTCATACCGAGTTCCTTGATAGATATAAGGCCTCCTCTGGAATCATGTAACGAGGAAGGTCATTGAAAAAAAAGGAAGGAAACAAAGAACAACTAAAAGAAGAGTGAACTAGGTCACAAGAAGGGTGTATGTAGAATGTAGCGACATACACCGTATAGACGACCATATGTGCAAAAAACATATATATATATATATATATATATATATATCCCTCGCAACTTGCCTCGTCGCAGGGGGAGCTCTATCGTGCTGGTGCCATCAACGGGATCAAGGCAGTCTCCCGTTAAACATTTTGACACAAAGTTCCACAAAATTGATGACACTCCACTCGGGGAAGTATTTTAGAGTTTTTTTTTCGACAACTGGGATCAGTTGTTGAAATAAAAACTCTAAAAGACTTCCCCGAGTGGAGTGCCATCAATTTTGTGGAACTTTGTGTCAAAATATATATATATATATATATATATATATATATATATATATTTTCACTCAATTTGTCCCGTCACAGGGGCGGCACTTTCAGTCGGTGCCCGCGTTGAGACCAGGACAGTGTCTCATAATTATTCCAAATTATTGTGCCGCGCCAATTCTTTGTATGGAATGAATATATATATATATATATATATATATATATATATATATATATATATATATATATATATATATATATATACACACACATCTACAATACACCCATTCAAGGGTTGTGTATACACATGCCAAGACATATATCCAAAGATAAATGTATATGAGGAGATATATGCATATAAAATACATTTTAGGATGGTAAATACATAGTAATTAGTATTCGCATAGTACAGGGTACAGCAAAAGTATAATGACTCCTTTGAAGGTAACCAACATCCTCCATCAGGGAGCAGGAGGACGAAGTAGTGGAGGAACGAAGGACACTTCAACAACAGAGGCAACCAAAGAAGGACAGAGATAGAAAGACAAAGCTGTAAAACAGCA
Organism: Lissotriton helveticus; assembly: GCF_964261635.1. Taxonomy (NCBI): domain Eukaryota; kingdom Metazoa; phylum Chordata; class Amphibia; order Caudata; family Salamandridae; genus Lissotriton; species Lissotriton helveticus. Next base: position 423,927,961 of record NC_136068.1, read on the forward strand.
ACACGTAAGAGCAGGAAGTGGAAGACATCGCCCTCCAAGGGAAAACAAGGACAACTGTCCAAGAACCAATGCCACTGACTGAAGTATGGTGCCAGTAAGCAGTAGCAAGTTAAACAAAGATTAACAGCATGTGGAAAGTCCACATGAAGAAGAAAAAGGGTGAAGCAAAAGCCTGGCGGACACTAAGGGCAGCACATGGCCGATGTTGACAATTACACATTGTCAAACCCATAGAAACCTGAGAAGTAATCCTGACCAAATCTCCATATAAGCTTGAAAACTGGTAATAAACCTAACCTGGGTTTTAGTCACCATTTTAATTATATTAGGTTTGTGGTCCTCAATTTTATTTTAACTTTATTTATTCTACCAGTATTAGCCCTTAGCAGGGGAGCCTGCCGCAGAGCTAATAAAGGGGTTGCTGGATCCCCGTTTTTTTTATTATTTAATTTTACCCAATCTCTGTTTTTATTCTAACCGCTTACTCGGAGCGTCTAGCGAAGCCATGCCCACCGCACTCGGCAGGATATTTAAATTTAATGGGAGTGCATCGAACGCAGCGTATGCGCCACTAGAGTGCCAGAGGCAAACCTGTCTTCACCCGTCTGAACCTGGACCACGCACAGAACCATACCCCTGAAACCATACCCCCTGGTTCTCCCAAGACCCAACAAGCTAACAGGATTTATTTCTTCTGTGGAAGACTTCTAAAAAGAAATACCTCAGGAAAGGACACAAACTGCTGTAAAGTTGACTCCTCTCTTTACGCAACCCCATGCAACTTCAAATGCTGTAAATGTCAAATGTAATTTTCTGTCCTATATTCTACCACATCCTTAAACCCCAACAAAAGATGAAAATTTCACCACAAAGGGGCACCAAGAAAGCTTTTGTTTGTGCTCTAAATAACGCTAGATCACTGATAAAACTAAGTTGAATTCTGAGAATTTGTGGAACCCACAACATTGACATTATTTTCGTAACAGAAACCTAGGCAGACCATTCTTCTGATATAACAGCCACCCCAAATGGGTGCATTTTCTTCATACTCAATAGATTGCATAATAGAGGAGTAGGTCTACCCATCTTTTATCAGAACGCCTTTAACGTCTTATACCAACCAACCACCTTCTCAGAATGCGAAGGTCTTAGTTTCTCCATTGATGTTACCCACAATTAGACATTCAAGGGAACATTAATTTACTGCACCCAAGACCCAGACTAAAATTTATACCACCCATACTCGAACTTTGCTTACAGCACCCAGATTTCACCCTATTAGGCGACATCAACTGTCATCTTGGGACAAACAATGACAAAGACACGAAGGACATATCAGAGCTCTGCTCTAGTTTTGGCCTTACTCAAGAGGTGGACAAACCCACCCATTCGGCAGGCCATACCCGTGATGGCATCTTTACTAATAACCCCGTCTTGACGGCACTTACCCTCTCTTTACCATGGTCAGATCACAGTGGAATTTTTTTTGAGATAAAAATCTCAAAAAAGTTTCCAAATGTTAGACCTGCCAATAATCCGAAATAGAGTAGAGTTTTGCACAAGGTTCATGCTGAGCAACAAATGTTATGCCTACTGGAATCACAACACCCTGTTATCAGTGATCCAGGTGAATTGTCTTTAAATTACTTTAACTGGCTTACCACTGCCACTTCCACTCTTGTGCCAATAAAGCAGCTAAAACATCCCAAGGGGAGCTGTCTGCACCATGGTATTCGAGCGCACTGAAAACCCTAATACTAAAATGCAGAAGACAAGATCATCAATGGAGAGTTAATTACAAGAATCTTGAAAAAAAATATATAAGATATACCTCTCTGAATATTAAAAAGCTATAGAAGAAGAAAAAACACAATACGTCTCATAAAACAATCAAACTAGCTAATAAACCAACTAAAGAACTGTTTCGACCGTGACCAACTTGGCCACTTCTCTTAATGGTACAGCTAATGAACCTACATAGGCCTTCTGCAATACCCTAGCTAAGGCCTTTATTAATAAAGTAGGAACAATCTTTGGCATTTCAATACCCGCACTAGGAAAGCAACCATGGAAGAAATTATGAACCCTCTTCCAGAAGATCCTAGATGCCGAACTCAATTCTCCTTCCTGAATAATGAGCAAATGGCACAACTCATTAACAGTGTCAAATCAGGTTCCTCCCTTGACCCCCTGCCCCCATTCAGTAATCAAATTGGCCACAGATATAATCACTGAACACCTCATTGCCATTTTTAACAACCATGTTAACTTCTGGAATTTTTCCTGAACATTGGAAAAAGGTTTCAATCTTACCAATGCTAAAACAAAACCTAATCTGAACCACGAAGATCCAAATAATTACCTTCCCATCTCAAGTATTCCAATCTCAGCCAAAATTTTCGAAAAATCATAAACCTACAAACTTTCAACCTATCCTCATACTATCCCAATTTTGGACCTCACACAATATGGGTTCAGAAGTGAACATAGCACGGAGAACACTCTGGTCATAGCTATGGTACAAATTAGAGCCACACTGGACAGTAGAGGGGCAGCAGTACCGATTCTGCTTGATCTCTCAGCAGCTTTCAATACAGTGAATCACAAAATGCTAGTGGACGGTCTACCAAAAATTTATATTAAAGGGAAAGCCTTAGCCTTACTCTGCTCCTTGCTTAGAGAAAAACAGAACAAACTGTAAACGTTGGCTTATTTGCCTTCAACCCTTTTTCTTTCCCATGTGGAGTCCATGAGGGGTCCTGACTTAGCCCAACATTATTCAACATTTATGGCAGATCTTTGGCCACTCTTATCAAATCTTCCAGGTTCTCCTTCACGTCATATGAGGATGACACCCAAATATTTGTATTACTTTACTCCAACTTCCTAAGGCGTCTTTTCATCTCATGCCAGATGCATTTTATACATTATCTGTCTTTGCCAGCTTTTGACACAGAAACCCTGCACGGTCTCCAGCTTTTTCTTTTTTTTTTTACCAGGCCCGTCTTCTGTCTTGTATCTGTCCGAGGCCTATGTTAACCCAGTTACTACTTGCCCTACCACTTCTGCTGAGAGCTCTGATTTCACACAATTACATATGGACTTGTGAATACGACCTTAGTCTAAGAATGGTGCATATTCACTCACATGTTTAAGCAGTTGCAGAGGAAACTGTAAGTCCTGAGTTCATACAGTGTGTATAGTGTATTGTTGTTAAGGTTCAAATCGTAGAAAGGCTGCTCTAGATGGTATAAGCACAGGAGGTACTACATAAATATGAAACTTCGTCCGAAAGACCCTGCAGGTGTTGATCTCCCATGTCTCCCATTTATTTTGAAAACCTATAACTGAGGGTACAATTGCTAGGTTAATTGTTGAAACAATTCAATTGTACTGCTTATTTTCTTGCCTCTGAAAATAATGCACAAGGGGCCAAGGACACATTCTGCAAGAAAGAGAAGTGTGTATCATGGTTCTACTTGGTAAATTGGTTGCAGGTGTGTGTCCTGCCTCTAGTTCATCCATGCATACTTCCACTCCTCATTACAATGTAGATAGTCACAGCAGAAAGCTGTGGTAGAGCACTGTTAAAACATGTGTTGGCCACTGCTCACCCTTCACACCTTCCTCCTTATGTGCTACGTTGCTATATAATCAAAATTGAAAAAAGAACAGATGATTGACGAATGCTGAACAGTGCAAACATTTACCCCCGGTCAGGGATTTGGGTTTAATCCATCGTTTTTTGCTCACCACACCACCCCAGTTTGGATCCAGCCATATGCAAATCAGTTTTAACCCTGCTCCTCGCGAGAACAGTCCAGCCCGAACTACCAAGCCAGGGCCTTCCTGGACAGGAAACAAACATCCTGGGACTGGCTTCGGGGCATTATATCATCAGCCAGGCTAGCTTGAATCCAGTGGTACAGTGAGCATGGGACCAAAGTTCTGGGCATATCCTTCCCACTTAGGGTGACAAAAGCAAAAAGAACAGATGATTGACGAATGCTGAACAGTGCAAACATTCACCTCCGGTCAGGGATTTGGGTTCAATCCATCGTTTTCTGCTCCCCACCCCAGTTTGGATCCAGCTATATGCAAATCAATCTTAACCCTGCTTCTTGTGAGAACAGTCCAGCCCGAACTGCCAAGCCAGGTCTTCCCTGGACAGGAAACAAGCATCCTGGGACTGGTTTGGGGTCATTATATCTCGTAAGCCAGGCTGTGAATCCAGTGGCACAGTGAGCAAGGGACCCATGTCTGAGCATACCCTTCCCACTTAGTGCTGATGAAGGATTACACACCTAAACCGGTCCTAGGAAGCTTGTTTCTGGTTTCTGGCAGTTCAGTGTACTGGGGGTGAGTGTTTTACATAGTTCAGCATTCCATCCATCATTTGTTCTTTTTGTATAAGCAAAACACAGCATGTCAATCTAGATTAAGTTCACGCTGCAAACAAAAGTAGTACTTAACCTGTGACCGTAGTTTTGTATTTGAAGACATTTCTAGATTTACGTTTGACTCTGCTTGGTGAAGAGCTGTAGTGTAAAAACAGTTAATAAGATGTGAATAGTAAACACAGTACTTGTTCATCCCAGGCCAGCGTTACATGGGATATAAAATCTGAATATGACAGTTACTTACTGCGCTATAAAGCTTAATGCATTTCTGAGAATCTTTCCTGATTCCGCCACTAAGAGCAGACTAATGAACAACATGGAAATCTTGAATATATCCACACTCAAAACTATTGTTACAGGTAAGTCATTCATTTTTTCTTCTTTTCCTAGAAGCTTAAAACAAAACGAAGCTCTCCAGCTGTGCTTTAAAAATATAATACTCCTTAAAGAAACGTTTAGACTATTTTTTTGTATCAGATCAAGTTGCAGCCCCTACCTCAATTTCTATTTCACCTAGAATCATATCTGATCACAATTTGTTGATAATTGGTTGCACTCTGAAAGATATGGCAAGATCCCCAAGTCTGTGGACATTCGAGAGAAAATTATTATCAGATCAAACTTATGTAGACCATATGAGGCCTTGGATAAGGGAATTTTTAGATATTAACAGAGGCTCAGCCCCTAGTAACATAGTTTGGGATTCATTTAAAGCTGCGGTTCGTTCAGGAAAAAACCAAGGATCGTGTCGACGAGTTACGTCGGTCAGAGGTCCAACTCACGTCAGCGATCATGGAAGGCGGCGATATAGCCCCCATTCAGCTACAGGTTGCACGCATTAAAGCCTCCCTGCTTGAATTTTTTGGCCAGGATCTAGCAGCCAAATACTTACAATATCGGTCAACAATGTTTGAATTCGGGGAAAAGTCTGGTAGGGTTCTTGCCAAGCGACTTCAGCAGCGTGGTATAGCCAATCGAATTACTAGGATTCAGGACCCCCACGGTCATATTCACGATAATCCCTCAGGCGTACTAGCAGTTTTCTCTGAGTTCTACCAGCTATTATATAGCGAGGAAGTAAGTGATGTTTCTATCAGTCGCGAATTTGAAGCTTTCACCTCTGGCCTCAACACGTCTAAAATCTCTGGGCATCAGAACTCAGTCCTCATCGCCCCTATAGAGTGGGATGAGGTGGTGCTAGCTTTAAAATATTTGGCCAGTGGCAAGGCAGCTGGCCCGGATTTTATTCCTTTAGAATTCTATGGTATATTCCGGTCAGAGATTCAGGAAGATCTTTTGCTGACTCTTAGAGATGCCCAGCGGGGAACCATCCCAGATTCCTGGCATCTAACAACAATTATTTTGATAAAAAAAAAGATAAGCCAGAGTTGGACCCTGCCTCATTTCGTCCGATTTCACTAATCAACTCGAACAGCAAAATCTTTTCTAAAATCTTGGCTGCTAGGCTCGCAACTGTGATAACACCTTTAGTCTCTATTCGTCAACACGGGTTTATTCCTGGAAGGGACACGGCGGATCATGTCCGCCGTGTTATAGCTTTATTGGATTGGGCTCGGGTAACAAATTCTCCCCTAGGTATAATCCTGTTGGACGCCGAAAAGGCGTTCGACAGGGTTGCCTGGGGGTTTCTGTGGAAGGTCCTTCAGTGGAAAGGGTTCTCCCCTATTTTTATACACGCTTTAAAGTCTTTGTATATCGCCCCTCAAGCAAAGGTTTCAATATCGGGTCTTCTCTCTAGACCATTGAATATTAGTAGAGGCACCAGGCAGGGGTGCCCCTGCTCGCCCTTACTGTTTGCTCTATATATCGACCCGTTTATTAACACAATTGAGCTTGCTGCAAATATAGAACATGTTAAGATTAATCCTCATGTTTTTAAAATTCTGGCATATGCCGATGACATTGCTGTTTTAACTTCTAATGTGTCATCTGCATTTACGGCTATACAGAATTTGGCTAAAAGGTATGGTCAGCTTTCAGGCTATAAGCTGAATGTCCACAAAACACAGGTCATTCAATCCATTACTATGGGTCCCTCGGACGCTCCAGTCGTTCAAAGTACTAAATATCTAGGGGTCCAAATCACTGCAGCAGTGGAGCTTTTACCAGAAATAAACATTCTTCCAATTATTGACTCAGTCGAACACATCTTGCGCAGGTTGGATAATCTACACCTATCGTTATTTGGTAGGAGGAATGTCCTAAAGATGCTTATATTGCCTAAATTTATGTATATTTTTAGGACTATCCCGCTGGTATTTGCTCAGTCCAGTCTTGCCCGAGCAGAAAGGTGCTGCAACAGGTTTCTGTGGAGATACCATTCTCCCCGCAGGGCTGCTAAATGGATGCATCTACCACTGGACAGGGGCGGGTGGTCAGTCCCTGATTTGCTTTTATATAACTGGGCAGCTCTCTTGCAACATTTAGCTCTACCACTTTTTGGGGCCAGGGCAATACTCTCACCAGCTTGTACCCCCTCGATCTTTGAGATAGGTTTGGGGGATGAAGTCAAGGGGGTTCTCTTATCGGTGCTGGAACCTAGCTACTGTGAGAAAACAAAGTTCAAAGTTATCATAGCTATGTATTCAGTATGGAGGAAAGTATGCCGCAAATGGCAAATTCCTAATCTTAATTATTTTACACCTCTGGCTGCTGCTAGACTTTTGCCCTCCATCTTCCAAGATCTTGTTACAATTAGATGGAGATCGCATGGGATTCTTACTTTGGGGGATTTAACCTCTGAGGGTGTGATGGCCTCTTTTCTATTTTTAAAAGATAAGTTTGGATTGGGTACACATGAATTCTTTAAGTACTTACAGCTACGCAGCTATATTGACAAATTCTTGCGCGACACCACAACCGCTTTGGTTAAAAATACCCTTATGGAACTTATTTTGAGAAAAGCTCGAATCGGGGCTCTTTATCAGAACCTGTTATCTGGTCTCCCAGATGACCTCTCTTCCCAGAATGCCAAATTAGACAATAAGTTGGGTAAGACTGGTATAGATGTTTCATTAATACTTGATTTGTCGAACTCTGTATTAACTTCAGGGAGTTTACGTTCCCAAAACTACATGGCCCTCTTTGATCTTTATTTTACCCCCGCTAAGATTTCTAAATGGGGAGGGGTTAGTGGCCACGGTTGTCCACGATGCGGTCAAGCAGCAGCCAACGATGCTCACATGTTTTTCTCGTTTCCCAAATTGGGTCCTTTTCTGCAGGATGTTCAGCAATTCATTAATGTGGCTCTTAAGATATCGACAGATTTATCTTCTGAGTTGATAATAACGGGGTGCGAGTGTGATTCTCCGTTCATCAGATCTGATCATGAGTCAGCTCTTCTTTGTATTGCTATGTCAATAATCCGACTTAGCATAACTTCTGAATGGATTAGTCCTATCCCCCCTACTTTTATCAACTGGAGATCAAGGATGTTAGCACTTCATAATTTGGAATCTGCTGTGTTTCAAAGAGGGGGTAGGAGGAGGCGTGAGAGGGGATCTAAAATTTGGGCACCATTTGTATGTTGGTTGAATAATTTAATATTTGATGGGGGCACTTCTCCCTTTTTTTATGTCAACCTGGGTACAGTACTTACATGAGCTGGCTTATTCTTTATACTTCTTTCCCCCTTTTTTTCTTAGTATTTGACCTGCTTAAAAAAAAAAAAACTTTTTGGACTAAAATGGACTTGCAGGCTTGGTGAACATGTACTTTAATTTGTGTTTAGATTTAATTGATTGAGCTAAAATTACTGCGAAGATTCTTTTGATGTTTTACTTTTAATTGGTTTAAAAATTTTATCAAGCTGACTAATAAAAAAATTTTTAAAAAATGAACAGTACTGGCTTGGGACACAGTAGGTTGTGCCACTCCAAAGAACAACTAACCAACAGTGTTAACTAACTGCTGCATTTGTAAAGTGTATCACGTTAAATTGCTTATCCTTTGCCATAAATAAATGAATGAATAAATAAAAAAATAAAAAAATAAAGAAACATCCACTTAACCGATGACCTTATCAAGATCCAATCCAAGTCCAGAGGTTTAAAAAACAAAAAAAACAAAAAAAGAAATCCTAAGACTTAGAAATGATTACCTACCTGATTTGCAAAGGTAAAATAATCTGTTGTCAAAAAAGTCCCTCTATGTACCTAATGGGAATTAACAAAATAGTTTTCAAAAATTAGTAAAGATAATTTAAATGTTTTGAGTTTAAACAGCTGTTCCTACAAAATAAAAGATTAGTCTACTTGCATAGATAGTAAATGGGTTAGTGATATAAATCACATCAAATAATTAAATTATGTACACTTTTAAATACTGTCATAATGCTTTTATTTGAAGTTTGTGGTCTGTTGTTTGTATGAAGCATGTTCATTTATAAATGCAATGCAAATATACATTTTTATAACATTTCAAATGTTATAATAATTTAGTGTTCAAATGCTTTTTTTCCCTCTAAGATGTTACTTCCAACGTAAGAAATGTTATTAAAAAAATCTTGTTTCCATTCATTCTTATCAATCAGATAACATGATGTTAAGCTCATTACTGACGGAGTGAAACTGAAAACAAGTTGATGACGATCATGAAGGTTGCCCAGATTAATTGCGATATATTGCAGGACCACTGTTACCGCACATATTGCAATTATGAGCTGTGCAATAGCAACACTTCTCCAACATTTTTCCTCAGCTAAATTTCAGCAGTTTAAACATGCTGAAGTTTAGTGGGACATGCAGATTTTGCTACGTAAAGCAACAAAATCAAGGTGTTATGCCCTATTTTTAGGCAGTTAGTGTAACTGGCAGCTATGTTTCACCCCGTTAAATAATGTTATCTAGAATGTTGGAATACATCAGGTGTGATAAATACCCTTTTCTGAGCAACCATAATCGGGGCTCTTGTGTTTGACTGGGTGAGTAACTCAATTGGAATGCGGTCCTTGTAATGGCAATTTGTGTAAAACAATTGTTGATGCACTTTTTAAGTAAGTAAATGTTTGTTTAGTTTTGCATACAAGGAATAATAAAATCTCTACATAATTTAAAACTTTGTGTTTTTACACTTTTAAAATTGTTGTTAAGATAATTAACAATTCATTCCTAAATTGATAATGTTGTTACTTCTATAACATTTGTAGCCTATACCACAGATAAATATTAGATAAAAAAAAATAATCTATGTTCTATAATTCATAAAAACTGATTCCATTTCTGGGCCTTTTGTTTCTATTATCAGATTTTAAAGCGCGCAAGATCTATGAAATATTGCTACGTTCTATACTTCATAATACTTATTCAATTACTGAGCCTTTTGTTTCTTTTAGCAGATAAACTCGCAGGATCTATGTAATAAAATTCTGAAGGTTCATAGTTTTCTTATTCTGCTTCCCAATGAAATTTACATTTTCAGGACCTGTTGCTAAGAGTCCAAAAATGAAGTCAGTTTACAGTTCATTCGAGGGTCTGCCCCATCTAGCCTTATTATAGCCGCGCTACATGTTCTTATTCCTCTAAGATTAAAGGCTTATGTTCTTATTCCTCTAAGATTAAAGGCTTTCCTTAGCATTGAAACTCATGCTACTTGTAATTTGGAACATATGCAAATTATGTGGGTAAAGTCCTCTCTGTTGCTTCAGCAAAGTTGGAATGTTTTGGGACCGTTATATATCCAGGTTGGCTGGTCCGCAATAGTCGGTAGTTTCCCGAGCCGTAAGGCAATCAGTTGTCTTTTTCAGTGAATCCAAAATGTGATGTTCAAGTAGGGAGCCAGGGCCAGTGTTAATGTTTATCACCATCCAGGCATGTGACCTCGAGCGGAACGTGTTTTTGTCGAGTAGTAGAATGAAATTTGGCTGATGTATTTATCACTTGCTTAAAGGACATGTTCTTGTTCCACAGCGTGACCTTTTTGAGTTGAGAGTAGCTGTGTTCTTTCAGCTGATACCATAGCTTTATTGTGGTATACATTCTCCCTACTGTTTTATTTAAGAGGCCAAATTCAAGTCGTATCATTTAAGAGGCCGAATTCAAGTTGTACCTAGGCTTGGGAGGCTGACTGGTGTGTTTGGAAGGCCTTTTTAGGTCTCTCCTGAACCAGCGCATGCGCTGGTCTGGCGAGACTTTTAGTAAGGGCTTAAAAAAAGGCTACCATGGCCTGCCTACAGCTTGCGTGCATGTGCGTGGGCGCGCGCTTTCCTGCAGAGGCACTATATGGCTGTCCTCTCGCTCTCCCATGCGTGCGACTCGCTCGGCCTCTCTGTCTCGCTCGGCCTCTCTGTCTCGCTCGGCCTCTCTGTCTTGCTCGCCCCTCAACAGAGTGCATCTCGCTGCCGTGCGTCTTGCGAAATCGCGGTCAATGCTTGTTCCTTTTGAAAAGCATGTCGGCCTGAAGGTCTCAATGCACTATGCAGCCTGCAGCTTATGTTCATTGCTCCCAGTTTTAAAGGTGCAGCATTATGACCCTTGTGTTTCAATTCGCACAGTTGCATCTTTTTCTGTGGCTTCTTTCCGCCTTCTTTTCAGACTCGCTACGGTAGGTGCTGCTCTAGCGTGCATTCAGATGTAATGTTCTTAGCAAAGTTAAGAAATAGAAGGAGGCGCAGGCAGGCTTTGAAGGGAAGGCGCGATTAAAGAGTAGCAGGCTGTTCCCATCTGGTCTCTTTGAACATCCCCTATCAGAGGGATTTCCAGGCTTATGGGGATTAGACTCGGGCACATCTGTTGGATCATTATGCACGAGGGATCTCCTGCTAATAAAATACAAACATTTAGTAAAAAATACAAGAGCAGCGTGCCTGAATGCAGTGTAATTATTTCTACAGGATAAATCAGCTCAGACCAAAGCATTTATAAATTGCCTTGCTGCCAAAAGCAATACTGTGTTCTGAAGGGTTAAGAAGTGAAGGTTTAAGAAAAGAAACTATAAAACAAAGCAGGTATAAGAGCGCATAAGTGTTTGTGAAGAGCACTTTTACAGCTAGCAAGGCTCTTTAGTGCGATCAGACATTTCAATATTTCAACATTTCTAAACTGCTATAAGAAGCTATACTAGAAAAAGCTAACAATTTAAAGATATCTTTTAATTGCAATATTGTAATAACAATAAAAAAAGCTTCAATGAAAATGCATCTGGCATGAGATGAAGACGACTTAGAAAGTTGGTGTAAAGTAATAGCCGTCCCCATTTCTGACTGTATCTTCTGCATATAAACTATCCTAATTAAGACTTTTACATCTGTCCATCCTTGTACCTTAGGAAAAAAATTTCCCTGGCTTAAATACCTAAGCAACAAGCATTGGCATAGCCAATAGGTCTCGCCTTTTGGACCTTATAAGTGTCTAACCATGCAACACTTAATGTTGTTGCCCCAAGGATATTGTGCTGCATAACTGAATACTTATAAGGTCCCAAAAGCGAGACCTATTGGCTATGCCAATGCTTCTTGTATGTTGAAACCAATAATTTATTTAAAAGATCAGAATTCTTAACATGTAAAGCGATGCTGGCATATGTTCTCGTCGGGAGAATTTTGGCTGACACCACTGCGAGCAAAGGTTTATATGACGGGCACTTCAATTGTTTTGCCAGAGTCCTGGAGGGAAATGTTAGTGCACTATTTCTATGTGTCATATAAGTTTTTTTGCTCTTGATGGTTTTTTCTGTTGTCCTTGTAAAACCCAAGGTACTTAGAACTAGTTACCACCTCTGAGTACCATCTAGCCATATATCCTGTTTGGTAGGTGGATGATTACTGATGAGCATAGCCTTAGTTTTTAATGTGTTAATTTCCAATTTATTGATTAAAATATATTCCCTCATTTCCTTGAGAGACCTTCAGAGTCCAGTCTTAGGCTCATTAGCACCATGTCATCCGCATATGAGAGATGTGATAATGATAGTTTCCCTAGTTGCGGTGGGTGAGAATTGATTTTATTGAACCTTTGTACCAGGTTAGACATGAATAGATTAAAAAGATGCGGCGCCAGCACACATGCTTGTTTTAAACCTTTGTTTGTATTCAGTTTCCTGGATAGTCTTGAGCAGTCGCCCAGTTTTATTCTTATCCATGTTTTAGAATAGAGTAATAGTATTCCTCTTAAGATTCTCTCAGGTATATTCCAAGATCTCCATTTTTCCAATAGGAGATATTGATCAATAGTGTCTAATGTTGCCTTTCGGTCTATAAGCAAACGGTGCAGTTGTTGTTTCCTCCGCTAACAATTGTTTGCTATTAACGAAAGTGCTAGAATATTAGTAATCGTCCTGGTCCCTTTGGTAAAACCTGTTTAGTTAATCGGAATCAGATTGAGTTTTTGACCATTCTCTTATATCGTTCAGGATCAATGTGGTGTAGTACTTTGCTTCTACGTTCAGTAGGGCAATTAGTCTGAAGTTTGACCGGCTAGTTCTATCTCCTCCCCTAGCCCTTTCATTGTGCCCGTCGGCCAACGTCTGTTGCGAGCACTACCTCCGTAGTGCTGCGCACGTCCGTTGGCCGATGCGGCCCCGGCCACCTAATCAAACTGCCGCACTGCGGCAGAATTCACGCCGCGGTTAAGCGGTTATAGATCGGTGTCAATATTGATCCTTGCCAACTGTGTGGAATATTGTTTAATTGTTCCATTTCCTTGACTAGTGTCAATGAGTGACTGCTCCAGAAAGGTGGATCATTTTTCAAAATAGCTTGGGGAATGCAATTAGGACCTCGGGCACAATCTCCTCTGCCTTTCCGAATTATGGCTATTTTGTCTGCTGAATGAAAGGACTGATCTGTTTCTGCTTTGAGACATTAGTTGCCTTTTCTTGCTTGTATCCTTGTGATGTCTTTGAGTGACAGATCTGTCATTGCTATTAAATTGCACTTGCCGTCTTCACCCTGTATGATGTTATCTACTCTCGCGTTTGTTGCCGCTTGTTCTTGAGAATGAGAGCCATCCTCGTGTTTCCGAGGTAGATGTTCGGGATATTGAATCTCCATAAATCTATTTGTTAAAAAGTCGTCCCATTCATGCTCTTGTATATTTGAGGTTAGGATGTTCACCGGCCTATTCAGATTATTTATATGTTCCCAAAAGGTGTTGGTGTAAATTTTCCTTGCACCATACAATAATTTCAGCCAGAATTCATTGGTATTCTTTTTGTTTTCCCCAAGTTTCTTTTTTTTTTTAAACACTTTTCTCAACTGGCATACGTTGCCCTATTGAGTCTGATCCTGGTCCATTGTTTTAGTCTTCTGATGGCTTTTTTAAATTCTCGTTTCAGGAGAACCAGCTCTCCGCAAATTCCTTGTTATGGATTTTTGAAGTCTGTGTTTGTTTTCTAGACATTAATGTTAATTTTGTTGTAAAGTGTTCCCAGGATAAAATGTTATTGAGGGTCATGTTTCCACTTGCTGTTATTAACCCTCTTAATTTATTTTGGAGCTCCTCTATAGTGTCTTTTGTCCATTGTAGACGTTTTAAGTCAGTTAAATAGGTGCTACCTTTTATTATGAGGTTGACCTTGTGTTTAGTTGAGTTTAGGTCAAAGTGGATGTGTTGATAAGAATGGTCGCTCCTAGTTGTGTATTAAATCGAAAAGTCAGAGAGAAAAGGTATCAGTGATAATGAAATTACTGTATAGTCAAGCCTGGAATGCATCTTTTCTCCACGAAATGTGTATTTGAGCGGGGTGTCCGTAGTTCTAACATTTATAACTCTCAATCTCAAAAACTCTAGACCTTTTACCAGATTTCAACCTACTGGATCAGAAGAGGCTGTGTTTGGTTGATATTGAGGTGGAACATTCCAGTGTATATTATCAGCTGTTAATTTTTCATCTTCATCCAGGGTGTGGATTAAGTTAGAATTAAACTTGCTCCTGTGGGCAATATATAATGTTTATACCCAACCAGGGGTAAGTCCTCCAATGCCCATGTCTCCTGGAGAGCTATTATATCGCAGTTTTGCCAGTTTTGAGTACGGCAGCCATCAACCAGCCATTTTTTTGTAACGGCTATGTTCCATAAAAGGAGACAGAAGTTTGCCTTGTTGGGTTTATCTATTGACCATACTGTGGGTCAATTGTCCTTAGCTTCATTAAGGATACCTGGCAACCAGCTCCATAGTGCTTGATCCGAGTCTAAGGCTACTTCCTGATCTTTAGGCCCTCTGCTTCGCTGTTCTGAAGCTGGGCTTCTGCTTTTTGCATTCCGAAGTACTGAGTGTACCTGTACTATCCCTTTTGTGTGTCCTGTTCCATAGCTAGTATTAACAGAAGTTTTTTCATTCAAGGGTCTGGGGTAGCGTGGTTTGATAGGTGCAGGTAAATTAATGCCCCAAGCAACAAAATGTGGTTTGAAGTTCATAATAAGACGTGTTCTTCTCATTGCCATGTTGTCAGAGTTTGTTCTTTGCTGTTTAGAATCCCTTTCGACCGGACTTATTCAGCCTGAAGATTAATTGAATTTATGTTTTATGGCTGGAATTTTTGCTAGCAGTTTCAGTATATTACCCCTGTTTAGTTTATTGTGATACCCCTGTGATTCATATTCAGGGGTTAATATTATTTGCTGTTTGATTAGTTCATGCTTTGTTTTTATCATGAAGTGACTAATTGTGTGAATGTTCAATTGTTATTGACTTCTTATCATTTATTATGTGAAGTCTGAGATTTCCATGTTGGGTTATGCTATGTAGGAAAGTAGTATCTGCTTCTTATGGTTACCCCCACTTTTTGCTGATGTCACACTGATTTTGGACTAGTCTAACTGGGATCCTACTATTCAGGACCCAGTCTATCTGCTTTCTCCCTTAAATTGCTGCGCATGTACACTCCAGATTGGATACTGGCGTACCTTATCAGTCTCTGGTATATGGTACACCATGTACCCAGGGCATAGGTACCCCAGAGGCCTCCTATGGGCTGAATCATGTATTATGCCACCCATGAGAGGCCATTCAAATTGGCACAACAAGCCTGCTACACTTCACTAAATCTATCTAAATCACTACAATTTAAATACCGATCAGTCACCCCTATGGCACGCCTTAACAATCCTGAAGGCAGGGTGCTGGGTTTTACGTGAGGGTGCCCCTGCATGAGCAGAGCCCCTCTGCAGCCTTCAGAGACCATTCTCCGGGGTTATCTGTGATGCAGACAGACATATATGTTTAAGTGCATTATAACCTCTCTGTAAATGCTAACTTTAAAACGGCTGCTTAGAAACATGTTGTGTTTGGTGTCAAACACCTTGGAATCATATCTCCAGACCAGCTACTGTTGTGGGAGGTATGATTCCACCCTTCCAAAGGGACATATGGGTCACCGGTCTACCCGGTACCAGCTTTCTCGACCTGGGCAGCACAAAATGGACGCTGCCATCCACAGACACGATTCTGCTCTCCTGCTGCTGAGCCAAGCTTGAGCAGAGGAAGGCATGACAATAAGCATCCTGTCACAGGGAGGCATGACCACCTTCTGACTGGGGTTAGTGTATTGGGTCTGGGTGGGTGCACTCTGAGAGTGCCAGAAAGTCTGTAAGGGGGGCACATTTGGTGTCCCTGTGCATAGTCCAGCTCAAACCAGTTCTGGGAGCCATTCGCTCCTGCTCTGGGGCAAAACTGGACAAAGGACTTGGGTGGAGCCACCCCACTGTCCTGCCCCTCCCCTAGGAGGTTCCACAAAATCTTTCCAACCCCTTCCCATGGGTATAAAGTAGGTTGCCTGATTACAGGACTTTAGATTTTACCTGGACAAGATTCTGCTCAGAAGAAACCAAGTACTTCGATTGCCTGCATGAGGCTAGACGACTGAAAAATCTCCCTTGGAGTAAAGGAGTTACTCCTCTGTAAAAGCAGGCACCTAAACAAATCTGACCGAATTGCTTCTCCCAAGCTCCTAAGGACTCCGAAGATTTCAGCAACACAGGAGGTGGGTTCCCGAAGGTCCATGAGGTCGATCTGCCCTCTCAGCGATTCTGAGACCAGTATCCCTCGTGGGGACCTTGCAACCCGAAACCCTGTGCACCCCGTACTTTTGCAATTGCATATGCTTGTTGACAATTCCCGAGCTTGTGCATTGGACTCCGTGTAGTCCTGACCCTGAGCAGAGTTTGCTCCGAAGATATCCGGCCTCCACTCCTCGAGTGTCCTGTGGGCTGGTACTTTGAAACTTTGCTTGAGGTCTCCTCACAATCCCTGGTCCGTTGGCCTGTGGATCCTGGTGAGGGTCTCCTTGTTTGTTCTGGGGCTTACCTGATTCTTCCAGATGTGACTTGACTCTCCATTGCTTGGAGAGTCCCCTGGACCTTGCTGGTCCACACCATAACCTGTTTCCTCTGACCCCTGGTCATCCTCGACGTCCGCTGGTTCCCGTGACTGCAGAGTCAAGCAACCCTTCTTCACTTCTGAAGCACTCTACATCGGTGGGCATTTGACCACTGAGCCCCTGGTCACCTGAAGTGACCCATACTCTGTCCCCTTTGCTTTCAGGTTCTTCTCACCTCGAATCCACGCTTGGATTCCACCTGACATTTTTCGCCCTCCTGGCAGCAGTACCTCTTTGCAACTCTCCATTGTAAACGCCGAACGTTTCCGACACCACTTGACCCCTATGCACCCGGCTCCTCTGGGATGGGTAACACGGGTACTTCTGTACTCACTGGTGGGTTGGCCTTAGAACCTCCTATCTTCCAAAGGGTTTGGTCGAAATCCTCTTGAAAGTGTCCTTAATTTGTAAATTTGCAACCGGCACTTTCCCATAGAGTTTTACAGAGCACGCATCCGGGTTTCCTCACTGCACCCGTCGTCCGTGGGCTCCCTGTGTCACTCCTCGGGGTGGTCCCTTGGGGTCCCAGCGATTCTACCTGCTTTAGACACTGTGTCTAGTCTAGTCGCTGTACCATTTTTTTTAGTATATGGGTCGGTCACCCCCCGGAGCCCGCTATGTATTTTGCTATTTACGAATGTTCTATTGATTTAGTACTATGTACTTTGTGCCCTAGTCTCGTATAGAGACTAGTAGAGAGTGTTATATTAATAAATACATATTTTTATATAAACACTATGTGGTTCTCCTTTAATTTAGTCATTTAGGAGGCGATATTCTGGTAAAACAAGCTTCCTTCAAGATTAAGCCTGAAGGCTGCTCTCCATAGCTACCACGAGGATAGCTTTCACTAGATAGCTTTCAATCTTTGACCTTATACATCATAAAGGTTATGTGGACTGGTACAGGGTGCCCACTTTTAATTAGTGGACAGCATATACCAGGCCACCCTCTCGCATGCTGCTCTTCCTAAAATTATGGGTCGGTTGTTTGATGAAGTAGGATTTACTTTGTTGACCTGTTTTTGTTTGCTTGTGTTGTCTGGCTCTAAGTTTCGTAACCTGGTCTTTTGAGTGTTTGCCCATTAACGTTTCTCTTGATCTCCTTCTGTTATACCTACTTTGTTATGATTTTGAGTGTGCATTCTAGGCTCCTCTTGTTGTAATGCACCACCTTTTCTGGTGTTAGGCAGAGAGATGTGGGGTCTGGGTGGATGCTCGTTATGATTCCCATTTTTCTTTGTTGTTTTATGCACCCAAGTTCCCTTGACGTTCTCTACGATTTTGCCTTTGGTGTTTTTTTGCTAGCCTTGTTGGGCGACAACCTTATTACCTGAGTTCTTTTGATTTAGGGTGTTGGAGCCTTGTGCCTTC
Organism: Lissotriton helveticus; assembly: GCF_964261635.1. NCBI lineage: Eukaryota > Metazoa > Chordata > Amphibia > Caudata > Salamandridae > Lissotriton > Lissotriton helveticus. Next base: position 423,946,070 of record NC_136068.1, read on the forward strand.
TGTATTGATTTTTCCAGCCGATTCTTTCCTTCTTGTTTGTTTCATATGGGCAAATGCTTTGAGTGGTTATATTTGGTGGTTCTGATTCCCTTTCATCCTGTGTCTCTTCCTAACCCTTTTTTCGAGGTTTACTTGTCCCCTTGGCTTGTTCTTCCCCTTAGGCAGTTGATATTGCTTCTTCTCACTATAGTCTCCATGTCACCTCTTACATTGTTAGGCATTTTTTCCCACCTTTTGATCCAATTGCAGTGGTTGTTTCCATTTCCCTGAATGTGCTCTGATTTACTTATACTTGGCTGTCACGCTCCTCGTCCCAATCTTTATTTCCTCTAGAATTATCAGTTGTGCTTGTAGAGACTGTGGTCCGGTCTATCTTTACTCTGGTCGCCCTCATTGTGCTGAATATTGGAAATACCTTGGCCGCTTTCTGTTTTATTTGCTGAGCTGTTATATTTCTTGCTTTTCTTACGCACTTTTTTTGTCTTCTAGTTTGCTTGGATACTTTATTCTCTTCTAGGTTTACTGTGCTTGGCTTTATTGGAGTGGTCTTTGGGGATGCTTTATTTGTATCCTCAAGTCTTTGAAGATCAAATGATCATTGTGCATCAGTTGATGTTTTTACTTGCTTTTTGTATTTTTTTTTGGGATCAAATTTATTTTTATTTTCATTAAGATGTCATGTATTCCTATAGGTTCTGAATCGATCCCCCTATTCCTGACCCTATTCTGGTTAAACTAACTATCAAGTTAACTAACAGTCAGCCCATGAGGCAAGAAAAGCCCCCATGATGCAGATACCGTTATCTGACGCAGTCACACTACGGCACAGGAACGTGTTATCTGATTAGGTCATAACGCTTGAGATCTAATTAGACAAGCGACATTCCTCCAGCCCCTGATAAGGCATACGACGTTCTCATAACAAATCAAACCTATGACAACCTGGAAAATCCGTGCGGCCATTGTTTTGATTTCACAGAGAACTTCAGTAAAAGAATGTGCTAACGAGCAAGTCGTATGACATCTTTATTGACGTATCTATGTCCATCCTTACGTCAATCTCGGCACCTTTAAGGTATAAATATTGCCGATCTTGCCCTATGCAAACACACGCGTGGTGACAAGACGGAGCAGCCATACTTGCCGAAGCCCAGAAGCAGAGCAGACCCCGCTGGCAGCAGCCCCGCCTTCCTGACGCGCTGAGAGACGCGCTGCTATCTCTTGCCGAGAGACCCAGCACCGGCGCTTTCGGGCAGCCCTCGCAGGCAGCCTGGAATATCGAGAGCAGAGAAAGAGATACCATTCCTCATTCATCCTAACTTCCAGGTACAGAACTGAATAACCCCTCACAGAGAATTCTTTAGTTATTCACTTGGCAAAAACAAACTTAACTTAAACTGTAACTTTCTATTCCCGCCCACGCATTAGACTTAGGTCAGGTACACGGGGTAGGCGTATTTAGAAACACCAGTTGAGTACGTTTAGTCAAATGTATATGTGTATGTAAATATATTTTAATCATTTTAAACATCATATGGCTCAGAAACCATATCAATGTTTTTACAGTATTATTTTATACTATTGCTTTTAATGTATGCACTTTACTTAACTATAAGTATTGCAATAATATCGATCCATTTCTCTTGTACGAGAAAAGAGACTGATCAATAAATAACACCTTTTTATTGAACACGCCCGTCTCTTCCTTTTCTCTACAATCTGATGAGACTAAGAATGCACGTACTGACTGAGTAAAATAATTGCCTTGTGCTCACACGACTCTGGAGATATACTCTTGATTAGGGGAGAGCAAAGTTGTCATGTTCTATGGTTGTCAGAAACTAAATCCCTTCTTGTCTAATCAGGGGAGTTAATTCTTTCCTGAACATTCGAGAAAGTTTCTAGCGAACTCTGAGCTACGCTGGCAAACCCAAAACTTAAGTCTAGTATCGACTGTAGTAGACCTAGTTAACGTCTGGCCTAGGCCTTTACTGCTGTAGGTATTATTCCAATGCGCAGAGCCTATTGGGAAGATAGGAACTACACTACAAAGACAAAACATTGCGATATTAGGACAATCACAGCCAGAAACGCTTCTTTCACCCCCTGTGTCAGACCCAGCGTCAGTAATCTGATCCTCGGGGATAAATGCCATGTGTCCATGTATGCTGGCGAGGGTAATACCCATCAGTGAAGCACAGTAGAGCTCCTGTAACCAACCCCCCCTCGAGGTCCTCCCTAACCCCAACTGCCCCCCCCCCCGAACATCCCCCCTCCCCCCTGCCAACCCCCTCCGGTGTGTTCCGCTGAGTAGTCACTTGGATTCCAACTGGACCCCTATCATTTCTTCTGTTCCTTGTCTCTTGGAGGTTTATGAAACTCATCCACCAGTCTGAGGACTTTGAGATATTTTGGGCATGTAAGCTCATGGAATTCATGGGATAGCAGAGAGACCAATGGTGACCATGTTTCTCTAAAGGTGTCCGACGTTTGTGTAAGAGAGGCTTGTATGCGCTCCATCCCCATTATATACCCCTCCCGTGTGTGGGGGTTTCCGTGAAGTGCCCCAAAGTGAGAAGATATGTTGTGTCGCTGCCCCCATCGCCAGCCCCATTTGTTTCCCCCGTATTGATTTGAGTGGGAAGGTGAGTTTGTTAGGCAGGCCTAGGATCGCGTACGCCGGGAAGCGGGGAATCTCTGTCTCGAAATATAGGTCTATATCCCAGAGTACCACCTCCCAGTATTCCTGTACCTCTGGGCATTCCCATAGCAGGTGATGCATGGTCCCTGTGTGCCCGCACCCCCTCCAGCACATGGGATCCCGACTAGGGTTACTCTGGTGCAGCCTCTCCGGGGCCAAGTGCCAATAATAGGCCACCTTGACCGCCGATTCCCGACTGGCCACGTTGCGAGCCGTGTGGTGCGCCCGGTAAAAGATGTCCTGCCATTCCTTATCCGAAAGCGCGCATCCCAGCTCTCGCTCCCATCGTTTCTGCCCCGCAGATCTAGTCACTGGCGGGGGGGGGGGGTCTCACCAGCCTATACAGTTCCGTAATCGCCCGTTTATCCGTGGATTTGGTTAAGAGCCACTTCTCGTATGGCATGAGAGAGCGGCCCTCATGTGGGATTTTATCTTTGTGAGTAAGCCAGTGCCGTAACTGAAAATATTGGAAGTTTTGCGGCTTATCTATGGCATACCCATCCTTTATAGCTTCCAGTGTCATAAAGCCCTGTAGATCAAATAAGTGCCCGGCCGAGCGACACTCAGTCTGTCGCCACTGCGGGAAGGAACCAGGAACCATCCCAGGCGGGAACGCCGGGTTGTCAAACAGGGGCGTCATCGGTGACGGAAAGGATGTAAGGTCTCTCGATACTGCCACCGCGTCCCACACCTGGAGGAGCGTTCTGGTGATGGGGGACTTTTTAATGTATACCGGCCTGTATGGGTGCGCCAGGAATGGGATTCTCCATAGCGGCATTCCCGCCATCGCCCTGTCTTGGAACAGCCAATGTTTCTCCGAAGTTGGCCTGGGCCATTCTAAGAGATATTGTAGCTGTGCTGCATGGAAGTATCGCTGCAGGTCAGGTACGCCTAGCCCTCCCTCCGCTGGAACCCGCGCGATCAGGTCGTGCCGCATCCTAGGACGTTTACCGGCCCAGATGTATTGCTGAATAGTGTCTTATAATTTTTTAATCATACCTATCGGAGGGGTGACCAGGATGGTCTGGAATAGGTATAGCACTTTTGGCAGTAATGACATTTTAACAGCGGCCACCAGGCCCAGCCAGGAGAGCGGCTGTTGTCGCCATCTCAGAATATCCCCTCGGATACACGTGAGAAGCTTGGTGTAGTTTAGTTCAACAGTCTGGGCTGTTGTGGGCGTCAAGTCAATCCCCAGGTATGGTAGCACCATTTGCGTGGACAACCCTCCAGGTTAGAGCGAGCCTCTATTGGCCTGGCGGGTGTTACTCCCCAGAGGAAGGATCACTGATTTCCCGACGTTCATTTTATAGCCTGATACCTTCCCGAACCGCTCCATTTCCTCTAAAAATGCTGGTATCGAGACCCTAGGGTTGTCTACGGCGACTAAAATGTCGTACGCATACAAGCTTATAGTTTGCTCCGCGCCCCCAAATGTAATGCCCTTGATGGCCTGGTTGTCTCGCGCGTGTTGGGCAAAAGGTTCGATATAGAGGGCGATTAGCAGCGGCGAGAGCGGGCAGCCCTGCCTCGTGCCTCGTCGGATGTCAAACGGTTTGGAGCTTATCCCGTTCACTTTGATCGTTGCTTGGGGCGACGCGTAGCAACTCGCCACCCAAGCCCTGAACCTATCACACATGCCAAATCTCGCCATCGTCCTGTCTACATGGATCCAGTCCACTCTGTCGAAAGCTTTTTTTGGCGTCGACTGATAGTAGGGCAGCGTCCCTAGCGTTATAGTGTGCTTTATCAATCACGTGCATCAGGCGCTTGGTGTTGTCTGCGCATTGGCGGGAGGGTATAAAGCCTGCCTGATCCGGTTCTATTATACCTGGAAGACAGGGGCCCAGTCTCACGGCTAGAATCCCCGTAAAGAGCTTTAAGTCGAGGTTGAGGAGTGAGATCAGCCGAAAGGCCGTGCACCGGGACGTGTCTTTGCCCGGCTTCGGCAGGACTATAATGTCTGCCTCCCGCATCTCTTGGGGGATCGATCCCGGGCCTTGAAAAGAGTTGAATAGTTTCGTCAGTATGGGAGCGAGGAGGGGGGCAGAAGGATTTATAAAAGCCCGTGGAAAACTCATCCGGGCCCGGCGCCTTAAGCGGTTTGAGACGTGCAATGGCCGAAATCACTTCTTCCAATCGTATGGGGGCATCCAGAGCCATGGCGTTCACCTCATTAAGGGTTGTCACATTAGCTTCGTCTAGGTACTCAGTCCCTGCCTCAGCATCTGAGGCCGGATCAGCCTTGTAAAGTGTGGCATAGAATGCCCTGAACGCCTCCGCAATGCGGTCGTCCTCTCGGAGTTCCCCACCACCTTCCTCGTGAATGACTGGGATCTTAGACCGGACAATTTCCGCTTTAAGTTTACTGGCCAGAAGGCGGCCTGTCTTATCCCCCCCACGTAGTACGTGTGTTTGAGGCGCAATGCTGCGTATTCCACCCGATCTAGATCGAGGCTCGCAAGCTGCGCTCTGGCTGCCTTCAACTTGCGCCAGATCCTAGGGGCCCCCTTCCGGCTGTGCACCCTCTCCAGCTCCAGCTCCAGCACCTGTGCTATCAGCTCTTGGCGTCGTCCCTTCCGTTCCCTATTGTCCGCAGCCGAGATCGCTATTAGCTCTCCTCTGATGACCGCCTTGAGTACCCCCCAGACTGCTGTCATGGCTACATCCCCCGTGTCGTTCTGGCTTAAATAATCCGCGATGCTCTGGGAAAGTTGCTGTGTGACCCCCTTGCGGGAAAGCAGATTCTCTCTGAGTCGCCATTTACCCTTGTGTGACTGCATACGCGGGACCTGCAGGTGAAGCACTACCGCATCGTGGTCCAACAGGGCCACTGGGGCAACCTCCAAATCTTGTACCAGGTCCGTAGAACCGAGAAAGTGGTCTATTCTGGCATATGTACGATGCACATGTGAGTAAAAGGTGTACCCCGGGGCTGTGGTATGGATCTCCCTCCGTGTATCCAGGAACCCCCTGCTAGCGAGCCAGCGCTCCCCCTCAGTAGAAAGAACTCCGGAATCGCCGAACCTCCGCCCCGACCTATCCTTTTCGTTATCCATAACCAGGTGTATGTCCCCGCCTATCAGTGTGTGCCTCGAGTCCGTGCTCATGACCTCCGATAGTGCTCCTTTAAGGAATGTCTCCTGGTTGGTGTTGGGAGCGTAAACGGACCCCACCGTGATCGACAAGTTCCCAATGAAAACAGTATAGGCTAAAAGTCTGCCTTTGATTTCTGCCACTTCGTCCCCCACCCGGCCTTTGAAGTGACTAGCGAAAAGAAGGGCTACCCCTGCTCTCTTCTCTGTGATGGAGGAGTAAAACTGAGTAGGGTGTAGTGTAGTTCCTATCATCCCAATAGGCTCTGCGCATTGGAATAATACCTACAGCAGTAAAGGCCTAGGCCAGACGTTAACTAGGTCTACTACTGTCGATACTAGACTTAAAGTTTTGGGTTTGCCAGCTTAGCTCAGAGTTCACTAGAAACTTTCTCGAATGTTCAAGGAGGACTTAACTTCCCTGATTAGACAAGAAGGGATTTAGTTTCTGACAACCATAGAACATGACAACTTTGCTCTCCCCTAATCAAGAGTAAATCTCGAGAGTCGTGTGAACAAAAGGCAATTTATTTTACTCAGTCAGTACGTGCATTCTTAGTCTCATCAGAATGTAGAGAAAAGGAAGAGACGGGCGTGTTCAATAAAAGGTGTTATTTATTGATCAGTCTCTTTTCTCATACAAGAGAAATGGATCGATATTTTTGCAATACTTATAGTTAAGTAAAGTGCATACATTAAAAGCAATAGTATAAAATAATACTGTAAAAACATTGATATGGTTTCTAAGCCATAAGATGTTTAAAATGAATAAAATATATTACATACACATATACATTTGACTAAACGTACTCAACTGGTGTTTCTAGATACGCCTACCCCGTGTACCTGACCTAAGTCTAATACGTGGGCGGGAATAGAAAGTTACAGTTTAAGTTAAGTTTGTTTTTGCCAAGTGAATAACTAAAGAATTCTCTGTGAGGGGTTATTCAGTTCTGTACCTGGAAGTTAGGATGAATGAGGAATGGTATCTCTCTCTCTGGTCTCGATATTCCTGGCTGCCTGCGAGGGCTACCCGGAAACGCCGGTGCTGGATTCTCGGCAGGAGAAAGCAGCGCGTCTCTCAGCGCGTCAGGAAGGCGGGGCTGCTGCCAGCGGGGTCTGCTCTGCTCTTGGCTTCGGCAAGTATGGCTGCTCCGTCTCGTCACCACGCGTGCGTTTGCATAGGGCAAGATCGGTAATATTTATACCTTTAAGGTGCCGAGATTGACGTAAGGATGGACATAGATACGTCAATAAGGATGTCATACGACTTGCTCGTTAGCACATTCTTTTACTGAAGTTCTCTGTGAAATCAAAACAATGGCCGCAGGGTTTTGCCCAGGTTGTCATAGGTTTGATTTGTTATGAGAACTCCGTATGCCTTATCAGGGGCTGGAGGAATATCGCTTGTCTAATTAGATCGCAAGCGTTATGACCTAATCAGATAACACGTTCCTGTGCCGTAGTGTGACTGCGTCAGATAACGGTATCTGCATCATGGGGGTTTTCTGCCTCATGGGCTGACTGCTAGTTAACCTGTTGGTTTGTTTAACTAGAATAGGGTCAGGAATAGGGGGATCGATTCAGAACCTATAGGAATACATGACACCCACTCCACGCTAACTATGGACATATTTACTAATCTAGGCATAGTATAACATAGTACAACATACTATAGAGTAGTGTGTATACCCTACCACCCCAAAATACATAAATGCATTTTGAAATTCTTCAAATATACGGAAAATTTTCAGACATATATACTGTATGCACTCAAGCTATGGAATAATGCTAAAGTAATCACGCATTTGTATACATTATTGCTTATTTGGTATATGAGAATTACACATGAAATGGTTTCTTAAATACAGAAAAAAGTTTCGAGACCATTCCATCACAGAATAAAATATTTGTGAACATTCCAGCGGGCAGCTAAAGTCTATAAAGTATCTAAAAAATAGAAATCTTAGTTCTTTAGGAATAGTTTCTTACTTTAAGCAGAAGATAAGTGTCCCGAAAAACCGAAAAAATAAATTGGGGCTTCTGAAAGAGTTGCTGTCCGTGAACTGGAGTGAAAAATAGTTCATGTGACTTTATTATTTAAAGTTGAAGGCCGAATTCAGGGAACGCCGTGTGCGAGCTTGCTCAAAAGTCTCTATTTCTGTTCGGGTGAGAACATCATATCATTTAGGCTTTCGAAAAAAACTGTCAACAGCTTCCTGGGAAAGTTCCACTAACTCGGAAATAGGTGTAATCATGCATTCTTGTTCATGATTGTCTCCATTGACATTCTGATTCGCATTGCTGACAGAAGGTCGTACCTGTTCGATGCTGCTTTCATCTTGAACTTCACTACCCATCAATCGTAGTGGTGAAGCTTCCACGAATGCCGTCATCAGGATTGGTAGCCTTTGAGGGCAGCACAAAGCATGAACCTTGATCGGGCTCAACAATGTTTCTGCATCCATCGGCGCATCCGATTGTAGCGTCAGACAGGTGTCTAACACGCATTCTTCTCCGTATAGCAGACACCTTAATACAGGTAAAACACATCTTTGCCACATTGGTCGAAATGATAGAAACCAAGTCATGTTCAGGTCTCTAAGCCGGGAGAGTCCCAGGATTTTTGATATCCGGTCCCGGTATCCAATGGCTAGGATTGTTTCTTCCCTTGTCGCAAGAGTTTTGTCTGTGACATGGGTTGCCATAACGAAAAATAAGGACTAAGAATAGGATTCCTGCAATTAGTCCCAAGATCAGGGGAAGTCCGCCAAAAATCGAATGGACGAAATCTGGAAAAATACCCAGTATGGCTTTGAATGGTGTTAATGCCATCGAAAATACTGTCTTAAATACCTTTGAGACCCCATTGGTATCAGAAATATTTAAGATTTCATTCAGGATTTCCGCGAAATGTACGGGGGAATTAGTTGATAATAATGTATGTATCTCTGCAGTCGTCCTTGCGACTTGTAGATCATATGTTTCTTTTGATGACGAGAGCCTGGTAGGCGTCTGAAGAAGCACTGTTTTCATTCTGCTTAAAGTATCTATTCGAATAGAAGTAATTTTCAAATCGGGCCATGCCCTTGCCTCCCTGTCTGGGAAGGAGCTGGGGAACAATGAGCGTCCACAGCACTTGACCTTCGCAGTCGTAGTTACTAGATAAGGAGTCCCGGGCATAAGACTACAACATCTGCGGTCTACAATAAGAATGTAACTCCCATTATAGAGTCTTTGAAAGAATGGTTCTATTTCTGTTGCAGGTGCGCCTTGCTGGTGACATGAAAGGTTGTATGAATTCCCTTCACAGGCTCCATGCAGACTAATTCCGTTACACAGAAGTGTGCCACTTAGTGACATCGCACAATTGTTGCCACTAAGAAACACTTTCTGTCCTTTATTACTGACACATGCATGTGAATAGGGCAGGTTCCATGTTGTTTTAAGGTACCCCTTTCCCAATTTCTCGTACATGCCAGCCTGTATATATTTTTGGCAGTATTGAAACCTGAAGGTTGAGATTGGAATATTTATTATCCCATGTATTATCCATTCACTGACAGGTCGTTCTGACATTGTCACTGGTAATCTTTCGAGTTTTTCAATGCTCAAGATTGTATAATCAGCACCCTTTTGTGCCATACTGATTTGTCTATCAGTAAGGTTAAAGATTTGGAATAAAGACGTTGTGTTGATTAGACGCCAAGGCACATAGCCTGAACGCAGATTTTGTAACGTCCAGCCAAGCTGTACAATAGAACGCAATTGTGACTGACCGTGTTGTAATAACAGTAAGTCTTGCGATAATATATCGATTGCTGAAGACACAATGCTGTCCAAAGAAAAAATTCTGGAGGACAGAGTCATTAACCCATTGTCCACTACAGAAAGTGATTTTTCCAAATTAATACGGTCAATTTCCCGTATTCTCTCTGCTGTTTCAATTTGAGTAACCTTCCAGGCCTCATTGTATGCTGCATATACAGAGGCTGCTATGAAACGCTTTTGACGCTGTTTGCGTGGTCCCAAAGTGAAATCACGCAAGTTAGCACCATCAGTAAGTAAAGTTAGGTGTTGCTTAATTTCTGCCAGTGTGGAAGTTTGTAGCCACTGAAGGCATAATTTGCCCACACTGTAGGTTGTTATTATCCCTGGGTGATGTCTTTGAGGATATCTAGGGTCTGGCCTGGTCATTTTGAATCCCTGTGTTTTGTTCAGGAATCTGTCTTGACAGTTATTAGTATCTGTGGGCCAGATCAACCACTGTTTCCAATCAGGATGTGTTCTGTTTTGGTTTAATATATGGTTTACGTCTATCTCTTCATCTGTATCAGAGTTATTGCTAAACATTGTTGGCTTTGGAATAGACGGTTTATTTAAATCTTTGATTTTGGCTAGGCCAAGACACGTGGTTTGTTGAACAGTGTCATTTAAAAATATCATTTGTTCTGGGATCATGCAGGCTCTAAACAAAGCTTCTATACCCTGTACTTGCCATTCTTTTGTACCCCAAACACTTCAATTCAACATTTTTGTCCCAATAATCAAATCCAAAAGTATTCATTTTTTCAAAGAATGAGTCTGAATATAACAATTTTGTGTTGGTTATCATGGTCTTGGTCCCTGTTTTGTTTGACAATTTAAAATAAAATGTTTCAGCATTACTTGTGTTAAAACCTGAAAAATATGAATATTTGTCGTAAACGGTTCTTGAGCTCCCTTTTGGAGGTGTTGCACAATGTTCCCATTGATTATAATTTAAAACATTTCTAGGTTGTGCAGATCTATGTAAAAACTGGTTACCATAGTGGTTATAGCAATACATACTATCATAATTTGTAGAACCCTGCAAATAATCATGTTTGGTAAATTTAGCAGACATTACTAAGTCAGACATCATATTATTAATGCTTTCGAAGTCCCAATCATCAGCAAATGAGTTTGGTTTTGCAAAGTCACTCAAGGAGATCTTAATTTGGTGTGGATATTTCAGGATCTCGACCGGACCATAAATTTCATAGTCAGTGTTGTCCCAGGCTACCCCACCAGGTATCGGATTGGCTGTGAAGTTGGCTGAAGAAAGTTCTCTTTTCTCGACGTGTGAAGATGTGTGTGGTTTGAGGATCAAGTTGATTTTCTGACTTGCTGTGTCCATTTTTGCATATTTTCCCTCAATGAAGCGTCCCAATGTTAGTATCATGATGAGCCAAAGTATGAGGATAAATGCACCAAAACCCACCCAAAATTCAATCCATGGGGAAATCAGATATGTTTCTTTCAGTTGTTTCAAAAGTTCCTTAGCTTTATCTTTAAAGGTTTTTGATGATGGCTGTGTCTTTGATTCACTGAAGCCTTCAGAGGAATCATCGAAGTTTATGAAGTAGCCGGATGCAGTTCTGTCAATTGTTCCAATTGGTTCAGGATTTCTGTTTCTTGCATTTTCACTTGGTACTTCATTATAGATTGGTGTGTCTCTGCTAAATGTTTTTATTTGGGTTTTCAGAGGTCTGAGTTCTATTGCATTGCTGCATAGTCCTTGTTGTTCTTCTGTAGGCGTTTCGAATGTGATGAGCCTCTTCGTTAGGACCTCTGTACTGGTAGCAAACCTTGGTGTTCTGCTACTTATTGGGAGTCCACTTGGCCTACTGTTTGTTATCGGCCACATGTTGTGGTTTTACCAGGTCGATGGATACAACTCGGTTCTCCTTTTTACCAGCAAGTGGCGGTAGTACAACTGATCTTGTCCCGTTGACAGACAAGACAGGAACTGCTTTTCTGTAAGAAGGCCCAAATTCCTTCTTTACCGCGATCTTTTCCCTGACTAGATCCCCGACTTTTGGAATCCAGAAAGGTCTTGCTGGGACTGGTGGTGGTTCTTCAGTGGTTGTTGGCTGTTGTTTCAACTTTATGTTGCTCAGGTCTTTTCTTGTTTTGTTTAAGTCCTGCAAAATAGCCAAACGGTCTTTGATATCAAAGCTTTTTTTCTTTCACCACTGAAGTCTGACTATCAATGTCAGAGATCATCATCCTAGTTCCAAATAATAATTCGTACGCACTGAATCCCTTCAGAGAATTTCTTGGCAAGTTATTGAGACTACGTTGGACACTTATTAGATGTTTGACCCACCCAGCTCCCGAACCTAATATCCTTTCCGTTATAGATTGCTTTATGCCTTGGTTTTTTCTTTACACCATCCCGTACCCTCAGGAAGGAAGTGAGAAGATTCCCGCTGGACTATGCTCATTTGGCCATGTTTCCCCCCAGGCTTGAGGGCTAGAGTGGAGACAATGGTCAAACATAGCATGCTCTTAGCGTATATGCCATTTAGACTCGCAAATCTTTGTATAACAGTCCGGACGTCAGCCGAGTGCTGGTGATCTACATTATAAGTGGAACTAGCCTGTATAAGTTAATCGCAACCCTTCCTTTTTACTCCTGATTTTTTTCTGGAGTAGAACGACGAGGTATTAAACTGTTTCTCTCCCCACTGCGATCTCTGTTGCAGTTTGGGCAGTTTTTTACAAACATGGTGTGACGCAGACTCATGCCTGGCCACCAGTACCGTGATTGTAATTCTTCCAGAGAATCTTTTAGTTTAAGGTGTCTGAGACCCTCGCCCATATGTGCGTCTGCGATTAACAAGTTTCTCCTGTCCATGTTTGGAATCACTCTATCCCCCACTCCAGGGATTCGAGCAAAAGGGACGGAGTTTGCATCGATTATGTATGCATAATTGAGTGGATAGTTGATCGGTAACGCTGAGCAGTCGCCTTTTGATGACGTTTTCACCGCCAGTACTGTTTCACCATCAATGTATTTTAATGTACGCTTTTTTCGAACTACGGGAGCTGCTTTAGTGGCTGCCGCTGTGGCTGTTTCAGCCAATGAATTCCCTGCAACGTGAACGCCATCACGCTGATGACTCAGTGAGTGTGTCACGTGAGTCTTTGGTAGTTCTTTTTGTAAAAGAGCTATTTGTTCCCAGAGCAGTTTTTGCTTTATTGGTGCACCTGTGTCATCTTTGTAACCGTTTCGAATCCATGTCTGCAAATCCTTGTTATATGATTTGACGCAGTAATATGAATCTGACACTATAAGTGTCGGGAATTCGCGATCCGCATTATCTAGCGCCATTTTCAATGCTAATATTTCAGTTTGTTGTTCTGAATTAGTTTCTACTGAGTGTGTCTTTGTTAATAGAGGTTTTAATTTACCTCCGCGCCACACTTCTTTTGTAATCTCACATGTGGGGTTATATGCCTGTTCTCCCCAAACGGGAGGTTGAGCATGTCCGTCTGTATAGATTACACAGGCGTAATGTCGTAAAGGCAGAATGTCGATTGGCAGAGGATATGTTTCTTCATATTCTAGATTTTTCAATTTTTCTAGTTCTGGATCAAAGTAGTAGTATACTTTGTCCGTTGTGATTGAATTCACCCATTGTATCCATTCTGGATTTAATGTTGTTGTTGGTAAATTACACGGTGTTGTTAGTGCCTCGAAGGCTGATTCTGCTGTTCTGACTGTGATATGTCTACCGTCAGCTTGATCTTTTTCTCTAGCTATTACGGTTTGAACTGCATGAACAATTTTTTCTTTGTTGCTGAATTTCTGTTCAGCTTCTGTGTACAAGTGTGATTTGAATGCAATTGGTACCTTTTCTCCCTCATTAGAGGTTAGGTATGTGAATCCGCATCTCCCTGGGATGACTCGAATCACAAGATTGCGTGTGTTATCACGTGTTTCTAATTTTGTTTTAATTAGCATGTCTGTTTGTAGGGATCTCAACATTTCTGTGTGTATTTGAGTCCAATTGGATCTTTTAAAATCTGGTTTTATCAGATCATAAAGGGGTTTGACCCTTTCTGCGTAATTTGCAATGTATGTTCTTCCGAAATTTAGGAAGCCTAGAATCGACTGTAGGTTTTTTAGTGTTCTAGGTGCTTGGATTACGGCACATTTCTCTAGGAAATTGTCGGCCAGGCTTTTGCCTTCACTTGATAATTCATATCCTAAGAACAGGACTTTCAGATGGGCAATTCTGGATTTTTTAAAGTTGAATTTGTAACCCTCTGCTGCGAACCCAAGTATTATGGTGTTCACTCTTTTCAAGTGAGTCTGCAAGTCATCATCTGTTAAGTAAATGTCATCGACATAAGATAATGCTTCATCATCATATAGTTGTAGTAATTCTGTTACTCTCGCTGAGAATACCCCCGGGCTGTTCTTGTACCCCTGGGCTAACCGACAGAATTGTTTTTGAGTGCCATTTATTGAGAATGCAGTTAAATATCTGCTCTCTGGTGCTGTGTTTTGACAAAAGAATCCATTAGAGATGTCCAAGGTTGTTTTGTATTTTTTGCGCACTATGTTATGCATTAGTGCAGCACTATGTGAGTTTTGCACTGCAAAAGTTTTGCAACATGTGTTAAGGTGTCGGTAATCCAAAACTAGACGATATGAATTGTCTGGTTTGGAGACCGGAAACAAAGGGTTGTTCATTTGTGAGGTGCAAGTTTCAATCACCCCCTGGTATTCTAGCTGATCTAGTATTTCATTTACCTGTTTTTTAGCTTCTTGCTTAATTGGGTACTGCCTTTGTGCAGTTGGTTGTGATTTTAACTGGATTTTGTGAGGAGGAGAATCCTCATCCCATCCCACGTGATTTTTATATAAAGCAGGAGCTAAAGCCACTGCCCACTTTCTAGCAAGTGTGTATTTTTTATGAATTGGAATTTGATTTGAGAAGGCAGGCATAATTACTTCTTCGCCATGAGGGCACTCCCTGACAAACTCTGGTGGCCAGTCTTTTTCAGCTAGAAGGATATCATAGCCCTTGGAGAGATTATCCCAAAATAGTCCCCTTATTTTCCTAGTCTTCTCCCCCTCTTATACGCAATGTTATTTCGTATATTTTGTGAGGTTTGCTAACTCTGGTGTCCGCAGTTTCCACTTGAAGATATTCATTCTTGTCCACTGTCTCCAGATGATTCATAAGGACTTTGCGAGCTATGCTCACTTCTGCTGCACTGTCTAGCATTGTCTGAGCCCACTCTCCGTTTTTCAGTTGTGTCCTCAGTATTCTCGGCATTGTTAACTACCTTGATACTGGCTACCTTCTTTTTTGGAAATTGTAATTTCTTTTTTAGCTGAGCAGGTTCCTTGTCTTTGGACTTGGTGTGCTCTTCTCTTTGTTCTGATCGTCCTCTGCTTTCCGATTTCTGCGAGGAAGTCTGAAAAGATTGAGAGGGACGTGTATCAATGTCTTGATATCTATCAGGCTTTTTTATATTATCCCTATTTCTAAGGTTATATCTTTTCCCAGAGGGGTCACTCTGGGGTGACCTGTGTCTTTGGTTCGGAGATTTCTCTCTTCGCCTAGGAGACCTTCCTCTGGACTGGAATTTCTTTTCTTTAGGATTGGATTGTTTGTTTCCATCCCAGTTCTTTTTTGGTGAATTATTATTAAAAAATTTTTTTTCTGGACTTTCAGTCAGTTGTGGTTTTACTGGTATTCCACCTAAACTATCTCTACCTAGTTACTCATAGTTTTTTTCTATGATTCTGGCAATTACAGCTGGTTGGTCTGCTATATCTGTCTCTTTTAACCTCTGGCGGATCGCCACGTTTGCTGCTTCTCCCTTTATGTTGGCTAATAATATAGCCGAGACCTGCTTGAAGTCTTTTAGTAATTTCATACCAAGAGTTAAAGCGGGTTCAGGACCATATTCATCTTGAATTTGTTTTAGCACATCTGGTATTACCGAAATGGATGGAACACCGTGCGTTTTTGTGTAGATGGAAGCAAAGACGGTACCCCAAGTGTCACAGTCCTCTATGTGTGGTGCGATTCCCATTGGGAGACATATAGTCAGAATCCTGTGCTTTTCTAGCGGGGTGGTGTCAGGAAACACCGCCTCTATTTGGGTAATTTTCTGTGCCAACCAGAATGGTATTTGTTCCCGTTTAGCCGGTACTTTACCTAGGCAGGATTGGATGTTCTGTGGTGTAATTTTATTTGTGTTCCCCTGGTGAGGGGTCAGCTGTGGAAGTTTAATCGCTGGCTGAATTGTTGAAGTCCGCATCACATACTGAACTAATTGTCTATGAATTTTTATTAATTGTTTTAGCTGTGTTAACAGCTCTGCTACAGACATCCCATTGATGTCTGGATGTGGTGTGTATCCGGCTAGGACCGGCCACGTTGCTCCTGGTCTACCTAAAGGACCGAGCCTGGTGATGTGATTGTTATGTTTTAGGGCGCCATCAAATAAGAGCAAATGCTCTTGGAATTTGAGTGGTACTTCCACCTCCTCGAAAGGAGTGTACTCATTAGGAGGTTCCTCTATTTTGTAATAGTGGAAGTACTTTGTTACAGCATTTGCTGCTGGAAAATGTATCCATGAATAGTATACCTCTGTCTGCCGATATTCGTGTGCCTCAATTACGAATATGACTGTGCCACCTCTAGGTGTCAGTCCATTTTCTATAAGTTTCAGGGTTATAGATCTCCTTTTGATGACCGGGATGAGTATTATATCCCCGTCCGCATCTAGTGCTGCAGCATCAGCCGCTGCGAGTTCAGCTGCTAATCTAACTGCCTCTCTTTCTTCTTCATTGTCTGACATTTTACTGTCCTGAAGGTTATTTATTTTGTTTGCAGATCAGGTTTCTTATGGAAACAAAGATTAGATGCACAATATTTTGGAACTGTTTATCCTTCAACGTTGACTATACCAAGAACCATACATAGGAGTTCCCTCCTGCGAGGTCTGGCGGATATAACCTTTCACCCACTCCAGACGTCTTTGGAGTATTTGGGAAAAGGGGTCTGAGTGAGAAAGCACGACTGAGTTACTCTAAATGTCTTACGTTAGTTTTATCGCCCTTTCCAAACGCGCTGGGCGCCATGTAGTGTAGTTCCTATCATCCCAATAGGCTCTGCGCATTGGAATAATACCTACAGCAGTAAAGGCCTAGGCCAGACGTTAACTAGGTCTACTACTGTCGATACTAGACTTAAAGTTTTGGGTTTGCCAGCTTAGCTCAGAGTTCACTAGAAACGTTCTCGAATGTTCAAGGAGGACTTAACTTCCCTGATTAGACAAGAAGGGATTTAGTTTCTGACAACCATAGAACATGACAACTTTGCTCTCCCCTAATCAAGAGTAAATCTCGAGAGTCGTGTGAACAAAAGGCAATTTATTTTACTCAGTCAGTACGTGCATTCTTAGTCTCATCAGAATGTAGAGAAAAGGAAGAGACGGGCGTGTTCAATAAAAGGTGTTATTTATTGATCAGTCTCTTTTCTCATACAAGAGAAATGGATCGATATTATTGCAATACTTATAGTTAAGTAAAGTGCATACATTAAAAGCAATAGTATAAAATAATACTGTAAAAACATTGATATGGTTTCTAAGCCATAAGATGTTTTAAAATGAATAAAATATATTACATACACATATACATTTGACTAAACGTACTCAACTGGTGTTTCTAGATACGCCTACCCCGTGTACCTGACCTAAGTCTAATACGTGGGCGGGAATAGAAAGTTACAGTTTAAGTTAAGTTTGTTTTTGCCAAGTGAATAACTAAAGAATTCTCTGTGAGGGGTTATTCAGTTCTGTACCTGGAAGTTAGGATGAATGAGGAATGGTATCTCTCTCTCTGGTCTCGATATTCCAGGCTGCCTGCGAGGGCTACCCGGAAACGCCGGTGCTGGATTCTCGGCAGGAGAAAGCAGCGCGTCTCTCAGCGCGTCAGGAAGGCGGGGCTGCTGCCAGCGGGGTCTGCTCTGCTCTTGGCTTCGGCAAGTATGGCTGCTCCGTCTCGTCACCACGCGTGCGTTTGCATAGGGCAAGATCGGTAATATTTATACCTTTAAGGTGCCGAGATTGACGTAAGGATGGACATAGATACGTCAATAAGGATGTCATACGACTTGCTCGTTAGCACATTCTTTTACTGAAGTTCTCTGTGAAATCAAAACAATGGCCGCAGGGTTTTGCCCAGGTTGTCATAGGTTTGATTTGTTATGAGAACTCCGTATGCCTTATCAGGGGCTGGAGGAATATCGCTTGTCTAATTAGATCGCAAGCGTTATGACCTAATCAGATAACACGTTCCTGTGCCGTAGTGTGACTGCAGAAGCATAGAAAGTATTTTGTTTAAAAAATATATATACATTTGCACATTAACTTCACAAAAGAACAAAAAAGCCACAGCCTGCGGGCAAAATACTACGTCAATAAACAGAACGTTTTTTTGAACACAAGTACATTCGTCTCAAATGATTATGTAAATAAACTTGTAAAGGTTCTTAGTAATGTACAGACGGATTGGAAAAATTAAGTAGCCAAGCCGTTCTTCGCAGGTAAGGTGTGGCCAGGAGCCTACGCGTTTCGAATCCCGATTGTTTTCATAGGATTCTCTTCAGGGCCTTAAGCAGTATCTAAACAGGGCACAAACGTGGGTTAAAAACACAAAAAATTACAAAAAATTAATAACTCAAACATACCGTGTGACAACAAAGAACAACTTGAGCAGATCAGGGGTTGGCTTTTAAGTCAATTTTGATTTTAATTTGGACCACTTATCAAGAACCCCACCAGACTGACCATCCCACACACACTCCGGGGCTTACCAATAGGTGGAATGCTCCAGGGCGGAGGGAAGCAGGGAGTTCGTTTCTTAACTCTGTTCTAGTGGTGTTCGAGCAGCGCGGAGGGTGCATTCGGGGTGCAGCTCTCTGTTAATGCAAAAAACTGGGAGTGAGCTTCTTAGTTTTAACATGCCTTTATACAAAGTGGCTAGACCGCGTGATTGCTTGAAGCCAGGCTGTCGGTCACGACCTACGGCGGGGGAGTGCAACTCTACTAGTTGCCCTACTACCCAGACTGGGCTAGATGCTTATACTCACCCAGGCGGATTTGCCGCGGCTGGCAGTTGGGCGGGAGCCGGATCGCTCGCGCTTGTAATCCGTTCTCTCACGGCAGAATGAATTGGATTTGAGGGCCGAATTTGAGTCACCTTGTTAATCCTGTAACAAGATGGAATCGTGGTTTGAAATAACAACACTGCACGACAAAGGACGCGACTAAGTTATGGCTTTAGTGTGGATGCTCACCATAATATATGTGGGTTTCCGACCAGCTAGCTCAATGGAGACCTTCAGGCGGCTCTTCGGCAGTTACTAGATTAAATGACCGAGAGGCACATTTTAGCGCATCTACTTTTATCGGGTTAACAGCATGAAAGTATAAGACGCCGGCTCACAGTACTTACTTTGCTCTCGGGTCAAACGGCGTCAATCAGTTCGCGTTCCAGTCGGCACTAACTTCAAAGACATGCGCATAGCATGCTGAGGTCAGACACTAGCCGGTATTTAAAGGGGCAGGCAGGTGCACGGTCGCCTCCTTCTTAAAGGGATGACGTTCGAAAAATAAATGATGCAGCTTCCTAGAACGGGGGAATGACCTACAGTAACCACACAGGCTCCAATCTCTCAGCTGTTTGCCGACCTCTGAGGGTGAAAACCACAAATTTCAGAAGTCTACAGTTACAGATAGACCATGTGCTCCCACAGGGTCAAGGTTCCATCTAGATGGAATGGTGAAAGAACTGTGTGTTTACAGTTTGAAAATTTCACTCAATTCATTAAGGCCAGAGATTGCCGTATCAAATTTTACAATTAGAAGGGCTTCTCGTTTTGAAAGTTGTAGATCCAAATCACCTCCGCGGGGGTTCTTCTCAATTCTTGAGATCACAGTCCATTTGAGGTCACTGATTGCATGTTGCATTTTTGTCCAGTGTAGGACTAGAGGGGCGTTCTCCACTTTATTCTTCAGTCTCGATTTATGCTGGGAGATACGTTGACGTATCTCTTGGCTAGTTTTACCTATATACAACTGTAGACAGGGACATAAAATACCATAGACGACTTGCTTGGACTTGCAGTTACTGAAGGTGTTATGTTTCCAGTGAATCCCATTATGCTGGAATAGGGAACCCTCAATCGTGGATTCACAGCACAGGCAGGTGCCGCATTTATGGTGGCCAGTTATAGGCGGTAGTCGCATCATTTGGCGCAATGAAGGTGGACTCGAGATGGGCATTGCTGCTCGAACGATATGATTGGCAATATTGTTCTCCTTTTTAAAGGCAAACAAGGGAAGATCTTTCAGGCTTTCATCTAGATTCTTGACTAGATGCCAATTTTGTCCAATAATTCGTTTTAACTGGTTTGCGTTGGGGCAAAAGGTGGTAACGCATACCTGACGTTTCATACTGTGTTTTTCTCTTCGTTCTAGTAAAGCCTCACGTGGGGTCCAGAGTGCTCTTTTCATACAGTTTTTTACTAGTTTTTTAGGGTATCCCCTGTCGCATAGCTTGGATATTAGATTACCAGCATGATGGTTGAAGTCTTCTTTGAACGTGCAGTTCCTGCGCACCCGCAGGAACTGCCCGTACGGGAGATTTTCTTTGAGACTTCTGGGATGGTTACTGTCGAACAGTAAAGATTTATTGCGGTCAGTTGATTTTACAAATAATGTAGTAGCCAACTTCCCATCTTGTGGAAAGACCTCAACGTCCAGGAAAGCGATTTTGCTAGTGGACTGGGTTAGACTGAACTTTATATCAGCGGTCCTTGAATTTAACCACTGATGGAAAGATGTTAAAGTATCCTCATCCCCCGTCCAGATCATAAACACATCATCAATAAATCGGAGCCAAGCTCCGATATATTGATGAAACGGGTTGTTGGAATGTATGTATGTTTCCTCATACATGGACATGCACGTTCAAAGAAGACTTCAACCATCATGCTGGTAATCTAATATCCAAGCTATGCGACAGGGGATACCCTAAAAAACTAGTAAAAAACGTCAGGTATGCGTTACCACCTTTTGCCCCAACGCAAACCAGTTAAAACGAATTATTGGACAAAATTGGCATCTAGTCAAGAATCTAGATGAAAGCCTGAAAGATCTTCCCTTGTTTGCCTTTAAAAAGGAGAACAATATTGCCAATCATATCGTTCGAGCAGCAATGCCCATCTCGAGTCCACCTTCATTGCGCCAAATGATGCGACTACCGCCTATAACTGGCCACCATAAATGCGGCACCTGCCTGTGCTGTGAATCCACGATTGAGGGTTCCCTATTCCAGCATAATGGGATTCACTGGAAACATAACACCTTCAGTAACTGCAAGTCCAAGCAAGTCGTCTATGGTATTTTATGTCCCTGTCTACAGTTGTATATAGGTAAAACTAGCCAAGAGATACGTCAACGTATCTCCCAGCATAAATCGAGACTGAAGAATAAAGTGGAGAACGCCCCTCTAGTCCTACACTGGACAAAAATGCAACATGCAATCAGTGACCTCAAATGGACTGTGATCTCAAGAATTGAGAAGAACCCCCGCGGAGGTGATTTGGATCTACAACTTTCAAAACGAGAAGCCCTTCTAATTGTAAAATTTGATACGGCAATCTCTGGCCTTAATGAATTGAGTGAAATTTTCAAACTGTAAACACACAGTTCTTTCACCATTCCATCTAGATGGAACCTTGACCCTGTGGGAGCACATGGTCTATCTGTAACTGTAGACTTCTGAAATTTGTGGTTTTCACCCTCAGAGGTCGGCAAACAGCTGAGAGATTGGAGCCTGTGTGGTTACTGTAGGTCATTCCCCCGTTCTAGGAAGCTGCATCATTTATTTTTCGAACGTCATCCCTTTAAGAAGGAGGCGACCGTGCACCTGCCTGCCCCTTTAAATACCGGCTAGTGTCTGACCTCAGCATGCTATGCGCATGTCTTTGAAGTTAGTGCCGACTGGAACGCGAACTGATTGACGCCGTTTGACCCGAGAGCAAAGTAAGTACTGTGAGCCGGCGTCTTATACTTTCATGCTGTTAACCCGATAAAAGTAGATGCGCTAAAATGTGCCTCTCGGTCATTTAATCTAGTAACTGCCGAAGAGCCGCCTGAAGGTCTCCATTGAGCTAGCTGGTCGGAAACCCACATATATTATGGTGAGCATCCACACTAAAGCCATAACTTAGTCGCGTCCTTTGTCGTGCAGTGTTGTTATTTCAAACCACGATTCCATCTTGTTACAGGATTAACAAGGTGACTCAAATTCGGCCCTCAAATCCAATTCATTCTGCCGTGAGAGAACGGATTACAAGCGCGAGCGATCCGGCTCCCGCCCAACTGCCAGCCGCGGCAAATCCGCCCCTGGGTGAGTATAAGCATCTAGCCCAGTCTGGGTAGTAGGGCAACTAGTAGAGTTGCACTCCCCCGCCGTAGGTCGTGACCGACAGCCTGGCTTCAAGCAATCACGCGGTCTAGCCACTTTGTATAAAGGCATGTTAAAACTAAGAAGCTCACTCCCAGTTTTTTGCATTAACAGAGAGCTGCACCCCGAATGCACCCTCCGCGCTGCTCGAACACCACTAGAACAGAGTTAAGAAACGAACTCCCTGCTTCCCTCCGCCCTGGAGCATTCCACCTATTGGTAAGCCCCGGAGTGTGTGTGGGATGGTCAGTCTGGTGGGGTTCTTGATAAGTGGTCCAAATTAAAATCAAAATTGACTTAAAAGCCAACCCCTGATCTGCTCAAGTTGTTCTTTGTTGTCACACGGTATGTTTGAGTTATTAATTTTTTGTAATTTTTTGTGTTTTTAACCCACGTTTGTGCCCTGTTTAGATACTGCTTAAGGCCCTGAAGAGAATCCTATGAAAACAATCGGGATTCGAAACGCGTAGGCTCCTGGCCACACCTTACCTGCGAAGAACGGCTTGGCTACTTAATTTTTCCAATCCGTCTGTACATTACTAAGAACCTTTACAAGTTTATTTACATAATCATTTGAGACGAATGTACTTGTGTTCAAAAAAACGTTCTGTTTATTGACGTAGTATTTTGCCCGCAGGCTGTGGCTTTTTTGTTCTTTTGTGAAGTTAATGTGCAAATGTATATATATTTTTTAAACAAAATACTTTCTATGCTTCTATAGTCTTTCCCCTGAATGGTATGAAAGTGTGTTGTATGCGTGTGATATGGTTGGAATATTGAATGATTGAAGACAAATGTTCTGCTTTTTCTTAAATTGTTTCTGTCCCTTCTTTGTAAATAGTTTTTCTTATATTATTTGAAAAAATAAAAATTGATCTTTCTAAAAAATATTGCAAATAAAAAGCTATTAACTAGCAATTCCCGTCCTTGAATTGTTTTTTCAGGTCCAGGTTAGCACATTGTTGGTCGAAATTGTGTATATCAGTATTGGCATTCTATTTTCGTTTTTTGATAATTTGGCTCAGCCTTGCTGATTAGAGCCCACCCGTAGTTGTTTTCTAGTAGTGTGACTGCGTCAGATAACGGTATCTGCATCATGGGGGTTTTCTGCCTCATGGGCTGACTGCTAGTTAACCTGTTGGTTTGTTTAACTAGAATAGGGTCAGGAATAGGGGGATCGATTCAGAACCTATAGGAATACATGACAAGGGAAAGCCCTGGATTTCATGCGATGCCAGTCTTTGGCCAGCAAGTGCGTCCCCTGGAGAAGGCATATGGCCGCCCCTGAGTTCTCCAGATAGGAGAGTACTGCCCTTCTCTTGATTGGGTTATTGAGCCCTTTAACATTTAAGGTAAGAACCTGAATAGACGCATCAGCCATGGGGGAGTATGTACCCTGTCTCTCTCTTCCGCTGTCCTGGTCCAGAGCCACCCCAAGCTCCCGCTCTCGCTATCTTAGTGAATTGAACACACCGGAGCCCACCCCAATCTTCATCTCTTTCGGCACCCCCCTCCCATCCCTCCCCTCAAGCCCCCCATTGCAACTCCCTCTTCCCCAACCGCCCCCCCCCCCTCCAACCCCAATCCCAGCCAGCCCCAAAACTTTTCGATCCTTCCCCCACACCCCGCTACCCGGATCCCAACTTCCCAACTTTGTGAGTAGTTCAGTGTCCCAGTCCTGCCAGTCCATCGCAGGGCTGTAGTAACGTTACTTAGTGGAGCGTGTCCAAGTGACGGCGATCATGGCCCCCCATCCGCTCCCCCGGCACCTGCATAGAAGAAGCGAGGAGTCGACCCCACCTCGAGGGAGATCATTCTGACGTCGACGTTTCTTTGGCCACCTCTTGAATGGCTGTGGCCTGTTCTTGCGAGATGACATGGGCCTCCGGTTTGGAGTGGAGCTTGGGCAATCGTCTGCGTCTTACCCTCCGCCAGCCCTCCGAGGGTTGTCCCTGGGACTGTGTCAATGGTGTCTGGTCCTCCGGTAGTTCCAGGCCCAGCAGCATGCACGTGTCTTGCAGGGATCGTAGTTGCTGAAAGGACCCCTTCCATTTAAAGATCAACTGGAACGGGTGGCCCCAGGAGTATGGGATCTCCTCTTTGCGTAGAAAGTCCGTGACCACTTTGAACGACTTCCGTTTCTGCAGGGTTATGGCCGACAGGTCTTGATACAGTGCAGTGGGACAGTTTCGGAATCGGAGTGGTTGCTTCCATCTCGCGTCCCTGAGAATCCGTTCTTTGAGGGGGAAGTCTGGCAGGAAAGCCAGAATGTCAGGTGGAGGGGCGGGTGCACGCCTGGGGAGTCCCACTCTGTGTGCTCTGTCCATCCTGATTGGGAAGTCTGATGGTTCCCCAAGACGTCGCGAAAGAGAGCTTGTAAGTAGGCTATAATGTCCGTCCCTTCCTCCTTCAGAGGGACTCCCCGGACCCGTATGTTGTTGCGGCGGGACCGGTTTTCCAAATCTTCCGCATGTGCTTGCAGGTCCAGTTGCTGATCCCCCAAGCGGATGACCTCCTGTTGTAGTTGGTCTATTTCCTCGCTCCTGGCCTCGTCTTTCTCCTCGATGGCCATCACCCATTCCCCGAGGTCGTCCACATCGCGTCGGATCTCTTTGACCTCTTCCGCCACCTCCTGCTGCAGCGTTTTAAAGTCGTCCCTGAGCGAGTTGAAGAGCGACTCCAGGAAAGCCATGGTAATTGGCGTGTCCGCTCTGGAGGGGTTAGGGTGCGATTTTGCGTGTTCCGGCGTGGGCGGCCCTTTTTCAGTCTTTGTCTGGCCCTTTGCAAGTATCTCAGGGAGCGTACGTTCTCCTGTCTTCCTGAGGCCCGCCATAGTGCTCCTCTGCTGGCCCCTCTCAGTCCTCACTCAGCCCTGTTCTCACCCCCGACGGGGTATTCGGACCGGGAGCGGGCCCCCCCAGCAGCAGCGAGTGACCGTGTCCAGTCGGGGTAGACGCGAAAGATGTGCCGGCGTTCCCCCGGTTCCCGCCGTGTATAGCTCTATTTGTGGTCTGAACCCGCTGTGGTGCCCGCCAACCAGGCCTCGGAGCCCCCACAGAGTGTCCCCGACGTGCAGCCTCTCCCTCGTCGCCTGTGAGTGCCCCTTTCGTCGGCTGTGTCGGCGTTCCAGTTACCCCAGGGCAGCGCCGTCTCGCAATGCTCAATTTGGACCGGGTGGTAAGTGGGCCCCTTCCCGGTCATGCACCGGGGGCTCGGTTATGCCCCCCGGGACGTCCTCCCCCAGCCGCTCTGCTTCACGCCACCTCCTTCCTGCGAGGGCCCCAGGGGGTCGCAGCTCGGCTGTTTCTGCTGGTTACTGCCCGATCTGGCTAGCGCTGTCCATCATCTCCCGGGGTCCAGTACAGGCCGAAAGCCGGGACCTCAAGTTCTTTTCCCCCCGGCCCGTCCCTAGTCGGGGGTCACGCCGCTCCGGCCTCTCGCGTCCGTCCCTGGCCTGTCGGGGTTGTGGCCTGTCTTACTCTGCGCTGTCTTTTCGGGCTTCTGTCGGGGCTACAGGACAGGCGGCCCCCAGCCGAGTCCCCGCCGGGGGCTCGGTAATGCCCCCCGAGTTAAGCACATCCACCAGCTTCACTCAGCTCACCTCACCTCCCCGGGGGCCTCGGGGCATCATAGCTCGGCCCTCCGTCACGTCTGTTGCCTGGGCTCTGCTTCCGTCGTCATCCGGCCTCTGGGATGCCTAAGGGCTCGCACCGCTACCTCCGCGTAGGCCCGAAGCCGGGGCCTCGATTTCGGCTTCTCCGGCCGATCCCTCTGGTGTTGCCGCGAACGTCGCGGTGGCAGCAGCTCGCTCCGTTCGCTGTCCGCCCTCGTCCCAGGGGTTACCCCGCCGAGCGGGGAGCGCGGGTGGTCCTCGACAGGGGACTCAGTCAGCCGCTAACGGTCGGCCAGCCATTTTCTTCTCGGCTGCCCGAGCGGGTCACTTTCGGCCCGGGAGGTTCCCGGGGGTCCCGGCGTGTGATGCCTGAGCTCACCGGATCGTTCTCATCACTCCTGGCAAGGCAGCCGGGCTTCGAGGTGCTAGGGGGGGTCAAATGGGTATAGTAAGGGGCGCCAAGGGGTTTAGGACGGGGAGCCTCCGGCACAGACGTCCGCTTAGGCCGCCATCTTGGCCACGCCCCCTGTATTTTTTTTAAAAGACTTGTTGAGGGGTAGCAATTAGTTCCTTACGCTCCGCCATTGTTTGGTCAGTTGGGGCCAAGGTTGATTTCTTGAGCGTTATTATCTGCTCTAGCAGTGTTGGAAGAAGGCTTAGTTTGTCTATTATAGGACAGCAAGCACATGGTCGTGGCAGAGGTGAATATTGAGATTGTACTCTTATTATTAAATTGTTACTATTGTCTTATTTGGTGTTTATCCCAACAATTTGAAGAGCGATGATCATTAATTCTATTTGGATGTCCAATTTATCTGATTGCATATTAAGTGCTTTTGTGGATGCCTGTTGTGTGTGTAATAAAGTTCTAAAAAGATCCAGTTAACTATTATGGTCACATGGAGGTTCTCCTTGTGTCAGGAAAGTTATTGATTCCAAGTTGGTTTGCTGATTTTGATGTCTAAGCGACTAATTTCCTGAGTAGAGAAAAGTTGTTTGTTTCCTTTTTGTTTGATTATTGTGCTCTTTTTGTCTGTGTTGCTTTGTGTAACAGTGTTGGGTGTTTCTCCTTTAGATGGCCCTAATTTGATGTCTGTTACGTCGAGGGATTCCTTGTTTAGTGGGATCCTTGTTGAATTCAGCCATGAAAAGTCCAGTACTTCTAAGACCTCTTGATTTGTCTGGTGGACCTGTGCTACTGTTTTTAGACTTTGTGTTGTCCCCGAGGTGCTTGCAATCTTGGGGGTAGAGAAAATTGGAATTTCATGAGTTATTATTGAATTAATTGACTGTAATTTTGTATTTGTTTTTTCCGCCGTTGCTCACTTCTTGCCTTTGCTGAGATGATCCTGTATTGTCCTCAGTGCTGGTATTTATGCCCTTTGTCATCTCCTCTATACCGGTTCCTTTTTATGTCTCACCTTGGCAGCGCATGCTTTGTCGTAGCGAGACCTAAAGTAATCTGTATGTTGGTTTAAACTTCATGTAATCTGTTTTTCTGCTTCCTATTGGCTTACTTGTGATAGTGTTGTTGTAATCTCCCTTTCTGTTGGCTGTTGGTTATTTGCTAACTTCCTTGTAGTCCCGATACAGTGGCGCCTAACTACAGTGTTAGTTTGCTCTGCTTGCACTTCTTTTAATTGAAGTGCAGTGTGCCATCTGTTTTTCACGCTGTAGCCTACCTTTGTAAATGGAGACTTTTGAGCAGCTGGCTAGATTTTGCTGTGTGATTCCTATGCTCCTCCAACCCACTGTCTTTGCTTTCACGCCCCCTCGGTCACAGAGGGGGGTTGCGCTGCTGTATGAAGCATTTTTATCAGCGCGGCTCCCTTTCATGAGCTGGTTCTGCTTTCATTCTTTTTTGAGTTTCTCTTCTTGCTGCGGCACAACATGGTCTGCTTAGATTAAGCGGCTGTGCGTGCTTTCACTTTCATATCAGGCGGGACAATCACAGCCGCTTCTTTGCAATGTCATAGGTCTCGCATAGACCTATGGCACTGCAAATATTTTTTTGTAAAGACTATGTTCATGCTCGAACCTGGATCTCCTGGACCAAAGTCGCCAGCTCTGTGTATTGAGTCACAGCCCTAACTTATTTTAGCCTTGTTGCAAGGGAGGAGGCATGTTCGATGCACCCCCACCTGCCTTGGTTTCCCGCTCAGCCGAGCCTTTAGAGGGCGCCTGTTTTATTCCGTGCACCCCCTCCTCTACTTGTTTTGATGCAGCAACATTTGTTCAGCTGATCCTGTACCTGTTTTACAGCCAACAAAGCACTAAAATAAACAATTAGCACAAGAGTCCCACAAGGCTGAAAATAAATTATACTTATTAAATTATTTAATAATATCAGCCTATTTTTATGGAGCCTACGCCAAGACTCGAACCTGCATCCCCGGGACCAAATACAATAGCTTTGTTTATTATGCCACACCGCTAGCTTGTTTTATTTTAGTTGCGAGGGAGGGTGCATGTTCAAAGCACTTCCCCCTCCCCTGACGTATGTGTTTCATGCTAATCGGAGCTTTTGGAGGACACCAGTTCTATTCTGTGATGTGGCTTAAGGTAGGTAAACCGTGTAGACCCTCATTCTGGTGTGTTTTTCCATTGAAAAATAAAGGCAATTGGTATTCAACATGCCGGTTGTTTATCTGATAATTCAAAATCTTGAAAGTTAAATCAGCTTCCTGCATTATCCCTCACAGATTTCCTTTGCATATTCAGTTGAACATACCAGGTCATCGGAGCCCTGCACTGTAAAATGGCAGGATACCAAGGTGAGGCTAATGCAAGGTGACCGCCCTGTTTGAATATACCTGCCTGCTGTTCTCTAATAGTGTAATGAAACATTTGTTTACCTCTTGACAACTGATCCTTGTTCAAAGGATAAAGGCTGTCTCTTGGTTCACATAAAAGCGGCGTTGCTTAGCCTGTCCTCGCATAGTGACAGGTGGGGCTCCAGCTCCCCCGACTGGCTGACCCTGTGGCTTCAGGGCACCGACTGTTTGCGTAGGCCACGCGCTTTTCCTTTCCAGTTTGGCAACCTGCTGATCTTGTGTGAAATGGGTAATGTTACTGGAGGGCGACACACTTACCCAGCGGTGGGAATTTCATTACCCCTCTACCAGTTTGGCTGCCGAATTGTGCCGTTCATAGCAACTTGATCACTGTTCGCCTTCAGCACAAAGATAAACAAGAGGCTCACTCTGAATTCTACAACCCAGGCCTAGTGGTGCAGGTGGGTCTACCGTAAGCCGTACACCTTATGAGCACGCCGCAAGCTCACAACATTAAAATGTCTTTCACTATTGTATTTTGAGGTCATCAAATACTCAAGAAATTGAAATCCTTTCTGCTACATCCCAGAATTCAAACAAAGAGTACAATCATTAGTGAGCTCCAAACTAGAACACGGATATGCGACCCTGTCAAGTCTTCCCAAAGCGAGAACAGCTCCACTCAAAACGACCCTTAATGCAGCAGTTATACCCTCTTCTTATTTCTTTTATTTATTTTCCTAGACGAGCACGGCAACAGACGACAGCCTCTTTGTTAAAACAGAGCATATTAAAGTGAGTGTTTTTGTTTTTATAATCGCGCCCCACTAAGTTATAAAATAGTTTGTTTTAACTAAAACCTCAGGGCCTGGGGATCTTTCAATTGATTCAGGATAGCTGAGGAAGTTAATGTAACCTCCTGAGCTGGTGCAGAGGTCTCAGTCTAAATCTTAGCACGGCCCTCTTGGACTTTTATCCTTCAGAGGTAGGTAAAATGAGATGTCTAACAGCTTCTGTTTGTGATGTAAGCTTCACGAAGCCGTTCTACTGCTGGCTGACGGGATGTGAGTGACAGTTAAACAGAGGTTATTGCTTTGCTATTGCTGATTAAAGATCCCGGACAAGGAGCAGAGACAGCGTTACCTCCTTCAGCTCTCTTGGCTCCTACACTGCTCGAAGGTCCCCACCACTACTGTTTTGCTTCTTGTGTCAAGCAGCGCTTTATCTGTAATTATGGCAGCTGCGCCTTTTGCCACGCTTTATTTAACTTTTATTCTGGTGTCACGTTACTTGTTTTCTCTTTGCCGCTTAACGCCTGCAATCAATATGCCCACACTGTTAGATTGCAAACACTAAACGGAGAGCGACTGAGTGGAGCAATAACAGAATGTATTCAAAATGAAATGGCATCATTTATCTTGTGTTTTGCTGACAATATTCAAAGGGGTTCGTGGTTGTTTAACATTTGCATAATCAATAAACGAATATTAATGTTAACACGCATGCGCGAAAAGACAGCATTGACATAAAATGCAGTGAGGGTACTTTGTAATTGAACGTAAATTCACTATGAGCATTTCTCGTGGGGGTGCGGTTTTGTTTACAGAGACCTTTCCAAACTATCCCAAAGGCACAGTGTTTATTGAACCCCCTTTGGCAGGTCAGTGCATGTTGAGCACTGGATAATTTGTGTGACAGTGCAGTGAGGTGGGTGTTCAGCGTTTTACCCTGCAGTTTCTCTCTGGTCTGCGCGTTGATGATGGCACCAGGCGCTAGTGCAGCCTGAGCTGCCTGACGGACAGGTAGAGTTCAGCATCAGGGGGTATTTCTGGCACCACTTTGTCTCGCCTTTGTTGGCATGGACCTTATGTGGATGAAAGTGTGCTACATTTGATGCTTTCTGTGCACTCATTGTCTAAAAAGATGCACATCACAGTGACTAGAGGAATGTGAGGCTAAACTTAACACTGATGAACTGTTAGCTCTAAATAGGTTTTAAGTGCTGGCACAGCAGGGTGCTCGATGTTTGTTCCACGTCCAATGTGTGGGAGGCTGGCGGTGAAGTGGATGCCTGGCTGTGGTTGTAAGTGTGCATCACGCAGGTAGTGCGCGATGCTTCAATGTTCTTTATTGTTCACGCGACATGCGCATGTTATGTTACATGCTCTTTGTTATTGTTCTAATATTGGCTCATGCACGCTAGGTGAGTCCGTTCAGTGGAGGTTCGATCGAGGACCGATAGTCACCGTTGGACTTGTCACTGGAAGGACGCTCCTTCGTGCTGGGTGGAGTTGTTATCATAATAAACTCATCTTTACGACATTTCTGGATTGCCTGGACATTATATCATTTCAACATTTGGCGACGATCGGGGAAACTCCACCCATAGCTGCGCAGAGGATTGTATAATTTCGATATCGTTAGTCATTCTGTCATCTCCATGAATCCGCTTGTTTTCGGCGCTTACTTCTGAGTACTCCGGAAGGATTTGGACTTTTATTTCCTTCAAGGGTTTGACCCGGAAAAGGTATGTGAAAATCTTGCTGTTAAATCCTCCATTGCTTAACCTCTCCTTCATGGTGTGAGACGCTTTGTGATTGGCTACAAACGTTAGGCTCATTACCCCGCCTGTAACTGACTTGGATGGTTATTTTAAAGAACCAATCCCTTCGGCCCGTGTCTTCCGCATACGCTGATTTGCTAGAATCTATCTGGATACATTGTATCTCTTGGGGCTCATGATTGACAGCGCGTTTCGTGTTGCTTTCAGCGATGCGCACGCTTATTATTCTTGGTTTTAGAAGAAATTCATTACGCGCACACAGTTTTAACAATGACTCGCACGCTTGATGTTATTGCATACAGTTTCAGCAGGGATGAGCACGCTTTGATGTTATTATTCTTGGTTTTAGAAGAAATGTATTACGCGCACACATTTTTAACAGCGATGTGCACACTTTGATGGTATTGCATACAGTTTCAGAAGCGATGCGCACGCTTTGATGCTATTACATTATTTGAATTCAACAATCAAGACGCTTCGCTCTTCCACAGCGATGCGCACGCTAAATTAACTGTGTTATAGTGGAATCTTCCACTGTTTTCAAGTTCCAACACACAGATATATCTCAGTTAATTATCGTGTGGTCAAGTTCAACAACAGCGACACAAGCTTTAATTGCTTGTATTTTTTCAATCATCATGTGTCAACAGCGACACACACGCTAATTACTTATTTATTTTCATTGTGTGAATGTTCTCTTACACATGTTTTAGTTCATTATTTAAGTGTGTTCTGTGTTTTTGTGATTTTGTTACAACAATGGCTAATCCAGGGGGCGTGGCCAGCAACATGGCCGAGTGAGACGTGTCTCGGCTCTGCTCCGGCAGGCAATAACAATCCGGCGATAATCCTGGCGGCTTATGGTCCCTTAAGACGAAGATAAGACATTGCTGGGGTCCTACCTTTACCCCGACTTCACAGGGCAGTGCTGGAGGGGCACGGATCTCCGAAATACCACTGTGGCTGGGTCTGGTGCACCACTGTGGCTGGGTCTGGTGCGTGATCCCCGGAGCGGCCCTCAAGATGGCAGAGGCCTGTCCAGAGGCCGAGCAGTGAGAAGAGAGAGAGGCAGCTGCGGGCCGGAGAGGGCATCGGCGATCCTGAGCTCCTGGCGACGCACTCCTGCACCACCGGAGGGATCGCGGGGGAATGCGAAAGCCCTGAGAGATTGTGGCGTGGAGCTGGACATCCGGCCCGGTGCCTATGAGGAGGTGTCTGCCGGCCGGGCTACGGGCGATACGAGCTGTGGCGGGGGAAGGCGGAGACAGGCGCTGCACTCGGAGCGGAGCGGTCCTGCTACAGTGATCCGCCCCCCGCGTTTGACGGAGGAGCTCGCCTGCGGCACTTGGACCCCCGCGGGGAGCCGCGGTGAGAGACAATAGCGGGGCAGCGCCGTACTGGGAAGCGGCAAGGAGCTGGTACCGCGATCCGCACCCCCAACCCCGCACTTGCTGGAGGAGCCCGCCTGCCAATGTTCGGCCCCCTGCTGGGGCCGGTGAGGGGGGGTGAGTCTATGCTCTACAAGATCTGTGAGCCGGCGCTGCACCGGAGATAGACGCGGGGTTGCTGCCGCGATCCGCCCCCCGCACCAACCAAGGGAGCCTGCCTGCAGCGTTGGGCCCCCGCTGGGGCCAGCAGTGGGGTGAGTCCGCGCCCGACTGGACCTGCGGGCCGGCGCTGCACCAGGGAGAGACACGGAGCTGCTGCCGCGATCCGCCCCCCACATCTGCTGAAGGAGCCTGGCTGCAGCGTCCGGGCCCACGCCGAGCAGATGAGCCTATGCCGGAGAGGCCCTTTCACGGCCCTGGGGGGCTGACCTAGAGGTGCTGAAGGAGGTGGCGATTTGGGGCTGCTGCCTGGTGACAAAGCCTGGATGGGGAAGTAGCACCACGAGGGGCTGAACGGAGGAACCCCCGAACATCTAGTGCACTGAGGAACGGAGCCTGCTGCGATCCATAGCTCACCTCACACGCGGGGGGGACAGGGGCGAGCCGCGCGGTGACTGGAGGGGGGATTGTACCCTGAGGCCTGAATGGAGAGACGGATTGTCTGGCCGGGGGAGGCCCCCTAGCGACGCATGGGGTCCCTAGCACTGCCGACTGGTGGGCCGCAGGTGCCGTGCAGGACTGGATGCACCTGTGAACGTCCCGCTTGGGCAGGACGGGACTGCCTGGATGATACGGGCTCGGGACTCCCAACCCCTCCCCCCCCTTTACTCTGGCTTCAACTTAAGACCCGGCTCATAGGGACAGCGGAGACATCTTTGCCCACAGACTTGCCGCCCCCTCTCCTCCCCTCGTGCCCCCCCACACCTCCCGCCTGTTTCGCCTGAGGTGACACTGTGCTGGTGCTTCACTCAAGCATACAGGGAGATCCTCCAATCACGGACCCTTGAGAGCGTGGGCTGAGGCGGGGGCCCGAGCGGAACGACACTGTACTGCAGAGGTGCCTCGGGGTGTGGGGCTGCACAGCAAGGTGCCATGGGCAAACCGAGTGATAAAGACCCCAAGCTACCCAGACAAGGGACACTGGACCGCTACACTACGGCCGGCCCACCGCAACAGGAGGAAGATGCTCGGGCTACCCGCTCGGACACGGCCTTGCTGATAAACGCGATCCAGGCCTCATCGGTGCGGTGGGATCAGAAGTAACTCTACTGCGACAGGACCTCCGAAACCTGGCGGCAAGAGTGACAGAATCAGAAACTAGGTGATGCGGAGGACACAATACATGACTTAAGAAAAATGATGACGGAGCTCCAATCGTCCCATAAGCAATTACAGTGGAAGGTGGATGATGCCGAAAACAGGGCGAGACGCAACAACCTCCGCTTTGTGGGATTTAGGGAAGGAATCGAGGGGGCCAACATGGCGGAATTCCTACGCTCATGGCTGTTACGCACCTTCCCTAAGGAGACATTCTCGACCTGCTTCGTCATTGAAAGGGCTCATCGCGTGTTATTGGCCAAACCACCAGTAGGGGCAAAACCTAGGCCGGTCATTGCCCGTTTCCTAAATTTTGTAGACCGATATGATCCTGCGAGAAAACTAGGGGAAATCAGTCTTGACAATGCCCACATAATGATTTTCCCGGACTACAGTCAGGAAGTGCAGAGACAGAGACGCTCCTATGACTCGGTAAAATCCAAACTAAGAGACCTCCAAATCCAATACATGCTACTCTCTCCGGCAAAACTGAAAGTGATCTATAAGGGCAAGTCGTTATTCTTTCAAACCCCGGAGGAGGCGTGGCAGTGGCTCGAGGAGCGGCCACCGCTGACACGGAGGGAACCGGGGGCGACAGCGGCCAATAAGAAGGACGTGCGCGCTGGGGGCCCTGGAGAGGTACCGAAGCCACACAGTTCCGGACGAGGACGGGGAGCCCGCTTGTTGGCTGCAACCCCGTATCACACGGATGGACAATCAAGGCGAAGACGTCGAAGCGCGGCCTCCCTGGACTCCAAGCGACCCTCGGGATCTCGCTTCCAGTGTATGGCGGGGAAAACACACTCTGAGGGGGAGGAAGTTCCGCAGGGTACCTCTTCGGACGGGAAGGAAGTGGATGAACGGTCTCTGCACCCATTGGCACTGGAAATAGCAGAACTGGAGAAAGGACAGATGCCGGAGGATGTGGCCTCCCAGGAGGACCCCCTGGACTCTAACTCATGAAGCTAGGACCAGTCTGGCCGACCAAGAGATGATGTAACATGCCTGGAGCACGCAAGTGGGACACCCCCCCTATTGCTTGTTTGTTCTGTTTCTTGTTTCTCCACTATTTGATTTTGTTTGCCTTGACTCTTACTTTTTAGTTTTTGTATTATTCTGTTGGGGTTCGACCCTGATGGCTACGGGGTACCCATAGGAGTTGGAACCTGTAGACTAAACTGCTTGAGGGAGGGCGACAGACCTCCACCTGCCCTAGAAGTCTACCTCCATGTGTTGTTTGCTAGGAGGGGGTTATCGGGGAGGAGGGGGTGGGGAGGGGGTAGGTTGGGAGAGGGAGGGAGTTACAAGGGGTTATGGGTTACGTGAAAGTTGTTCTGTTCTCAGTTTGACTGGCATATGACACACAGCTCCATGCTACTAGGCACACACGCCGTCATACCCGCCCATGACATCAATACACTTGTTGATAAGATATGACTGCTGCAGATGCCCACAGTACCTCTGGATGTAGAGAGGAGACGCTATCCACTGCTCACCTGGAACGTAAACTATTCGGGGGACAACATAAAACGAGGGCTGGTGACGGCATATATTAAAAGGTTGCATCCCGACATAGTTTGCCTCTAGGAGACCCATCTTAAGGGCACAAAATGTGGATTCCTGGCGCGAGGAGCCTATAAAGTCTTAGCCCATGCGGGATATACATCTGGGTCCCGGGGGGGTAGCCATTCTGAATAAAAAGTCTCCACCTTTTACCGTGACTCCAACTTGGATAGATCCACAAGGACCTATGATGGGGTAACTGGGACATGGATGAGACAGCAGATTACTGTGGTCTCGGTCTATGCCCCCCCCCCCCGAAACTACAGGCTAGGACGCTGACCGGGATGGCAGAAATAGTGCTAGACACGCCAGATTCACTGCATATCATAGCCGGCGACTTTAATTACGTCATGTCCACCCCCCTGGATCGGTCAGGGACTTGACCTGATGGTTCCCACACATCACCTTTAGCCAGAACCATGGGCACACTGGGGTTGACAGATGCCTGGAGATGGCTACATCCTGACACGAAAAGCTATTCTTTCTACTACAATGTGTATTCCCGACTAGACTATGTCTTTCTTCCCCGACACGCCCTAGGGACCGACGATGAGGCTGACTATTTGGCATGAGATATCTCGGACCACTCGCCGCTGCTGGCCCGACTGGGGGGTAGGCCGAGATCGCAGACGGGGGGCTGGAGGTTGACATCATGGGATCTACAAAATCACACAATACTTCAGGGCCTCCGGGCCGACACCAAGGTCTACTTCGCTGAAAATTCAGGCTCTGTGCAGTCATGGGTCATCCTATGGGAGGCCTACGAAATGGTGCTCCGAGATAGGGTGCAGAGCCGGGTATCATGGGAGAAACTAAAAGTTCACGAGGAGCTGTGCACACTGGAAACTAAAATTTCTGGCCTGGAACGACAACACTTAACAGATAGAGATACACAGGTGCTTCGGCACCAGCTTGACGCCCAGCAACAGTACAGGGACTTGGTCACCAACGAAGCAAAAGCGCAGGCACTTGCCACTCTGCACAGACTGTACGATTTCGGGGACAAGTCTGGGATACTCCTGGCCTGGCTGAGTTGCAGGGAGAGAGACTCACGATGGATAGAGGGCGTGACTGATAAACAAGGACGATTACATAGGGAGACACCCAGATAGACCGAGCGTTCGCCTCCCACTTCCGGGATTTCTATGCAGCCCGAGACCTAGGAGACAGGGACGATATAGCGGCCTATCTGGCCGAGATCCACACCCCAGTTTTAACTGAGGAAGACACTGATGCTCTTGATGCAGATATCTCGGCTTCGGAAATAAGGGAGGCGATATCTAGGCTTCGGCGGAGGAAAGCCCCAGGCCCTAACGGTCTCCCAGCGGAGTTCTTTAAGAAAGGGGCAGACCTTCTAATACCCCACCTTCTGGCACTGTATGAAGACGCAACCCAAGAAGGTGAGCTCCCGCCGGACCTCAGAATGGCCACGATCGTGCCGATCTATAAACAGGGCAGACCGTCAGACGCCTGCGAGTCGTATAGACTGAGCTCTCTCCTCAAGGCCAAGTTATTGGCCACGGTCCTGGCCCTCGGATTGCGCCAGGTGATTTCCGGGTTAGTACACCAGGACCAAACAGGATTCCTGCTGGATAGGGCGACGAGGCAAAACCTCCGACGGACCCATAATTGGCTTATGGAGGTGAAGCAGAGGGAGGACCCACATATGTTCCTTTCCTTAGATGCCGATAAGGCATTTGATGCGGTCCATTGTCCCTTTCTAGAGGCGACACTGATCAAGTTTGGGGTCGGCCCCAACTTTCGAAGATGGGTGGACCTACTATATACAGATCCAAGGGCCCGGGTACTAGTAAACGGTGTACTATCGGAAGATTTCCCTGTTCGGAGAGGGACCTGACAAGGGTACCCCCTGTCCCCGCTACTGTTCGCCCTCACGGTTGAAATAGTGGCGTGTAATATCTGCCAGGTGGAGGGGGTACACGGCTTCCGCATAACACAGGAGGACCTGCAGGAGGAGACGATTTCGCTATATGCGGATGACATCCTCCTATATGTGACGCAGCCGACAATCACGATCCCGACACTGTTTGAACTATTAGACAGGTATGGCTCCTTCTCAGGCTACAAGATAAATTGGCACAAATCGATCTTGTATAACCCACGCCTGGATGAAGATTGGCCCCCACTTCCGGGAGCCCTACAGGTTACCCAGTCTGGATTTAAATATCTAGGGGTATACCTGACAAATGACAAACAAGTTTCTTATAAAAAAAATCTACTTGGAGTAATCCAGAACTTCACAGAAGACGCCCTCAGCTGGAAGTCATTACCTTAGACGATATTAGGCCGAGCAGCAATGTTCAAAATGATCACGTTGCCACGCTTTCTGTATGCCCTGCAGAAGGAATATTTTCCCCTACCCCGACAGACGTTCCAGACAATTAATGCCGAATTGCGCGCCCTTCTCTGGCTAGGGAAACAACCTAGAATAGCTCTAGCTACACTTCAACGAAATCAATATAATGGGTGGATCTCCCTGTCAGATGTGGAGGCCTATTACTGGGCTCAGCACCTTACACCGATAAATGAATGGCTGCACGCACAGGCGGATCACCCGACATACAGGTTAGAGAGGGCCACCATGGCGCACCACACTAGCCTACACTATTTATATGGAGGAACTGGGAGGCGGCGGCTGCTGCCAGCCACGCAACTTACCATAGATGTATGGGACAGAGCGACGAGGATGACTGGGTGGGCACACAAACCGACCAAACAGACACCGATTTGGACTTGTACATGGTTAAAAGAACTGCACAAGCTCGCCGGCTTTGGCGGGTGGGATACCATAGGGATTTCAACACTGGGAGGCCTAGTGAAAGGGGGAGAGTTTAGGACATATGAGTCCCTGAAGGCGGAATATAGACTAACCCCAGCGCAGTTCTTCAAATATGCACGACTGTGTCATGCCTGGAAGGCCGAGGCGGCGCTAGCATCACAGCTACCTGAGTATGCCCCCCTAGAGGTCCGACTATTACAAGAGCAGGTTCCCAATAAATTGGTATCCCTGACATATAAAACTTTGATTAATAATGCACCGGACGGGTTAGGGAAACTGTGGGCGGCCTGGGAGCAGAACATGGGCGATATGGACACCATAGACTGGGAGACGGCCTTGATGCATCACAGGGAGGTTGCGATCAAGACCCGGTTACGTCTCATCCAATATAAAATACTACACAGGGTCTATTACGACAGGGTTAGAATACACCGCATGGGGAGGGCTAGTGATCCCTGCTGCTTGAGATGCGGATACCCGCAGGGAACTTTTGTCATACCTTGTGG
Organism: Lissotriton helveticus; assembly: GCF_964261635.1. Taxonomy (NCBI): domain Eukaryota; kingdom Metazoa; phylum Chordata; class Amphibia; order Caudata; family Salamandridae; genus Lissotriton; species Lissotriton helveticus. The sequence goes on from NC_136068.1 coordinate 423,984,702, forward strand.
GAGTGCCCCGCCATAGTCACTTACTGGACGCATATAGGCGAGCTAAGTAAAATCCTGGAGGTGACGTTACCAATGGACCCTAAGTTTGTGCTATTGGGTATTACTACTGAGATAGACCTGACCCGCCCACACCTGATCTTTGCCCTGCTAGCCTTGATGGTGGCAAAGAGAGATCTGGCACGTGAATGGGGAGCTCCATCGCCTCCAAAAGTGGGAGATTGGCAGAGAGGAATGGACATGTATATGGCGGCAGAGAGAGTGACATATAAAGCTAGGGGCTGCCCGGTAAGTTTTGCAAGGTCTGGGGGAAATGGAGGAAATACCATGGATTTGATGCAGGGCTGGGGACTGCATCAAATGGGCCGCCAGAAACATCGGCCAGGATGTCGCCCTGGGCCCATGGCCAATGGCTCAAGAAATCAGATATTCAGTTACCCCCTTTGGCAGTGGGCATAGGTGGGATCATGGTGGCCGGCGGGCCGGGAACGTACAATGCTAAATTGATGCATGCAAATATAATGCGGGGGGCGGGGGGGTGCTTTTTGGGCTGGAAAATTAATTGTGATATGCCAATTATTTGTGATTTGATTCAAAATGCCAATGAAAACCGTTAAAAAAAACAATGGCTAATCCACAACTACAAGTTACTCGATCACCTCCTTTTCTAAGCAAACCTGGTAGCCCCGAAATTATCTGGTCGGAATGGTTTGGGCTCTTTGAAAACATTTAATTGCCATTGACGCAGCGGCTTAGTCTCCTGCTCACAAATCTGCAATACTTTTTGGTTGCCTTGACCAAGCTGCACAAAGGATCTTCAAAAGTATTCTTCCTATTCCTCCACTGGCATCTCATGCAGGTGATGGACAGTGGAATGTTTACCTTGAAGCTATTGCTCGTCTTAAAAAACTGTTTTCAGAAGAACCAAACATTATGCTAGAACGTCATAATTTTTATGCAAGGAAACAAAAAGAAGAGGAGAAAGTTGAAGAGTACATATCTGCACTCAGAGTCTTGTCAACAACATGTGATTTTGGTCCGTTATCTGATAATTATATTAGAGACCAGCTTATTTTTAATTGCGCTTCACGAAAGATTAAAGAGAGGATTTTAGGATGCAAAAATCCTTCTCTTTCAGGGGTAATTGGTCTTGCTTTAAGTATTGAGCAGTCAACTCTCTCCAGTAAAGCAATGCAGAATCCTTCGAAAAGTGGAATTAATATGGTCTCATCATCAGATACTGAACAAGACAATGCCATTTATGCTGTAAATGTAAAAATTGAAAATGGTAAAGTTGGACAGAGGAAACATTCATTGTTTTGCTATAGATGCGGTTCTAAAAACCACATTGGGAATTCCCCAAATAGTCCTGCAATTAACAAGCGATGTGTAATTTGTAAAAAGATTGGGCACTTTCAAGGGGTATGCAGGAATACCAGGAAGTCAGTGAATGTGAACTATGTTGATTCAGAGGTTGAAGCATGTAGCAGTTCTCGTAACAACATAATAGTCACTTTGGATTGATTGTGATGGTGAAATTCAATCCATTAAGGGTCCTTTATGTTCTGCTGTAATTGATGGTGTTTCTTTACAGGTGATGTTTGACTCAGGGTCACCAAATACGATCTTGAGGGACTCTACTTTTTATGATTTATGGAAAAGGAAAGTGGATCTTTTAAAGTCTGATGTAAACCCTAAAGCATTTGGGGAAAAAGACATAAACATGATTGGGTATTTCACCGGTTTAGTACAATGTCTTGGAAGGGAAACAATGACAAAAATGTACGTTGCCGAAAAAGGTAAAAATATAGTTGGCTGGAAAGATCTTGCTCGTATGGGTTAATATTTAGTTCCTGGGGATGAAAACCCAATTGAGGTGGGGGAACTACCTGTGTGCAACATTGAATGCAACATGTCTGATTCAGATTCTGGAGTTTTAAAGGAGATTATCTCCGAGTTCAAGTCAGTGTTCAGTGACAAAGTGGGCAGTGTGAAAGGTTTTGAACACCAGATCAGGTTAATCCCTGGGGCCCAACCTATTTCTCACAAAGTACGCTCTGTCCCCTTAAGCGTGAGGAGTGAATTAAAAGTGAAGAATTTGTGCGATCAAGGTATTATAGAGCCTACTGATTCTTTAATGTGGGTGGCTCCCATCGTTGTCGCGCGCAAAAAGTCTGGCGAAATTAGGCTTTGCGCGGACTTGCGCGTGCTGAATAAGAGTATTATCATAGACTGCCACCCCCTTCCTAAGATCCATGAGTTATTGCAAATCTCGGAGGTGCTAAGTGGTTTTCGCTGATCGATTTTAAGATCAGCGTACCACCAAGTTTCTTTAGCAAGAAACTCCCAAGAATTAACAACTTTTATTACACCATTTGGGGTATACAAATTTTTACGACTTCCGTTTGGCTTAGCGTCGGCCGGAAGCGTCTTTCAGAAAATCATGGATTCTCTTTTTTGTGAAGTTAAGGGTGTACAGGCTTATCTTGACGATATTTTGATTTTTGCAAAGTCTATCGAAGAACATAATATAATTTTGAAACGTGTTCTATCAATTTTGATGTCAAGGAATACGACTGTACGGTCAGTCAAGTGTAAGTTCGCAGTCCAAGAACTAGAATATTTGGGACACACAATTTCTAAGCATGGGATCAAACCTACATTTTCAGTTATTAGAGCCATTGAGGATGCTAAACACCCCACTGACAAAGATTCTTTGCGGTCTTTTTTAGGATTGGCCAAATATTAAACTAAGTGGTACAAAAGGGGGTGGTGATAGACGGAGCGTCTGAGCCAATCAAACACTCACACCCAGTCAACAGATCTGGGTTTAATCCATCACCGTTCTTTAGCCCACTCTGTCACCCCAGTTCAGACATGGCCATATGCAAATCAGTCTGACCCTGTGCCTCATGGGAACAGTCCAGCCCGAACTGCCAAGCCATGCCTTTCCTGGACTGGAAAAAAGCTTCCGAGGACCAGTTTCTGGCATTTCAGCCGTCTTCAGCCCGGCTTGCTTGAATCCAGTGGCAAAGTGAGCAAGGGACTCACGTCTGAGCATACCCTGCCAACTTATGGCGAACAAAGTGGTACAAAAGGGAGTGGTGATGGACGGAGCAACTGAGCCAATCAAACACTCACACCCAGTCAACAGATCTGGGTTTAATCCATCACCGTTCTTTAGCCCACTCTGTCACCCCAGTTCAGACATGGCCATATGCAAATCAGTCTAACCCTGTGCCTCATGGGAACAGTCCAGCCCAAACTGCCAAGCCATGCCTTCCCTGGGCCGGAAACAAGCTTCCGGGGACCGGTTTCTGGCATTTCAGCCATCTTCAGCCCGGCTTGCTTGAATCCAGTGGCAAAGTGAGCAGGGGACGTCAGTTATTAGAGCCATCGAGGATGCTAAACACCCCACTGACAAAGATTCTTTGCTGTCTTTTTTAGGATTGGCCAAATATTATACTAGGTTTGTCACATCCTACGCTCAAGTAGTTGAGCCGTTACGCATGCTATTAAGGTAAGGTAATAGCTTCAACTGGTCTTCTGATCTTGACAAAATTTTCAGTGAAGTCAAGAAAATGATTGTATCTGCTCAAGCCCTACATGTTTTCAGAGATGATTGTACATCTATTATAACTGTAGATGCGAGTATTTCAGGACTTGGGTCCGTGCTTACACAAAGAGTAATAGGTCAGGAACAGACGGTAGCTTTTGCGTCAAGGTCTCTCAAGTCCTTTGAACGTCACTACATTACTATTGAGAAGCATTGGCATGTGTATAGGCAGTTCAAAATTTTTAAATCTACATATGGGGTCGAAAATTTGAACTGGTGACTGATCACAAACCTCGGATTGATATTTTTTACAAGGTTAATTCCTCTTGTATGTCAGCTAGGTTGATGAGGTTAGTGTCCAAGCTTCAAGAGTTTCATTTTGATGTAAAACATATTCAGGGCGGAAAGAATTTCCGTGCAGACTGCCTTTCTAAGTTATCAATGATCAAAGATGATGAGGAGGACATTTCTAATAAGGATATTGAATGTGTTGCTGTTGTGGATGCTGTGTGTGAATATAGTTAGGTTTTATCAGAAAAAGATTGGAAGCTGGCTTGTGAGAAAGACAGTATTCTTCAGAAAGTAATTGATTATTCCACCCATTGCTGGCCAGAACCTAAGGGTTTAGATAGTGATTTACGTAGATTCACTCAAGTTTCTGAGGAACTTTCTGTAGAGAACAACATTGTTCGGAAAGGTGACAAGTTTATTCCTCCATTTAGTTTACGTGCTTCGATTGTGAAAGAAGCACATCAGGATCATCTAGGGGTCACTAAAACCATTATGAAAATAAAACAACATTACTGGTGGCCCTCATTAGACACTCAGGTTAGGAAGGTTGTTGATTGTCCGGAGTGCCTTTTGTCAGACAAGCACTGGCATACTCTGAAAATCCCTTTACATCCTACCGAATTTCCACGTATTCCTTGGGAGAAAGTTGGTCTGGACTTTTCTGGTCCTTATTCCATTTTAGATCAAGAAAAGAAAGATGTCATTTTATTGATAGATTAGTATTCTAAATGGATGTACCATGATTTTGTAAAAGCTCCTGTTACTGATTCAACGATCTCTTTCTTAAGGAAGATTTTCAGTTTGGAGGGCTCTCCTAAAGTGATCATTACTGATAATGGTACGCATTTCGTATCTGAAAAAATGTTCCTCAGTGAGTTGGATATTAAACAACTCAAGGTTGCTTTATATTCTCCTTCATCGAATGGTTTGGTGGAGAGAGGAAATAAGGTAATCAAAGAAGGGATTCAGACTGCGTTGGCTTCTGACCTTAATGTTGAAGATTTCATTAAGCCGAAAGTGTGGAGTTACAACACTGCACCACATTGTACCACTGGGGTCTCACCTTTTGCTTTGTTGAGGGGTAGGGAACCACATTCTGTTTTATTTCCAACATGGTTACAAAATATTGCTGGAGAAAAGAAAATTAACTTGAAAGAAGTGTGAGAATGTGCATGCAAAATCAAATGAAAATTAATTTTGATAAAAAGCATAATTCTTTCAATACGGATGTACTGGTTGGGGACTGGGTTTTAATTAAAAAGCCAAACAGAATTAAAAAAGGGGGCTCCAAATACTTTGATCCAGTTCAAGTCCTTAAAGTTAGCAAAGGAGCTGCTTTTATTGATAAAAAAGGTTGGTGGAACATACGACAACTTGTAAAGATTTCTCATCGTCAAGTAGAGATTATGCAGAGTTGGCGGGGTGGTACATCAGAGGATCCAGATTGGAGTCACTGGCTAGATATTCCTAGTAAAGTCGAAACTCCACTTCAGGCAACCTCTGTTTCTTCTTCTGCTTGTTCAAATGTTCAAACTGTTTTTGCATTTTCCTCTCGTGGTCGGACAATTAAGGTCCCTAAAAGATTTGATAGTTTTGTCAGATATTAAGAACTGTACTTTTTCGCCTTCTTCCATTAATTTATTTATTTATTGTTCATTTTATTGTAAGGGGGAAGGTGGTGTGGTGGTAAGTGTGCATCGCGCAGGTAGCGCACGATGCTTCAATGTTCTTCATTGTTCACGCGACATGCGTGTGTTATGTTACATGCTCTTTGTTATTGTTCAAATATTGGCTCATGCACGCTTGGTGAGTCCGTTCAGTGGAGGTTCAAGCGAGGACCGATAGTCACTGTTGGACTTGCCACTGGAAGGACGCTCCTTAGTGCTGGGTGGAGTTGTTATCATAATAAACTCATCTTTACGACATTTCTGGATTGCTTGGACATTATAACATTTCAACACTGGCTTAGATAGTATTATTTATCGTGCAGGAGCCTGTTGCAAGTTGTCACACGGCCCAGTGTTTCTAGAAACCAGACTTCAAGGTGGAAGTGAGTAAAACTTCATTGGTTTGCTACTTGGTTCTAAGTGTCATCCTTCTCGTAATATTCCTTACATCACGTGGCGGGCCATAGTAAACATCATGATGTAAGGTAGGGGTGAGGAAGTGGCCCCACAAAATACCAGATTTTGCTAAGTCTATTGTGAGCAAGAATGTCCAGAGTCGAAGTTGCTGCCAAGTATGGCGACCAAAGACATATTGGTTTCAGAAAACAGCCACTGTTCTTCATACTCTGATGACATGCTTGGGAAATATCAGTGTCTTTCTAACTTTTTATACCATTTTCCAGCCAAGTCTTGACATTTACCAGGAAATGTCAATAAGTACGGAGTGACCTCTTAAATCTTAGGTAAATGCACGTATTACAATACAAACACTTTTACTGGTACTAATAAGAGAACAACCGCTTTCTGCACCAGTCCTTTGGCTTCCAAAATTACTTAAAGCGTTTTGCACCAGTGCAGCAATAGACGAAACACATTAACAAACATTTCACAAAATACACCAGGAGGATAGGACTTGGAAAATATGTTACTTATTTAATACATTTTTATAAAGAAAACTTGGTCTGTGAATAATTTTGGTTAAAGCTGTGATGCATTGGACGGCACAAATTGGTGTGCTTCATGTGTAACCTTTGTGCAAAACTTTAGTTTGAAACAGTTCTGTTTTAGTAATTTGCTGCTTACACGAGCAGAATAGGTCATTTGCGTTATTTTTTGCACTTGTGCAGAACTGTATGTAGCTTCTTAGTGCCTGTTTCCCTTCAAAGGGCCAGGCATAATATTATATTAACGTTAGTTCAAATGGCTTTTGACAATGATATGCTATTTTCTAAGAACTTTCAATGTTGTTAGTTTAGGGAAGTGAGGCATTAGGAGAGGAGACACACTGGGTGTGGAGCTTATGGAGAAGTAACACCCCGATTAGAATGTGGGCCTCCTTGTTTCAGGTATTTTCTTTATTTTTTTTGCAGTCTTACGTAGCACACATGTAGGTAAGGGCTTTGGAGCAATTGACATGAGCACCACGTAACAAAACGTAAGGTCATGTTATTTATTTTTTGTGTTTTATGACTATTGGGATTACATGAATTGCCCATAGGATATTAAACCGGAGCCAGGTCTCAAACCAGCTCCAACAAATACAGTAACTATTGCAATAGTAAAAAACATTACCATTTACAATGCCAATACATTCAACTCCAACAAATGCGAGACCTATTGCATTTCCAATGCTTGTTTATGGTAGATTTTCAGCTGTCTATGTCCTTGTTCTTTATTATGGACTCTGGAGTTGTAGAGTTTGTTTTTTCCAGGTCGTTATTGTGGTCAGTTGCCTGGCCATTCGAGCTGATAGGGTCCTTTAGTGTCCCTTTTGTAGTTGGGCTATGCGTTGTCCTCTGAGGGGTCAAGAGTGTCTAGAGGCCTGGTACTTGTGCTGGCATCCAATAAAGTATTACCCCGTGGTCCTTGAGGAAAGAGAGTCTTGAGCCTAAATTCCTAATGCTGCTTTTGTCTACACTCCTGAACATTGTTAGTATTGAGGAGATCAGAGGGCTTGCTTGTATATTACTTTGGTTTCCTTTCTTGGTTTGTTTTTTTGTACTTTGTTTTTTAATACCTTGCTTTTAGATTTTAGACTTATGGTCTGACGTCTGCTTAGTTTTACCTGATTTAATCTTTTCTCCTTCACAGGCTGACTACTTTTTTGTCCCTGCCCTTGTTGGTTCAGCGATTATGTAGCAGTATGTAGAATAATATAAATAGTTGTTTAATTCCTTGCTTCTCTCCTTGGGACGCAATTGAATTGTGTCCCTTTATTTAATTGAACTTTTTATCTTTTTTTAATTTATCGCGTCCAAAATAATTGCCTCGAGTTTGACCTAACTGCAAAATGTTGAGTCTGCCAAATTACTGCAGAATGACTGCCCTGATGCCACTTAGCGAGCAGCCCACTGTTGCAGAGCTGAGCGACTGTAGTTGATGTGCTCTATTGCATTAGAGTTTCAGTCACTATACCCGCTGTTAGCTGCCAATTACCAGTTGCCTAGTGAGGCCTGGTAGAGGTAGGGGTAGAGGTAGACGGAAAATGGTAGCCTTGCAGGACCCAGCAGACCTAGTGGGGACTCGCCAGCCCACGCCGCACCCAGACCTGGCTGGGCCGCTTCTGCGGGAAAGGGGGTCCCACTCTTTACAGGGCTCACTTGAAGCCCAGCGCTTGGTCCACCTCAGGCCACACACAACCTTGCCTCGCATTATCTCTTGCTGGCGCTTTTTCCCGGGTGCTCCCAATCACCGCCTCTGTCGCCACCGTCTCACGAGCGGCGCCTTGCACCTACCACCGACTGTGATAAAGTGAGGGCCGGCCGATCTCCTGCTCCTCAACGTCCTCAACAGCTCTCTGCGGCTCCGCTCTTCCGCTTTTACGGCTTGCCGCTTCCCCCATTCCTGTGCACGGCACTCCTGCAATGTTGTCAGATTTTATATAGCACAAAACCAACCAAAAAGTAGCCCAATATTGCTACTTTAAGGAAGGCGGGGCAGGGACAGCGTCAAGCAGGTGGTAAATGCATTGGAATTGATGTTGCAGAAGTAAATATTTGTCTAATAAAGCACTTTAACATACTACTTTGCTGGAGCGCTGTATATATATTTATTACAATCTAGCAACTAGCACAAATCAAAATTTTACCGCACAACTGGGAAAAATATAGCCCAATTGTGGGTGATCTAGCCCAATCTGGCAACATTGCACTCCTGCCGGCTGACTACGCAGAATAGAAAGACTAAAAAGAGAGGGAAGACCCAAGCCTTGTGTATTTTGTGTTCATTTTCATGTAGATCTTGGGCAAAGCGAAAGCATTGTTTAGACTTTTATGATTTACCATACCACACAACCATAATTTGAGCCTTTAAAGGTGACTTCATTAATGACCCATCACTCGACTGTAATTTGCTAATGCCAGTTCGTTGATATGTAAAAGTTATATAAACATGTCCTGAATATTTTTCAGTCCAAATTATGTTAAAGGGGAATAAATCTGAAGGCCTGAAGGGGCTACAGAACTATGATTATTGATGTATTTCACAGTTCAACAGTGGCTAGGGAGTTCATTTACTTTCTTGCACTAGGGCACTTGACACACTGTAATGAACTACGCTATATTGTCCTATGAGGTGTTAAGTGCCTATTTGGCCTACTTTTGAATGATCTGTGATTGTTTGAATACATTGCATTCCACAGATTCTTTGAAAACGGGTGTATGTCTTCTTCGAGAAAACTAGGTCGTGTTTTCATATGTTATCCTTCAAAATGTCTTCAGTTTGCCGATTGCTTTAGTGTTAATATATATATATATATATTTTTTTTTTTACAAAGGTGAACGTTTCCATTGATTCGGCTGACAGGAAGAGAGCAGTTAGTTCTGTGTGCACGTACATTGTGTATCAATGCAGTCGTCCAGCACCATTACACTCCCGAGATCTCCACTCCATGATTGTTGCAGCTTTTCAGTGTCTATGTGTTTGGCTCACTGAACATTCCAACATGCTTAATGAAAAAGTGAGTAACTTTAAGCGTACATCTTTATAGTCAGAAACCAGAGGTGCCACCAAGTGATTATTAATTAAAATGTTATCTTAGTTACCATCTTTCTATAAATATATATGTATACTCCTTTGAGGCACGATAAGGTGGGCTTGTTATGATTTTCTACACATTTCTATCTATGCAGAACAACCTGTTGAATACAAATGAAAAGGACGCTATGCTGTATTTTGAAACACAGCTGTTGTGCATTCTGGTCACTGTAGTTTACACATGAGTGTTACTTGGAATTGAAAGTTCACAAACTCGAACATTGCTTCCAAATAGTGCATTTGCAATTAAATTGATAAGAGTATTATTAAACAAAGATGTTTTTTCCAGTCCCAGATTGCAAATATAGCTATGCAAATACAAGTGACTGACACTCTTAAACCCAGGTATTTGTATACTGGGTCCTTTTTCACTGTTTACCATCAAAGTGCATTTAAATTTAATGCCAACTGATCCTCACAGCTGCATATGACTAAGACCCTGTGGGAGTTGAAACGTGTTATGCGTTATGCTATCACTTTTTTCTTGCCTGCTGGAATAAAATCAAGTTTTCCAACCTCTCGACTGGATGGGCTTGTTTATCATGATGTGGATAAAGTGTGATTTTCTTTTGGATGAAAAAAAAAAAATATATATATATATATATATATATATATTACTTCTATGAAAATAACTGGGAGGGATCATGATGAGGTAATGTGGTATTTAAACGATGCGGGAGTTCTAGCATGTCATGTGATCAAGACCAGGGTAACCTGGTCGAAATGCGTCATGTTGGTGAGAAGAAAATTAATTTGCACTTTTGAAACTACCCCGAGTTGTGGTCCGTTCCTGCTTTGGAAAACGCCGTGGTTGATGTTACTCCGTATTGGTGTTTTCATTGGACTTTGGATTTTCATTGAATTTAAGCGCTGTTGCTGTCAGCGTTTCAAACGGACCCTCTTCACGTTTCTGGGCTGGGATTTGGCAGCTGCCATCGCGTTCCGCGATTTTTGCTTTGACCCGGAAGTGGTTCTTGTTTCCCAGCCCCCCGCACTGCAGCAACCAGGAAGCTGTAAGCCGCGTTCGAGGTCGGTGAAGCCGGGAGTGATTTCCAAGTTGGTTTTTCAGTGTCCGAAGACTCTGAGACCTTCACAGGTGGATCACAAGAGGTGAGCTGTCTTCTGTGACAAACGTGGGGAGCTGAGATCTGTTGTATATGTGTAGGCGGGTGTGAAGATTCGGGAGAACCAGAGCCCCCTCGAAGATAACACGCTCTGTGTCCAGTGCATTTACGGGGGTTTATTGGTGAAGATACAAGAACTGTGCATATCATACTTCTTAAGTTAGCGCTATGGCGTCCACAACAGACGAGCTACGAAACCGCAAGGAGCTGGCGGATGCAATGTTTGCTAAATTGCCGGTATTACCAAACACTAGCAAAAAAATAAGGCACCAACTAATGACACCAAGGATGTTCAGAGTTTGCTTAAGAGATTGGAGAAACTACAGCGCAGCGAGTTAACTAAGTGGTGGGAGAGAAAATCTTTGGAAAAGTACAAAGAGGCTGGGAGAGTACCAAGGGGGTTACGGGTTCTCATAGCTCCATCTTTTGAAAACCCTAACCCCCTAATGCTGCAAGAATGGGCCACGAACAATCGAGAGGCATCAATGAACATGGTCTGTATTTTAGTCAAATATGCCGAAATTGACAGACATGACATTGTGGCTCAAATTGATCAATTGAATTTGGAGTTTGATGCCCTTGATCAAAAAGATATTGTCATGAAGGGCAGAAATGAAATTAAAAAGCGTCTGGATAAACATGAAAGCGTAATCATGAATAGAAAGGTGATAAAATTTGCTCGTGATAAACGTGACTATGAAACCGGGCGTATTTTCACGTTCGCAGAGCGCTTTGATGGTGTTAAAAAATTGGCACTGAATAAAACCCAACCACCATTGGTAACCATCAATCCAGGCACTGTTGTATCATCTGAATCCGATGCAAGTTCTCTTACCAGCAGTGTTGAATCAGTTACAAGTGATTTAAATCAGCCACTACAGGAGCCTCTCAGTTACAGTCCCTCAGAGGAGTTGGGGTTTATTATAGAGGACCGCAGGCAAACACTCAGGCTGAGAATACCCCAAGTCCAAAATGCGCAGGAGGAACCAACAGCGCAAAGAGAGGCGCAAGGCGCGGCGGATACAACAAAAGAAATTGAATAAAGAGTAATTGGACAATGGAATAATCAGTACAGCGGCTGCTAACACTGTAATTAATATGACGGAGCTTGAATTAAATACTGCAGAACTACAATTGTTGGCTTTGGGACTTTCATTTTGTCCAAAAACTAGTTTTAAGTACATTCAATCTCGTATTGATGTTTTCAAATTTATTAGAAAATTGAAACTAGTTAAATTTCATAAGCTGAAAAATGTGAATGCTAGAGCTATGTATATTAATACAGGTAATCAACCAAGTGCTCAATTCCAAGTATCTGATGTTCCTGTACTAAGATTGGTGAATGAACTTGCTGATATAAACAATACTGTACCTCAAAGTACCCAGGATGATCTGTTGGGTATGGGAATTTCTACTACTAGAGCAGCCTCTACTCATTTCCGTCCCCCCTCCACTTTTGTCCCTATAATGGCAAAAGATGCTACTGACGTCTTTGGGGACTGTATTATTGGGGATTTAAAGAATCTACACAAAACTTGTTTGTTGAAAAATAAACGTAGGCAATATAAAGAACAGCAATATTCACGCCTTATGAAAAAAATCAGTAGCGATAAGAATATTATCGTGAACAAAGCTGATAAAGGTGGAAATATAGTCCTTTGGCCACGAACGATGTATATGGAGGAGGCTATGAAACAACTGAATGATGTTGGTTGTTATATGAAAGTAGCCTTCCCTATCTTGATCCGGGTCAAAGAACTAATTTTCAAGGAATTAGCACAGTGGAAAAGGGAGAGTCTTATCAATAAGGATGAGTATAATTTTTTGAAAACTAAATTTCCAATTACTCCCAAACTGTATTTATTGCCTAAAGTTCACAAACAAGTTACCCCTGTTCCAGGGCGTCCAATAATTTCTGCCCAGGGTAGTTTATTGGAGGCCATGTCTAAGTATGTGGATTTCTTCCTTCATGAATAAGTTGAGAACCTCCCCTCGTTCATTAGGGACACCTGCCATTTCCTGGAAAAACTAAAAGATGTTAGATGGGAAGATGGGTATTGCTTATCTGAAAGAGACACGTTAGTATTAGATTCCTTACCATAGAATATCCCCAGGCGTCAGACTGGATCCGGCAACTTTTGCATAGCAGTACCCTTGCGCGTCGGTAGGCGTCGTCTGCGGCTCCGCGTTCGTCGGCGTCGTGGGCGCCGTGATGACGTCGTCGGAGTACTTAGACGCCGCCTCCGCGTGCTGACGTCAGTTCTTCTTTTTTCCGCGCCAGCAAGCGCAGATCTGGAAAAAGCAGTAACCCTTAGTCAATTTTTGACTAACTTTTTGGATCATTTTTGATCATTTCTCAAAGTCTTACGACTCCGATCGGTGCCGTAGGGATGCCTGGCTTTAAGCACTGCGAGGATTGCGACCGTACGATGTCGGTCACGGATCCTCACCACCTGTGCCTAACTTGTCTAGGCGTCGACCACGACGACAAGGGCTGCTCCGACTGCCGGGCCCTCTCTTAGAAAGCCAGGCGGGAGCGGTCCCGCAGGCGACTCGAACTCCGGCAGTCGGCCCGCGCCGCGAGAGGTCTCGGTCCCACGGGAGGTCGAGGGACAGGTCGCGGGCTCGGAGCCGCCATGGTTCCGAGAGTAGGCCGCACTCCTCCGGGTCGAAGTCGTCGTCAGGTAAGAAGTCCAAGAGGCGTCATCGCTCTTCGGACTCCCCCTGACGCTCACGCGATGCGGCCGGCGGTTCGGGTGACACCACCCACGCGGCTCCGTCGGAGTCACGGGCGCCGCATCCAGCTCCACACCCTCCGGTCCCTGGGCAAGATGCGACACCGGAGGAGATCGAGCGCTTCCTCATGGCCATGAGGAACCTCTCTCCTCCGACGGGCTCCGCGGCGCCTTCGGGCCCAGCGGACCCGTCTGGGGCCTCTAGCGGGTCCCGGCGCCTTCGGGCTCGGCGCCGCGGGACCCCGCTAGACCTTCTTTGGGATCTGGGTCGTCGCCGGTGGACCTTACGACCTCCCCGGTGTCGGACCATCCGGTGTCACCTCCCGATACCTCCTTCGTTCCTGTTCCGACGTCGGGACGGCCCCGATGGGTGCCGCTCCAGACGGCGCTTGGGGAGTTTCACTTCTATGAACAGGCCCCATTGATTGAGAACCCGGAGTATCAGGAGATGGGTGATGAAGGGGATTGGGAGGGGTCTGAGGACCCTCTGACCCGAGAGTGTCAGTCTCATGAAGACTGGGCAGGAGACCTTGGGGAGGCCAGTGGCCTGGACACCTCTCCAGACACTGGTTTTGTCTCCCCTCCTACCGTGGCTTCGGAGGAGGGGGCAACCTACAGTGTGGTGTTGATGAGGGCTGCCAAGGCTTTGGACCTTGAGCTCCCCGTTGCGGCCGTGAGGACTAATCTCCTCACTGAGGTCCTTAAACCGCAGTCAAGCTCGGCCGAGCCTCTGCTGCCCTTTAATGAGGCCTTGACCGACGTTCTTCTGGGCACTTGGTCCAAGCCCGCTACGGGTTCGCCCGTAGATAGGAACGTGGCCAGACGCCATGCCCAGCCCCGGGCGACCCATGTTTCCTGTCCACCCATCCCACCCCCGAGAGCCTGGTCATCCAGGCCTCCAATTCCCAGACCGCATTCCCGTCGGCGCCGCCGGACAGGGAATCCAAGAGGTACGAGCAGTACGGTAAAAAGATCTTCTCGTCCCTTAGTCTGGGACTGCGGTCTTCCAATACCGCATGCCTCTTGGGCCGCTACACCCACTCTCTGTGGGATACGGTTGCGGAAGTGCTGCCAGAGTGTCCGTTGGAGGTACGGGCCAAACTCGGCCAAGCCCTTGTGGAGGGCCGGGATGCAACCAAATATTCTATCCGGTGTGGGCTGGATACCACCGACTCACTAGGTAGAGCGATGGCCTCTTTGGCGACAAGGCAGACCATGCGCTTGAGCGCTTTAAGGACTCCAGGACTACGGCCAAGTCCTTGGGCCTCAAGGCCCCGCGCCAGCAATCGGCTGCCTTTCACTCCTTTCGTGGCCACGGAAGGGGTGTACCCACACGTGCTGCCAGCCACGCTCCGCAAGGTAATACCCAACGCGGTGGCGGCCGTGGGAACCGCCGTCCCGGCGGTCGGGGACAACGGCGAGGTCAGTCCACACCTTCCCCCGCAGCATCCGCCTCAAAATCCTCCTAGTCCGTGCTTTCAGGCCCATGTGACGCCAGTGGGGGGGCAGGGTTTGCCATCACCACCTCCACTGGCGCACTGTCACTTCGGACAGGTGGGTGCTGCAAATCGTCCGAAGGGGCTACTCCCTCCCCTTTGAGGCGACTCCTCCAGCCATGCCACCGCAGAACCACCGTGTATCGGGGGATCATTTGCGACTTCTGCAGGAGGAAGCTACGGCCCTCTTGGCCAAGGGGGCCATCGAGCGTGTTCCTGGGCCAGAAGTAGGGTGTGGTTGCTACTCCCACTACTTTCTGGTACCCAAGAAGGGCAAAGGGGGCCTACGCCCTATCTTGGACCTAAGGAACGTCAACGGCTTCCTCCGGAAGGAGAAGTTCAAAATGCTGACACTTGCTGCTCCGGTTGGGGAAGGGAGAGGGATCTGCCGCTGACCCAATCGCGGTCTGTGAGCCACCACTGCAGCTGTCTCGCAGTGCCCTCCGAGATCAGGACGTGGTCGGACAGGTTGCCCTGATGCTGGGCCCACTGAAACTTCAGGTCCCACTGCAGAGCCCGCATCCGCCACCTGGCGTGATGCACCAGTAGGATGCAGGAGGCCATCAGCCCCAGAAGCCGCAGCTTCAACCTGACAGAGACCCGGGATAACGGCTGAAAGATGGGAATCAGAGCCTGAATATCCCGGACCCGCTGTTCGGGTGGATAAACCCGAAACCGCGCCGAGTCAAAAACCACTCCGATGAAAAGGAGCTTCTGAGAGGGGCACAGGTCTGACTTCGGCACATTGATGGAGAACCCCAGCTGGTGCAGGAGGTCTGCCGTCGTCTGGAGGTGGCTGACGACTGTCTGGGGCGAGCCCGCCTTCAACAACCAGTCGTCGAGGTAGGGGAAGACTGAAACCCCTAACCTACGCAGATGAGCTGCGACCACCGCCATCACCTTTGTGAACACCCGTGGGGCGCTGGTAAGGCAGAAGGGGAGCACGGTATACTGAAAGTGCTCGTGGCCAACCGTGAACCGCAGGTAGCGCCGGTGGGCCGGCAGGACGGGGATGTGGAAATAAGCGTCCTGCAAGTCCAACGCTACCATCCAGTCTCCTGGGTCCAGGGCAGCTAGGACCTGAGCATAGTTGTGACGGGCGCGTCCCTCCAGGGTTGGGGTGGCCACATGGGAGAGGCGGAGATCAGAGGCCTCTGGTCTCCGGCGGAGGCCCTGCTCCACATCAACCTGTTGAAGTTACGGGCGATTAGTCTAGCACTGAAGGCATTCCTCCCCTCTGTCCGGGGGAGTGTAGTGCAGGTGTTCACGGACAACAACACCGCCATGTGGTACTGCAACAAACAAGGCGGGGTGGGGTCGTGGACCCTTCGCCAGGAGGCTTTGCGCCTCTGGCAATGGCTGGAACGCCAGGGCGTGACCCTGGTGGCGAAACACCTGGAAGGTTCTCTGAACGCCAGGGCGGACGAGCTCAGCAGTCGGTGCATGATGGATCACGAATGGCGTCTGAACTCGGACGTGGCGCAAGGCCTCTTTCAGCAATGGGGAGAGCCTTGGTTAGATCTATTCGCCACCGAAGAGAACGCGCAATGTCATCAGTTCTGCGCGTTGGAATTTCCAAGGCAGCACTCGCTCGGAGACGCTTTTCGTCGCGAGTGGAGTTGCGGTCTGTTGTACGCCTTTCCGCCTATACCACTTCTGCCCAGAGTGCTGAAGAAGATCAAGCGCGACCGGGCCCAAGTCATCCTTGTGGCTCCGGACTGGGCACGAAGGTACTGGTATCCACAGCTACTCAGTACGTCAGTCGATCTCCCGGTTCGTCTGCCTCTTCAGGAGGACCTTCTGTCGCAGCAGCAGGTCCTCCACCCGAACCTGTCCAGTCTCCACCTCCATGCTTGGAGATTGAGCGGCGACAGTTGAGGCCCTTTGACTTGCCTCCTGAAGTCTGTAACGTCATTCTGGCAGCCAGGCGTCCCTCCACAAAGTTGGTATATGCCTGCAGGTGGAACAGATTTGTGGCATGGTGCACAGCAAAGGCTGTGGATCCTCTTGCTGCCCCTCTCTCTGAGGTTCTTCTCTTCCTTCTTTCTCTTGCCCAGCAGGGCTCTGCTCTGGGCACTATCAAGGGCTACCTTTCTGCCCTTTCAGCCTTTCTGAGGCTGCCTGATCAACCTTCTTTGTTCAAGTCCCCTATTGTAAGTAGATTTCTAAAAGGCATCACACACACATTCCCTCCTGTTCCGTTTGTGATGCCTCAGTGGGACTTGAACATGGTTCTTACGTTTCTGATGTGCGCTCCTTTTGAGCCACTTCACAACTGTCCTCTCCGCCTTCTTACTCTGAAGACAGCATTCCTGGTTACCATCACCTCTGCCAGGAGACTGAGTGAGCTCCAGGCTCTTTCTTGTACTCAATCTTTCCTTTCTGTCCATCCGGACAAAGTGGTGTTGCGTACTAAGCCATCTTTCCTGCCCAAGGTTGTCACGGCCTTCCACATCGGGCAGTCTATCACCTTGCCAACCTTCTTCCCGCCACCGCATCCCTCTAAAGAGGAAGAGCGGCTCCACCGTCTGGACCCAAAACATGCGCTCTCATTTTACTTGGATCGCACACGCCAGTTCCGGGTGGATGACCAACTCTTTGTTGGTTACGTGGGCGCTAAGAAGGGGAAAGCGGTGCACAAGAGGACCGTCTCCCGGTGGAACATCTTGTGTATCCAGGCAGGCTACTCCTTGGCTAGAAAGGAGCCCTCTGTTGGCTTACGGGCTCACTCCACCCGAGCCACGGCGACTACAACTGCCCTGGGCCGGGGCGTGCCCTTACAAGACATCTGTCAGGCAGCTACGTGGGCCTCGCTGCACACATTTGCAAAACACTACTGCCTCGACAGCCAAGTCCGGAGGGATGGCTTCTTTGCCCGTTCTGTCCTCCAGGACTTTCTGGTGTGATTATTGGTTCCCAGACCCACCACCGGGGTTGGTATTGCTGGGGTATCTATTCTAAGGTAAGGAATCTAATACTAACGTGTCTCTTTCAGATGCACAAGGTACTACTTGTGTAACGATAGATCTGTAAGAGACATTAGTTAGTATTAGATTCCTTACCGACCCACCCATCCTCCCCGTTCTGTGAACCGATATCTAGGGTTAGGGTTACCCCCTTTAAGGGCCCTAGTTTCAATGGCACCAGTGTTGGTTTTTAACATGGCTCTGCGTTTCTGGCGCGGAAAAGCTGTGTCTAAGAACTGACGTCAGCACGCGGAGGTGGCGTCTAAGTACTCCGACGACGTCATCACGGCGCCGACGACGGACGCGGAGCCGCAATCGACGCCTACCGACGCGCAAGGGTACTGCTACGCAAAAGTTTCCGGATCCAGTCTGACGTCTGGGGATATTCTAAGGTAAGGAATCTAATACTAACTAATGTCTCTTACAGATATATCGTTACACAAGTAGTAACTTGTGCTTCATGTTGGCACACTGTAAATTGCTATATAAATGTATGAATTTCCGCAGTCTCCACTTTTATGGTTTCTCGTTTTTGAGTTACACATAAACATATTTGAAGTATCCAATCTCGGTATCTGTACCCATATTGAATTATGTTATGGGACATCCTTTTTGTAAATAGTTATCATAACAATAATTTTTTTGCATCCGTTAAGACTTTGTAAATTGAATTTATTTGAGTATTATTGTGCTTTAGTGATGGACATCAGTTCCCTATATACTAGTATTGACCACCAGGATGGTTTGAATGCCAGCAGACATTTCTTGTCAGATAGGGATGTTTGTTTCTATGAACATAACAAAATGTTGTTAAGAATGACAGAACTTTGCCTGACCAATAATTTTTTTCTTTTTAACAAAGATTTATATCAGCAATTACGTGGTGTGGCAATGGGGGCGTGTTTCTCCCCCAGTTATGCATGCTTGCATGTTGGCTGGTGGGAGAAACACGTCCTCGCACACACTCATGTGGAAGAGGTTTCCAGGCATGTCATTAAATGGTGGAGGTTTATTGACGATGTTTGTGTTGTGTGGAGTGGTTCAAAAGAATCTGCAATGGAATTTGTCAATAACATCAATGGCAATTCCTTTAACCTCCAATTTACAGCCCAAATCAGCAGTCTTTTTTTAAATTTTGTATTTTTTATAAATTTTTATTAAATCAAACAAACATACAAAAGAAAAAACCCAACACTCACAAGGCAAAATTACAGTGTTACATGATCCATGCGGGCAGAGCTCCAGAGTTAGATACATGTATTGCAATCAATTAGCGTGGGATAAAAGTGGCGGACAAGGAAACAAGCAAAAATATTGACGATAAAGGAAAGCTGGATGCCAATTAGGGGGACGTAGAAACATCAGGTTTTACATCCTGTGGGGGAGTACATATATTCCCACGATAAGCGTTCCATTGGGACCAGATCATACCCCATTTCCTGGGCCGGCCCCGGGAAAGGTACACAGTCTTCTCCCGGAACATGCACCAGTCCATGTTCTCCCTCCACTTGGAAATGGTGGGCGGTCTGTGAGATCCCCAAAGCTGAGCAATGTCTCTTTTTGCGACCATATTTCCAAGGGTCGCCCATGCGATCTGTGCGGTGCTGTAGTCATTGGGCTCCCAAACATTCAACAGACAAAGCCTGGCCTCGGGCAGCAGCGACACACCCGTGACATTCTCCATCACAACATGTAATCGGGACCAAAACTCAACCACCTCCGGGCATTCCCACAATATGTGGAGGAAGGTGCCAGACATTCCACAGCCACGCTTACACAACCCATCCAAGGCATAGCTCATTCGAACCAGACATGGCCCGGTAACATACACTCGATGGAGTATCTTAAGCTGGACGAACCTCAGGTGAGCAGGAATAGCGACTTCCTTGGGCGAGGACAAAGCAGATTGCCAGTCCTCGTCATCCAGTTCTAGTCCGTCAGCACTCCACGAGGCCCTAAGGCGAACCAGCAAGTCAGCTCTATTATTGATCAGTTTCTTGTAGATCAATGAAATCGTGCTGTCGGGCACATGGCCATCCAGAATACGGTCCTCCAGGGGGGAGGATTCAGGAATATCATCACCTGCAGCAAACACAGATAATAGAGTGTGACGGACCTGGGCATACCTGAAGAATTCCGTATCACCAAGCTCGTACTCCACTTTCAACACGTCGAAGGACTTGACGGTACCTTTCGACCACAGATCACCCACCTTGCTTATACCAATCATATCCCATTTATCGAAGCCTTTCGTTCTCAAAAGATGTCCCAAACATTCAGAATCATACAAAGGGGTAGCCCGAGTAAATCTGCCACACCAACCCAATGCCGCATTCGCATCCCGCCACACCCTCACAGCAATTTTGGTGGGACCAGTCAGTGTTCCATGGAGTCCCCCGGAGTACAACGCTCTGTTAAAGGTCCCCCCTGGCAAAATACATTTATCCATGGAGAAAGCCGGGGTAGGGCCCGGTGCGTAGGTCGCATGGTTAATCGCGCTCAACTGAGATGCCCAGTAATAACGCCTGATGTCCGGGAGGGCAATACCGCCATCATACCACGGAAGCGTGAGTTTAGAAAGAGCGATACGGGCACGCCCATCCCAGACCAGTTGTCTCTGCAGGCTCTCCACTTCACGAAAATAGCCCGAGGCGATCGGGTCAAAGGAGTTCTGAAGTGCGTATAAAAAACGAGGCAGCGACATCATTTTAAAAAGCGCCGCTCTACCGAGGGGCGATAACAGCAACCTACGCCAGCGCGCAACATCCAGTT
Organism: Lissotriton helveticus; assembly: GCF_964261635.1. NCBI lineage: Eukaryota > Metazoa > Chordata > Amphibia > Caudata > Salamandridae > Lissotriton > Lissotriton helveticus. The sequence goes on from NC_136068.1 coordinate 424,005,341, forward strand.
TGAGCCGCTGAAGGGGGGGTAGCAAATTACGCTCATATCGCCTAGAAGGGTCCAGGGAAACGTAGATCCCCAGGTACTTAAAACCGGTCTCAGTTACTTGAATCGGAAATCTACGAGGCAGTGGAGGGAGATCTCCCTCCAAAACGTAGACGCAGGATTTAGCCCAATTAATAATGAGACCCGAGTTCTTTCCGAAGGAGGTCAGAACATCAAAAAGTACATTCAGGGACTTCCGAGGGGAGGTGAGATAGAGAAGGATGTCATCCGCATATAGCGAGACTCGATCCTCAAAGCTGGGAGTCCATCGGATACCCCGGATAGAAGGCTCCCAACGGAGCCACTCCGCCAGAGGTTCCAGAGCGAGAGCGAAAAGCAATGGAGACAGCGGACAGCCCTGCCGGGTACCATGCCCAAGCGTAAAAACGCAAGACACTTTCCCATTAACTACCACCTGAGCCAGGGGCATCTCGTAAAGAAGTTTCACCCAGGCAATGAATCCCGGCCCAAACCCGAACTTCGAGAGGGCTGCCCAAAGATAAGGCCATGGTAGCGTCAAGGGAAGCCAAAATGGCCGGTTCAGTGAGCGTCCCGGCTCTCGCGAAAACTCCATGGAGTCTGCGAAGATTCAGAGCAGTATTGCGGTGCGGGATAAAACCGGATTGATCTGGATGGATCAAATCCCCGATCACAGTAATCAAGCGATTAGCCAATAATTTAGCCAACATTTTTGGTTTGGCATTGAGCAAAGAAATGGGTCTGTACGAAGTACAATAATTCCGCGGCTTACCCTCCTTATGGATAACTACAATGGTAGCAAGTCGTTGGTCCAAGGGGAGGGAACCAGACTCCAAAGCCTCAAGGAACATGTCCCTTAAGTAGGGCGCCATTTTGTTGGGTCGCAGCTTGTACAATTCAATGGGCAAACCATTGGGGCCCATCGCCTTACCGGAACGGAGGGAACGAATAGCCACAGCGACTTCGTCCACTGTGAGCGGAGCATCCATGAGGTCCCTGTCAGCTTCAGAAAGGCAAGGCAAAGCGAACGAGAGTCCTCCTCATCCCTACCACAAACCGAGGTGTACACAGTCCTAAAGTGGTCCGCGAAACACTGAACGATCCCAACTGGGTCAGTAACACACTCTCCATCAGGCCGTTCAATCACGGGAACAACACGATTCACTCTCTCTTTCTTGTCCAACCACGCAAGCAATTTACCCGCCTTGTCTCCCACATCATACAGCCTGCCCTGCTGCTCCCTATACGTCATTCTCGCCGCAGTCACAAGCGCCCTGTAATCAGCTTGTTTAAAGGCAAGGGAATGCAACTTTACACTGGAGACGACTGTCTGAAGATCGTCCTCAAGTGCGGTTATCTCAGATTCCAATCGCACCACCTCCACATTTGCAGCCTTCTTAGCAGCGGCAATCAAGGACAGGGACTGCCCACGTACAACTGTCTTGAAAGCCTCCCACAATGAAACAGCAGAAGAAACAGACCCCACATTTTCATCAAAATAATGTTCAATAGGGGGCGTGGCTTGCCGGGCGAAGATGGCGGTCGCAGCGTTGTAGAGCTCCCGCCTGCCCTGAAATAATCCTTTAATTTATCCTGACCCCCGAGCCCGCTAACTGCCCTACCTGAGTGGCGATTGTCCCTGGCAGCATCTTGATCTGTCCGGTGAGGCGTGATATCCCCCCGGCCGCTCTGGTGCACTGATATCGTCTGTGGCGTGGTGCGGCCTGGGGCCAGCAGATGGAGCCGGGACCTCAATTTTCGAGGCATCGGCCGGCGGCCGCTGGTCGGACCGGTCGGACGCCTCCTTGATCGGAGCCTGTGACACCGGAGGTGGTGGGAGCTACTGCGGTGTCCGGTGGAGCGGACTCCCACGCCGGGGTGACCCCTGGAGGATCCGGGACCGACGCGGCCTGTGCAGACCCCGGGAAGCCGGGGCCTCGAGTTTGCTGACGCTGAGCTGACCCGCGCCTGGGAGGTGGTGAGTCGGTGCTGGGTGTCCCTTGTGTTGATGGGACCGAGAGTTTGCCAGCGGACGTCATCCGTCGTGAGGAGGGGGTGCCACGGGAGACTCCCGTGACTACGGCCCATCTACACTGTGGGTTGGACCCCCCTGGTGGCGTGGGTCCGGTGGTGCAGCTCCCTTGCCTGGATCTGGGGCTGCCTGTTCCCGGGGACGTGACGGGGGAATCCCCGGACTGACTTTGCTGTGGCCCCGGGGACACTGGAGTGGTGCTGTGCTCTGCTGGACCTCTGGGAAGCCGGGACCTTAAGTTTGGCGGTCCCCGCCTGGCGCGACCATCCTTGGCTCTCTGTCGGGGGAGCGGACGCTGTGGTCAGAGGCACGTGGGGTCGAGGGCCCCTTTGAGACTAGACTTCTACAGATCCTGCGGCTGTGCTGGCTGGGCAGTGGATCGGTGGCAGATAGAGTCCAGTGCTACCTGTCCCCGACACCCTGGGGATTGCGCCTGCTGCCCTGGAGTGGACTGAGGCCTGATCCGACTGCGACGCAAGGAGAACTGTGAGTGCCCCCCGTTTTGGTGTGTCCACCTGCGGTGTGAAGCTTGGCCCCCGAGTGCATTCTACGTCTGGATTGCTGAGGGTGCGGAGAGGTTCGCCCGACCTCCCCTGATCATGACAAGAGGTGGGGGCGGCGCTGGACCCAACAAGCAAGGTCCGATCGACAAGTTTACCGGACCCAGTGGGGGGTCGGGGGCCTCGGGAGGCAGTCAGAACGCGGGACCTGACAACGCGGCCCTGATGGCTGCCATCACGCAATCCAGAGACTCACTGGACGCCAAGATCGGGGCGGTGGGGGCCGATGTCATGCTCCTGCGCCAGGACCTTCGCAACGCGGTTGCTCGCATCACGGAGGCCGAAACCAGGATCACGGGAGTGGAGGATGATGTGGGAGCCCTAAAAAAGAAAGTGGCGGAAATGGACAAGATTCAAAGGGGTCTGGCGCTCCGAGTTGAGGACGCAGAAGGGCGAGCGCGCAGGAATAATCTACGCTTCATTGGCTTTCCGGAGGATTGCGAGAAGGGGCCCATGGATGCGTTCTTGACGCGTTGGCTAGAAGATTGGCTCCCTCCAGATGTCCTCTCGAGCTGTTTTGTAATCGAACGGGCCCATAGAGCCCTGATGCAGAAGCCACCAGTGGGAGAACGACCGCGCCCTATCATCGCGAGAATCCTCAACTTCCACGATAGAGATACTATACTTCGAGAAGCACGGGCCAAAGACGCGTTGCTGTTCGATAATCATAAGATTATGATTTTCCCGGACTATACCAGACAGGTGCAGCAGCAGCGTCGCTCTTTCCAGGATGCGAAAGCCAAGCTCCGGGGTTTGAAGATTCCATATTCACTGCTCTACCCGGCCCGTCTACGTGTCGTTTTCCAGTCCAAGACTCATTTTTTTGATACTCCAGAGGCGGTGTATGGTTGGACTGATGAGACTATCCGGCTCCGGCCGAACGCCCAACCGGGCCTGAACCCAGGACCATCACGTGGATCGTCGCAGGAGAGGAGTGACTCCTCCACCGGGGGTAAAAGACGCGGGAAGTCTCGGTCGCGGAGACGCTGCCGTTCCGGGGGCGCCCCGCGGGATAGTGTGCAATCCGACACTGATCAGTCCGGGAAAGGGCTTTAATGACCATGAGACCTTCATCTCCTACGTCTGATCTTTTCATCATTGGACTATCCGAGAGGCCCGGAGCTGCTACCGCGATGGCCGAGAGACTAACACCAGGGGTGGTGTGACCCGGACATTGGTTTGTCTCTGGTGGGGCGCTGTTGGTGAGGCCTGATTGCCTCGCCCTGACCATGTTACAGGTCACTAGTGGTTCGTTGGGGCTCGGGGTGTTGACATATGGGCAGCCTTGTCCTCTCACGTTGGGAGGCGGCCCCGAAGGGTAGATCCCGTTAGTTGGGGGGTGTAGTGGGATCCATTGGTATGGGTGGTTTTGGGCACTATGTTTTGGGCCCGAAGCTCCCCATGCCGCGACAGTTACTTCAGGGTTTCATGAGGTATAGGGGTGGGGGGAGGCGGAGTGTTTGGTGTTGGGTAGTTTGTGGGGTAGTGTTAGTTGGGAGAGCTGGGGGGGCGGGGGGGGGGGGGGGTGTTGGGTGGGATGCACGTGATTTTGGCTACAGTGCTTTGCATGCTACAGGGTGCCTGGGCTGGGTCCTGGGGCTTTCTGAGACTTTTCCATCAAGACAATGGCTGATCCCACACAAATGACACCTACTAGTGGATCTATGAGAATTTTAAGCTGGAATGTGAGGGGGATGTTTGACAAAATTAAGCGAGGGGCAGTGTTGCGCTGGGGCAAGAGAGACTCAGCTGATGTCATGCTATTGCAGGAGACGCATATGTTGGGAACAAAGGTGCTCAGCTTACAGCGCTTTGGCTACACTCAGGTGTTCCATGCAGGATTTTCTAGGGGTTCGAGAGGGGTGGCCATCCTTTTGCACAGGAGACGGTCATATACACACGAGCGTCATTGGCTGGATCCCCAAGGACGGTATGTCTTTGTCAAAGGTGTGATAGGTGTGGAGCCAGTAGTATTTGGCTGTGTGTATGCCCCTCCTCCTTTGCAATGGTCCCTGGCTGAGCGCCTCTTTGCATTGTGGGCTGAGATTCCGGACTCTTTGGCTGTGATAGGGGGTGACTGGAACGATGTGGTGGATGTGTGCCTGGATCGGCGGAGGCTCCAGGAGACTGCGGTGGCTGCCTCCCCTACACGCTTGAAGGCGTTGGTTGATGGGCTGGGCTGGGTGGATGTCTGGAGGCACTTGCATGCCAGGTCGCGCGAGTACACGTATGTCTCTGCTGTGCATGGCTCCTTCTCCCGACTGGACTGTGTGTTTGTGCCGGGGGCCTTTCTTGACAGAGTGAAGCAGGCCGTGATTCAGCCTCGTGGGCTGTCTGACCACTCCCCAGTCGTAGTACAGATTGCACTACACAGGTCGCGCCAGCCGTTTCGATGGCGGATGTCCTCGTGGCATCTCCAGCAACCAGACTATACAAATCACATGCGCGGAGCGATTGCCCACTACTGGCATGAGAACCTGACTGAGGAGATTGATGGGATGATGGTCTGGGAGGCCATGAAGCCCACGTTGCGAGGCGTTGACATAGCTTGGTGTGCTGCCGCCCGTCGACGTCGTCGAGAAACTATCGTAGCGGCGTCCGATAGAGTAGGGGTACTGGAAGCTCGATGTCGGACCGACGGTAATGGGGTAGCTCTCAGACTGCTCCTGCAGGCGCAGCAATCTTACGCCTCAGTCTTACTTGACGAGGCGCGACAGGCCTGGCTGGCTACGAGGAGCAGGGTCTACCAATGGGGCGACAAATCTTGCACCATGTGTCAACAAACACTGCAACCGGTTGCTATACCGGGCCTAGTGGACGAGGAAGGGATGGCCATGACGGATCCGGCTACCATTGCGGCGAGCTTCGCTCGCTATTATGCGATACAATATGCCCCTCGGGACAGTCTCCCGCCGGAGGTTATTGACAGGTTCATCGCGGACCTTCCCCCTCGGGCGATAACGGACGAGGCCAGGACCGCCCTTGATCTCCCCTTGACGGCGGAGGAACTAGGCGATGCGTTGGGTCAACTCAACACTGGCAAGGCGCCCGGACCGAGCGGATTTCCCAGCGAATTTTATAAGAAATTCCACTTGCAGCTGGGGCCGCATTATAGGCGGGCATTGGAGGCGGCGCGGGAATGTGGTAGCTTGCCAATGGACTGGCGTCAGGCCGAAATCGTAGTTTTTCAGAAACCGGGCAGGCCACCCGACAGACACGAGTCATATCGCCCCATATCCTTGATCAACTTTGAGGCCAAATTGTTGGCCAAGGCATTGGCGAACCGCCTCCTCCCGTATATAGCAGATTTAGTCCACCCGGATCAAGCGGGCTTTATGCCTGGCAGGGCAACGCGGCACAATATCAGGCGCGCGCAGGTGGCCGTGGATGCGATGGGAGCGACGGGAGAACAAGCGGCGCTTCTACTAGCAGACATTGATAGGGCATTCGATTCGGTCAGTTGGACTTACCTCTTCGCTCTTTTGCCGCGGCTCAACCTAGGTCCGGTTTTTGTCTCGTATGTCCGGCTTCTATACACAGACATCACCGCCTCGGTGCGTGTTTCGGGGGCTGTGTCGGAGAAGTTCCCAGTAGCCAGGGGGACCCGCCAGGGGTGCCCCCTCTCCCCGTACCTTTTTGCATTGGTCATGGAACCACTGGCCGCGTGGGTGCGCATTGATGCGCAGCTTTGGGGCTTTGTGTGGGGAGCTGGACTCTCGGATAGGATTGCGTTATACGCCGACGATGTCCTCTTCTTTCTGACAGACCTTCATCGTTCTGGCCCGCGGATCCTAGACATAATGTGTATTTTTGGTGAGGTGTCGGGTCTCTTCCTCAACCCGCGTAAATCGACTTTATGGGTACTAGGTGGGAGATCGGAGGTGTTCCCCTGGGCCTCGGCCCTGCAAGTCGCGGTTGGTGGTCTAAAATACCTGGGAGTCTTCCTGTCTGAATCTGCCGCAATTGCATGGGAGCGCAACGTGCTGCCTGTGTGGGACAGAGTTCAATCGGACGTCAAGACCTGGTCTCGCATGCCCCTTAACATCTATGGCAGGTCGGCGATTTTTAAGATGGTCGCTCTCCCTAGGCTCCTTTACCAGCTTCAGAACTACCCATATAGGGTCGACCCACAATGGTTCCGTCGCGTGAATTCGGTACTGGGACGTTTCCTGTGGGCTGGGGGTGCCTCCAGAGTGGCACTGCGGACTTGTTTCCTATCCATGTACTGTGGTGGTCTCGCTACATCAAACATTCTATCCTACTACCAGGCCTCCCATTTGCTGGTTCTGAATGAGTGGTGGTACGGTGGGCGTGATGACCCGGCATACGCCCTGGAACGCTTTCTAATGGGTGATGCCACGCTTCACACGCTGCTATACTCGGCCAGCCAGCGGAGGAGGCTGCCGCAGGCTACTCAGGTGGTTTTCATGCTTTGGAGACAGGTGCTGCGTCGTATGGGCTGGTGGGGTCGCCTAACAGCAGAAACGCCACTTTGGAACAATGGCCGGCTCCCTGCGCTCGCCTCACTGTCGGGGTTTGGTGGATGGGACTCTATTGGGATCTCGACACTAGGCCATGTTCTTACTGGGACTACTCTTAAAACTTTTCAAGCCCTTAGCGCCGAATTCGACATGCCCAAGACCCAATTTTTTAAATACTTACAACTCTGTCACGCTCTTGCGCCGAGCCTAGTGGGGTTGGACCAACTTCCGGAGTTTAGCCCCGTTGAAGCCAAGCTCTTCATGGGGGATCTGGGGGATAAAAAAGTCTCCAAAATTTATCAAACCTTAATTACTCACTGCTCCTCTTCCCTTCTGTCGTTGAAGGCCTCCTGGGAGGTGGATGTTGGCCCCTTGGATGAGGATGACTGGAGGGAGGCACTGGAGTCCCCCCGTGGGGCGGCCATCGCTGTGAGTCTTCGATTTATACAGTTCAAATACCTACATCGGGCCTATTACACCAGGGAGAGACTGTGGAAGGCTGGCCTCATTGCTACCCCTGTATGCCTGCGCTGTGGGACGGAGAGCGGTACGCTGTTACATACTGTATGGTCGTGTGTGGGTCTGACCCGGTTCTGGAGTGGGGTTTGGACTAGCTTGTCGGAAGTGCTGCAATGGGACCTTCCTCGCACGCCCAGACTAGGTCTTTTGCATATCCTGGATCAAGTAGGGGGTAACGTCTATAAGCGTCACCTCCTTCTGTTGGGCCTGACTGTCGCCAAACGGGATTTGGCAAGGGCGTGGAAGAGTGACCGCGCCCCCCCACTTAGCGCGTGGAGGGCGGGACTAGATTTTCTTATGGGATTGGAATTGCCAGTGTTTGAGGCTAGGGGCTGCCCCCGCAAACATTACAAGATCTGGAAGCAGTGGGCAGAATACAGAGACTTGCCATTGGAACCTCCCGTTGACCTGGAGGATGGACTGCCTACCAGCAGTGACCTCAGGGCCTAGGTGGCTCCAGGACGCCTATTGTGCTTTACACCGTATGCTGCAGCTGATAGTGATCATGTGCACCGGGTTAGGGTGGGATAAGGGGTGGGTAGTCGGGGTTTTTTGGGGTTGTTGGTGGGGGGCGGGAGCGTGGGTGGAGGGATAGTTGAATGTCTAGGCTGTTCATGCATTCTATTATGTGTTTCCACTGGCAGTGTCCTCCTGGTTATGGAGTACTGTACGTATGATTTGCCTGAAACCCTTAATAAACACAGTTGTGAAAAAAAAAAATAATGTTCAATAGCTTTCACAAGTTCAGAGCGGGTTTTTGGATTGCGGAAGTACCGGGGGTTGATAGGGGCGACCCTACCCTCACTGCCCGCCCCGACCTCATAACGAAGCCACAAGGGGGAGTGATCGGAAATACCCCTAGGGAGCTGACAAATCTCTCTAATGGAAGAGGATTGGACCGATGGCATTAAGAAGTAATCCAATCTTGAAAAACTACCATGTGCCCCAGAGTGGAAAGTGTACTGTAGTTGTGTGGGGTGCAGTAATCTCCAGCCATCTACCAGCCCGAAGGTTTCAAGCAAATCACTCAGCCACATTTGAGCCCTGGGCAAATCCCTAGGAGGATGACGATCAGAGGTGCCGGAGACAACCGAATTGAAATCCCCACCCATGATCAGAAGGCCCTCAGGAAGTTCCAAAGGACCCTGCAGAGATCAGCGTAGGTCAAGGACTGTAGGCCCGGGGTGACATACACTGAGAAAATGGACAATGTCTTCCACTCCCATCTTACCAGTGAGCGCCGCATAGCGCCCCCTGTCATCAAGCCTTACTTCATCAACTTCGAAAGGAAGAGAGGACCGGATAAGAATACCGGCCCCCCTGGAACCAGAAGTAAACCCAGCGTGGGCCACCAGACGATATCCGCGCCTGTTCATAGCCTGACATGCATTACCTATGAGATGCGTCTCCTGCAGGAGAACAATGTCGGGAGAATGACGCCTAAGGATCCGCAACACAATCCCACGCTTAATTCTGTCACCCAATCCATTGACATTCCAGGATAGCAGTCTCAACTCGCCACCCCCCATCCCCGAGAAGTAGGCAGAGCAGCACCCACACAGGGCCCAATGATCAGAGCAAAGGAAGAAAACAATACGATGCCTCGTGAATAAAAGGAAACACATACACACACCCCCACCACCCCCCAACTTGAACATGTTACAACACCCCCCACCCTGCACCCCTGCGTACGACTCATAAGCCACCCCAACTTGCAGTGTGCCTGTCGCCCCATTATTAAACTAAGCTACGCAAAGAACCCAGGAGGAGGAAGAGTCCCCATTTACCCCCCGCCACCCCCAGGCTAATCTAGGCTTAAAAAAGAAGACCAAAGTCCAGACTCAGCTGAAAAAGTAGAAAAGTTCAGACGCCAGGATCCACGGGACAACCTTCACTCTGGCGCGCCCCCGTCGGCGCCTCCGGGGTGCCCAGTACGTTCATCTCTTCTAGGCAGGGACTCAAGCCAGTCACTAACATTTTCCGGGCGATTAAAGAAAAATGTACGTTCTCCATATTCAATCCGAAGCCTGGTCGGGAACAACATGGCGTACTTGAGGCCCAAGTCCCGCAATCGTCTCCTCACACCCTGAAATCCAAGTCAGGGTAAAATGAAACAGAGGCTTTTTCGAATTTCACTGGGCCCTTATCCCGAGACGCCTGAAGAATAGCATCCCGATCCCTAAAGTGGAATAATCTGGCAATAATGGGCCTCGGGGGAGCACCCAACTTCGCCTTCCCGCCAGGGACTCGATGAGCGCGTTTAACAGCAAAGAATTTGCTAAGTCCGGCGGGAGCAAGATAATTCGTAACCAGATCCTCCACCAAAAGGTCAACAGCCAGCATCTTGGGATTCTCCGGGACACCAATAAGACGTACGTTATTGCGACGGGCTCTGTTTTCGTAATCCTCGAGACGACGAGCCATCAGGTCGTGTGAGGAACGCAGATTACCAATCTCAGTCTGGGCCTCCGTGACATCTGTAGTGAGACTAGAAGTCTTCAAATCCAATGACTTGACCCTCTCGTTGGTCTTCGCCAGATCCGCTCTAATCAGCGTGATGTCGACGGCCACCGTGTCGATCTTAGAGGCAAGGGCCTCGTACTGCTGTCCCATAGAGGCCTGCATGTTGGTAATGGCGCCCATGACGTCCTGCAAGGATATTTCCGAAGGCGCTGAAGAGACAGTCTTAGGATCGTCTGAAGTGCGACCAGAACCGCCAGGGGACCCCTTTATCTGCGAATAGGGGTCCATAATGTTCGTCTGGGTTTGGCCCCCACGGAGAGGTGTTTTGATCTTGCGCCTCTCGGGAGCAGGTCCGGTGGCCATATTGGAGAAGGGACCTGGTAAAAATGGCCGGTCGTGGTGTGGCCAGACAGACAGCAAGACCAGATCAGATGTGCATAGGCACCAAGAAAGTCGGAGTTTGGGCACTCAATAGGGCCAGCACTAAACCGCAGAGAGACACCAGGCCAGCCGAAGGTGGATCAGGGCTGCGCTTCCGTCAATCCGAGCCGGGAGTAAAAAACGAAACCGAAAGTCAAGAGGGGGTCGACCAGAGGGAGACCCCCTCCGCCGTTGTTGTTCAACTACTCCCCGGCCTGCCAAGCAACTGAGCCCCCGGTCTGCTTCGGGGTGGGTCGCAAAAAGTAGCAGCGATGTAAAAGTGGACCCCAGCATCCGAATTCGATTTTTCAAAGGATAGGAAGATCAGCGAGGATGTGCGAACAAAAGCCCATCCTTAAAATCAGGATGTAGTCAGGATATCCGTGAAGGGCGGCGCGGGTCCAGGGAGCTCTGTGCACACGCGACCATCTTGGATGCCCGCGAAGCTCCTCCTCCCCAAATCAGCAGGCTTAAAGTGGAATTTCTGGATGTGGAGATTTATGTGGAAAATAATTGCATCTGCACCAAACTACATAGAAAGGCTACTGCTGGAAATTCAATACTTCATGCCAGCAGTGCCCATCCTAGGCACCTTATTAAAAGCATCCCCTACGGGGAGTTTTTGCGTATTAAGAGAATATGCAGCAAAAAGGAAGATCTGGACAAATGTCTATCAGAATCTATGTGTAGGTTTCTTGCCCGGGGATATGACCCTAGGGACTTACAATCAGACTTGACTAGGATACAAGAACGAGGGATAGTTGATGATGTCAGTAATGACGATTTTAATATCGAGCAATCTGTTGAAAAAGCTGAAAAACCTAAACCAGTGGTAAGGCTTATCACCACTTTTAGTAGCCAAGAGAAACAAATAAGAATGATTGTAAGTAAACACTGGCCTATTTTAAAGACCGACATGACTTTGGCTCCAGAGTTGAAAGCACAACCTACCATCACTTTTAGACGAGCACCCTCTATGAGGGATGCTTTGGTAAGAACTAGCCCTGAAGTTATCAATTCTGTGAATTGGCTGAGCAATAGGAAAGGTTTTTTTAAGTGCAGTTCGTGTAGATCTTGCAAGTTTGGTGTTAACACACAGACATTTGAGGATCCTTTTTCAAATATGCCTTATAAAATTCTTGGCTATTATACATGCAAAACTGATTTTGCTGTGTATATACTCAAATGTACCTGTCAACTTCAATATGTTGGCAGCACCAAGCTCCCTGTTTTTAACCGTATTTTGCAGCACCTGAGAGCAATCGTAAATTCGGATCCCGCTTATCCGGTTGCCCGCCATTTTAAATTGGTGCATCATAACAACCTTCAAGATCTGAGTTATTTTGTAATTGACGCAGTTCCAAAATCTATTAGAGGCGGGAACAGAGAGAAAAAATTGCGCCAATTAGAGAGTCAATACATAATACTGTTAGACACCAAGATGCCTAATGGGCTTAATACAGGGGAAGACCTTGTAAACTTTCTATAACTATTATCAGGTGTATTGACACTATAACTGATGGGCTAGTATAAGTATTACATATAGTGATGAAAAACAATTTTTTATGATAATTTGTGCTTCGTCTGCAAATACTAACACTATATATATATTTCTTTTTCAAATTCTTGCTGCTATTCAGATGAAATATATTTTATAGTGATTTCTGTAGTACTGTAATAATTGTGGTGTTTTATATTTATTTATTGATGAATTTTAAGTGTAAGTCAATTTAATCATTATGAGATTTTTTTTAACTACATTTTATATTGTGATTTTTATTGGTTTAACTAGGTTCCTAGTTTTACTAGTTTTTATCTTGTATTGGTGTAGTTATTTATTTAATGAATGATAATCTGAAAGAGACACGTTAGTATTAGATTCCTTACCTTAGAATATCCCCAGGCGTCAGACTGGATCCGGAAATTTTTGCGTAGCAGTACCCTTGCGCGTCGGTAGGCGTCGTCTGCGGCTCCGCGTCCGTCGTCGGCGCCGTGATGACGTCGTCGGAGTACTTAGACGCCGCCTCCGCGTGCTGACGTCAGTTCTTCTTTTTTCCGCGCCAGCAAGCGCAGATCTGGAAAAAGCAGTAACCCTAGTCATTTTTTGACTAACTTTTTGATCACTTTTGATTGTTCTCGGAGTCTTTCGACTCCGACGGTGCCGTAGGGATGCCCGGCTTTAAGCACTGCGATGATTGCGACCGCCTGATGCCGGTCACGGATCCTCACCGCGTGTGTTTATCTTGTCTCGGCGTCGACCACGACGACAAGGCCTGCTCCGACTGCCGGGCCCTCTCTTCGAAAGCCAGACGGGAGCGGTCCCGCAGGCGGCTCGAACTCCGGCAGTCGGTCCCGCGCCGCGAGAGGTCCCGATCCCATGGGAGGTCGAGGGACAGGTCGCGGGCTCGGAGCCACCACAGTTCCGAGGGTAGGCCGCACTCCTCCGGGTCGAAGTCGTCGCCAGGTAAGCGGCACAAGAAGTCCAAGCGGCGTCATCGCTCCTCGGACTCCCCCCAACGCTCACGCGATGCGGCCGGGGGTTCGGGTGACACCACCCACGCGGCTCCGACTGAGTCGCAGGCGCCGCGTCCAGCCCCATACCCTACGGTCCCTGGGCTCAATGCGACGCCGGAGGAGATCGAGCGCTTCCTCATGGCCATGAGGAAACTCTCTCCTCCGACGGGCTCCGCGGCGCCTTCGGGCCCAGCGGACCCGTCTGGGACCCCTAGCGGGTCGGGGGGATCTGCCCCGACGCCGTCGGGTGCTTCGGCGCCGCCGACGCCTTCGGGCCCGGCGGCGCAGGTTCCTGTTATCCCGACGCCACCGGTGCCGAGGGGTTCAGTTGTTCCAGCGCCGCCGGCGCCTTCGGGCCCGGCGCCGCAGGACGCCGCTGGACCTCCTTCGGGATCTGGTTCGTCGCCGGTGGACCTTACGACCTCCCCGGCGTCTGACCCTCAGGTGTCGCCTCCGGCGCCGTCCTCGGCGTCGCCGTCCCCGGTTCCACCTTTGTTCCTGTTCCGGCGTCGGGACGGCCCCGATGGGCGCCGCTACAGACGTCGTTTGGAGAGTTTCACTTCTATGAACAGGCCCCATTGGTTGAAAACCCTGAGTTTCAGGAGATGGGTGATGAAGAGGACTGGGAGGGGTCTGAAGACCCTCTGACCAGAGAGTGTCAGTCTCATGAGGACTGGACAGGAGACCTGGGGGAGGCCAGTGGCCTGGACACCTCTCCAGACACTGGTTTTGTCTCTCCTCCTACCGTGGCTTTGGAGGAGGGGGCAACATATAGTGTGGTGCTGATGAGGGCTGCCAAGGCCTTGGGCCTTGAGCTCCCCGTCGTGGCCGTGAGGACTAACTTCCTCACTGAGGTCCTTAAACCGCAGTCTAGCTCGGCCGAGCCTCTGCTGCCCTTTAATGAGGCCTTGACCGACGTTCTTCTGGGCACTTGGTCCAAGCCCGCTACGGGTTCGCCGGTAGATAGGAACGTGGCCAGACGCCACCGCCCAGCCCCGGGCGACCCATGTTTCCTGTCCTCCCACCCTACCCCCGAGAGCCTGGTCATCCAGGCCTCCAATTCCCAGACCGCATTCCCGTCGACCCCGCCGGACAGGGAATCCAAGAGGTATGACCAGTATGGGAAGAAGATCTTCTCATCCCTTAGTCTGGGCCTGCGGTCTTCCAACACCGCCTGCCTCTTGGGACGTTACACCCACTCTGTGTGGGATAAGGTGCTGCCAGAGTGTGCGTTGGAGGTACGGGCCAAACTCGGCCAAGCCCTTGTGGAGGGCCGGGATGCAGCCAAGTATTCCATCAGGTGTGGGCTGGATACCACCGACTCGCTAGGTAGAGCGATGGCAACGACGGTGGCGGTCAGACGCCACGCCCGGCTGAGGTCCGCCAACTTCTCGGCAGATGTCCAGAACACACTCATGGACATGCCGTTCGATGGCCGTCGCCTCTTTGGCGATAAGGCAGACCATGCGCTTGAGCGCTTTAAGGACTCCAGGGCCACGGCCAAGTCCTTGGGCCTCTCGGGCCAGCGCCAGCAATCGGCTGCCTTTCACTCCTTTCATGGCCACGGAAGGGGTGCGCCCACACGCGCCGCCAGCCACGCTCCGCAGGGCAATACCCAACGCGGTGGGAACCGCCGTCCGGGCGGTCGGGGGCAGCGGCGAGGTCAGTCCACACCTTCCCCCGCAGCATCCGCCTCAAAACCCTCCTAGTCCGTGCTTTCAGGCCCATGTGACGCCAGTGGGGGGCAGGGTTCGCCATCACCACCTCCACTGGCGCACTGTAACATCGGACAGGTGGGTGCTGCAAATCGTCCGAAGGGGCTACTCCCTCCCCTTCGAGGCGACTCCTCCAGCCTTGCCACCGCAGAACCACCGTGTATCGGGGGATCATTTGCGACTTCTGCAGGAGGAAGTTACGGCCCTCTTGGCCAAGGGGGCCATCGAGCGCGTTCCTGGGCCAGAAGTAGGGTGTGGTTGCTACTCCCACTACTTTCTGGTACCCAAGAAGGGCAAAGGGGGCCTACGCCCTATCTTGGACCTAAGGAACGTCAACGGCTTCCTCCGGAAGGAGAAGTTCAAGATGCTGACACTGGCTCAGGTCCTGGCTGCCCTGGACCCAGGAGACTGGATGGTAGCGTTGGACTTGCAGGACGCTTACTTTCATATCCCCGTCCTGCCTGCCCACCGGCGCTAACTGCGGTTCATGGTTGGCCACGAGCACTTTCAATTTACCGTGCTCCCCTTCGGCCTTACCAGCGCCCACCGGGTGTTTACAAAGGTGATGGCGGTGGTCGCAGCTCATCTGTGCAGGTTGGGGGTTTTAGTCTTCCCCCTACCTCGACGACTGGTTGTTGAAGGCGGGCTCGCCCCAGACAGTCGTCAGCCACCTCCAGACGACGGCAGACCTCCTGCACCAGCTGGGGTTCTCCATCAATGTGCCGAAGTCACACCTGTGCCCCTCTCAGAAGCTCCTCTTCATCGGAGCGGTTCTGGACTCGGCGCAGTTTCGTGTTTATCCGCCCGAACAGCGGGTCCGGGATATTCAGGCTCTGATTCCCATCTTTCAGCCGTTATCCCGGGTTTCGGTCAGGTTGACGCTGCGGCTTCTGGGGCTGATGGCCTCCTGCATCCTACTGGTGCATCACGCCAGGTGGCGGATGCGGGCTCTGCAGTGGGACCTGAAGTTTCAGTGGGCCCAGCATCAGGGCAACCTATCCGACCACGTCCTGATCTCGGAGGGCACTGCGAGACAGCTGCAGTGGTGGCTTACGGACCGCGATTGGGTCAGCGGCAGATCCCTCTGCCTTCCCCAACCGGAGCACGTAGTTGTGACGGATGCGTCCCTCCAGGGCTGGGGAGGCCACATGGGAGAGGCGGAGATCAGAGGCCTCTGGTCTCCGGCGGAGACCCGGCTCCACATCAACCTGTTGGAGCTCCGGGCGATTCGTCTGGCACTGAAGGCATTCCTCCCCTCTGTCCGGGGGAGTGTAGTGCAGGTGTTTACGGACAACACCACCGCCATGTGGTACTGCAACAAACAAGGCGGGGTGGGGTCGTGGATCCTTTGTCAAGAGGCTCTTCGCCTTTGGCAATGGCTGGAACGCCAGGGCGTGACCCTGGTGGCTCAACACCTGGCAGGTTCTCTGAACGCCAGGGCGGACAAGCTCAGCCGTCGGTGCATGATGGATCACGAATGGCGTCTGAACTCGGACGTGGCGCAAGGCCTCTTTCAGCGATGGGGAGAGCCTTGGTTAGATCTATTCGCCACCGACGAGAACGCGCAATGTCATCAGTTCTGTGCGTTGGAGTTTCCAAGGCGGCACTCGCTCGGAGACGCTTTTCGTCGCGAGTGGAGTTGCGGTCTGTTGTACGCCTTTCCGCCTATACCACTTCTGCCCAGAGTGCTGAAGAAGATCAAGCGCGGCTGGGCCCAAGTCATCCTTGTGGCTCCGGACTGGGCGAGAAGGTACTGGTATCCAGAGCTACTCAGTATGTCAGTCGATCCCCCGGTTCGTCTGCCTCTTCAGGAGGACCTTCTGTCGCAGCAGCAGGGGACGGTCCTCCACCCGAACCTGTCCAGTCTCCACCTCCATGCTTGGAGATTGAGCGGCGACAGTTGAGGCCATTTGACTTGCTTCCTGAAGTTTGTAACATCATTCTGGCAGCCAGGCGTCCCTCCACAAAGTCGGTATACGCCTGCAGGTGGAACAGATTTGTGGCATGGTGCACAGCAAAGGCTGTGGATCCCCTCAATGCCCCTCTTTCTGAGGTCCTTCTCTTCCTTCTTTCTCTTGCCCAGCAAGGCTCTGCTCTGGGCACTATCAAGGGCTACCTTTCTGCCCTTTCAGCCTTTCTCAGGCTGCCTGATCAACCTTCTCTGTTCAAGTCCCCTGTTGTTAATAGATTTCTTATGGGCATCACACACACGTTTCCTCCTGTTCCGTTTGTGATGCCTCAGTGGGACTTGAACCTGGTTCTTACATTTCTGATGTGCGCTCCCTTTGAGCCACTTCACAACTGTCCTCTTCGCCTTCTGACTTTGAAGACTGCTTTCCTGGTTGCCATCACCTCTGCCAGGAGAGTGAGTGAGCTCCAGGCCTTTTCTTGTACTCCACCTTTCCTTTCTGTCCATCCGGACAAAGTGGTGCTGCGTACCAAACCTTCTTTCCTGCCCAAGTTTGTCACGGCCTTCCACATAGGGCAGTCTATCACCTTGCCAACCTTCTTCCCGCCACCGCATCCCTCTAAAGAGGAAGAGCAGCTCCACCGTCTGGACCCAAAACGTGCGCTCTCATTCTACTTGGATCGCACACGCCAGTTCCGGGTGGATGACCAACTCTTTGTTGGTTACGTGGGCGCGAAGAAGGGGAAAGCGGTGCACAAGAGGACCATCTCTCGGTGGATCATCCTGTGTATCCAGGCATGCTACTCCTTGGCTAGGAGAGAGCCCCCGGTTGGACTGCGGGCTCATTCTACCTGAGCGACGGCGGCTACCACTGCCCTGGGCAGGGCTGTGCCCTTACAAGACATCTGTCAGGCAGCTATGTGGGCATCGCTGCACACGTTTGCAAGGCACTACTGCCTGGACAGCCAAGTCCGGAGGGATGGCTTCTTTGGTCGTTCCGTCCTCCAGGACTTTCTGGTGTGATTATTGGTTCGCAGACCCACCACCGGGGTTGGTATTGCTGGGGTATCTATTCTAAGGTAAAGAATCTAATACTAACGTGTCTCTTTCAGATGCACAAGTTACTACTTGTGTAACGATATATCTGTAAGAGACATTAGCTAGTATTAGATTCCTTACCGACCCACCCATCCTCCCCGTTCTGCGAACCAATATCTAGGGTTAGGGTTGTCCCCTTTCAGGGCCCTAGTTTCAATGGCACCAGTGTTGGTTTTTAACATGGCTCTGCGTTTCTGGCGCGGAAAAGCTGTGTCTAAGAACTGACGTCAGCACGCGGAGGCGGCGTCTAAGTACTCCGACGACGTCATCACGGCGCTCACGACGCCGACGACGGACGCGGAGCCGCAGACGACGCCTACCGACGCGCAAGGGTACTGCTACGCAAAAATTTCCGGGTCCAGTCTGAAGCCTGGGGATATTCTAAGGTAAGGAATCTAATACTAACTAATGTCTCTTACAGATATATCGTTACACAAGTAGTAACTTGTGCTTCATGTTGGCACACTGTTAATTGCTATATAAATGTATGAATTTCCGCAGTCTCCACTTTTATGGTTTCTCGTTTTTGAGTTACACATAAACATATTTGAAGTATCCAATCTCGGTATCTGTACCCATATTGAATTATGTTATGGGACATCCTTTTTGTAAATAGTTATCATAACAATAATTTTTTTGCATCCGTTAAGACTTTGTAAATTGAATTTGAGTATTATTTATCTTAATAGTACTTTGTATATTGTTTGCACTTGGGTGTACCTATTCTATTCCTCATCGCCCTTATAGAAGTATGACATTAATTTGTTTGTTTTAGCTGGGGATTTTTTGATTTTGGGCCCTTGCCCTTGATTGTATACTTATTTATACATATTTTGCATGTTATTACTTATAACATAATTATTGTTATAATTTTAAGTGTTTTCATGCACTCAGCCCAACAGTCTTTCTTTTACTTCTATGAAAATAACTGGGAGGGATCATGATGAGGTAATGTGGTATTTAAACGACGCAGGAGTTCTAGCAGCTCGAAACGCGTCATGTTGGTGAGAAGAAAATAAATTTGCACTTTTGAAATTACCCCGAGTGGTGGTCCGTTCCTGCTTTGGAAAACGCTGTGGTTGATGTTACTCCGTATTGGTGTTTTCATTGGACTTTGGATTTTCATATATATGATCAAGGGCTTCAGGGCCCGAAACACGTCATGGTGAACAGAGGGATGCACTAAAATAAAATTCAGCAAATCTACCTGAATGGGTCTGGTTCGTTCTTTTTGTCCTGTGGTAATGGATATCTAGACGAAGTTCCTGGAATATATATATATATATATATGTGTATATATATGTATTTAATGCTTAATTTGTAATGTATGTGCCAGGACCCAAACCTTATCTTAGCTACCGCCTGGGGGGAGGTGGGGGGTGGGGGGGTGCAGCTACTGCTCGAACAGCCAGGTCTTGAGGAGTCTCCTGAAGGTCAGCAGGTCCTGGGTTTGTTGCAGCTGTGTGGGGAGGGTGGTCCATGTCTTAGCGGCGAGGTAGGAGAAGGATCTGCCGCCGGTGGAGGTCCTGTGAATTTGTGGGACGGTGGCAAGGACGAGGTCGGCGGAGCGCAGCTGGCGGTTCGGGGTTTAGAAGGTCAGACGTTTGTTGAGATATACTTGTCCGGCGTTGTGTAGTGCTTTGTGGGCGTGGGTGAGGAGCTTGAAGGTGATCCTCATGTTGACTGGGAGCCAATGCAGGTCTTTCAGGTAGGCAGTGATGTGGGTGTGGCGTGGTATGTCGAGGGTGTGGCGTGCAGAGGCGTTCTGTATTCGTTGGAGTCTCTCCTGGAGTTTGGCCGGGGTTCCTGCGTAGAGGGCCTTGCCTTAGTTCAGCCTGCTGCTGACAAGGGCCTGTGTGACCGTACTTCTGTTTCCGGTGGGGATCCATTTGTAGATCTTGTGGAGGGTGTTGAAGCAGGAGGAAGAGACTGCGCTGACTTGATGGGTCATAGAGAGTAATGAGTCCAGGATGAACCCCAGGTTACGTGCGTGGTCGGTGGGAGTGGGGGAGGCTCTTAGGGCAGCTGGCCACCAGGAGTTGTCCCAGGCGGAGGGAGTGGATCCGAGGATGAGGACCTCTGTCTTGTCAGAGTTAAGTTTCAGGTGGCTGGTCTGCATTCAGCTGGCAACTGCCCTCATTCCTTCGTAGAGGTTGGTTTTGGCGGTGGTAGGGATTTTGGTGAGTGAGAGGATCAGTTGTGTCGTTTGCGTAGGAGACGATATTGAGGTTGTGCGAGCGGACGATGTTGGTGAGCTGTGCCATGTAGACGTTGAAAAGGGTAGGGCTGAAGGATGATCCTTGGGGCACGCCGCAGATGATCTTGGTGGCTTCAGCATGGAAAGGGGGGAGGCGGACCCTCTGGGTTCTGTCGGTGAGGAAGGAGGTGGTCCAGTCCAGGGCTTTGTCGCGTATTCCTGCGTCGTGTAGGCGTGTGCGTAGGTTGTGGTGGCAGATGGTGTTGAATGTGGCTGAGAGGTCCAAGAGGATGAGAGCTGCGGTTTCGCCGCTGTCCAGTAGAGTCCTGATGTCGTCTGTGATAGCGATGAGGGCGGTTTCGGTGCTGTGATTGCTGCGGAATCCGGATTGGGATGGGTCCAGGATGTTGTTCTCCTCGAGGAAGTGGATCAGTTGCCTGTTGAGGATCTTTTCGATGACTTTCTCTGGGAACGGAAGAAGGGAGATGGTCCGGAAGTTCTTGAGGTCCTATGGGTCTGCTGTGGATTTCTTTTTTTTTTCATATATATTTTTATTGATTATAACACAAGAGTAAAAATGTACATAACGGGTGTCATTTGGTGGGACATAGTACAGCGGTGAACGGGCGAAGGAATTGAGGAAATACATTACAATTATAGGCATCTGAAAAATATCAATACCAACTTAGAGCTGAGGCAAAGCAATACGATACAGATAACCGTAAGCAAACCTTATCAGAACCCGCCGACCAGGAATACAGGATATGCAGATTGGACACTCGACACCCGGATATGAGGGACAAAAAGATCAGGAGAATATGCCACATCTCTTGTGAAGAAAGGAAAAGGGAATAGAAAGGTCATAGAACAAAATAAAGGAAAAAAAATAAACCCTCAACCCCCCACCCTGCACCCCTGCAGATGGCTACGACCTAACCCCACTAGCAGCGTGCCTGTCGCCCCCTAAACTACACCCCAAGGAAGGGAAAAGATGGAGGAGGAGACGTATTACAAGACGATACGGCTCCCGGACTCCCCTCCCCCCGCCAAAAGCAGACATCCCCTACCGTGGTATTAAGCAAGTTATAACAGACTAAGAAGCAAACCAGTAGGGGAGCCACCGACAGAGAAAAGACCGTCCCGCCCAGCCCCCGGTACCACAGAGGCAGCAAACCCCTTTTCGATCGTAGCAGTCACACCAAATCCAGACAATAAGAATTCCATATGGCCCACACTCCCACAGATAGAACCCAGCAGAGCCAAAAGAAAGTCACTGTACCGAATTCAAGTCAAATTCAGCCCTGGCCCTTACGATCCATTGCCCAAACCCCATCCAGTAGAACCAATATAGTAGCAAAAGAGTCAAAGCGTTGTTGAAAAAGGAGATCAATATAGCCTGAAAGAGTCAAAAAGGTTAAGTCTCGAAGTCTATCAGATACGCGAAAGTCAATCCAAAAAATATGAGTGGAGGTCTCCAGAAGAGAAGGAAGAAGTGAGTCCAGTGCGGGCAATGACTTCGCCGATCTTGCTAGGTGTTCAGGGGCTCCAGTAACGTACCGCTGTAATTCTGCGGGTACAATTGGCACCAGTTTCAGAACATATTCGGGGTTCTCCTCTCGAGGTAGATCAAGCTTCGCGGAGGTAACCGTATGTTGCAGGTCTGGCACAGGGCTGGAGTCCGGTCTCAAACAAACAGTCTCGAGGCGCGTAGTCAAATTGTGGAGAGCAGCCTCCATTTGCAGGCGAAGAGCCCCGATGGCGGCCATTACGGTCCCCAGGGTCGGTCCACACACCGTCCGATCCATCTCCGCGTGAACGATAACAAAGCAGATCTTCAACCCCGGAGGCCGGCTACTCCGGGGGAAACCAACAGGCGCGGAGTGGACGGAGGCGACTGGCGACTCACAGGCTTGGCAACCTTTACACCACTGCTGAGAGTGGGGGCCCCACCCGCGGACCCCCGAGGGCTGCAGCAGGGTCCCGGGACCTGGCCCCCCACCCACCGCGACAACCACGTCTCGTCGCCGTTCATCCAGTATTCGCAGGGACCAGAGACCACCACCAGGATAGAGAATATGTTCCACTCCGATGAGACCGGACTCTGCCGGGCACCCGCGGCCGATGTTGTTCAACTGAAACCCGGCCGGGTCAGTACTCAAGGCCCCGGCTTACACACTGGAGGAGGCCCAAAAATGAAAGACGGTGTAACTTCGTCAATAAAGGCGATAAAAACTCCGGGATTGCCCCCCTGGACTCAGCGACGATTCAGACACACGGGAGTCTGGCGGGAGGTCAGGATGAAGTTCAGGATAAGTCCGCCAGCGACGGAGGTCGACGGAGCCGGGAGCTTATGCGGCCATCTTGGTTGCTTGCGTAGCTCCTCCTCCCTGCTATGGGTTTCTTGAGCATGGCGTTGATCTCAGCATGCTTCCAGCTTTCCGGGAAGGTGACGGACTCGAAGGAGCTGTTGATGATTTTCCGGAGTTGGAGTGTGATAATGCGGTTTGCTTTGTTGAAGATGTGGTGAGGGCAGGGGTCAGATGGTGAGCCGGAGTGGATGGTGTTCATGGTCTTGATGGTGTCGTCGTTGACGTGGGTGCAGGAGAGCAGGCGGATGGTGAGCCTGGTGGGCGGTGAGTCTGCAGTATCTGTGGCTGTGAGGAGGGTCTGGGTGTTGAAGCTGTTGTGGAGGGAGAGAGCCATGACAACGCGGGCTTTACACCGCGCAGCTATTACGACGCTGCCATTACAACGCAAGTCGTTACAACGACTTGAGCTGGATGGTGCTAGAGACTAAGGAAAGAATAGTAGATTTACTATTCCAACACCTTCCCTACTGTTGCGTAGGCTGGAGTTGGAATAGTAAATCATACTATTCCAAAATCCAGCGCCTACAGCGCAAGTCGTTGCCATAGAAGTAGGGGAGAGGCGTGCGGCTGGGAGGCGGGAGCGGGACGGGATGCGGTGGGAAAATAACGCAGATCAGCTTTATGAGCTGCGAGGAAAAAGTCAGAAAAAGCAAGCCAGGAACAAAAACAACAAGCATTTACAATGCAATAGGTCTAGGGTTAATTAAGTTTGAGCTATTGGCATTGCTAAATATTGCAACACCAACTGCAACAAAAGTCTATAAATTGTAGGCCAAAAAAATGCATATTTATTTTTGTAGCAATGGTGGCATGCTGCGCTTTAGATGAATATGTTTAAAAGTAAAGTGCGCCATACTGCGATTCCTACAATAGTTAATTGTGGATGCGTTAACAATTGATATGTGCATTGACGGCTGGTAGTGTGTGTGTCTGTAGAAATTGTGCACTGATGGCTGGTGGTGTGTATGCCTGGTGGAAGTGTGCACTGCCGGCTGATGGTGTGTGTGCCTGGTAAAAGCGTGCACTGGCGGCTGGTGGTGTGTGTGCCTGGTAAAAGCGTGCACTGGCGGCTGGTGGTGTGTGTCTGATGAATGCGTGCATTGACAGCTTGTGGTATGCGTGTGTGCTTGGTGAAATCGTGCGCTGGTGGTGTTTGTGCCCGGTGAAAGTGTGCACTAATGACTGATGGTGTCTGTGCTTGGTGAAAGTGTGCATTGACGGTGTGGTTCTGTGTGTGGCTGTATGTAAGGCTGTATGTGTGGTTGTGTGTGTGGTTGTGTGTGTGGTTGTGTGTGGTTGTGTGTGGTTGTGTGTGTGGTTGTGGTTGCGTGTGGTTGTGGTTGTGCGTGTAGTTGTGGTTGTGTGTGTGGTTGTGTGTGTGGTTGTGTGTGTAGTTGTGTGTGTGGTTGTGTGTGTTGTGTTTGTGGTGGTGTGTGTGGTTGTGGTTGTGTGTGTGCCTGTGGTTGTGTGTATGTGGTTGTGTGTGTGTGGCTGTGTGTGTTTCGGGCGTCCAAAAGTATAGCTACACCAGGAGACCTACAATAGACGCAGAGAGACCGAAGGGGTCAGAGAGAGGGAGATCATACCGTGGTGCAGAAGAGAATACAATGCGACATGGGACACGCATGGTAAAAGTGACGAAGAAGAGACGGGGACATCTTGGGATACAGACTGGCAGAGAGTAGACACTCAGAATAGAGACACACCAGGGGTCGGACACAGGGAATACAATCAGAGGAGCAGCAGAGGACAGACTATAGCAGAACAGAGACACAAACCTGAAGACATCTTGACAGAAGCAGAGATTAGCACACACAGTGACAACATATTCAGGAAATAGAGAAATTAACAAAGTAATCGGCAGGCCGGTGCCTCCAAGGCTAGTCTAATCTGGTGAAACTTATGTGGAGTTGCGGATTTATATTGACACGAATCAATGTGCACCAGCCCTACCTGCCTATCAGATGGCACGCCTCTTCAGAAATCAGCCCATTTCGAAGCAGTTTTTCCGTCAGACACACGATACAGGGTACACTGAAGCAGAATGCTGAATACAGGGCATCCTCTCCACAGAAGGTGCTCGGCGGGGGGGCACTTTCGCCACTTCTTACCTGAAACTTCACAGCTCCCCCGTTTATGATCTCTATTCTGCTTCTTCTCTGAGCAGTCAAGGACAAGAAAGACTTTTCCACAAAGCTGCCCTTTGCATACAAGAAGTGCAGTATAGTGAGTAGCCCTGGGAGTGGCGTTTCCTGGTTCATGACCCCTCCGGGCCCTCCCACTCTGACCTTATCTACCTGACATGTGACAAAGGTCACATGAACCAATATGTTGTTCAAGGGGGACATGACCCAATAGAAACCACGCATCTACTATTTTGTAAACATTATCTTATGGTGCACAGGAATATGCCCAACAATGCATGCAGAGAATGGCTTCGGCGAAAAACTTCGGGGGTGGGGGGGCTTTTAAAAAAAAATAATCATTAGAACCGATTATTTGAAAGGGCCGGAAGTGGAAAAACACAGAAAACTGGATATTTGCATAATAAACCAGACCAACTATGTTTCTAACGATGGCAAAGCGCGAGATGAAATGCTGATTATCATTAAAGTGGGGTTGGGAAAACTAAAAGACAAAGACCACTCGCATGGACTGCAGATGCAGAACCTAAAAGCCGGACGAAGACCGGATGTAGGTGTTATCGACAAGGATCTTGCACAAGAAACTCCCTTCTACACACTACAACAAATATGCAGTGCCGAACAATCACCTGTGAGGTTTGGCGGGGAGAATCACTTTCAACAACAAATGGATAACCAAAATCTGAAAAGCCTGCTAGGCGAGACCATGAGATGGCAGACAATGCTGCAGAATGCAGTGCAGCATGAAACCGCACAATGCGCCCAGACATACAGTGAGCTACAATGCTGCCTAGGCTAGAACAAACTGTTACACAATGAATGTAGAGGTGGCACCCTTCCTTCCAGCGCCTATACAGGGCACGGCAGAACGCGGACCCAGGCAGATCTATGCACCTGTACGTAGCACATAAACGACACGGGGCAATCGCCCAGGCCCTGGCCCAGGGAGGGGATATGCACCTGTGCACTTCAGTGCGGGTCAAATGGCAATGGAGGGCTCAGAGCTCATTCAGGGCACTGCAGAGCAGAACACTACAAAATGTAGTTTGAATACAGTAATTTGTAAGCACTAAAATGCATAATGTACAGCAAGATGTCTCACTGAGTTAAACTCTTGCTGCTAACATCGGTTTTGATCGGAAGAACCAGCAAAGCCAACGTAAATGTCCATCCTTCCTATGTATGTAAACTGCGTACCAATTCGTTGGTTAACTGTAACATCTTTTGTTGCAGCGCTTTCAAGTCGTAAGTGTGGTTTGCAGTGTTAAAAACGAATTATTTTTCTCTCACACACTTTTCATATATTTTGGATTCTGGAACTGTTTTTTTTTTTTTTTCTTGTTTTTTTTTTTAAAACCTTTATTGTGCAGAAATTGCTCACAAATACGGGCCTACAACCCATCGGGCCGGCCACCACAATTATAGAAGCACATTGGTCAGGACAGAAGCTCCAGCAGGGTACCACAGTAATCCAAACGGGAATCAAAGGCGAAAAGCTACAGAGCAACCACCACGAGCAGGATGAAAGAAGGTTGATTTTATAATAGAAGAAGGGGTATAGCAGAATAATGGCAATCATTAAGGTCCAGAGGGCCGTGGCGGGCCGCGAGCAAGCAGTAATACAGAACACAGGAAAATTCAAAAAGAACAGTTACATTTTAGCAAAGGCAGAACGTGAGTCCCACATTAATAAGCAATTGCAACCGCTGCCCAGCGCCCACCCACCACTACGAGAACACACAATGATACACAGAACGGAAAATAGGCTTGCAAAACAAGAGCCCTCCGCTACAACAACCCAGGGGAGAGAGGAAAAGAAAAAGGGGAGGGGGGAAAAAGGGAAGGACATCGGGAAAAAAAGGGGGGAAGAAAGAACGCGGCATCACAGCATGCGCCCCATGGCTAACAAAGCACTCAAAAATAGACCGGCACAGGGAACCCATGGTAACAGGAGTAATAGATGCATAGTAAACCGTGACGGCGGGGAGACCAGAAGGCCCATGCTAGCAAAAACACCCCTGGGGGCCCACATGCAGACACCGCGTCCCGAAAAAAGTGGATACATAAGAGCCATAGAACCAAAAAAGGAAAAAAAGAAGGGGGGAAAAACAAAATGACAGACCCCCCCCCACCCCGCACACCCCACCCTGCACCCCTGCAGAAGGCTATGGCCTACCCCCCCAGCAGCGTGCCTGTCGCCCCCTAACCAGAAACCCGAAATATAGAAGAGTTAAAAGTAAAGAAAGAACAACAAAGACAAAAAGAAGAAGGGGAAATAGGGAAACAACGACGGGAGAGGAGCCACATAATCAAAACCATCAGCTCCCACCCCCCCGTCCGAACATACTCAGTGCCCACGAGAAGATAGTAATTACAAGGATAAGTCCAGGAACATGAAGGAGAATCGAACATAGTCATACAGTCACAAACGGATCATCCGACCATACCGCAAAATAATAGTCCACCGAGGCAAGTTCATCTCAACCCTGTCCTCGTCTATCCAAAGCCGTAGGCATACAACGCACCAGGAACCAGATCATGAGGAACCAGAGGCGAATAGCAGGGAGTCCAATCGTCGATCCAGACAAGTCATATCGATTTCGACCCAGATGAACAGGAAGAGACGGCCACCACCGCAAGTATTGCAGGCACAGTTCCGCCGACAATAGGAGGAAAGCCGTCTTGGCGGAGCAACCGCAGGATCTTCGTTCGGCCATTCGAGGCAAAAAAGGAATGGGAGATCCAACGAGACCGGTCCGGACGGGACCCGGCCGGCGGACCCCCAGCATAGGGGAAATCACAGGATGATTGAGAGCAGCGGGTATCCGTACACCCAAACAAGCGGCAGCCGCCGGGGCCACGACCTCCAGGAAAGTCCCAGCAGCACACAGCAGCGATGGAGCCGCACACACCAAGGGGGGCCCAGCAGGCCCAGCAAAAGGATCCTCATCCAGTCCAACAATAAGTGCGGTCATAGAAGGACTCCAGGAGCGCAAGGCGGCGAGAATGTCGCCAAGCGTAGGCTCACCTTTACGGTATTCAGCAAACGTGCCATGCGGCACCAGCGTCGCCAGTCCCGGCCAGGCTGAGAGACAGGGAGCCGGCCGCCATCTTGGAAGCCCGGCGGGGCCGCGGCAATCTCCAACCCCTGTACGGCCACAATCGGGGTCACACAGGATACAGCCGACCACAAGCAGAGGCACCCCCAGGGCAGGAAGACGGGCCCCCAGGATAAGGAGGGTCGCCGGCTCCCCCACGCCACCGGCTCCGTTCTCCGAGTCCGGGCGGAGGGACTCAAGATGGCCGGACAGGAGAACAAAGGGGAGACGGGCCACATACACGGTCAACCCCCGTCCATGGAAGGCAGCGCCTCAACACCAGGCCGCAGGATCGCCGGTCAGGCCCGGAGAGCCGTCACCGGTCTAATTGCACATCGGCCTCTCTGACCGATCCCACACCACCACCAAGGGTCGGCTACAGCGCTCCGCCCCGCCCGGGCGCCGCCGAGGAGTTTCAGGCCCGCCCGCTCCGGAGGCCCCGAAGCGAACAAGGGCGCAGCTCAGGATCCGCGGCACCTAGGAACAGGCGGATCAGACGGTAAGTGCCAGCGAAATGTCGTAGTTCCATAGTCTACCAAAGAATACTTCCCGGGGCAGGATAAGACACAGGATAGACGTTCCAGGCAGGAAAGCGAACGGAGCCGAGCTAAAACGCGGCCATCGCGGACGCGAGCTTGGCTCCTCCCCGATTCTGGAACTGTTGCCACATTCCTTTAACCATCTGCTGATATTTTGAATGAGTTTTCTCGGATTTTCTCACTGCAGACTCTGCTGCTACTTTTATTTATGTGTGTTGCACACACTCATGTTAGCGTCTGCTCCACCACTAACGCTGCTTCCTGCTGCTGCTGCGGTGTCAGTTCATACTTTCATTTAGTTTTTTCTGCCACTTACCCTCAGGAACCTACAGCTGATTGTCATTTCACATTCTGCTACGTCATTTCCGTGTCTCCAGTGCTGATACTTTCCACTCTGTATTTATCCAATTTCAATGAAATTGATTATAATTAATTTTAATTCTGTGTATGTGTGTGTGGATACCCTCCTATCAGCATTTAATAAACTTTCATTTAATTGTTTATTCCTGTTTTTATTTCAGTGTCTGCTGACACGGGTTATTCCACTTAATACCTCGGCGTTCACTTCAGTGTGCACTGACACCTAAATATATATTTTTTTTATATGTTGGATTGCTCTGTGTGCAATTTCTTAAAAGCGCTTCTGCGCCAAGTGAAGAGTGAAAACCCATCCCCTGCTGGAACACTGCTGTGCTAATGTCACACTTTCCAGAAATGTGGAGTAATGGTGACATTTATTACATCCTATACAGGAGAAGGAGATGACCGGAAGTCATGCTTTGGGGAGTAGGAGGGACTCATGGCTGAAGTCAGGCATTGTCAGAGGTAGGGGTCACTTGCCTAGACCCTTCGCTGAAATGGCTGATTTGAACCCTTATTATCAAAGAAAGGAGAAGTAAAGTGTAATTGTCTAAAACTTCCAGGGCACCTAATTATTTTCCTAAATGTATGGTTTTCAGTACGAGTGCCTGCTAGCTGCGTTCCTTTGGTACGGAGCAGTATTGTGAGAGGCGGCCCACTTCAAGTATTACGGTAATGCCGAAGGGAAACAGAAAGTGTGCTTCTAATGGCAGAGGAGCTAGAGAGATCTCGGGTGCCGGAGGAAATCTCTTTGGATGTTTCAGGAAAGCCTCTTGGATGTTGCATTGAAGGCGAACGGGGCAGCTGGGCTGGGAGCAACATGTACCCTACGTTTCCTTTACGAGTTCAGGAAGGGAGCGAACAATGGCAAGCAGTTTGGGAGTGAGGGTAGGTGAGGGTGCCGCTGCCTGCTTGAAGGGCAGAAAGGGGCTGCACTACTTACTCCGTCCTCTGCGACATAACGGTATGTCGGTGCGCGCCGTGGAGCTCCGCTTTGCCCTCGGCCGCTTTTGCCATTGAATATGGTAACTTTTGCCGATGTCTGCATCGAGTTCCACTGGTTTCCTCAGTGTGTTTTTGTGCAGCGTTGTGCGATAGCTATAGTAATAAAACAAAAAACAGGACAGGGGAAAAATAATCCCCCCGCCCCTGAAGTGAATGGTGTCATCCAATTGCCCTAATGCTGGCCAACCTGAAGATGATGAAACATTAAGTCGACCTTGCACGGTTTGCAGTCGGTGCCCTGCACGCAGACTGTGCGACAGCCACAGAGCCACTGAGAAGTCTTCACGTGCCACACCCAAATTTTTTCTAACTCAAACTTTCAACCAGAGGGCACAGATGCCCACACCTCCCACCCCAGAATGACACTATTCTGCTGAAATCGTCTCTTGCGTAATGTAAATAAACAAAGTGATCAACTCCCTAAATCCTCCTTCGAGTCCTGAGCCTTTAAAAGAAGTTTTTAAATAACTTGAAGATATACAACCGCCGCCGCAGGCCTCTGGCGCGAGCGCAATTTTAATTAAAAAAAGCCTGAGTTCAGTCAACGCTGCCTGGCCTATTCCGGTCACAAAACTACAACTAAACTACAAAAAACGACAACAAAAAAAGCCCGCGAGTGGTGCGTGCGCAATTCAAAACATATGGCCTCTGGTGCGCGTAACGGACACCAATAGGCCATGGGCTGAGCTACGCGACCGCCCATGGCCTATTGCGTGTTCTGTTAAAAAACAGCATGCACGCGAAGGCCAGTGAAAATGGACCTTGAAAATAACACGCACGAACTGCGTGGAATTTCCAGGTCCATTTTCAAATCCCCGGGAAAAGGACTCTTGCTGCGCGACACTGCATGCGCAGTGTACGGCAGACCCAAGCTGTAAAAAGAGCGTGGCCCAGCAGGGAGAAGACTCGAACCCTGCCTTGGATG
The DNA here is from genome assembly GCF_964261635.1 of Lissotriton helveticus. Lineage (NCBI taxonomy): Eukaryota > Metazoa > Chordata > Amphibia > Caudata > Salamandridae > Lissotriton > Lissotriton helveticus. The sequence continues at coordinate 424,035,704 of NC_136068.1, forward strand.
GGCCTGACGTCGAGCGCAGTCAGGCGGAGCTGCGGGGGAAGAGATGATCTCTGACCGAGGGTCAGGGGTCTAGCTCGTGCTCCCCTCAGCGCTCGCCATATAAGAAGTGGAGGAGGGAGGGACATGCTGCTGGGAGGCGGGAAAATAACGCAGGTCAGCGTTATGGGCTGCTGGGAAAAACAGTCAGAAGCAAGCCAGGAATAAAAACAAAAAGAGCATGGCCCAACAGGGATAAGACTCGAACCCTGCCTTGGATGGGGCTGTAGCAGAGCGCAGTCAGGCGGAGCTGCGGGGGAAGAGCTGATCTCTGACCGAGGGTCAGGGGCCTAGCTCTTCCAGCCCCTCAAACTCACTCTTGCAAGTCATTTTTCATCCTTGTTTTCTCCTTTTGAACTTCCTTTATTTTTCTCTTTCTCTGTCTTTCCTCTTTGTGTTTTTCTTTCTCTTGTTTTGAGTCACAGTCTGATGAAGAAAAATAAGTGCTGGTGCCCCAAAAATAAGTTGCAGTGGATCCCACCAGAAACCACCGCCCCAAATTAAGTGTGTGTGCTAGTTACACAGTGGCCTTAGCCACTCTGTAGTTACAGTTTGAATTCCTCGGTGTAAGGAAATGCCTCTTTGTATTATTTTTCTTTTTTTGTATGGTCACCCCAGTTTTTCAAACTGATGCTGCTGGTTATTCAACTCTGAGTGCATTGAGGCCTGCTAACCAGAGCTCGTTGCCTGTGTCCTTACCCTTAAACTGATATGTAAATTGGCTGTCTGATCGAGAAATCTAGCCACAGATTCCTTAACTTGTGAATTCTCCCAGGCATCAGACTGGATACCAAAAAAATGTTCTCAACAGTACCTTTGCGTGCCGGGGGTGGCGTCGCATGGCTCCGTACGACGTCTGCTCCGAATATGAAATCAGTGGAGCCATATAAGTCCCCTCCGGCGCGCTGACGTCAGTTTCTTCATTTTCCACATTGCACGCAGATCCGAGGTAGCATATCTCTAGCTGTTTTCAGCCTGCTGTGATGAGCGTATCTCGTCTGAAACAGTGTGCTAAATTCCTATGCCCTGGGTTTTAGGCCTGTGGGTCCTGTGCTCAGCAAATGTCAGGTACAGACCCACAATCTTTTTGTATGTGGTGCTTGGATGAGCACCACGACACCGAGTGTGACTCCTGCCAGCGGTTGAAGCCGAAGGCTCTGCGGGAGTGGTGCATAAAACTTCTGACGGCACGGTTGACGCAGACCTCCAGCTCCTCGCGGTATCAGTCATCCTCCCAATCATGGGGTTGTTCTCGTAAGTGCCACTCTTCTGCCTGTGGTCAACAGCAGCGTTCCCGGTCTCTGGCTACCCCTCATGGTAACAAGATCCACCTCTAACAGGTTTTCCTGTGAGCCAAGATATGACAGGCATACACAGTATTTGTTAAAATACCCCTCACACACCAAAAGGTCCCTTGGTGTCATGCTTCATCATCGGGGTCTTCCCGCCCCGCTGCGGGACGGGGCGTGCTACGACTAGCGACTACGCTGGAGCACTCAGATATTGTAAGTGCTATGTGAGGTGTATTGTTGTGAGTGTAAGTAGGGTCAAAATGTGACCCTACAAAAATAATTCTCACTAGTGTCCCCCTTACAATTCAGGGTAAACCACTTGGAGGTAGTCCGGGTGACACACACAGGGTGAATAAATTAATGGACCTAATTCTAGTGTGGCACCCTACAGATATACAGATTATTCAAATTACAACAACTCCTCCGTAGAAGTGTCGACGTGACCACATCTCAGCCTTTTCTTCTTAGGCCTCCTTAGGATAGGGGTTATACATTAATGTAGCAAGTCGTCAAGGGACCGGGGTACGAGGTCTAGTACACCATGAAGGTGTCTCAATGCTCAGGATACAATGACCTCACCGTCGGTTTAGTAGAGCACCCTCCCGTGTGGGCTCAAGGAAAGTGTCACCATCCGCGTCAAAATCGTCTTAAGGAATCGATCAATAAACTTCTAATGTAAATGCTGGGAATCCAATATCCTCATTCAACCTCTATTCTCCTCTGTGCACCGCGGCCGCCAGCAATGCCTCCGTATGCGCTGGGTGAAGCAAGCGGGCTATATTCAGACCCTGCTCCCTCTCTTTTATCCCCTCTTGGCTAAGCCTCGGAGGCCAGTTCTTCTTTGGCAGAAGTTATGAAAAGAGTGGCTGATGTCTTACATCTCACTCTACCTACAGTGGAGATGGCTACGGACCCTCTTATTGAGGTCCTTCATCCCGGCCAGTCAGGGTTTGAACCAGTACTCTTTTGTGAGGCACTGTCTGATATTTTATTGGGGGCATGGACAACACCTGAGTCAGGGGTACCAGTTGACTGCGCTATTGCCCACAAAGACCGCCCTGCCCCAGGGGACTCTGCTTACCTTATCTGGCAGCCGATCCTCTGCATCTTCGTGGTCCAGACCATTGCGGAGTCCCCCTGAGCTGGAGAATCTTCTCCATTCCCCCTTGAAAAAGAGTCCAGGAAGCTGGATTGTTGCAGGAAACTTGTTTTTCCTCCTCTAGTGCAGCATTACGATTCACCAACACGATTTGCGTCCTTGGACGTTTTCTCCATGCCTTGTGGGACTCCTTAGCACAGCTTTTGCCTTTGTTCCCAGAGGCTAACAAGGACTAGTTGATCCAGTTGATTTTCAATGGTCGCCAGACTCTCAAACTGCTCATCAGGTGGGTAATGCACTCTACGTATTCCATTGGTCCTGTGGCATTGGGCTGGCACCCCTGGCTTCGGGCGTCTGGATTTTCAGAATCTGCCCAGACAGGCTTGCTTGACGTGCCATTTGATGGGGTTAATCTTTTTTTTAGCCCAAACAGATGCAGCCTTATGTAGATTTCGGGCTAGTTAGGAAGGGCCAGACCCTTAGCTTGCCCCCACCCGTTTTTCCCTTGGTTATGCAACACGGTATGTGTGTTTTGTGGCATCGGACGCCAGGTCAATGTTTAAACTGGTCTCTGGTGCTGCTGGCTAGCCTTCTGTTTTGAGACCCTGCAGAAGGGCTTACCCTACTGACCGTTGGGGTTCTATGGATGTCCCTTATTATACGATTCCCTTTCAGCATTATGTGATATTTGTGATATTGACCACTCTGTCTTATTGCCCTTTCTTCTGTTCCTGGGCTGTGGCTCAGTACTTCTTATCCTGTCCTGTTATTGCATTGGAAACCTTGTGTTCGAGGCTTATGAGCTGCAGATTACACACTGTGCATAGATCGGCACCTAGTCTTGTGCCCTGATGTTTGCAGTTGTTTTTGTCCTGAAAAGTTCCTTGGAAGTAACGAGATCTGCTACTCCTCCTTTGGACCACATTGCGCATGGGCATCGGCTCCATCCTCAGATTGTTTTTTCCCGCCATCGGGCTGGGATGTGTTTCCTGAGCTCCGGTTTGGGACCGATTTTCCTTCGGCGCGCAATCCTCACCCAGTTCGGCTGTATTGTTTCGATCGCGGTTCCCAACAACGCGACTCTTCGCGACTTAGTCTTTGATTCCGGTCGTCGACGAAGTCCTTCGGGCCTACCTGGCCCTTACTCTCTGGCTCATGGAAAGGACACCATTCAAGAAGTGTCTTCAATGTGGGTCGAAGTTTACCCGAACCGATCTACATGAGGTGTGCAACCTTTGCCTCTCACCGGAGCATGAGGCCAGAGACTGTTCCGCTTGTGCCTCCTTCCGCTCGAAGAACCATGGCTCGCACATCAGCTTCGATCCCGGACGACATCTTTGAAGAGGGTGTCGACGTGCCGGAGCAGGAACAGCAACATGGCGTCGACCGCGACTCTGAGGCAGAAGACTCAGACATCGAGGACATCACACCAGCACAGCGGGTCGTGAGTACACACGTCGACCCTGACCCTTCCTCAACACCCTCCAAAAAGGCTTCGGTCACACCCTCACCTTCGGGCCCGGGTGCACACCGAGAGACTGCTTCCCATGCCCCGCCTTCGAGCTCGGCTAAGAAGCCTTATAAGCCTTTAGGTGACTCTGGCTCGGGTCAGCCTACCCCCGGTGCCGGCACACCCTACCGGCACCGAAAAAGAAGCCATCTTCCACCTTCATGCCAGCTGCTCCCACATCTAAGCACTTGGCGCCGAAGATTGGCACCGGCTCCTAGGCACCAAAACCACACTCTGAGCCAAGCAAGAAATTACCACCGAAGCCGAAAAAAGCTACGGAGCTGAAAAAACCACACGGCCCATCAGACAAAGAACATGTTTCTAAACCAAAAGATGCTACCGGTTCGGTGCCGAAAAAGCCTACGGAACCAAAAACCTCGGGACCGAAGGATCTACCTCCCTCAGAGGAACTATTCCATCCAGATCCTACACAAAAGACTCTGGTTAAAGATCCCAAAACTGGTTGATTAACTCTTAGTTCTAAAAAAACGACCTTTAGAGATGCCTGCACCGGCTCCTCATCCTAAGAAGGACACCTTCTCCTCCTCCTCCTCGCCACACCACTCCCCTACACCATCTCCTACTCCATTAGAAGAAGATAATGCCGGGGATAACACCTCTGATGACACAGGGGATGGTGCAGATAATGAGCCGCTAGATAATACTAGTCCTCCTGACTCACTTGACCCTTGGGATGATTATAGTACCCCAGACGTCCCTAACATCCCACAAGATGACATATACCCCAACATCAAGCTCGGTTGCTTTTTTATCCCAGGTACAGGACCAAGGATTACCCCCGCCACCACTACCACAGTCAACACCAGGACAACCAGACGTGGACAAGGGAGGCAAAAGTCTAAGGAGCGGGAGGAATGTAGTTTAATAGTGAATATATCATCTAAGCACCTGACTCACCAAGAACTGAGAGTATTAAACAAAGAGCTATCATTTGTACCAACCAACACTCCCAATGAAATACAACTTGAGCCAGCATTTACCGGTTTATGAGAACATTACGTTTAAAAAAAATTTTCACAAATGTTATTGTACCTGACTCATCATTGGAAACCAATGCAGACAAGAAATTTAAACCTAAAAGTACATTTCTACCACCGGTATCACACAAGATGCTTGACACTTTTGAAATCATGGTGAAGAAAGATATCAAAGCATTAGATTTCAAGTCTGTGAAAAAACATAATCTTACAACAACGGACAAAAATATCATTCGATCAATTGCCAATAACAAGGAACTAACAATTCAACCAGCTGATAAAGGTGGAGCCATGGTTCTCATGGATTCTTCTTTCTATAATACACACAGTGTCAACTCACATGTAACGGATACTAATACCTATCTATTACTGGAAGGCGACCCCACTGAGGCACTACAATCTATGTTAACACAGACCTTCCGACCCGCTTTTCAGCCTTATTTAAGGTCAGTGCAATTTTGAGCAAGTTCAATCAAGAGTGCCCCCTCCTCGTCCATGCCTGAATTTTTCTCATTGGGTTTTCAGTCAGAGCTCATCCCCAGACATCGTGACTAAGGCTGGTGCCTTACATCGGTTCTGATGTTCAGTTTATTTTGTAAAACATAGGGATTGCCATAGTAAATGTCTTTATGTAATTTTTTTCTTGTCTAGAAATCTGTGACTACAGCACATGACCCCCCCCCCCCATGGGACACCCACTTCACTATCAGTAAGGTAGGCGGAAGTTAGCTGACTGGTGGTTGTTTGTTGGTTGATTTTATATCAGTCTGACGAATAGGTGACTTAATTTGGTATTATTGTCTTTTGTCTTTTTGTAGAATTGTTCGGTCCTGAGGAGAACCCCGCAATCAGGGGGTTAGAAACGCGTCGACCCTTACCTAGCCCTTTGTCAATGTTAAGGATTAGAAGGACTGTGTTAGGGAAACTAAGAAATTGAGTTCTTTTCTCAAATACTGTATTGTAACATGGTCTCACTGTGATTTCAACAAGAATTCATAATTTGTTCATTCAATTTGTTCTGTTGGCTAAGGGCCATACTCTGTGTTGTACGTATGTTTGATTGATGGATGAATGCTGGCCAAAGTTTGGAGTGGATATGTTGTAAATATGTATAGTGAGTGTTGATCGTTTTATTGTATTTTATTGTAGATTATGTATATGCACAAAAATTGGTTCTGAGGAAAAAAAAGTCTAAAAACTTGACGAATGTGAAAAGAATACAAAATAAACTAGTGACGTTATAATAAACAGACCAGTATATGTTTTATTCATATAGGTGGTAAGAAAAACTTTAGAGTGAAGTCCAGTATTGGCATTTGTGTTGTTTATTACTTTGGAAAGGCTGGGTCCAGTCCCTGTGGCTCTGCAGCTTGCCACCGGCTCTGCTAGCACCTCAAATAGCGGTGTGCTTTCACACCCTGACTCCGATCAGAACCACCTGCTCGTGTCCCTAGGATTTGTTTCTAAATAAACAGAAGTGTGCCTTGAAATGTAATTTTATGTCTTAGATGGTGAGGTCCTTATTGGTAGCTTTGAAGGCTGTCTGCTGGCTAAGTTTAGGAGATGCACTTTGTGATCCTGTTCAGCTGTAAGTCTGATTCCAATCTAGAAAGTCCAAGGACTTTCTTTGGTTACTGTTACAAACCGTGTCCTGCTTAGCCATGTAAACTTGTTTTGTTTAAATGTAAGTTTCAACCAGGTCAGCATTTTGTGCACTGGCAAACAGGATGAGCACCGCATTCAAACACATTCACTTTTCAAGTTCCACTAAACTATGGAAGCAGAGCCCAGCTCACAGTAGGTGTCCTGTAGGTATGCAAAACTAACACAAATGCAAACTTGGCACAGGAAAGCCATAAGTTGTGTGCCAAATGCCTTTCCCTTCAGATCTCAGGCCCAGCCTTCTCCCCCTTCTCTTTTACTAAGAAGATCCTTCCACGGGCAGCGCTCACTCCCTTACCTTTCATACTCATCTTGCCTCTATATGTAATCCGATTTATACTTTGAAATGGCTTGGGTCAGGTATATATTTGTTTTGGCATGGCTTAAAAATGCTCAGTTTTACAGAAGAAAACCTGGTTAAAACGGTTTCCTTGTTTTGCATGGAGGAAACTGTATTTTACAAACATCCTGAGGCGCCTGGGCCCTTGGCACTGTCTAGTCCGCATTCCTTTCATGGTGTGCCCGCCCAGTTCAAATGTTTAATTTCACACACAGTTATTAATGCAAGCCTTTTAATGTGAAGTGTTCAAGCTTTTGAATTTTAGGCGCACACATGTATTTTTTTGTACAATACGATGTTTACCAAACATGCTCAAACGAGATGATGTGAGGCTGTGAAGTCCGATGCTGTTACCTTGAAAGAAATTAGATTTTTCCTTGACGCACTCATAGTTCCATTTATCTGAAAGGAAAGTTAGTTATAGATTTCTTACCTTAGAATTACCCCCTAGGCGTCAGACTAGATCCGGAAAGTTGTTCGTCAGCAGTACCCCAGCGCCTCAGAAGGTGGTATTGGTTGACTCCGTGTCAGTTGTCGCGTTGTGGTCCCTGGAATGACGTCGCGGTAGCTACATAGACGCCGCTCTCGCATGCTGATGTCAGTCCTTTCTTTTTCTACGCCAGCAAGTGCAGATCCGGAGAGAGCAGTCCCCCTTGGTCACTTTTTGACTGAGTTTTTTTGTGACTTTTGTCAAGTTCGTTTTTGAATCTTTAACCGACTCCCGCTGCATGAGGGATGCCCGGTTTCAAGGCATGTGGTTCCCTTACCCGACTGATGTGGGTGACGGGTCCACACCGCGTGTGCCTCTTCTGCCTGGAGAGCGACCATGACCCCAAGTCGTTCTCCGACTGTCGAACCATGGCCCGAAGTCTTTGCGGGAGCGGTCCCGAAAGCTCCTCGAGGCCCGGCAGTCGGCTCCCGCGTCGCACAAGGTCCCGGTCGCATGGGAGGTTGAGGGACCGATCGTGAAGTCATCATCACCCCTCTTCTAAGTCTTCGCACTGTGGGTCGGTAAGTCAAAGCACAAGAAGTCTAAGAAGCATTGTCGATCTTTGACTTCCCCTCGTCAGTCGGCCGACGTGACAAAGGGTGCAGGTGGTGCCCCTCCTGCAGCTCTGCGTGCGGGGTCTTTAAGGTCTACTCAGGCCTTTACTTTCTTCCCAGGACCGGGCGCGACCCCTGCCCGGCTGCATCAATTTTACAAAGCGATGCACGTCATCTTTGGGCACCCCGAATCTGCCGGCGCCTTCTGTCCCCACGGACTCAGCTGGGGGCTCTAGGCCTTCGACGCTTTCGACTTCGGCCTCGGCACCGCAGGGCCCCCTTGGATCCAGGCCTCGATTCAACCTTGTTAAACCTCCATTGGCGCCGACTCCACAGGCACCACATCTGACGTTGGCTCGACCCCCAGCCGGCGTCAACCCCGGCTGCCACTTTGTTGTGGACATGGAGCCGGAACGGCGTTGGCCGATGCCAGAACCGACGCCAATTGGTACTTTGGTCCCTCTGCTCCACCCTGGGCATTTTGAGCCAAATTGGCAGCCAGAGAAAGGTGAGGAAGACTGGGAGGGGTCTGGTTACCCTTTGACAGACCAGTTGGAGTACGATCCGGACTGGAGAGAGGAACTGGGGGATTCCAGTGGTCTGGATACCTCCCCAGCCCTAGGCATGTTGTCTCCTCCTACCGTGGCTACGGAGGAGGGAGCGTCATACGCAGTGGTGTTGCGTAGGGCGGCTGAGGCTCTTCACCTCGAGCTACCTACGGTGGCAGTCAGGACTAACCTCCTGACAGAGGTGCTTCAGCCGGCAGAAAGCACTTCGGAGCCCCTGCTCCTGTTTAATGAAGCCCTCACGGACATCCTTTTGGGCACTTGATCCAGGCCCAACAGAGGGGCTCCTGTGGACAGGATGATTGTCATACTTCACCGCCTGGACCCGGGCGACCCCACTTTCCTCTCCCAGCATCCCACCCCTGGGAGCTTGGTGGTTCAAGCCACCATTTCAAAAGGTGCCTTCCCTACCGCACCACCAGAAAGGGAATCCAAAAAGACGGACCACCTTTGGAAGAAAATGTTTATTTCCGCCTGCTTGGGCCTGGGGTGGGTAAACACTGCATGTCTGTTGGGCAGTTACACCTACTCTGTGTGGGCTATGGTGGCGCAGGTGCTGTCTCAGTGCCCGGAGGAGGTCCGGGCCATACTCTCTCGTGCAGTTCCCGAAGGGAGAGACGCAGTGAAGTTTATCATCCACTGTCTGCTGGATACTGCTGACGCACTTGGCAGGACGATTTCAACGTCAGTAGCCCTTCGACACTACGCCTGGTTGCATTCGACTCACTTTTCCCAGGATGTCCAATCCACCCTTATGGACATGCCTTTTGATGGCTGTCGTCTTTTTGGCAACGAGGCATAACGCGCTAGAGCTCTTTAAGGACTCTCTGGCTATCGCCAGGTCCTTGGGCCTCTCCACCACCCTCCCTGCGTAGTCTGCCTTTCGTGGTTACGAAAGGGGTGCCCCACTACGTTGAAGAACTGGGATAACCCACTTACTGGGTCTTGGCGGCGGGGGAACCGCCCAAGTCTTCCATACTTAGTAAAAGGAGACACAGGAGCCTTCGTCTGCAGGAGGAACCCAGATTTATTTCAATAGCCCGGGCTATGGAACAGAGTCCCAAGCTAGTCAGAGACAAGACAGAGGGGGCTTCTACTTCACTCTATAGCTTACAAGCCTTTTATACATGTTTCATCCCAGTCTTTTGGTTGTTAGTCCATTGTTCAATCAGGGCAGTGTTTGCAGTTGATAACCAGATCCAGACGATGTTTGTAGTTGGTGACCTGGTCAAGGCTTGGTACACAGATCATTGTTCACTCGGCTTGATCAAAGCCGGTCTTTCAAGTAATTGTTTAATCACCCTGATCAGGGCCCAACAGTAAGACCATTGTCCAGATAACCTGATCATTGTGTCAAGGATGTTTACCAGGCTGGGAGCAGGAGATGGAAAACAAGATTGTTTACACAGGGCGTGGGTGTCTCATGGCTTTCTGTTGAACTGCAAAGAACAGGGGGTTGGGTGTGCGACCGTTCCTGGGCAGAAATGCAGGTTGCTAGATGGTCTCTGTCGTGTCCGTTTAGATTTTCCTCAGGCATCAGCAAAAATGACCAGGTGGGTCGTGTGGAAGTGTTTGACAAGAGATGGCAATGAAAAAACAATGGAGTCCCGGTACAAATGATGCCCATCAGAAAAACACTTTTCCTCAACGTCACGCTCAGTCACAGACCGGTGCAAGCTGTTCAGCCCCAGTGGGAACCAACGCCCTGGTTCTGGGGGCCAGCGGGCAAGCCACTCCACCACAACCCCCTCTGCAACAGCCTCCAAACTTCCTAGTCTGACCTTTCAGGGCCACTAAACGCCAGTGGGCGCCAGGATTCGCCATCACCTCCTCCACTGGCACACCATCATGTCGAAGAGGTGGGTTTTGCAAATAGTCCGAAGGGACTACTCCCTCCCTTCCGAAACTACCGCTCCCTCCATGCCACCTCAGTACCATCGCATGTCGGAGGATCACGGGGCCCTTCTCAAACAGGAAGTTTCGGCACTCTTGGCCAAGGGTGCTATCAAGTGCGGTCCTGCCCCAGAAGTAGGTTGTGGTTGCTATTCCCACTACTTTCTGGTACCCAAGAAGGACAAACACATGAACGTCAACCGCTTCCTCCGGGAGGAGAAGTTCAAGATGTTGACGCTAGCTTAGGTCTTGTGTGCCCTAGAGACTGGATGGTAGCGTTGGAATTGCAGGATGCTTACTTTCACATCCCTGTCCTGACAGCCCACCGGCGTTACCTGCGGTTCACGGTAGGCCACGAGCACTTTCAGTTTACTGTGCACCCCATTTGGCCTTGCCAGCGCCCCTCCGATGTTCACGAAAGTGATTGCGGTGGATGCCGCTCATCTGCGCAGATCAGGGGTTCCAGTCTTCCCCTATCTCAACGACTCGCTGTTGAAGGCCTGCTCGTTCCAGGCTGTCGTCTACCACCTCCAGACTATGGCCGACCTCCTGCATTTGCTGGGGTTCTCCATCAACGTGCCGATGTCACACCTGACCCCCTCTCAGAAGCTCCTCTTAAATCGGTGTGGTTCTGGACACAATGCAGTTTCTATTTTATCCTCCCAGACAGCTAGTCCGCGATATTTGGGCTATGATTCAGATCTTTCAGCCCCTATCCTGGGTTTCAGTCAGGATGACCCTGAGGCTGCTGGGCCTCATGTCCTCCTGCATCCTGCTGGTCGATCATGCCAGGTGTCATATGCAGGCTCTGCATTGGGACCTGAAGTTTCAGTGGGGGCAGCATATGGGGAATCTGTCCGATTGTGTCCAGATCTCGGAGGGCACTGCACGACAATTACAATGGTGGCTCACGAACCAGGATTGGGTCAACAGCAGATCCCTCTCCCTTCCCCAACCATAGCACACCGTGGTGACAGACGCATCCCTTCTGGGACGGGGCGGCCACATGGGAGAGTGGGAGATCAGAGGCCTCTGGTCTCCGGCAGAGTCCGGGCTCCACATCAACCTTCTGGAGCTTCGGGTGATCATCTCTTTCAGCATTGGGGAGAGCCTTGTTTAGATCTATTCGCCACCGAAGAGAACGCGTAATATCAGCAATTCTGCGCGTTGGAATTTCCAAGGTGGCACTCGCTGGGCGATGCTTTTTGTTGTGAGTGGAGTTGCGGTCTCCTATACACCTTTCCGCCTATACTAGTTATGCCCAGAGGAGCTGAAGATCAAGTGCGACCTGGCCCAAGTAATTCTTGTGGGTCCGGATTGGGCACAAGGAGTCTGGTATCCCGAGCTGCTACACATGGCCATCGATCCTCTGATCCGACTGCCTCTTCGGGAGGATCTTCTGTCGCAGCAGCAGGGAATGGTCCTCCACCCGAAACTGCCCAGCCTTCACCTCCTTGCATGGAGATTGAGCGGGGGCAGTTGACGTCATTTGACCTGCCTCCTGTAGTCTGTGATGTTATGTTGGCAGCCAGGCGTCCCTCCACTAAGACGGTATACACCTGCAGATGGTACTCATTTGTGGCGTGGTACACAGCAAAGGCTGGGGATCCCCCTTCACCCCTTTATCTGAGGTCCTCTTGTCCCTCCTTTCTTTGGCTTAGCAGGGCTCGGCTCTGGTTACTCGAAAGGACTGCCTTTCGGCCAATTCAGCCTTTCTTAGGCTTCCTGATCAGCCTTCTTTTTTCAAGTCCCCTGTTGTAAATCGCTTCCTTAAGAGTATTACTCATCTTTTTCCTCCTGTTCCCTTCGTAAAGCCCCAGTGGAACTTGAACTTGGTTCTTACATATCTTATGTGTGCTCCCTTTAAGCCGCTATATAACTGTCCTCTCAGGCTTCTAACCTTACGAACTGGCTTTCTGGTGGCCATCACCTCTGTGAGCAGGGTGAGTGAGCTCCAAGCACTTTCTTCTAAGCCTCCTTTTCTGACTGTTCATCCGGACAAGGTTGTCCTTCGAACTCGTCCTTCCTTCCTTCCCAAAGTGGTTACTCCTTTCCATATTGGGCAGACTGTCAATTTGCCTACCTTCTTTCGGCATCTTTACAAAAAAAAGAGGCTCCCCATCTGGATGCAAAGCATAAGCTTTCCTTTTACTTCGATTGCACCAAAGAATTTCGGGTGGATGACCAGCTCTTTGTTGGCTGCGTGGGCGCCCAAAAAAGGTTGGGCCGTGCACAAGCGGACCATTTCTAGATGGGTCGTTTTGTGGATTAAAGCTCGTTATTCCTTGGCAATGAAGGAGCCTCCAGTGGGGCTGCACGCCCATTCCACCTGTGTGAAGGCAGCTACCACTGCTTTGGGACGTTGAGTCCCCCTTAACGCTATCTGTCAGGCAGCTACGTGGGTGTCGCTGCTCACGTTCACTAGACACTACTGCCTAGACAGCCTAGTATGGAGTGACTGCTTCTTTTGCCCTTTTGTTCTTCAGACCTTCCTGGTGTGAAATTAGTTTGCAGACCCACCTCCGGGGTTGGTATTGCTGGGGTATCTAGAACTAACTGTTTCTTTCAGATGAACAAGTTACTTACCTTCGGTAACGATAAACATAGGTTAATTTTAGATTCCTTACCGCCCCACCCATCGTCCCCATTCTGAGAACTGAGTTCTAGGGTTATGTACTTCCTTTCAGGGACCTAGTTTTGTGCATCAGTGGTCCGTGTCTTGCATGGCTCTGCTCTTCTGGCGTGGAAAGTTGTGTACAGAACTGAAGTCCGCGAGCAAGGGCGGTGTCTATGTAGCTACCGCGCCGTCATCCCGGCAACCACAACGCCAACAACGAACGCGGAGTCGACCGACGCCACCTTCCGCGCGCAAGGGTGCTGCTGACAAAAAAACTTTCTGGATCCAGTCTGACGCCTGGGGCAAATTCTAAGGTAAGGAATCTATAACTAACCTATGTTTCTTACAGATCTATCGTTACCAAAGGTAAGTAACTTGTTCATTTTCTTTGACACCATATAAATAGGTTAGCTCATGCTAAAAGGAGGGTCTGTAGAAATGAAAATGTTTCCGTTATCCTTCCTTGTGCATTATTCTATGTAATGTGGCATTCACTGCACCATTTTATGTTTGGCCACCATTTTGAATCATGATCGAAGCTGTAACGTGTCTTTTTAGAAACTGGTTATGCTAAGTTTTGTTTCTCCTAGGTTGGGCCTTGCTTTGCTAATGAATACACTGTTCTTATTAACGCATTCCTTTCCCACTAAATAGAGGCCTCCGCCCACTAGTCTAGTGGAGGGCATGGACAGAATGACCTTGAGTAGACAATAGTGTGTTCCCGGCCTCAGAATCGAAACCTATTCTTCTTTTTTTAAAACATTTTTATCCTCATATCACCAAAAAGCGTCTGCAATACTTTGTATAGTTGCCCTTCTGAGCTGTGCGCCCTGCAGCCTCTGCCTTCGCTTCAGTCTGTAAACCTTGCCAGACCCACACCTTTATTGGTGTCATGGTGTAATCATTGGACCAAGAAAGGATGTTCGAGCCCCAAAGCTCTACTCCATGTCAGAAAATCTAGCCAAATATTAAAGTTGTTTCTCTTCTCTGATCCAAACGGGCAATTTCGATGGCTGCCTTTACCCAATCCTCCACCTTGGGGGGCAAGAGATCCTTCCTTTGTATGCAGATTTCTCTCCGAGCTGTCACAAGAGATCCTTCCTTTGTATGCAGATTTCTCTCCGAGCTGTCAGGATCAGATAAAGCAACAGCCCTCTATGTGGATTCTTCGGCCTCTTACTGATTGTACCATTGTCTTTAAATAAGACAAGCGCCATGTTCAGGATAATTGCTCCACCAAAAATTCTCATGAAAGCATTCTCGATTACACCCCAATATTCTCTCAACTTCGTACATTCAAAGAAGATATTGAGGTCATTGGCTCTTATAGAATTACACCTTGGACACTTGGGGGGAGGAGTAGGGGCAAATTTTGCTGCCGTAGCCGGTGTCCTATTAAGACGATTAATGGTAAAGAAGTGATTCTTTTTCAGGTTAGCTGGTTTTACAAATTAGTATAGGAGCCTCAAAGAGTATTCCCACACTGCCTCTATATCACACTCAAGGGGATCCCCGTTCCAAACTGAATGTTGTGTTAAGCACTCCTTCTCGTATGCCTCCAGGAATTTCTCATACCACTTGGAGATTTCCTTATTCATAAGATTAACATTTTGGAGAGATAGCTCCAACTCCCAGTCACCACAGGTTTCTTTCTTTTCGGACGTAAACCCTGAAGTTAATTGAATGCATTTAAACCTGGAAACATCATTCCCAATCTTTGCTCTTAGGGCCTCCCAAGGGATAACACCCCCCGTTAATCTGGTCTGATCATTTTATAATACCTACCCTTCTTATTGGTATGCTCAAGCTAGTTTTCAAGCATAAGGAGACCATGGAGAATCCCAGATTGGGGCAAAGTCCGAATAATAACCTAGACCCCACCTACTCCTAACCTTATACCATAGATAGAGGGCAGACGTCAATATTTTTAGGCGTACTTTTTTGAAGTACCTATGGACACCAAATTTGTACAAAAAAACATCTCCACCTTCCTGCCTCACCATTTCGCCAAGAGCCTTCCCCAGGTTGAATCATTGGCCTTCACAAGCAGCATCCGGATATTTTTTAATTGGAAGGGTGCCCAATACCAATTAATATCTGGGAGAGCCAGGCCTCTTTTAACAAGGCTTCGCCTAGGTTTCATCCAAGCCAGCCTTGCACCCTTATAGGCCCATATAAAACTTGAGATCTAACCCTGGATTTTACTGATACCTAACTTGGGAAAGCCAAGGGGGGTGGCGTTGAACAAATAGGTTAATTTGAGGAGTATAACCATTTTGATTAGGTTGACCCTTCCATAGATGGGTAGAGGGAGGTTCTTCCACCTTGCTTACAATCGATCTATTTCTTTTGCAACCCTATTTAGATTTATCTGTGGGATCTTATCTATTTCTTTAACAAATATGATGCCCAGATACTTTAAAGTCATGTATGTTCCAACACATCACCTTGGTTTTAGATGTATTAAATAGATACCCCGATAGAGATCCAAACTCCTCTAACAGATGTTCAACCCTTGGTATTGCCATGGCTGGGTCAGCAGTATATAACAACAAGTCGTCCACATATAAGGCAACCTTGCTGCTATAATGGTGAGATTTAAAAGGAGTTATTGAGGTATCTGATCTTTTCGCCTGGGCGAATGGCTCTATTTATAGGTTAAATAATAAGGGAGCAAGGGCACAGCCCTGTCTTGTTCCTCTCAATATATTAAAACTAGATGTCAAGGTTCCATTTAGCAATATCCTGGCTGAGGCACCCTCGTAGCATTTTTTTAAAGTGTGTAAGAAGGTAGATCCAAAGCCCATTGTTCTCAGCACTTCCCACAGATACGCCCAAAACATACTATCGAACGCCTTGGCTGCGTCAAGAGCCACCACAGCCAAGGGCACGACTCGTTCAAATGCAAGATCTATAGTGCCTACGAGTTGTTGGGTCTGTTCTTGAATATACCTCTTGGGGATAAAACATGTCTGATCTAAATGAATCAATTGTGGTACGATCTTGGCCAGTCTCCCTGCCAAAATGCTCATGAAGATGTTATAATCTGCATTCAGCAGGGAGATTGGTCTGTAAGAATCTGCACTTGAGTGATTTTTAGTGGGTTTCAGGATAAGCACAATCATTGCCTCTTTCCAGGACCTAGGAACTTGACTCCCTAGCTGATAGACCGTATTAAACAGAGTTTCCATTATTGGGACTAACTCCTCTATTAGGAGTTTATACACCCGTTTGGAAGCGCATCTAGCCTACTGCTGTATTACTCTTGCTGTTTCCGAGACTCAAACTAATCTCGTCTCCAGATATTAGGGCATCTAGCAGTTTGCGGCTATATGACGTTAAGGTAGGTAAGGATTTTTCCCTTAGCCGGATTTTAAGAACCTCACGATTCGTAAGGATCTGTTCCTTATATAGCTCTGAGAATTGAGTAAGTAAACAGGTTTGCATATCCTCTGGTTTATCAGATGTATCTCCATTGTCGTTTTTAATTAGTTTGTTTACGTGATTCCTGGCCTGAGCTACTCTAGCCTTCCAAGCCAGGAGCGCACCGAGTTTTTTCCCCCATACTAGAAGTTCTGCATAGATTTTGCAAACCATTGTGATTTGCACTTCTGGTGTAACTTGATCTTGTAGTCCTGGCGAGCCTCATCCACCTGCCTCTGCGCCTGTAGCTTTTCATCGACCGTCCCCGGATTCAACCGGGAGAGATCTGTCTCTAATTGGCCTACTTTATCTTCCATTTTTTAAGACTTGGGATTCTTTCCTATTCTTGGTGCATATGAGACTGTGCAAAGTTCCCCTCAAAAAGGCCTTTAAAGTGTCCGATTCAAAGTCAATATTTACTGCAAAATAGTAAAGACATGCACGTTTAAGCTCTTCGGCTATCCCTGCATCCGTCAACATCGCTCTTTTAAGTGTCCAACTATTTCTCGACACGTGACTGCTTCCTGCTAAGGAGAAGGCAACTGCGGAGTGATCTGATATGACTTGCATGAATATTAATCAATGTTATAGCTTCCCTAATAGATCTGTCTGCCAACATATAATTTATTCTTGAAAAGTGACCATATTTCCTGCTGTGAAAAGTGAAACCATGGATATTGCCCATCTTAGCCCTCCATACATCTGAAAGTTTCAAATCGTGCATCATGTTTTTTAGGGCCTGACGAACCCGAGGCGCCCCTACATGCCGACTCCGATTCGATCTGTCAAGGAGCGGGTCACGCAAGACATTGAAATCCCCCCCTATTATTATAGGAACAGTTACTTCCATCAGATTCCATTTTAATTTGCATAAATAAGTAGGGTCATCTATATTTGGGCCATAGAAAGATGTGCAAGCTTACTCTTATCCTCCAAAATCCAATATGGCTATAATCCACCTCCCAGATTTGTCTGTTTTAAATGACTTCATTACACACCCTGCCCCTCGTTTAATTAGGATAGCAACCCCCTTGCAGTGAACAGTCTGCTCTGATGTGCAAAAGGACTCTATCCAGGGATACCGCACAAAGGTAAAACGGCTCTCTAAGATATCCAGGTTAGTCTCTTGAATTAGGCATATTTGGGCTGAGCTCTGCCCTAAATATTTCATGAAGACTAGTCTCTGTCTGTGCATGTATCTTAAGCCATTGACATTTCATGAGAGAAGATTTAAGTCCCTAGCTCCCATTAGAAAGAGTCATCCATCCAGGAGTCGTGCTAGCCACGGTTATAGCTAATGTGATGGTCATGAAGCTAGCTTTCTGACGTGATAGAGGATTATTTATTTATGTTTCTCCCTTCGGCTCCCCACCCGTGCTCCCCCCCCTTGCCTCCCCCTCCCTTGCCTCCCCCTCCCTATCCCCGTGCCCCTAACAAACCCCCCGCCCCCCTGGGGAACCCTCCCTACTATACTAGGCTTAAAACCTAATGGGCCTCAGTCCCCCGGGCTGCTTAAATCATTTCATTTCACATTTTCCTCCTCCTGGGATCCCTCGCCTCCCTGATTAACCTCCGCTCCCTCTCCCCGCCCTACACTCCCGCTCCCCACCCCTACACTCCCGCTCCCCGCCCCTACACTCCCACTCCCCGCCCCTACACTTCTGCTCCCTTCTTAATTTCTGTTATCAGATCGTCAACCTCCTCCACTGAGCTATGGACATACATATGGTTGTTCCTCATTATACGGAGTGAGGCTGAGAACTTTAATTGGGCCTTGGCTCCCAGCTTATTCAACTCCTCCATCTGCTTTCCCATCTCCTATTGCTTCTGGGCAGTAGTGTGGCACACATCTGATCTGATGGAGAATGAAAATGATCCGGGGGACAGTAAGCCTTCCTTAAGTGCTGTCGATAAGATTGCCTCTTTTACGGTATACTCAAGAAAGTTTATCAATATTTTCCTCTGCTTCTGTCTTGTGGGGTTTCTCTTGTATGGAACCCGAAAGACCCGCTGTATCACCCTAGATAGATCTATATTTGGGGAATTTTTTAGGACTGTGTCTCTTAGCAGCGAGATCACGAAGGCCCTAATGTCAGACCCTTCTAGGGCATCTGGAACGTTGCAGACGGCCCCAGATCCGCAGGAGCAATCCAGCCCGCTCTGAGCCCCGCGGTGGGAGAGCGTGGCTCTGGAGTGGCGTCATTGCCGCACTATGAACTACCAGATCCGGGCTCTCAAGGACAGAGTCAGCACCGGCGTCTGCAGAGTGGATTTACAGGGGCAAGCCTGGGATCTTCAGTGGGGGGGGGGAAAGTCCCCAAGGTAGGAGCCAGGGCGGCAAGGATTGAGATCAGAAGCGGATCAGCAGATGGTGGTAAGATGGTCCAGGAGGGGGTTATAGCAGTAGGTCTGGCATTCCCCCCCTCCCTCCCCCCCCGGCCACATTTGGCAGCCTGCACCTCCTGTGGTCGATGTGGAGGTTCTGGGGGGAGAGGCCAGCACTCTATGGAGAGGAGTAAAGGCCAGCAGACAAGCAAGATTTGACCCATTGGCAGGTGAAGTGTGCAGGTATACACTTTGCACAAGGCCTACTCAATCTCTTCCTCTTCCCGAAGCAACTATCGAAGATCCCACCTCTTCAAATAGCACGTGCAGCTGTAGCAGACCTAGGTCACCCGAGGGTCAACAAAGTTGAAAGGAGGGTGGGAGAAGGAGAGGGGGAAAGAGCAGAGTTCTCTGTAGGAGCCAAGAGCCCCAGGTGTAGAGCAGAGGGAAAAAGGCCTCGGTATCAAGAGTGAAGATTACACCCTCTTTAAAATCTTATTGCATTTCCTACCTCAAATAGATTTATTGTGTTAGTCACAAGAGGGGGATAATCAAGATAATCAGCCAGCTCCAATACAGTGTGCAGTGAGCCCACATCATATTCCTAAGACGAGCTCTGAGTCCCTGACGGATATTCTTCTAGCCCTTGAGGAGGAGATGGGGAATAGGTTTACAGTTTACAGAGATGGGGAATAGGTTTACAGTCTCCGGAAAACAATCCAGAGGCGATTCAGGCCTCCTGCACAGTACTAGCACAGAAACTAGAAGAAGTGTCCTTAAGAACTGATACTTTGGAGCAGGAAATCCCGAAGATGGAGGCACTCGATACAACCTCAGCAGAAACCTATCCTTCTGTACTTTTGTTTAACTGCATCTGCTTGGAAAATTCATTTATGGGCGTGCCTTCATTGGTTCTGAAATGTACATAATGTATTGTTATGCCTGCTGATGCCAGTCCCTCTCTGCAGCACTCCTAAGAGACTGAGCAGACTGAGCTCCATTCGAGCGTATCTGAATAAACATATATTGGTTTGTATTCTCTACTGTCTGACCAACTCTTCATTTGTATGGAAGGCTGAGAGGTGCTTGTAAGTGACCAGGGTGACCCTAATCGGGTCACTTCCTTCAGTACCGCCTTGTCTCTTTTTTTTACCTCCCATGAGGTCCCCTGGTCTTAATTACAGCCTCAAGGCACTGTTTTCTTAAAAGGCTTCAGGCAGGACACACACTTGGTTCTAAGGTAGGCTGGCAGTGGTTACTTCAATCACAAGAACATCTCACGTTTATATGAGACTGTCTATAAATTTCCTTTCATCAGCTCCACACAGAGTACAACATAATCGGGAATCAATATCATAATTCTTTTGTCACATTTCAGAGCTACTAATTTTATATATGTTTATAGCTGTTTGAATGTTTATTGATCAATAGGCTTAATAGGCGACTTAGGATACTGCACTCTGTAACATGGCTAGGTAAACACTGGCATTTATAATGCCAATAACTCCTACTTTGCAGGGTGCAGTACGAAGTGTGACCAAAAGAGGCCCCATGGGACCTCTTTTGGTCACATATGGTACTGCACCCTGCAACATGGCTAGGAAAAAAAAGACATTGGCATTTATAATGCCAATAACTCCAACAAATGTGAGACCGATTGCATTTCCAATGCAATAGGTCTCGCATTTGAGCTGTTTGCATTGAAAATGAGTGTTTTTTACTTTTGATTTTTTTATACCATTGACAATAGTGCTATACAAATATTATAATTCTACTGCAAATAAAAATAAAACCAAACATGTTGTTTATTTATTTATTTGTGACATTTGTAGAGCGCACTGTTACCTTACGGTGTCCTGGCGCTATCCTGATAACTCCCAAACTATATCCCCGGAACTAGTTTACAAAAAGCCACGTTTTTAGCTTTCTCTGAAAGGTCATCAACTCGGGGCACAATCGGAGAGCCACAGGAAGAGCGTTCCAGGCCAATCAATCAATCATATCATTTATATAGCGCACTACTCACCCGGAGGGTCTCAAGGCGCTGGGGGTGGGGGGGACCGCTACTGCTCGAACAGCCAGGTCTTGAGCTGCTTCCTGAAGGCGAGGTGGTCCTGGGTCAGGCGGAGGTGGGTCGGAAGGGAGTTCCAAGTCTTTGCAGCCAGGTAGGAGAAGGACCTTCCTCCTGTGGTGGCTCTTCGGATGCGGGGGACGGCGGCGAGGGCGTGGCTGGTCGATCGAAGCTGGCGTTTGGGTGCGTAGAAGTTGAGGCGGCTGTTGAGGTATCCTGGTCCTTGGTTGTGTAGAGCTTTGTGTGCGTGGGTGAGGAGCCGGAAGGTGATTCTCTTGTTGACCGGGAGCCAGTGCAGGTCTCTCAGGTGTCCGGAGATGTGGCTGCGGCGGGGGATGTCCAGGATGAGTCGTGCTGAGGTGTTCTGGATCCGCTGGAGTCTCTTCTGGAGTTTGGCGGTGGTTCCAGCGTAGAGGGAGTTGCCGTAGTCCAGACGGCTGGTGACGAGGGCCTGGGTGACCGTCTTCCTGGTCTCGGTGGGGATCCATCGGAAGATCTTTCGTAGCATGCGCAGGATGTTGAAGCATGACGAGGATACGGCGTTGACTTGTCTGGTCATGGAGAGGGAGGAGTCCAGGATGAAGCCCAGGTTGCGTGCGTGGTCTGTTGGTTTGGGTGCGCTGCCCAGGGCGGGGGGCCACCAGGAGTCGTCCCAGGCGGAGGGTGAGGATCCCAGGATGAGGACTTCCGTCTTATCCGAGTTCAGTTTCAGGCGGCTGAGCGACATCCATTTGGCTACGTCTGTCATCCCTTCGTGTAGGTTGGCTCTGGCGGTGGCGGGGTCGTTAGTGAGGGAGAGGATCAGCTGGGTGTCGTCGGCGTAGGAGATGATGTTCAGGTTGTGCTGGCGTGCGATGGCTGCGAGGGGGCTCATGTAGACGTTGAAGAGTGTTGGGCTGAGCGAGGAGCCTTGAGGAACGCCGCAGATGACTTCGGTGGCTTCCGATCTGAACGGGGGGAGGCGGACTCTCTGTGTCCTTCCGGCGAGGAAGGAGGTGATCCACTCCAGTGCCTTTTCCTGGATTCCGACGTAGCTGAGGCGCTGTACTAGGGTACGGTGGCAGACAGTGTCGAAGGCCGCGGAGAGGTCCAGGAGGATGAGGGCCGCTGTTTCTCCGTTGTCTTGCAGGGCTCGGATGTCATCGGTGGCTGCGATCAGGGCGGTCTCGGTGCTGTGGTTGGCCCGGAAGCCCGACTGCGAGAGGTCGAGGGAACCGTTCGTCTCGAGGAAGGCGGCCAGTTGCTTGTTGACGGTCTTCTCGATGACTTTGGCCGGAAACGGGAGCAGCGAGATGGGGCGGTAGTTCTTGAGGTCGGTTGGGTCTGCTGATGGTTTCTTGAGTAGAGCGCTGAGTTCGGCGTGCTTCCAGCTCTCCGGGAAGGTGGCGATGTCGAAGGACGTGTTGATGATGTCCCGCAGGTGGGGTGCGATGACAGCGTCGGCCTTGTTAAAGACGTGGTAAGGGCAGGGGTCTGTCGGAGATCCGGAGTGGATGGAGTTCATCGTGCGGATGGTGTCTTCGGTGCTGATCGGGGTCCAGGCGCGGAGGGTGGTGGTGGGGGGCGGTGGTTCGGTCGTGGCGTGCGTCGGTTGAGTGCTGAAGCTGTTGTGTATGTCCGCGATCTTGTTGTGGAAGTAGGAGGCGAGGGAGTTGCAGAGGTCTTGCGAAGGGGTGATGTCGTTGTTTCCGGCGTTGGGGTTGGAGAGCTCTTTCACGATGTTGAAGAGTTCCTTGCTGTTGTGTGCGTTGCTGTCCAGTCGTTCCTTGAAAGCGGTTTTCTTGGTGGCGCGGATCAGCTGGTGGTGTTTTCGGGTGGCGAGCTTGAGGGCAGCCATGTTGTCCGTTGTTGGGTCTCTGCGCCAGGTTTTCTCGAGTGCTCTGCAGTTCTTCTTGGAGCTCTTTAGGTCGTCGTTAAACCATGGGGCTTTCTTGCTGCCGGGTCTGCTCGGCGGGGTCTTCAGCGGGGCGAGGTCGTCTGCGCAGTCGCTGATCCATTTCGTGAGGTTGGTGGCTGCTTGGCTGGGGTTTGTTGTGCTGGTGGGAGGGTTCTTGTTCAGGGCAGTAGCGAGCTGGTCTGCAGTGATCTTGTTCCAGCTTCTGCGGGGAGCCTGTTGCTGGTGATGGTGGAGCGTGGTCCTCCTGAAGCTGAAGTGGACGCAGCTGTGGTCCGTCCAGTGGAGCCCTGTGGCGTGGCTGAAGGCGATGTCCTTGCTGGAAGAGAAGATCGGGTCGAGAGTGTGTCCGGCGTAGTGGGTGGGGGTGTCTACCAGTTGCTTGAGTCCGAGGTTGGCGAGGTTGTCCAGCAGGGTGGTGGTGTTGCGGTCGTTGTTGTTCTCCAGGTGGAAGTTGAGGTCCCCGAGGAGGATGTAGTCGGCGGAGGGGAGGGCGTGTGGGCTGATGAAGTCGGCGATGTCCTCGCTGAATTGTGTGCGTGGTCCCGGGGGTCTGTAGATGAGGGTGCCTCTGAGGGTGGTCTTGGGGTTGACATGGATCTGGAAGTGCAGGTGTTCGGCGGGTGCGAGGGTGTCGTCGGTGTTGGTCGTGATGCGGATGGTGTTCCTGTGGATGATGGCGATGCCTCCTCCTGTCTGGTTGACGCGGTCCCTCCGGATGATCTTGTAGCCGTCTGGGATGGCGATGGCGATGTCTGGTGCTGAGGAGGCGTTCATCCAGGTTTCCGTGAGAAAGGCGACGTCTGGGCCTGTGGTGTCGAGCAGGTTCCAGAGCTCGACGGCGTGTCTGTGGACGGAGCGGGTGTTGAGCAGGATGCACTTCAGGTGGGTGCTGCTGGAGGTCGGCTTGGTGGGTGCTGGTGTGGCGTGGGTCCGGTTGCAGGTGAACTTGCAGGAGTGGCAGCTGAAGGGTCCGTGGGTGCGTCTCGGTGTGGCTCGGTAGCAGCCCGGAGTTCGGCCGGTGTTGAGTGCGTTGAGTTCGGTGGCGTTGTAAGTCCGTCGGGTCGGCTTCCGTCTGCGGGGGTCCTGGCACTGGGCGCGGTACAGACGCGGACGGGCGCAGACGGGCTTACCTTTGGCGCTCAATCGGTGCTCCCGCTGCGCGCGTCCGCTGCGCGGTCGCTCTGGGGGCGTCATAAGTAAGGAGCCGGGTGGACGGGTCAGCTGGGTGGCGGGAGCGGGGCGGCCAATTTGCTGGTGGTGGGCGGGGCCGCAGGGAGGCAGCGGCGGGAACCTCTGGGCGTCCGGCGGTGGTTCTGTGTCCCTGGGTCAAGCGTGGGAGGCAGGGGGAGATCCGGGCGGCCCAGCGGCGGCTGGGTCGTTCAGCAGCAGCAGCAAGCAGGAGGCAGGCGACGGCAGGCGTGGGAAGCAAGGGGGTGACCCGGCCTAGTTAAAGGCGCAGTGGTCACTGCGCCCCTCGGCTAAAGCTCCTGCCTCCCCAACAGACTTTCCTGATGCGTGGGGTCTTGATCAGTCCCAAGTTGACTGACCTCAATAGTCTACCTGGTTTATACAGGGGAAAATGTTGTCCCAGGAATGCTGGACCTATACCATGTGTCGCCTTATAGACAATACACATGCTTTTGAATAGGATCCGCTTCTTTACTGGCAACCAATGTAGTTTCACCAGTTCATGGGAGATGGATGCGAACTTAGGCAGGCCTGTGAGTAGGCGTGCTGCTGCATTCTGCAGTATCTTTAATTTGTCGAGTATTCCCTGCTGGGCTTCTAGGAGCAAACTGTTGCAGTAATCCAATCATGAGAGCACCAAGGCCGTCACAACAGTTTTTTTGCATTCCCCCGGAAGGAACGGAAGGACCTTCCGGAGGATTTTCAATGTCCAATGGATAGATGAAGCCAAGGCATTTACCTGGGGTCCATAGGAGAGTCTATCATCTATGATGACCCCCAGGTTCTTAACCTTATTGACTGGAACGGGAAGGCTCCCCATCTCTTCTGGCCACCAACTCGGGCCCCAAAAATTGACCATGGAGCCAAACAGTATCACTTCGGTTTTAGCCGAATTAAGTTTTAAACAATTTCCGGCCATCCATTTGTTCACAGCCTTCATGCACTCCTGGAACTTGCTGGCCACATCAATCTCCCTCCCTGGTAGCAGTGACACCACAATCTGTGTGTCATCTGCGTACGATGTAAGTTCGAACCCATGGGAGCAGATGACTGGGGCCAGGGAGGAGACATAGACATTGAACAAGGTAGGGCTAAGTGAGGAACCCTGAGGAACCCCACATGATGGTTGGAAGGGTTTCGACTCAAAGTCCCCTAGCGCAACTACCTGGACCCTGTTAGTCAAAAAGGATCTCAAAATGTCTAAAGACTTCCCCTGGACACCACATTCTTCCAGCCGGTATACCAAGATGGTATGGTGGACCGTATCAAAGGCCGCCGACAAATCCAGCATAACCAGGGCCGCCCGACCTCCGGAGTCCATCACCTTCCTGACCTCTTCTGTTGACTTGATCAGAGCGGACTCCGTTCTGTGGCCTGGTCTAAACCCATGCTGTGAGATGTCTAGCCCCTGAGTGGTTCCTAAGTGTGCACTGAGCTGGTTGTTCATGATCCTTTCTATGATCTTGGCCGGCATAGGAAGTCTTGAGATTGGCCGATAACTGTGTGTGTGGTATTGGGTTTCGTCAGGTCTACATACTCTGCAAAAAACTCTTGAACACCATAGAATAGAATTGTGGAGTGGACTATGTGATATATCTAAAAATACCTGCCCAGTAGGTTTCCACCCCGTTTTTAATACTACCACCTAGAGGCAGGAATAAAGTTTATTGTAAACCTACTGGGCAGGTATTTTTAGATATATCACATAGTCCACTCCACAATTACACATGCATCACACATAGTCTTTGAAAGTGCTCCTACGTAACCCGCAAGTCGTAGCACGCCCCAGCCCGTAGAGGACTGGGATGGCCCCAATGATGAAGCATGTCACCGTGGGGCAACCCTGGTGAGTGAGGGGACACCTAAAAAAGGAGCAATTTCTCCTTTTTTTACCTAATATGAATTTCCCATGACCGACCCCATTGAGTGTTGTGTATGGTTCATAGTAACTAGCAAGGCTCTCAGGAATCTGGTAACAGCGACCATTTGTTGATTATAGTTTTTGGAGGGTGAGCCTTAGCTATTGTTTTTCCCCTCTAACTCCCTCTTTTTAATGTTGGTATTTATAATGCCAATAACTCCAACTCCCAACAAATGCAAGACCGATTGCATTTCAAAGGCAATTGGTCAAAAATGTGTTAAAGTTAGAGCTGTTGGCATTGAAAATGACAATACTTTTTACTTTAGCTTTTTTATACCATTGGCAATAGTGCTATGCAAATATAACTCCACTGCAAATAAAAAAACGAAAGTAAAAAACATTATTTTCAACCCGAACAGGTCTAACTTTAACAAATGTGGGATCAATTGTATTGCAAATGCTTGTTTTAAATTGATGTGTGCACTATCAACTTCTTTTATGTACCATTGGTGAGCATGACAACCAAAGGGCAGTAGTTATCATAACAAATATCATCATCATATACTTTATTTAGTCATACATGCGATAAAAGTTTCCCCATTCTCAGCTCACATACAGAATCCCATGTTTATAATACATTTACTCAGTTGAATACAAACGTTTCACAATTTTGGCTTTAAATAAATGATCAAAACACTTTAAAAATAATTAAAAACAAGTTGGTTGTGGAATTAAAGTGCATTACAGGATGAATAGTACATGTGTACATGAATGGTACAATAGTTTTGCCAAGTTATTCAAATTAAAAAGCCCTTTGAAAATTTGAATCTGTATTCCAAGAGCCGACCTCTCTGCTAAGTTAAAACAATCATGTTAAAACAATACTGCCTGATAGCCAGAAACCGGTCCTAGGATGCTTGATTCCGGTCCAGGAAAGACATGGCTTGGCAGTTCGGGCTGGACTGTTCCCATGAGGCGCAGGGTCAAGGCTGATTTGCAAATGGCCATGTCTGAACTGGGGTGGTGTGGAGTGCAAAAAAACGATGGATTTAGGCCCAGATCTCTGTACTGCGGTGAATGTAAGACATTGTTCTGCATCCTGTCCATCAACTGTTGTTTTTGCATTTGTCACCCCGAGTGAGATGGGTATGCTCGGACGTGAGTCCCATGCTCTCCACACCATTGGAGTCAAGCTATCCTGGCTGAAGACGGCTGATAGCCAGAAACCGGTCCTAGGATGCTTGATTCCGGTCCAGAAAAGACATGGCTTGGCAGTTTGGGCTGGACTGTTCCCATGAGGCGCAGGGTCAAGGCTGATTTGCATATGGCCATGTCTGAACTGGGGTGGTGTGGAGTGCAAAAAAAGATGGATTTAAGCCCAGATCTCTGTACTGCGGTGAATGTATGACATTGTTCTGCATTATGTCCATCAACTGTTGTTTTCGCATAAGGTTGGAGAATAGCAGGCTCTTGGGAGAGGAATCCTACTACGTTGTTCATATATAGGGAGAAAAGCGTGGGCGCTGATATACATCCTTGGTGTACTCCCCTGCTGAGTGGAATTGGGTCTGTAAATTGCCCCTGCAAACCTCACCTCTCCCGGGCAAAGTTGGCTTTGTGAAGTCGTAAAAGCAGATTAAGTAGTTAGATTGGAATCTCCATGTCTTTAAGGACTTGCAACAACTTCTTTCTGGGAACTGGATCGAAAGCTGTCTTTAGATTGATGAAGCTATATACAAGCTGTGCTGGCCAATAACCACAACTCTCCATTATAGGAGCAGGAGACGAAACACCTGATCTATTGTCCCATCTTTTCTGTGAAGCCTGCTTGGTATGGTGTTAAAATAGCTTTTTCATCAGCCCTTGCCTGAATCTTTTGTAGGGGAGCTCGGCAGAATACTTTTTGTATAGCATCTATTAAGCTAATGGGCCTATAGTTGCACGGTAGTTCTCTGTCCCCTTTTTTATATAAGGGGACCACCTCTGACCCCCACCAGGACCCTGAGACTGAAGCACCTCTTGCTTGGCATTTGAGAGCAATACAATGTAACAAGACCAACTAAGATTATCATGCAAAAGGGGGTTCCCTGGGGCATGGGACTTTCCGAGGCCAGGATATAATTTGGGGGTGGTGGGGCCCCAGATGAATCGCTCCATAATATCACAGACCATAACTTTTTTTGATCTCTGGCAACACAGGCTTCCTTAATAGACTGCCAACGAAATTCATCCCACTCATTTTTTTGCTTTTTGTTGGGCTCATTTGTAAATCTTCCTTGTGGTTCTAATTTTCCGCTATCCTTAGATTTTATTGCCTTGGCTTATTGGGTTCTAGAGGTTCTGCATTCTTTAGTAAACCATGTATCTGAATCCCTTTTTATGTGTGTTTAAACCTCCCCAAATTGATATCATGCTTAAACAAAGTGGGTTGTGATCACGATCGATAATTTCACCCATGGCCATATCGATAACACTCAACCGGAGCCTCAGGTCTAGCATGATGTAGTCAATACAGCTCGGGCTAATTGTCTTGTTATAGGTGTTAATGCCAATACTGTCTGATTTTGTCCTGCCATTTACTGCCCTTAGCCTGAACTCCATGCTCAAAGCTTTTCATCATCATCATCATTTAACTTTATTTCGGTTTGTTAATGAACCATAAAAGTACATTGAGAATACAAAAAACATTGTCAGTTCAACTAATGCACAGTTACATCTCAATTTGGGTATTTACAGTAAATCAGTTGTCGTGCGGTTTATAATATGACGATAAAAACACTATGACAGTAAAATCCATGAAATAACAAGGTTTAAAACACATTAAAAAAGCTAACTGTTGCTGAGACAGAGCAGTCTACTTACAATAGTAAGATACTACAAACGAATCAGTCTTCGTCTAATTAACCACATCGAAAACAAAAATTTAGAAATGGCAGTAACTATCAGTGCATTGGTATCAGTTTTTAAAATTCTAAAATAATCTATATAATTCCTGACTCCTAGGTTCACACATAGTTGTATGATCCATTTTTTTCTGATAAAAGAATAAACAGGACAAAACAAGATCACATGGATTAAGGATTCATTTGGATCATTGCAACATGGGCAAGGACGGGCTGGACCCAATTTCCATTTGTCAGTATAAGAATGGAGGGGTAATGTACCATATCTGAACTGTAAAAACAGTTTTTTTGCTAAGACAGGTTCTATAATGTCTAATTCTTTCTCAAAACCATAGACATTCTTAAAATCCAAAAAGCTGTTAGTGAGACTAGAAGGTCTGGCTGTTCGAAGAACCTCTTCTAAATTAAAGTGTTTTATAGACTCAGCCAGGGTTCTCTTCGAGATGGATTTACATGTGTCCTCCGGGTTGGACCAGAGATTCTCCATGCCAATCCTAGACGCCTGCCCCCTTATAAAAGATAACCACTTTATCCTCCCTACACCCGGGCGTGCCATCACGATCTTTAATTCTTCTCTATAGCACTCAAGCTCCGGGACACTCCACAATCTACGCCAGTAGAGAAGCGGACGTGAGGCAATTACTTCTGCAATAGGCCTCAAGTTTGTATCCAACCTTAGTGGAACTAGGGGAGTATTGGTTGGTAAGGAGAGCAGCTGTCTAATAAATTTGTTCTCGGTTATACTAATCTCGTTCGCTGGACAGTGGCCCCAGAGTTCCGCCCCGTAAAGGGTGGATGATCTGGTTTGAACCTTATATATTTCTAGGGGTACACTGACCAGCTTATGGACGCAGGATTTCTGGACTTTAAGAATACCCCCCATAGACTGGGAAAGGGTTAAATTAGCCTTGGTCATTTGGGTTCCCCAACTCATTTGGTCATTTAAGGTCAGGCCTAGATAGGTGAAATTATTTACCCTTTCCAGGGCTCGTCCGTCCATAGTCGGGCGAGGGCAATTAGTTGCAGTGCCATTAAACACCATGTACTTTGTTTTGTCTATGTTAATTACCAAATTCCTGTCCCTACAGAACTTGGTAAACTGATCTAACACCCGCTGCATCCCCATAGGTGTTTTTGAGAGCAGCAGGGTGTCATCTGCAAACATGAGTGCAGGAAATTTACCACCCGCTAAATTAGGGGCGTCACTGTTTGGTACGCCAGTTAGGTCATCAACAAGGCCGTTTAGAAAAAGGGAAAATAGCGTAGGGGCCAGTACGCATCCCTGCCTAACTCCCTTCTCAATAGGAAAATCTCTGGTTAGCTGGCCATTTTTGCCATAACGAACCTTTGCATAGGTTCCTTCGTGGAGTCTTTTAAATTGGAGACATAAATAGGGTGGAATCCCCATTGATGTTAATATGCTCCAAAGTTGGTTTCTATCCACCATGTCAAATGCGGATTTGAGGTCCACAAATGTCAGATAAAGACTCCCCCCTTCCATCACCACATGCTTCCAGTAAAGGACCTGGAGCCGTAGTAATTGATCGATGGTCGATGTTTTAGCACGGAACCCTGCTTGCAGGTGGGAGAGGATGTTATTCTCGCTAATCCAATCTTGCAAGCGTTGCAAGAGCAGTTTGGCATAGATCTTTTGAGTAACGTCAATAAGACTGATTGGTCTATAGTTTGACGGGGCCAACGGAGATCCCTTTTTATAAATCGGAATAATTTCGGCCCCCAGCCAAGTACTTGGCAGCTCTTGGCCGTCAAGAATAGCGTTAAATATGACGGTCAAGTAGGGGACCCAAATCTGTGGCTCATCTCTGAAGAGATCACCAGGAATCTTATCCAGCCCAGGGGCCTTGTTACATTTTAGCCCTTGAACTGCGAGTGTAACTTCCGAGATAGTAAAGGGGGAAGGCGAGCATTCTAGGCCCGATCTCAAAGGCTTTATCGATAGTACATTATTGGAGGGAGTAGTGCTGGAGTAGAGATCACCAAAGTAAGCACACCATGCTTCCTCAGCAATGTTAGGATCGATCTTTACCTTCCCTTCTGGCTTCCCAGTGTGCACCAAGTTCCAAAAGGTTCGGGCATCTTTCTCAAAGCTTTTACTCTGAGCATGACATGGGAGCACTTCTTAACCGGAGGAAGATCTAGTTGGGGGGACAGACCACTTGGCATCTTCTTCACTTGTCTCCATCACATAATTTCTATCTAGGGGTTCAAATGACACATTAAAATTGCCTGCTATTATCAGCGGGGTTTGTGTTGTTCTCTCTTCCAACAACTCCTAGAGTTGTTGAATTGTAGCTGATAATCTACCCCCGCTTTTTCCACTGGAATATATATTGTAGATGTCAAATAAGATTTGCCTGAGCGGCACTTAAAATGGATCCCCAAAATTATCGGGCTTTCTGAGTGAAGAAGTGTAATCTTGCAACCCAGGGCTATCTTGACTTATATTAACAGTCCCCCTGCTGACAACCTAAATCCTTTGTGACTGCCGGGAGGCAATAACTAACATACCCCACCTTGTAAATTGTAGCTGTGCTCCAGGCTTCTTGTAAGAGGCAGGTGTCAAAGCCCTCTATAAAGTTGTTTCAATGGGGGAGGGACAGTTTACTCTTAACCTTTCCACATTCCAGGAGACTAGCAAGAGCTTGGAAACATTTACTGATATCATAAATACAGATTTGTAGTAGCCTACTAGTATAGTTCTAACCAGTTGATCAATCCAGTAGCTGTGTCCTAAATTAAGGAATTCTAACCATAGTTTACGTATTTCATCTGTCTCATTTATTATCTGTTTGAGTTTCAAATATCCAAATCACCTGTGCCTCTATTTGAAGTTGGCAATGCTCATGTTGCCTACTCTGTTCATAGCTCTTACTTGACATATGAATGCCCATTTCAGTTACTATTCTAAATCTTTATTGGCTACAACTACCCGACTAGGGGTGCATTTGGAGTTTTGCAGCGTATTTTGGATGTGTTGTGTTTTTATTCTGGATTTAATTTTTTAAAAATGTTTTACCAATGTATGCCAGGTTACATGTACATTTTATTGCATGTTGTGAATTACAATTTGAAAATTGTTGCATATATTCACTCTGTTGTTCTTGAATTCAGTCTGACAGCATACATTGCATAACCCGCATCTATGATGTCAGTCTTTCCCCCATCTTTGGATTCTTTCTAAAAATCAGATTGGTCATGTGATAAAAGTGGATTATTAGTGTGGGTGGTTGGGAAATCTAACTAATAATGGCTCTATTCCATATCAGGTCCAGTTGGGTTACTCTAAATTAAATCTTAGCTCAGTCCTGGGTCATCTGTGGCACTGAGCAGTCAATCGTACCTTAAAGGAAACAAGTTTGAGACCAAAACAGTCAATAATCCACAACACAATAAAAACTCCACTCCAATTTATAAAATTAGTAAATATTTTTTTCTTTGAATAAACAAAACAACAAAAATCTAATGTAGGGATCATAAATCAATGCAATTCACTTAATCAGCCGTAGGGCTTGAGGTTTGCAGAAGGACGAAGTCCAGCGATTCGCTTGGAGCCTCTGTTCTCAACTGGAGTTCGAGGCTACCCACAAACCAGCAAAACCTTTCATCAGGTGCAACCTGAAGTCTGTGGCCCAGGTAGGCTTCAACCATGATTAGGAGCTGTGCAGCATTTGATATCTAGGCTCACCAGTTGTAGTTCTTCCAGAGGAAAGAGTACACTAGTGCAAACCACGGTCCTGGAACCTTCTAGGCATCTTGGGGCTACGACTTGATCTTCCAGAGTGCAACAGTGGTTCCAGGACACATTCAGTAGTACTGGTCAGCTGGGCTCTTGCAGATGCTTCCCTAGCCTTTGTCTCCCTGGAGCTTAACAGGAGTCTAGCCAACAAGCCCTTGGACAAAGACATCTGAAGGGAGCATAGTGTTTGAATTTATTTGCCACAATTCGAGGTGCAGTCTGGTGAAAAGTTCTAGCAGAACAAGTGCTACTTGTTGTCCCCTGTCCACTGCCGTATGAAGATCATTTAACAGTGTGGTCAATGTCACCTCTATTTCATGTAGAGGCAGGAACCCACATTGTGTCTCGGCCAAAAGTTCTCCTTCAAGTATGCTGACAGCACCTGTCTGATGTATTTTTCCAGGATTTTACCTGGAAAAAGCAGAAGGAAAATCAGTCTGAAATTG
This sequence comes from Lissotriton helveticus, assembly GCF_964261635.1. Taxonomy (NCBI): domain Eukaryota; kingdom Metazoa; phylum Chordata; class Amphibia; order Caudata; family Salamandridae; genus Lissotriton; species Lissotriton helveticus. The sequence continues at coordinate 424,068,632 of NC_136068.1, forward strand.
ATAAGGTTTGTGGGTTTAGCCATAGCCATTTCCCTAGGCTGTTTAAACTGTGGCCATATGCAGTGAGTGGTTGCTGATGGTCGTAAGTGGGGCCACTAGAAAATGTATTTCCTTCTGCCACTACTTAGTTGGCATTGGGTCAAGTGGAGAGCCTGACGAGATGGACTTGGTGACCTTGATGAATTCTGGCAATGTCAATTGTCATGGCTTAAGCTTATCAACCAATATGTTTATCTGGGCCACAGTGGCCTTGTTAGCTCTAGATTTAATATCATTGGCCAGGTTCAAAGGAGTATCATTAAGTAGTGAATGCATAGTGATGTTCTTGATGCCCAAAAAATCACATAAGATGTTAGAGCTTTTGTGAATATGAAATCATTTGTGAAGTACAAACCGGGTTAGATAGTGATCCGGCTATAGAAAAATATGTTCGAGGCATATGAGCTGCAGATCTCACACTGAGCATTAGATCGCCATCTGGTGTTGGGCTCGGATGCTTGCACCTTGTTGTTGTCTTGGAACAAGTCATTGTAGTCACGAGATAGGTGACTCCTCCCTTGGACGATAGTGCGCATGGGCATCAATTGGCACCATTGGGTTCGGATGCAACTTTTCCGCTGCGGTTTGAAATCTACTTTCAAAGCGAAAAAACATCCTAAACTCTTCAAAACAACTTCCAAACATCTACAACCTTTGACGCAACTTCATCGACTCGATTCTGGTCGTCGAGGTGGGCCGATGGGCCTATCCACGCCGTGAGGCCTACAGCTCACGGAAAGGGCGCAATTCAAGAAATGCCCCCAGTGTGGAGCAAAATTTCCGCACAGTGACCATCACATGGTCTGCATCCTGTGCTTATCACCTGTACACGACGAGTCCAGCTGTCCAGCCTGTGCATCCTTTCGATCGAAGAAGACCATTCAAGATCGAAGAGCTCATCGACACACCATGCAGAGATCAGCTCCGGAACCATTGTACATGTTCGACGAAGGCCCAGATGTCCCAGAAGAAGATTCCGAGGATCTCGAAATTGTTTCAGAGGCAGACTACTCCGATGACTCCATCACTCTCGGTCAAAGAGTGAGTACTACTGCCCCAACCCCCCACCAAAACCAAAGGCATTGGTCAACACTCCGCCTGCTGGGCCCAGTCGAACCGAAAGCATACTTCGGAAGCCCCGCCTACGAGCCCGGCTCAGAAGAAAATCAAAAAGCCTTCTGGTAGCTCGGCACCGCACAAACCGCACGTGCCAATCGCACGGCACCGAAACCAAAAGTAGTCCCGGCTCCGAAACCGGTTCCGACGCTGTCTACTTCGAAACACAAACCGGGCCAAAAAACTCACAAGCCCGTAGATAAACCAGCTTCAAACGTTTCCATGCCGAAACATTCAGCTTCCGCTCCAAAACCAAAATCGTCGGAGCCAAAAGTCAGGCCAAAGGACTCTATCACGCCTCTAAGGCTAAGGACAAAAACAAACACCAACCCCGCTCCGATCCGAAAAAATCGGCGCCGAGGAAGAGGAGCCTTTTCATCCGGATCCTGTTGATCCAAACCAGAAAAGGATTTATATTGATCCAGAAACAGGACATGAGACCACTGGACCATATAGGAAGAGGAAGTCAGATACAGCACATGTTCCTACAGTGCCTGTGAATAAGGACTCTGCCACATCGCCTATGCACCCTTCTTCTCCTATACTTCCTTCTAACTCACTTCCTCTACCTAAACCTATTCCTATTACACCTCCAATTGAAACCTCTCCACCTCATTTTTCTCCTCCTCCTCATACACCTCTACATAACGAGGACGACTATGACATGAGGCTAGGGGGTGACCCAGATTACCCTTTTATGTACCCAACTGACCCACCTGATTGGGAGTATCGTATCCCACCAGACGTCCCAAGTCCACACACATACCCATCAAAACAATCTCCTCCACATGACAATATTGGTTTTGGACACTTAATTAATAGGGCTGCCATCTATCATGGTGTCACAATGCACTCCGATGAGGCAGAAGAGGACTTTTTGTTAGATACTTTTGAACAGTCTCAAGAGTCAGTACAAATATTGCCAATGATTAAAGGAGTCATTAAGCATGCCCCGAAGTGTTTAATGATCCCGTACGTGCTAGGATTCTAAACCCTAGATTTTGGAAAAAGTACAGGTCTGTCCCTGCAGATCCTGCTTACATTAAAGGACAGTTGCCTTTAGATTCTCTAGTAGTTTCTAACGCAAGAAAGCGTGCTAACTCCCAAACTTCAGGAGAAGCGCCACCTCCTGATAAAGAATCCAAGTTGTTAGACGCTTCTGGTAAAAGAATAGCTGCCCAAGCAGCCAATAACTGGCGCATAGCTAACACCCAAGCACTGCTCACAAGAAATTACTGGGCACATTACGACCAGTTTGAAACCCTACTACAACATTTGCCTCACCAATATAAAACACAAGCAAATTATCTCATTCAGGAGGGAAAACTAATTTCAAATGCATCAATAAAATGTGCACTTGATGCAGCAGACACTGCCTCTAGAGCCATACATACTAACATGCTCCTTAGGCCTCATGCCTGGCTACGCATCTAAGGTTTTCAGCAGGAGGTCCAGACTACTATTTTTAACCAGCCGTTCAACCAACAGCAACTTTTTGGCCCTTCTGTGGACACTGCACTAGAAAAAATGAAAAAAGACACTGAGACTGGCAAATCCTTGGGAGCTTAACAGTCCCCACAAACACGAGGCTCCTTTTGTCGCTCCTTTTACAGAGGAGCCTCCAAACAAATGGGAGCAGACAACTCATCTTCCTTTAAAGCCACTACACAAACATCCCCCAATAGAGGCTATTTTAGAGGTGGCTACAGAAGAACAGCAATAAAGGAAGAGGTCGAGGTAATAACACCAATCATGCCTCTCCCACCACAAAACAGTGACTTACTTCCGCTCCCCCCACAACATCCCACTCCAGTCGGGGGGGGGGGGGGGGGGGAGATTAGCACAGTTCCTACCTGTCTGGAATTCCATCACAACAGACAGGTGGGTAAGACAAATTATCCAGTATGGCTACTGCCTGGAACTTACAGCTACCCCTCCACATATTCCACCCAGGCAGCGTCCCATGTCCACAGAACATCATACGCTACTAAAACAAGAGGTTGTCTCATTGCTTCAAAAGAATGCAATAGAGATTGCCCCCTTCAACATCAAGGAACAGGGGTTTACTCACTGTACTTCCCAATACCCAAGAAGGACGGGACACTAAGACCAATTCTTGATCTCAGGCCCCTCAACCAATATATACACTCAGATCCTTTTCACATGAACACTCTTCAATAAGTGCTACCACTGCTACAACAAAGCGACTTCCTTGCCACACTAGATCTCAAGGATGCCTACTTCCACATTCCCATACACCCTTCCCACAGAAAGTATCTAAGGTTTGAACTGGACAGACAACACTATCAGTTCAAAGTCCTTCCATTCGGAGTGACAACTGCACCCAGAGTGTTCACAAAGTGCCTTGCAGTAGTAGCAGCACATCTCAGAAGACAACGAATCGATGTCTTCCCAAATCTCGACGACTGGCTAATAAAAGCCAAGTCATTCAATCAGTGTGTTCATCACACCCATCAAACCATTCAAACATTACACAACTTGGGGTTCACAATCAATTACACCAAGTCGCATCTCCAGCCCTCTCATATACACCAATATCTGGGGACTGCAATAAACACCTCTACAGCTCTAGAACATCCCAGTCCAGCCAGGATAGCGAGCATTCACGCCTTAGTCGCAAAATTTCAAAAACAACACTCTCTTCCAGCCAGAGTGTTCATGCAACTCATAGGCATGATGGCATCTTGCATTTTTATTGTACCATATGCAAGACTTCAAATGCGTCCATTACATGAATGTCTAGCACAACAATGGAATCAGGCTCAAGGACAACTTACAGATCTGGTGATCGTGGACAGCCGCACACATCGCTCTCTGCAGAGGTGGAACACTAAGAACCTGTCCAAAGGGTGGCCGTTCCTCGAACCAGTTCCACAGGTAATGCTTACAACAGACGCATCACTCACAGGATGGGGAGCCCATCTCCACCAACATACCACTCAAGGCAGATGGACCACTCAACAAAAAGTGCTCCACATCAATCACCTAGAGCTACTAGCGATATTCCTAGCACTAAAATCTTTTCAGCTACATATACAGAACAAAGCTGTCTTGATCCGGGCGGACAACATGACAGCCATGTACTATATACAAAAACAAGGAGGCACACATTCTCCGCAACTGTCCCAGCTTGCACAGAACATTTGGAGATGGGCGATCTCACACACGCGCACACACACACACACACACACACCCACACACCCACACCCACACACCCCCGCCCCCCCCCCCCCACCCTTCCAGGAGTTCACAATCAGATTGCAGATCTGTTAAGTCGACAGACACAACAGATTCACTAATGGGAACTACATCCTCAAGTTCTTCTACCATTTTTCCACAAGTGGGGCCAACCAGACATAGATCTGTTCGCTACACATGACGAGGCAAAATGCCCAACCTTCGCCGCCAGATTTCCACACCCGTTGTCCAAGGGCAATGCGATATGGATGAACTGGTCAGGCAGATTTGCATACGTTTTTCCGCCACTCCCACTAATTCCACTAGTGGTCCGCAAGCTCCTACAACCTTCTCTCAAACTAATTCTAGTAGCTCCCACATGGGCACGCCAACCGTGGTTCACAACACTGCTAGGACTCTCAATAGCTCTGCACCAAAAACTGTGCCTGTCCCCATCCCTGCTAACGCAGAACCATGGAGAGATCAGACATCCAGATCTAAATCAGCTGAATCTGGTGATCTGGCTCCTGAAGTTTTAAAGTTCGGTTACCTTAACCTGTCACCCGACTGTATGAACATCATTAAAGAAGCCAGACGACCTACTACTAGAGCTTGCTATGCTGCAAAATGGACAAGATTTGCCATTTACTGCACAAATAATCATATTGATCCACTGGATGCTTTCATCCAGAATATCATTTGCTATTTACTGCATTTACAAAGATATAATCTAGCATATTCATCTATACGTTTACATCTAGCAGCATTAGCTGCTTACTTACAAAACAGACAACAATTGTCACTGTTTAGAGTCCCTACAATTAAAGCCTTTATGGAAGGACTAAAAAGAATCATTCCTCCTAGGTTACCACCCTCTCCAGTGGGGAACTTAAATATTGTTCTCACCAGGCTCATGGGACCCCCTTTTGAACCTTTACAGAAATGCGAACTACAGTTCCTCACATGGAAAACAGCTTTCCTAATTTCCATTACCTCTCTTAGAAGGTTAAGTGAAATTCAAGCTTTCACTATACAAGAACCATTCTTACAGTTACATCGTAACAAAGTGGTCCTTAGAACAAACCCACAATTCCTTCCTAAAGTCATCACTGCATTTTATCTTAATCAATCAGGTACCGGTGTTTTTTCAAAACCCAGACTCCGTAGCAGAAAGAGCTCTACACACCTTAGATTTAAAAGAGCACTTCTTTATTACATTGACAGAACAAAATCCTTTCGCAAAACAATTGTTTGTAGCTTTCTCACCACCACGTAAAGGAAATCCCATCTCTAAAGCTGGGATTGCAAGGTGGATTATTAAATGTATCCAGATATGTTACCAAAAAGCAAAGTGAACATTAATAATTCCTCCTAGAGCGCACTCCACACGTAAAATAGGAGCCTTTATGGCTTTCTTAGGGAACATTCCCTTAGAAGACATCTGTAAAGCAGCAACATGATCCACAATACACACCTTCACTAAACACTATTGTGTTGATGTACAAGCCAAGCAGCAAGCTGCTGTAGGCCAAGCTGTTCTTAAAACTCTCTTTGAAACTACTGCAACTGATACAGGTGACCACCGCTAGGGAAGATACTGCTGTATAGTCTAATCTCAGTGTGAGATCTGCAGCTCATATGCGTCAAACGGAAAATGCTACTTACCAGTATGCACTGTTCTTGGCATGTAGAGCTGCAGATTCTCACACGCCCACCCGCTTCCCCGGGGCCTGGATCTGTTCCAGTTCTATTTTACTTAAATATACACACATGGACATCTTTCTTTTCTACTAACTCCATCATGGCGAAAAACAATCTAAGGATGGAGTCGATGCCCATGCGCACTATCGTCCAAGGGAGGAGTCACCTATCTTGTGACTACAAAGACTTTTTCCAAAACAACAAGGTGCAAGCATCCGAACCCAACACCAGTTGGCAATCTAATGCTCACTGTGAGAATCTGCAGCTCTACATGCCAAGAACAGATGCATACTGCTAAGTAGCATTTTCCTTCTAGATACATTGGGTACCTCTGAAATTTCTTTAGCAATGTATTCCAATTTAGGCGTTCTAACAATTAATATTTTTTTATCCCAAGGCATTCTCAAATTGAAAAATTATGGAGAGTAGTTATTAGGTTAGGTTTTTTCAGCCTTCTTACACAGACGCGTAGCATTTCTTAAGCCACTTTTATATCATGAGGCAGAAGAATGGGCCCATGACATTATATTTTTTCTGTTGCAGCCAGATATAATGATCTGGTTATTCAGGTATGATAGTTGTCATATTGTAAATCCACAGAGATGAAAGGATTGTACATAGGTGGCAATCTAGATATCTCCTGTGAGGGTAACTGGGGAAATTTAGCCTAAATGTGGGACTGGGTATGCTTTTTAAAACCTATTGTCCCTAAACAAACAGGCAACATAATCTGAAAAACTATAAGAAAGTGATCTGTCCACACTTGGGGCAAGATGTTGTACACCAAGATAAATTCATCACAAGCAAAAATAAGGTAACGTGTCTGACCCTTTGCACTACCATGTGGTGTACCACAGGGGTCATCACTGAGCCCAACACTCTTCAATGTGTATGTCTTGGCATTGGCCCCTGATATCAGTGCATTCGGGTTTGGGATCGCGTCCTGTGCTGATGACACACAAATCGTGGCGTCTCTATTACCCGGCCAAGAGCTGGGAATAGATTATCGTTTTCAGGCCTGCATGGAATCGGTTGGGAGATGGATGGTAGATAATTGCCTAAAACTGAACTCTGGTAAAACCGAAGTGATGTTGTTCGGGAATGATCTTAACTTCTGGTCTCCTAACTGGTGGCCTGCTTCCCTGGGGTCACTCCCTGTACCCTCTAAAAAGGTGAAGAATTTGGGAATAATATTAGATGAGAAACTCTCCTTTGGGGCCCCATGTAAATGCAGTAGCTTCAACAACAGCGCATGTCCTGAGAACTGTTAAGAAGGTATTGCGGCTTCTTCCCTTGGGATCCGGCAAACAGTGGTTACAGCATTGGTCTGGTCGAGGCTGGACTACTGTAACAGCCTCTATCTAAATATACAACAAAAACTCTTGGATAAACTTCAGCTGCTACAAAATGCCACGGCCAGACTTCTTACGGGCACATCCAAGTTCTCCCCAATTTCCAAAGAGATTAAAAAACTGCACTGGCTCCCGGTAAGGAACTGGGTGCATTTTAAATCACTTTATATTGTTTTCAACGCACTTCAAGGCCTGGGACCAGATCATTTAAGATGCCAGTTTCAATGGTGTAGACAGACAAGAACTCTCAGATCACTGGGAGCCAAATTGGTCGTAGTCCCACCCACAAAAAAAAGCTAAGTGGGCTGGCAGAAGCTTCTCTTCATGCGCAGCAAAAACCTGGAATCGCTTGCCATTCCATTTGAGAAAGGCCACCAATCTTCTAGCTTTCAGGAAAGGGCTGAAGAACTGGCTCTTTGATAAACGTTCTTTTTTTTCTTCTAGCCATGCTTTAGGGAGAGGTGTGAGAAACTGGCTCTATATATACTGGACCAGAATAAAGTACAGTGTGTATAGAGTACACAAACCCCAGAGGTATAACAGAGGGCTGACCTTACTCTCCAAAGTGGTAGCTTGGTCGAGCAGTAAGGCAGTACCAGAGGACAGTGTAAAGCATTTGTTGTACACACTCAGTCAGCAAAGGATTTCACACACTCAAGGACTGAACTCCAGGCCAATTGTTTTTATATGAAAATATATAGTTTTATTTTTAGAACCAAGAGGCATAAAAATATACTTTTCTCGATATGAGTACTCTCATGTAATTACTTTGCAAGGAGACAATACACTTTGCGAACACAATAGGTACAGGGGTTGCAGTAGGCAACACAATTCTAATCACACTATAGCATTGAGCTCAATGGGTTTTCATCATATGAGGACAGTAGATTACTTTGTAGATTACTTTGGTAGTTCCAGGACTGGATCCTAATTCAGTCCTGAGGTCTAAGCTGAAACCAATCTAGTAAAATTGTTTTAGGTACAGTAGTGATTTTTCAGTAATATAAAGCTGTTTTAAAAGTTGACACTTAAAAACTTTTCCATGAAAATCTGGTAATGTTATCCAATGGGAGAAAATTCCGGTTGCATGTAAAGTATGATCTCGTTACTTTTGTTATTCCAGTACCAGGCTCCTGGGTCCAGTACTGGGGTCTCAACTTAAAACAGCTAAGTAATTGCGTTTCAGTATTTCGTATGATTTTTTAAAGAATATTTCAAGTTTTCAAAAGTAGACAGGAGAAATTTCATAGAAAAGCAGACAATGGATTCCTATGGAGAAAATGTAGATTACTAGTAACCCCAGTAAGGATTACTTTTCCGGTTCAGTACTGGGCTACAAGGTACAGTACCGGCTTCTCCCATGATCAAAGGTGAGTACTTCAGAGTTCGGAATTCGGGTGATTTTATAGGACTATTTTTAGTTTCCAAAACTTAACACTAAGAAGATTTTTCGAGTCAAACCAGTCAATGTTATCCAATGGCAGGTAAGTGAGTTATCGGCTTCCAGGTGAGTACTTGGCTGGTGAAGTCAGGGTTCTGGGCATAGACTCAGGGGTCCCACAGTGTCAGGTAAGTACAGTTTGTTCACCCCCAGCGGCGCAGGGGTGGCCGGGTGCAGAGGTAGTTAGGCCCAAGGTTATCCAATGAGGGAAAGGGGGCCTCCGGTTGGTGGCTGCTGGCTAGCAGGCCACGCGGCTGTGGGAGCTGGGCTCCTGGTCACTTGCTCAGGGCAAAGGGGGAAGTAGGATAGGACAAAGGTAGCACAGCCAGTGGTACTCAGGCGGCTGGGTGCAGGGTGCTTTTGAGCCGTCGGGCCCTCAATGTTATCCAATGGGAAAGGTCAAAAGGGAACAAAGGCTGCAGGCTCGGGGACGGAGACTCTCCAGGGGCGACCAGCACTTCGAGAGGTAAGTTGGTATCTTGGAGCACAGGTAGGTACCCCAAAGGGAGGCACAGGGGGCTGCTGGGTGCAGGGATGTCTTTGGGTGTCGGAAAAGCTTACCCTTGGCTGGTCGCGGTTGGGGTGGCCCCTGGTTCTGAGTCTGCAGGTGTCGTCTGGTTCGTCGAGGAGGGTCTTTGGGCACTGGACTTCGGGTCCCAGTCGCCGGGGGGACGTCCTCGTGGTCTTGGTTCGGTTGGGCACAGCCCGGGCTCGGCGGGTGCAGAGTCTGCAGGTGTTGTCTGGTTCGTCGAGGAGGGTCTTTGGGCACTGGACTTCGGGTCCCAGTCGCCGGGGGGACGTCCTCGTGGTCTTGGTTCGGTTGGGCACAGCCCGGGCTCGGCGGGTGCAGAGTGGGCTGGTCTGGAGCTTCCTGGCTGGCACCAGGTGGGTTGTTGCAGCAGAGCATCTGCTGATGGGACTCCCAGTCTTTAAGAGGGTCCAGGCAGGCAGGTCTTCTGGGTGTCCCATGGTTGCTGTCCGCAGGAATCGCCGGGAGGTTAGGCAGGAGCAGGTTCCAGGATCGACAGGCCGGTAGGGCTGGGGCCAAGTCAGTTGTTTTCGTCCTGTTAGCAGCTGCACGGCGGGTCTTCTTTTTTTTTTTTCGGGATCTCAGGAAGGAAGGTTCAGGGAGCTCCTAAATATTGAATTTAGGGGCGTTACAGGTAGGGCAAGGACAGGGACCAATAGGTCCCTGTCCTGGGTTGGGTACACCCCCTAACCTGCTCCTCTCCTGTGGAAGGGGGCAGGAGCCTAGCTGTGATTGGGCAGGGCTCCCCATCTTCAAGATGGCCAGGGCCCGGTGTCATGCTTCACCTCGCCTCCCCCACCTGAGGGGTGGGGATGGCACAGGCTGGCACACCCCCCTTCCTGACGTCGTTTTTCCCACCAGTCTTCCAGCCAGAGTGGGGGTCAGGACTGGTGGGGGCTGGTTGCTGGGTACAGCAAATGGTCTGGGGAAGCTCACAGAGGCGGCATGCCTTTGAAGCTTCCCCCTGTCCATCCTGGGGGAGAAGACCTAGCACCTCGCCCAGGTGTTGTGTAGGAATCTAGGACCTTAGTGTAATTTTCCCGATTCATGCCCATATATATATAGATTACCCGATCCTTATATAGGCATGGAAATCATTACCATATTTAGACTGAGCCTATGCAGCCCAAATACGGCATGGCTAATTTCTGAGAATCAACAACGGTTTCTTAGAAAAACCCGCCTTCAGCAGCTAGGGACTTCCACTCGCCTGAATACTAATTTATCTAGGAAATCATGGAGTTTTCAAAGAACTGAGTCTTTGAGTGACATTATTATGTCCAATCATACGTCAAACTCGGCACCTTCAAGGTATAAATATGTCTACATTTGCCCAGACAAACACACGGTGGTTTGGAGCAGATCGACTAACTACTTGCCAGACGCCCTGCAGCAGCAAGTGCCGAGGAAGCCGACCCTCCAGTTGACGCACTGAAAGACGCTGTCTTTTCTTCTGCCGAGAAATCCAGCTCCAGTGTTTCCAGGCTACCCTTGCGGGTTGCTGGGAAATCGAGTCCTGAGAGAGAGATACAAGACCTCCTTCATTCTAAAACCAAGGTACGGAGCTGATTAGACCCTTAGAGAATTATTGGATAGATTCTTGGCAGAGAAATACTAACCCTAAGCTACTCCTCATTTACTTCTTCCCTTGTACTAGACTTAGGTTAGGTACACCGGGGTAGGCGTATTTTAGAAGCACCAGTTGAGTACATTTAGTCATTATTTTATCACTGTGTGCATTTTATATGTTTTAAGCAGTTTATGGCTTAGAAACGATATCATGCTTTTACAGTACTACTTTATAATACTTTTCATATTATATGCCTTGTACTTTATAACCAGTATTACGATTGTAGCAGTACATTTCTTATGCTTGAGAAAGAAGACTGTTCAATAAATACTTTTTATTGAAAACGCCTGTCTCTCTATTTTCTCAGCACCTCTGGTGAAACGAAGCATGCACGATTGACTGAGTGAAATAGCTATCTATTGTTTCTAACACTCTAGAGATTGATTTCTTATTCTTGGGAAACAAAGTTGTCATGTTTATGCGGTTGTCAGAAACTAATCCCTTCTTGCTAATTCGAGAAAGTTTCTAGTGACCTCTGACCTAGCTGGCACTCACAATTAAGTCTAATATATACGATAGAGACCTAGTCGACCTCAGTCCTACGTCTAAACTATAGTATATGTTATTCCAATGCGCAGAGCCTATCGGGAATATAGGAACTACACTACACGGGATGTGCATTGTTTCAGGCCCAGGAGAGCGGGGGCTCTCCTACCCAGGGGTCCAGCAACATGTCTGCTGTGTGGCAGCCACTCAGCCCAGACCTGGATTGTAGGTTAGGTTTTCAGGGGGCATCTCTAAGATGCCCTCTGAGAGGGAGAGTTGGGCGGGAGGGGGGATGTTGTTCAGAGATGAAGGGGAGGGTCTAGCTGGTTTGTTAAGGAATTGCGGAAATGGGGGAGGGAGGGGGGGAGAGGACCGAAAATCAGCCCTGCCATCTTCCGGACCACTGGATGTCGCTGAGCCATACTGTCTTTTCCAGCTCATGACTTTCTCCGTTCTTGCGCCACTCGACCTCCGGGGTGTGAGCTAAATGGCTGTGTGACACATGTACTGGAGATTCATACTTACGACGGATAACGGTTGGAATGGTATATATGATCTGCTTGTACAACTTATTTTGCTGCAATAAAAAGATATTTATTAAAAAATAAAATAATAATATGATGCCCTCTGGTGCGTTTTACATTAAATCCCACACTGGCATCAGTGCAGGTTTAATGTGCTGAGAAGTTTGGTACCAAACTTGTCAGTCTTCAGTGTAGCCATTATGGTGCTGTGGAGTTCGTGATGACGACCTCCCAGCACCATATACTCTTAATGGCATCACTGCACTTAGAGTGCCCAGGAATGGCCCTGGGTGCTGTAGGGGCACAGGGCTCATGCACCGGTGCCCACACCTCTGGCATAGGACACCCAGCTAGAGGGGTGACTGAAGTATGCCAGGGCAGTGGGTTCTGTGGGCATGGCACACAGGGATGTGTGCCATGTCGACTCTTTGTTTGGGTCTGTACTTAGACACTCAGCCTGCAAAGGCAGTGTGTGGGTGTCAGGATACAGGGCCCCTGAGGGTGGCACAATAAGTGCTGCAACCCTCAGGGGTCCTCCCTGGTCACCATGCCCTGGGTACCTAGGGTACCATTTACTAGGGACTGACAGGTGGCCAGAGATGCCAATTGGGTTTTAGTTTAAACACAGTTTTAGGGAAGGAACACATGCCCTGGGTACCTGGTTGACAGGAACCCAGGGCACACTCAGTCAAAGCACATCAGCAATCAGAAAAAAGTGGGGGCATACCCATGCAAGAAAGATGGCACTTTCTCACAAGAAGTTACTAGCGCCAGGTAACCTCCGTGTAATCGTGGGCTTTAAAAAATTGCCATAGCATAACCAAGTGGGTGTGTAGGACCAGAAACTAGTTGTTGGAGAGCTAGGGCTGATAAATGTTTGATTACGTTAGTTACCACCATATTATGAACTTTGAGGATTTGAATCTCTTACATGGTGTGGTTATGCAAACTCACTGTGTCATCTGCTCGCAAAACTTTCTTAGCTCCAGTCAGGCTCATTTGTAAAACCTCTAGCTCAACCCTGGGTAGCTGTGGCTTCAAGCAGCAAGGCTTTAACAAACAAACTAGTGTAAAGCATTTGGATGTACTAAACAAAGGAGTAAGAAAGTCAAATATGAAAGTCATATAACACCAAGTTCTAAAAATAGATTGTATTTTTATGAATTTTTAGACACGAAGACAAAATCCAACTGAGGGTTCTGGAGATATATAGCTTTTTAAGTAAAACCCAAATCTCAGCTTTTTACTCAAAAGTACAAACAAGCATTGGCAACTGTTAAGTTTGGAAATTTTCTAAAACCTTTAGAGTTGTGTCCGACTACTGCGGTCGAGACTGTGCAACCAATCCCCACAGGAAGGAGGTCATGGGGGCCTAATGAGGAGCATTTGGACAGTTACCTGTTCACCAGTCAAGTCTCAAGTCTAGTTCCTCACTTCATGCATGGACTGCCATAGGCTTCAATGGAGTGGTCCTGATGCTGGGGATACAGGATACTGAGGATGCTGTGGGTGCTCTGCAGTCAATAAGGGGTTTCCTGGAGTAATGCTTTGTTCCACAGTTCAGGTGGGGCGATTTGGGCCACAGGGGTCCATGTTCTGTGAAGTCCTCTTTAGTTCAGCAGAAGGCCAGGTACTAAGCTTCTGGTCTCGAGACACAGCTAATTCAGTGGTTTCCTTTGGCAATGGCGAGTGTCTGTCTTTACCTACCTGTCTCCAATCTTACAACTCTCCTGGGTCCAACAAACTCGGGTGCAACGTTTGAGAGTTGAGGAGTGATCTTCATGGCTGCATGTCGGCGGTCAGATGTGATTTTAATGAAAGTGGCTACTGAATGGTTAGCACAACCTGTTTCAGTTTGTATGGCCCCGGTGCTGGAAAACTGAGCCAGTCACCTGGCTGTTGGAGTTCACCTTCTCTGTCTGGGGCGCTGGAGTGACTTTTTCATAAGCCAAGGACAACAGGAAGTCATCTCTTTGCTATCCCAGGAAGCAGCAGGGGAAGTCCAGTAGTTGATTCAGCCTCTTTTGCCTAGTCCAAGGGTCAGCAGGGCAGCCCTTCATCAGTCATTTCTCCAGTCCAGATCTGATCTGATGTCTCGGTGCCAAGGGTGACATATTTATGCTCAGAAAGTGCCATTGGTGGATAAAGCAGTCACTAGCCAATGGGCTAACAGGTTCCCTCCCGATTTATGAAGACTTTGGCTATGTGTGCCATCTAGCTAGCTCAGAGTGCTCTATTCTGCCCACACCCAAGATGTCTGAATCATTTTCTTGGTGTGGGTAGCATGGTTGCCACCCCAGAGTGTGGCTACTTGAGGTCTATACACCCACAAAAAAACGGTTTGGCAACTGGTCTCCTGTCTCTGTACCCTCCGCCAGCATGTCTACCTGAACAAAGGGGCAGCCCTCCCAGAGTGTGGCTGCCATTTGCAAATCACTTGCTCATTGCACCATCAGGATTCAAGCAAGCCGGGCCGAAGACGCCTGAAATGGCAGAAACCGGTCCCCGGAAGCTTGTTTCCTTCCCAGTGTAAGAATTGGCTTTTGTAGTCTGGTCTGCCCTGTTCCCATGATGCACTGGGCCAGGGACAGACTAATTTGCATACAGCCAGGTTCTGAAACTGGGATGGTGCAATGAGCTAAAAAACGGTGTTGGATCTAGCCCTGATCTCTTGACTGGGTGAGAGTACTCTGCTTAATTCAGAGACTCTGTCCATCACCACCCCTTGTTGTAAATAATTTTGTCCACCCTAAGCGTGGAAGGGTATACTCAGATGTGAGTCCCTTGCTCATTGCACCATCAGGATTCAAGCAAGCCGGGCCGAAGACGCCTGAAATGGCAGAAACCGGTCCCCGGAAGCTTGTTTCCTTCCCAGTGTAAGAATTGGCTTTTGTAGTCTGGTCTGCCCTGTTCCCATGATGCACTGGGCCAGGGACAGACTAATTTGCATACAGCCAGGTTCTGAAACTGGGATGGTGCAATAAGCTAAAAAACGGTGTTGGATCTAGCCCTGATCTCTTGACTGGGTGAGAGTACTCTGCTTAATTCAGAGACTCTGTCCATCACCACCCCTTGTTGTAAATAATTTTGTCCACCCTAAGCGTGGAAGGGTATACTCAGATGTGAGTCCCTTGCTCATTGCACCATCAGGATTCAAGCAAGCCGGGCCGAAGACGCCTGAAATGGCAGAAACCGGTCCCCGGAAGCTTGTTTCCTTCCCAGTGTAAGAATTGGCTTTTGTAGTCTGGTCTGCCCTGTTCCCATGATGCACTGGGCCAGGGACAGACTAATTTGCATACAGCCAGGTTCTGAAACTGGGATGGTGCAATGAGCTAAAAAACGGTGTTGGATCTAGCCCTGATCTCTTGACTGGGTGAGAGTACTCTACTTAATTCAGAGACTCTGTCCATCACCACCCCTTGTTGTAAATAATTTTGTCCACCCTAAGCGTGGAAGGGTATACTCAGGTGTGAGTCCCTTGCTCATTGCACCATCAGGATTCAAGCAAGCCGGGCCGAAGACGCCTGAAATGGCAGAAACCGGTCCCCGGAAGCTTGTTTCCTTCCCAGTGTAAGAATTGGCTTTTGTAGTCTGGTCTGCCCTGTTCCCATGATGCACTGGGCCAGGGACAGACTAATTTGCATACAGCCAGGTTCTGAAACTGGGATGGTGCAATGAGCTAAAAAACGGTGTTGTATCTAGCCCTGATCTCTTGACTGGGTGAGAGTACTCTGCTTAATTCAGAGACTCTGTCCATCACCACCCCTTGTTGTAAATAATTTTGTCCACCCTAAGCGTGGAAGGGTATACTCAGATGTGAGTCCCTTGCTCATTGCACCATCAGGATTCAAGCAAGCCGGGCCGAAGACGCCTGAAATGGCAGAAACCGGTCCCCGGAAGCTTGTTTCCTTCCCAGTGTAAGAATTGGCTTTTGTAGTCTGGTCTGCCCTGTTCCCATGATGCACTGGGCCAGGGACAGACTAATTTGCATACAGCCAGGTTCTGAAACTGGGATGGTGCAATGAGCTAAAAAACGGTGTTGGATCTAGCCCTGATCTCTTGACTGGGTGAGAGTACTCTGCTTAATTCAGAGACTCTGTCCATCACCACCCCTTGTTGTAAATAATTTGCAAATCACAGGCAACTTCCCCTTTGAAGCTTGCATTTTGGGCTCACACCCTCTGTGGTTTGCTGTGTAGAGTTGTAAACACCTCTTCCAGCGGCAGGCCTCTATTGTTCCTGTGCTTGGGAGTCATTTGAACGACTCCCTAGGAGGGCTGAAGGCTGTATGGTGGAAAGAATCTGTGAATAGCCACCAAGAATCTGGCCAACAGTCGCATTGAATTTAACTTTGTCATTAACTCGGATTTAATATCATGTTTAATTTGATACCTTGAAGTACCCATTTCAGTGGTCCCATTCAGAAGCTAACTGGAGCCACCTGCCTTTCCAGAGAAAAAAATAATACTTTGTGACTTTTCCCCGTTAGGACATATCCTACTTAATACCAAACAGCTCCACACCTTAGCACTTGATAGGCCTTCCTTAGGGAATATAACTGTCATAACCTGTTACAGAAGGCCACGGGGCATTCAGGGACTACTAGTCCCAAATGTGGTGGTTGGGGCCTTTTTCTCCAGATGTCCTGGGGCTAACCTACTATGGATCCTGAGCAACTGGGCCTAGTACCCCTTCTGAACTTTACTCTCAGTGATAGTTGTGGATGAGCAGTCAAGGCCAGCTTGGGTGGGGGTGGGGGGAGGAGTGGGGTTGGGGTGGGATAGTGTAGATACAGGTAAATGAGCACAACCCCTAACTCGAAGTGCAAGCAGTACGAACAAGAAATGCATGGTCGGTAAAATACCTGCTTTTATAAGAAAAATAAGTATTTTATATCTAACTATACACATGGAAAGGAATAACAATATGCACAAGCAATAGCACAGTCCTCTTGAAGTTTCAAGCTCAGGTAGTTGTAGTTGCCTTGTAACATGGTCGGGAGTTATTCCCCATTTACTGGAAGCTGCATCTAGGGAATGCTGTACTCAAGTGTTCCCCAGTGACCCTTATGAATTTGTCAAAAGTGTCTATGGTGTTGGACCAACTTCTGCAGTGAATCCCCGGTGACCCACAGGCCCAGATCCAGTCTTACCCGCTCATGCTGCAGAGAAGGGTTGATTCAGAAAAGGGGGTGGTGATGAACAGAGTGTCTGAATTAAGCAGACCACTCTTACCCAGTCCAAAGATCAGGGCTTGATCCATCACCGTTATTTAGCTCACTGCCCCATCCCAGCTCAGAACCTGGCTATATGCAAATTAGTCTGTCCCTGACCCAGTGCATCATGGGAACAGGGCAGACCAAACTACCAAGCCAATTCTTCACCAGAAAGGAGACAAGCTTCCGGGGACCGGTTTCTGCCATTTCAGGCGTCGTCGGCCCGGCTTGCTTGAATCCTGATGGAGCAGTGAGCAAGGGACTTATGTCTGAGTATACCCTTCCACGCTTATGGTTGGATTTGTTGTAGT
Organism: Lissotriton helveticus; assembly: GCF_964261635.1. NCBI lineage: Eukaryota > Metazoa > Chordata > Amphibia > Caudata > Salamandridae > Lissotriton > Lissotriton helveticus. The sequence goes on from NC_136068.1 coordinate 424,086,174, forward strand.
GTAGACATAGTTATGAACGTACTCACTAGCACAAGTACCTAGACCTGACCAGCCACCTCCTACTCAGTTGGAGGCAGGTAGCTCTCTGCGGCCCCACACGAAAATACCCCACATGTTGCATACTGTTACATTTGTTTGTTGGGAGATGTTTAAACAAAATACGGATGGCTTTGGCACGTTGGGACCGCCGAAGTGGGAGGGGGGTTGGAAGGGGGTGGAGGGGGGAACTAGTTGGCACTATGCTCTTGTACTGATTGTAAACTTAAGCGATACACTACTGTCACTATACATCATATGAGCAGGTACATCATCTCTGCTTCCTAGCACTTTTGGTAATATAAAATTCCTCACATGGAATGTGCGAGGCCCCAAGAAGATTCGCTCGGTGCTGACCTGTCTAGACAGGCTAGATTGTCAAGTGCCATTCCTGCAAGAGACGCATCTTACATCACAGTCTGAGAGGAATGTGGGTGGTTGCTGGGCAGGGGCCAGAATTACTTCATCTTACTCCTCTTATTCCCGTCGGGTACTAACTTTAGTTAAGAAGGGAGTCCCCTTCACTATCCACAGCTCGGAAACTTACAGCCAAGGCCGACTCGCTATTGTGCATGGTGTGCTTGGAGGCGTGGGTGTACTATTGGTTAATGTGTATGTGGCCCGAATGTGGATGACCATTCCTTCTTTGCTGATGTATGGCGGCACATTTCCAAGTTTCCCCCTGCCGAGATCCTTTGGGGAGGCGACTTTGACACCTATTTAGATGTAAATGTTCACAGACTTGGGAGTGAGGTCCCTTGACCCAGGCTAGCGACAGTTTCTCTGGTGGGCTTGTTAGAAGCCAGAAAAATACACGATGCGTGCGGATGCGACACCCTGAGGCAAGAGAGAGTACCTTTATATCTGTGGTGCATGGTACGTGGTCCCGCTTGGATTATTGGCTTGTATCTGAGGTTGCCTGCATATGGGTGACTAATGTCAGGCACCTGGCGAAGACACTGTCAGACCACTCCCCAGTATAGATGGAATTGTGCGTCCCTGGGTGCAATAGACCCCCATTCACCTGGCGACTGCAACAGGCTTCATTGACTGACCAGGTTTTCAAGTGCACAGTGGGGGAGGTGATTAATCATTTTTTAAGGAGAATCAGGGCACGGTCGATAGTGCTGTGGGAAGCATTGAAGGTCACAGAGGGGTGTGTGCATAGGTGCCCATGCAGGGGTTTTAAAAGATTTACGCAGTAGAATCAGTAAACTTGTGGTGGACACATCCAATCTGGAGCATGAATACAAGCGAAGTCCTGCTCCAGAGCAGTTAGCTGTGATACGAGACCTAGTAACTGAGCACAACTAAACATTAGACAAGAAGATGGCACATAGATCATGCCTTAGCACGGCACGCTCTTATGGGCGGGAGGAAGACCCGGTCGTTCCCTTGCGCAGAAACTGGCGGCACCAAGGAGCCAGGAACACATCACTTAAATGCAAGCTGGGGAGGGCGAGGTGCATTACACCACACCAGAGATCAGTAAAATAGTGCTGGCCTTCTTCTCTGACCTGTATGCCAAGCGGCTGCATGCCCGCGCAACAGAGGTTGACTCATATCTGGAAGATATTGCGTTGGGCTGGCTGTCCGAGGGCCAGCAACAGTACCTCAAGCAGCCATTTGATGTTGAGGATGTCAAACTCTCTATAATGTCTCTCCCGACAGGTAAGGCGGCGGGCCTGGATGGGTCCCGAGCGAGTTCTATAAAGCCTATATTGAGGACCTTGCCCCTAGACTATTAGAGGTGTTTGCAGAGGCGTATGCGACTGGCACATTCCCACCCACACTTAAAGAGGCACTCATTTTAATGTTCTTGAAACCTGGTAAAGAAGCCAGTGCATGTGACTCATATAGACCTCTCTCCATGATTAATATCTGTAGGAGAGTAGGGTCTGCAATCCTATGATCACCCAGATTTTTGCTTTTTGCTGCACTGGTTTACGACTTTCCCTGGCTGCGGGCCTGCTAATCAGACCCACAGCCTAGCTGTTCTCTCTATCCAAATTGTACTCAGGTACTGAATTGGCACTGGGCCCTCTCCAAGTCCCTGTACCCAGGGCTGAGGTGCACCCAGAAGTCTCCCAGGGGCTGAAGCATGTATTGTGCCACCCCTGGATTGACTAACTAAAACTGACACAACTGGCTGCACGACAGCTGGGGCAAGGTGGTGTACTCACCCTTTGCTTTAGATGTAGTATACCTATATCTAACCCTAAAATGGACACACAGATCTCCTATCAGTCACTCATATAGCAGGCCTTAACAATCCTGAAGGCAGAGTGCTTGGAAGCGTGTGAGATGGTGCTCTAGCATGAGCTGAGCCTGTCTGCGGCTTTCGGGATCCATCCCTTAGCCGTTTCCATGATATCGCATACCATATACTCTTAAGTGCATTATAATCCTCGCGGTTATGTGCCAACTCTGGTATCGCTTTATCAAAACATGTCGAGTAAGGTGTCATACGAATTGGAATACTAAACCCTCGCCAATTCTGGCGACGGGGTTAGCATTCCACCCTTCTAGAGGGACACGACATGCCTGTAACCTATAACCCGGTTAAAAGTCAGACAGAGCCTTAGCATTCACAAAATGGATGCTGCCACCGAGACACAAGTCTGCCCTCCTGCTGCTGGGAGTCCTCCCAGAGCAGGAGATAAGGACAAAGGGTTTCCTGCCAGGGGCGGTGCCAGCACCGTCCCAGACAGGGTTTTGTGTATTGTAGGTAGGCAGGGCTTTAGAGGAAGGTGACTGCACGTGGCACCCCGGTGCTCACTGTGCATAGGCTGGCTGGAACCAGTTCCAGGGTCACTCCAGACCCTGTGCTGGGGAAAAGCCCGCCAAGGAAGTGGGTGTAACCACCCCCCTCCTGGTCCCACCCATAGGGCAGGACCTAGTCGCGTGCCAGCCCCTTTTTACAGGATAAAGGTAGAGACTGGCCCCCTTCCAGATCAGATCATCTTTGAATCCTGAAACTACTTTCTGCGAAAGGAACTCAAGACTTCTTCCTAAGATTTCTCCCTTGTGACTAAGGAGTAGTCACCCTGCATCCGCAGGCACCATCTAAGAACACTGCGGTCTGCTGTAAGTCCTTCCTCCGGAATCCGACTGCCCAGCTCGACGAGAACCGGCTTCCCTGGCACCTCTGACCTCTACCCACCTCTACAGCCCAGCTGAGAACCGTGGGTGCGACGAGACCTCAAGGGACCGGCCATCTGCAAGACTGCACGACTTCTTTCCAGCAAGCCCGCCGAGTAATCTACTGGTGAGTGCTTTGGGGTCCGAGAAGCCCCGACTCTGAGCAGCTCCAGCTCCGAAGTGCAGCCCCCCAGCGTCTCCACGATCTGCGTGGGGCCCTTCTGCTTTCCGCTGCTCACCGCGTTGTTTGGCTACTAGCCCGTTGGCTTGTGGCCTTCCTGACGACGCCCGACGACATTTCTGCTGCTGGTCTGGTTGCTCCAGACTGGCCCTTGCTCCCTTCCCGAAGAGGAGCACCCTGGACCCTCCTGGTCCACTCAAGACGCCATTTTGAGTCCACCGCGTGGGCTTGAATTAGCCAAGGCTTGTTGCCCAATCCTGGGTAACTTCGACGCCAACGACTTCATCCTTCGTGGGACAGCTCGCACCTCCATCCTGGTCGCCGACAACGCCTCCTGGTCCGAGAGACTGCAGAGCCCAGCAGCGCCCACTCACCTGACTGCGGTGACTTCGCCCGGTGCCATCCTGGTGCCCACTTAATCACTGGCTAGTGATTCAAGAACTTGGTCCCCTCTGCTTTCAGGTTTTCTTCTTCCTTGATCCAGGCTTGGATCCATCGAACTTTTCTTCACTGGTCGCCTGCCAGCAACTTCTTCCTTCCAGGCTCCTGGTCCGGCAACGAGATCCCCGACGTCTTTTCAGACCTATGCAGCTGCAGCCCCTGGGCTAGGTAACTTCGGCACTCCGGTGTCCCAGCATAGCCTCACTATCCAAGGGTCAGGATCCACTGTCATTTTCTCCCTACCAGGTCGGGTTCGCCCGTGAACACTAACTTTGTGGATTCTAGCTTCCATAGACTTTGTCCCGCATCCCGCGTGAGAGTGCACACTCTGCACCCGAGTCCCCTAGGCCTCCTAGTAGTAATCTAACGATTCCCTAGTCCAGTCCTAGCGATTCCAAAGCCTATTAGAACTGTTACTTACCTGCTAGTAATTCGCATTCCACTTTTAGCGTATATGGTTTTTCGTGCCCCTCGGGCATTTGTGTAACGTGCTAACTTAAAAGTATTTTCGTAAGAGTTTTGTTGTGTGCTTAGCACCCTGTCCTCATAAAGAGTACAGGGTTGTTGTGATTCTAATAAATACATTGTTTATTTTCATAACACTTGTGTGGTGTCCTTTCACTGGGTGTTCAAGGGGTAATGTGATGGTAAAACAGCTGGCTTAACACGCCCTCTAGAGTCTTAGCCTTAGACTGCTCGTATCCATGCTACTAGGATAGCTGGTCTATAAGGTTGACTTACAACCAATCATCAATAAGGGTTGTTTGGACTGATATATAGTGATCACTAGAATAGTGAGTACTGCACATCAGGCCAACTTCTCACATTGGTGAGCAGCGGTTGGGATTTGAGCTTGCTGTTGTTTTACCACACATGCCCTAAGAATATCTTGTGAAAGATCACATAAGTACTAAAGGTACATATAACTTAGCTTAGAATACTCTGAGTTCTACTGAACCAGCTGTTGTAGCTCCTAGGGCCTAGCACACCCTAAACTACAACTCTAGCAAGGGATCAGTAGGCAAACATATAGTGTAGGTAAGTGCACCACTTACACCTCACTAGAAAAGCATGTCGACTCAGGGGGACTCTACTGAGACTCCCCTGGTCAGTGTTGACCCTCCACAGGTCACTTCAAGATATGCAGCTCTCAATTTTCAGGAGATGAGACAACTCTGTGTCTCCAGGAAACTGAAGCAGGGGTCTAACCCCACCCTTCCCTTTCTGATAGGTCTCTTAGAGACATATGATGCCAGAAAGCTCTCTCAGTTACATGAGAGCATGCCAGCCTTAGAGGGAACCTCTGGGGATCCAGACCTCCCCAACACTGATTCAGCAGTTGAGGAGGAGGATGAGGAGGTACTCTCTGGGGATGAGGTAGACAAGGGTCTTGAGGTAGTCAGAAGGCTAACTAGGACCAACTTAGACTTACTTGGGCTAGGATCTGGGGGCCCCCCAGTACTAACCCGAAGTGGGCCTAACCTTGGAGTTAGGAGAGATAGATCTCTTTCTAGGGACTCCAATAGATCTCTGCACTCTAATGCCTCTTCTCAGGGGAGAAGGAATCCTCCACAGAGGAGATTTACTTCCCCTCAGAGAAGGGAGCATGAGGCTAGGATGAGACAAGCTGAACTGAGGATTGAAAGGGAAGAAATTGCCCTGGCCAAAGAGAAGCTTGCCCTGGCAAGAGAGCAGCAGATGAGTGGGCTAGCTCCCACTGGTGGCAGCAATCTCCCAAGAGATAGAGAGAAGGGTTTAGATACTAAACACCTGACTAAAATAGTGCCCCCCTTTAAGCAAGGGGATGACATCCAGAAATGGATGGCTGCTCTGGAGAGGGCCTGCACTGTGCAGAACATTCCCCAGAGTCAGTGGGCAGATATACTGTGGCTCTCCTTTGATGGTAAAGGTAGAGATAAGCTCCTCACTACAAGAGTGGAGGATGCTAACAATTACCAGGTCCTGAAGAATACACTGGTTGATGGGTTTGGTTTAACCACTGAGCAGTACAGGTTGCTGTTCAGAGACACCCAGAAAACTCAGTCTCAGGACTGGTCTGATTTTGTGGATTGTGCCACTAAGGCTTTGGAGGGCTGGTTGCTGGGTAGCAAGGTTACAGATTACACAGGATTGTATAATCTAATGATGAGAGAACAAATTTTGAACAATTGTCAGAACCAGTTGCTGCACCAGCACCTTGTTGATTCAGATCTGACCTCTCCCCAAGAATTGGGAAAGAAGGCAGACAAATGGGTCAGGACAAGGATCAAGCAGAACCAGAACCAGAACCAGGGTGGTCAGAAGAAAGCAGACCAGAAGGGTAATGTCAAGAATGAGCAAAATGACCAGAAGTCTTCACCAGGTCCCCAACAAACCAAAGAGGGTGGGGGTCAGGCTTCCCAGAAGAAGAAGACTCAAGAAGGCCAGTCCAAAAGGTGGTGCCAGTACTGCAAAAGTAAATCTCACTGGTTTAGTGAGTGCACCAAAAGAGGAGGAGGACAAACTCCTACCACTACAGCTCCTAAAGCAACTGCACCCCCTAGTACAGTCAGTAGTGGTAGTGTCACTCCCAAGGCATTAGTTGGGTTAACCTTGGGTACTGAGGGGTCTGACAACTTAGTTGGCACACTCACTCAGGCTGTCCTTGTCTGTACAGGGGATATGGATATGTCCCCTGAAATAAGTCCCAATACTTTGGGCAAATACAGGCAGACACCTTTGATTAATGGCAAAATGGCTCAGGCCTATAGGGACACTTGTGCCAGTGTCACCATGGTGACACCTAACTTTGTGGACCCTGGACAGATCATGCCAGGTACTGATTTCCTGGTGACCAATGCCAGCAATGTCACTACTAGTCATAGTGTGGCAATTGTAGCTTTCTCCTGGGGTGGAGTGAAGGGACAAAAGAAAGTTGTAGTCAGTTCAGACCTCCCCGTTGATTGTTTGTTGGGCAATGATTTGGAGTCATCACAATGGTCAGAAGTGGAGCAGAGGACTCACATGGAGATGTTAGGCTTGCCAGCACATGTGCTTGCTGTGACTAGGTCACAGGCCAGAAGATGCCCCACTGAACAGGTGCTGGATCCTGAAATTATGGACCAGACACCTCCCAAGAAGAAGAGCAGTAAGGGTAAGGCTTTGCCTTCCCCCTTGCCCCAGGTTGAGGATCAAGTCTCTGAGGAGGCTGATCTAGAAGAGCTGAGGGAAACTGAGCCTAAAGAGCTTGAACTTGATCAAGTTGAGTTTCTGGGCTCAGGGGGACCCTCCAGAGCAGACCTGGGGAAGGAACAGTTGAGCTGCCCTTCCCTTGAACCCCTCAGACAGCAGGCTGCTGCTGAGGCTGCAGGGAATGCCACAGGTGCCCACAGGGTATACTGGGAAGATGGACTCCTGTACTCTGAGTCAAGAGACCCCAAGCCTGGTGCAACCAGGAGGCTGGTCATCCCCTTGTCTCTGAGAGGTTTCCTTCTCACCTTGGCCCATGAGATTCCCCTTGCAGGTCATTTAGGTCAGACAAAGACTTGGGACAGGCTTGTCTCACACTTTCACTGGCCCCATATGAATGAGAATACCAAGGAGTTTTGTCGCTCATGTGTCACTTGCCAAGCCAGTGGTAAGTCAGGTGGCACAACAAAGGCCCCCCTCATACCACTACCTGTGGTGGGGGTTCCCTTTGAAAGAGTGGGGATTGACATTGTTGGTCCAATGGAACCCCAGACAGCATCAGGACACAAGTTTATACTGGTGGTGGTGGACCATGCCACCAGGTATCCTGAGGCTATTCCCCTTAGGACCACTACAGCCCCTGTAGTGGCAAGAGCCCTAGTTGGAGTGTTCTCCAGAGTGGGTTTCCCTAAGGAGGTCGTTTCTGACAGAGGTACAAACTTCATGTCAGGATATCTGACTGCCATGTGGAAAGAGTGTGGTGTGAACTACAAGTTCACCACACCCTATCATCCACAATGCAATGGGCTTGTTGAGAGATTCAACAGGACCCTGAAAGGGATGATTCATGGACTACCTGAACCTCTTAGGAGAAGATGGGATGTCCTGATCCCCTGCCTCTTGTTTGCTTACAGAGAGGTCCCACAGAAGGGGGTTGGCTACAGCCCTTTTGAGCTTCTGTATGGGCATCCTGTAAGGGGACCCCTGTGTTTGGTGAAGGAAGGATGGGAGAGACCTCTCAAAAAGCCTGCAACCAACATAGTGGACTATGTACTTGGTCTCCGCTCCAGGATGGCTGAGTATATGGAAAAGGCATCTAAAAACCTTGAGGCCAGCCAGGAACTTCAAAAAGCTTGGCATGACCAAAAGGCTGTACTGACTGTGTACCAGCCAGGACAGAAGGTGTGGGTGCTGGAGCCAGTGGCCCCAGCAGCTCTGAAAGACAAATGGTCTGGGCCCCACACCATCATTGAGCAAAAGGGAGAGGTTACCTACTTGGTGGACCTTGGAACTCCCAGGAGCCCTCTCAGAGTGCTCCATGTTAACAGGCTCAAGGCATATGTTGACAGGAAGGACATGAGCTTGCTCATGGCCACAGATGAGGGACAGGAGGAAGAGAGTGACCCTCTCCCAGACCTGCTCACTCAGAATCCTGATGATGGGTCAGTAGATGGTGTTGTCTTTTGTGGCAGCCTCACTGAACATCAGCAACAGGATTGCAGGCAAGTTCTGCAATCCTTTCGACATATGTTCTCTCTGACACCCAGCCAAACTGATTGGTGTACCCATGATGTTGACACTGGAGACAGTCTGCCTGTCAAGAGTAAAATCTACAGACAGCCTGATCATGTTAGAGACTGCATCAAAACTGAAGTGCAGAAAATGTTGGAACTGGGAGTCATTGAGCCCTCAGATAGCCCTTGGGCTAGCCCAGTAGTTCTAGTGCCAAAGCCTCACACCCAGGGTGGTAAGAGAGAGATGAGGTTTTGCGTAGACTACAGAGGCCTCAATGCAGTCACTAAGACTGATGCCCACCCAATACCAAGAGCAGATGAGCTTATAGATAGATTGGCTTCTGCCAACTTCTTAAGCACATTTGATTTGACAGCTGGGTATTGGCAAATCAGGTTAGCTGAGGAAGCCAAACCCAAGACAGCATTTTCTACCCCTGGAGGGCATTATCAATTTGTGGTAATGCCCTTTGGACTGAAAAATGCACCTGCCACCTTCCAAAGGTTGGTGAATCAAGTCCTCACTGGGCTGGATGACTTCTGTGCAGCTTATCTTGACGATATTGCTGTCTTTAGCTCCACCTGGGAGGATCACCTGGTCCACCTGAGGAAAGTGTTAGAGGCCCTGCAAAAGGCAGGCCTCACTATCAAGGCCACAAAGTGCCAGATAGGGCAGTCACAGGTTGTATACCTGGGCCACCTTGTAGGTGGAGGCCAGGTTCAGCCACTGGAGAGTAAGATACAGGCCATCAAGGACTGGACTCCTCCAATCACCCAGACTCAGGTTCGAGCTTTCTTGGGCCTGACTGGGTACTATAGGAAGTTTGTCAGAAATTATGGGTCCATAGTGACCCCCCTTAATGACCTGACAAGCAAAAAGATGCCAAAGAAAGTTCAGTGGACAGCAAGCTGTCAGAAAGCATTCAATGACCTAAAGCAGGCCATGTGCACAGCACCTATCCTCAAGAGTCCAGATTACTCCAAGCCATTCATTGTCCAAACAGATGCTTCTGAGTTGGGTGTGGGAGCTGTTCTGTCTCAACTGAATTTTGATGGTAATGATCAGCCTATTGCTTTCATTAGTAGAAGGTTGACACCCAGAGAGAAAAATTGGTCAGCTATTGAGAGGGAGGCCTTTGCTGTGGTCTGGGCCCTGAAGAAGCTGAGGGCCTACTTGTTTGGCACTCACTTCACCATTCAGACAGACCATAAGCCCCTCTTGTGGCTAAATCAGATGAAGGGTGAAAACCCCAAACTGCTTAGGTGGTCCATTTCCCTACAGGGGATGGATTTTACAGTGGAGCATAGACCTGGGACTGATCACAGCAATGCTGATGGGCTCTCCAGGTATTTCCACTTAGAGCAAGAAGACTCACCTGGTCAAGGTTAGTTTATTGTCCCAAAGTTTGGGGGGGGGTCATGTAGGAGAGTAGGGTCTGCAATCCTATGATCACCCAGATTTTTGCTTTTTGCTGCACTGGTTTACGACTTTCCCTGGCTGCGGGCCTGCTAATCAGACCCACAGCCTAGCTGTTCTCTCTATCCAAATTGTACTCAGGTACTGAATTGGCACTGGGCCCTCTCCAAGTCCCTGTACCCAGGGCTGAGGTGCACCCAGAAGTCTCCCAGGGGCTGAAGCATGTATTGTGCCACCCCTGGATTGACTAACTAAAACTGACACAACTGGCTGCACGACAGCTGGGGCAAGGTGGTGTACTCACCCTTTGCTTTAGATGTAGTATACCTATATCTAACCCTAAAATGGACACACAGATCTCCTATCAGTCACTCCTATAGCAGGCCTTAACAATCCTGAAGGCAGAGTGCTTGGAAGCGTGTGAGATGGTGCTCTAGCATGAGCTGAGCCTGTCTGCGGCTTTCGGGATCCATCCCTTAGCCGTTTCCATGATATCGCATACCATATACTCTTAAGTGCATTATAATCCTCGCGGTTATGTGCCAACTCTGGTATCGCTTTATCAAAACATGTCGAGTAAGGTGTCATACGAATTGGAATACTAAACCCTCGCCAATTCTGGCGACGGGGTTAGCATTCCACCCTTCTAGAGGGACACGACATGCCTGTAACCTATAACCCGGTTAAAAGTCAGACAGAGCCTTAGCATTCACAAAATGGATGCTGCCACCGAGACACAAGTCTGCCCTCCTGCTGCTGGGAGTCCTCCCAGAGCAGGAGATAAGGACAAAGGGTTTCCTGCCAGGGGCGGTGCCAGCACCGTCCCAGACAGGGTTTTGTGTATTGTAGGTAGGCAGGGCTTTAGAGGAAGGTGACTGCACGTGGCACCCCGGTGCTCACTGTGCATAGGCTGGCTGGAACCAGTTCCAGGGTCACTCCAGACCCTGTGCTGGGGAAAAGCCCGCCAAGGAAGTGGGTGTAACCACCCCCCTCCTGGTCCCACCCATAGGGCAGGACCTAGTCGCGTGCCAGCCCCTTTTTACAGGATAAAGGTAGAGACTGGCCCCCTTCCAGATCAGATCATCTTTGAATCCTGAAACTACTTTCTGCGAAAGGAACTCAAGACTTCTTCCTAAGATTTCTCCCTTGTGACTAAGGAGTAGTCACCCTGCATCCGCAGGCACCATCTAAGAACACTGCGGTCTGCTGTAAGTCCTTCCTCCGGAATCCGACTGCCCAGCTCGACGAGAACCGGCTTCCCTGGCACCTCTGACCTCTACCCACCTCTACAGCCCAGCTGAGAACCGTGGGTGCGACGAGACCTCAAGGGACCGGCCATCTGCAAGACTGCACGACTTCTTTCCAGCAAGCCCGCCGAGTAATCTACTGGTGAGTGCTTTGGGGTCCGAGAAGCCCCGACTCTGAGCAGCTCCAGCTCCGAAGTGCAGCCCCCCAGCGTCTCCACGATCTGCGTGGGGCCCTTCTGCTTTCCGCTGCTCACCGCGTTGTTTGGCTACTAGCCCGTTGGCTTGTGGCCTTCCTGACGACGCCCGACGACATTTCTGCTTCTGGTCTGGTTGCTCCAGACTGGCCCTTGCTCCCTTCCCGAAGAGGAGCACCCTGGACCCTCCTGGTCCACTCAAGACGCCATTTTGAGTCCACCGCGTGGGCTTGAATTAGCCAAGGCTTGTTGCCCAATCCTGGGTAACTTCGACGCCAACGACTTCATCCTTCGTGGGACAGCTCGCACCTCCATCCTGGTCGCCGACAACGCCTCCTGGTCCGAGAGACTGCAGAGCCCAGCAGCGCCCACTCACCTGACTGCGGTGACTTCGCCCGGTGCCATCCTGGTGCCCACTTAATCACTGGCTAGTGATTCAAGAACTTGGTCCCCTCTGCTTTCAGGTTTTCTTCTTCCTTGATCCAGGCTTGGATCCATCGAACTTTTCTTCACTGGTCGCCTGCCAGCAACTTCTTCCTTCCAGGCTCCTGGTCCGGCAACGAGATCCCCGACGTCTTTTCAGACCTATGCAGCTGCAGCCCCTGGGCTAGGTAACTTCGGCACTCCGGTGTCCCAGCATAGCCTCACTATCCAAGGGTCAGGATCCACTGTCATTTTCTCCCTACCAGGTCGGGTTCGCCCGTGAACACTAACTTTGTGGATTCTAGCTTCCATAGACTTTGTCCCGCATCCCGCGTGAGAGTGCACACTCTGCACCCGAGTCCCCTAGGCCTCCTAGTAGTAATCTAACGATTCCCTAGTCCAGTCCTAGCGATTCCAAAGCCTATTAGAACTGTTACTTACCTGCTAGTAATTCGCATTCCACTTTTAGCGTATATGGTTTTTCGTGCCCCTCGGGCATTTGTGTAACGTGCTAACTTAAAAGTATTTTCGTAAGAGTTTTGTTGTGTGCTTAGCACCCTGTCCTCATAAAGAGTACAGGGTTGTTGTGATTCTAATAAATACATTGTTTATTTTCATAACACTTGTGTGGTGTCCTTTCACTGGGTGTTCAAGGGGTAATGTGATGGTAAAACAGCTGGCTTAACACGCCCTCTAGAGTCTTAGCCTTAGACTGCTCGTATCCATGCTACTAGGATAGCTGGTCTATAAGGTTGACTTACAACCAATCATCAATAAGGGTTGTTTGGACTGATATATAGTGATCACTAGAATAGTGAGTACTGCACATCAGGCCAACTTCTCACAATATCGATGTCAAAATTCTGGCGAAAATGATTGCCAGCAGACTACAGCCTCTGGTTCCTAGCCTAGTGCTATCGGATCAGTCGGGGTTTGTGCCCGATAGATCGACCATGCACAATCTACGCACTGTGTTTGCCACATTACACTATTTTGAGCCTGAATTTCAGGCGGTAGCGATACTACTTGATGCTGCAAAGGATTTTGAGACTCTACAATGGGAGTACATGTTCACGGGGGAAACACCAATGTTCGAGGCATGTGGGCTGCTGAATTTATATCTATGCATAGATCGCCGCCTAGTGTTGGGTCCGGATGATTGCACATTGTTGTCCTGGAAGAGTCTTCGAAGTATCACGAGATAGGTGGCTCCTCCCCTGGACTACAGTGCGCGTGGGCATCCCCTCCATGCTCAGATTGTTTTTTTCCGCCATTGGGTTCGGATGTACTTCTTAACTCACGTTCGGAATATATTAGTTACTCTTTTTCAAGGCCAAAAGGCCTTAGGGGCGTCGGTATTGTTTTTCGTTCGGTGCCTTTTACCTTTCCAGTTCTTTGAACTAGACTTCGGAAGACTTTTTGCCTTTCGACACCAAAGGCCCCTCGACGATCGACGATGGAACGGAGTCCGTTCAAGCGCTGCCCCGTCTGCAACTCGAAATATCCCCACATCGACGTGCACCCGGTGTGCAACAAATGTCTCTCACCGGACCACGACGAGGCCAGCTGCATGGCCTGTTCGAAATTCAGGTCGAAGAAAACTCTCCGTCTTCGACGCGCTGCACGACAGTCGGCGCGAGAATCAGCACCAGACCCGGAAAACATCTTCGTGGTGACGACGAAGAACATGTACAAGAAGAGGATCCGGAGCACTCGGATCCCGCGTCGGCGCCAGACTCCACCTACAACGAGGACGAGGAAGAACTCTACGTCCATGATGAAGACATCGTCGAGGTAGGAGACGACGTACAACCTACCGGAGCCGTCTACGACGACTCAAGCGAGGAGCTAGGCCCAACCGCAGTAGCGGGGCCCCATAAAGACTCTTCCACGGCTCAGGTCGAGGCATCGCCGGAAGGCCTTAGCCAAGATCTTCAACACCGTTCTCTAGTCCCGCTTCAAGGCCCGACTAAGAACATTTCCAAAGAGCCATCGGTCAATCGGCCACACTCAGTGGAGAAATCGAAACCGAAAGCAAACGACACGAAATCGAAACCGACACTGGTTAAAACAACCATCGGCTCGACGACTTCGGAACCTTCCAAGTCGAAACGTGCGCTCAACCCCTCAGGGTCGAAGGGGGGCGTCGAACTGAAGATCGGATCGACTACGCCTGTGTCTACAGTAAAACACGTCACGCTCCCGTCGACGTCGACTTCCGGCTCCAAAGATGGCGACTCTTCCGAAGGACTCGAGGCCCAGAAGACCATCGATCCGAAGTTAAAGAAGCCACTGTTGGTCAAGGCCTTCGACCCGAAGTCAAAAGTCGGATCGAAAGACCCTACCGCGTCGAAGCACAAGGGCGTTCCTGCTGCGCAACAACGGCTCGAATCGACGCACAGCCTCAAACGCACTGAACTGTCGAAGTCGGTCGAATCTAAGACAACGCCTCCATCGAAGAAAGTCAGTCCGTCGCCGATGCTTACGGCGCCGATAAAGTTTGGACTACCCCCGACAGCACGGGCTAAACCTGTTCAACATACACAGGCTACCGACTCTTCCAAGTCGACGTCGGTTGCCGCAACCACTCAGCCTCGGACGGAAGACGTTGTATTCCAGCCACCGTCCCACGACAACCAGTCGAAACTCTACATCGACTCCGAATCAGGTCGACTCACCGTTTACAAGCGTAAAATCAGGCCTGAAACGCCTATGGAACATTATAGGATACCACTAAAGAAAAAGAGAGACTCTACCACCTCTCCTATTGTTTTTGAGCCCATGCAATCATATGGTCAGGACTATACCTACTCTCCCACAAATGTCACTGAGGATGTGGCGGGAGGGGACAATGAGGACCAGTTTAACTATCCCATTAATACTGATCAAGATGAGTCCCAGCCGTGGGCTGACACTGTGGACCCTGCTGAACCACACACCACCCCTGATACTCTTTCATATGCTATCAAGCCTTCGCCTACTGAAGATACTGCTGCGTTCAACGCACTGATTGAGAGGGCGGCACATAACCATGACGTAGATATGCACGCTGACCCCGTGGAAGAAGACTTTCTTTTTGATACATTCTCCACATCAGAAAGGTCTACAAAACTCTGCCTATGCTCAAAGGTGTGCTCAAACATGCAAGTGACATTTTTAAAGAGCCCACTAAAGCAAGGGTGGTGAACCCAAGAATTGAGAGGAAGTACCGGCCTGCGCCCGTGGATCCTACCTACATCAAGGGCCAACTCCCACTGGACTCCTTAGTGGTGGCTAATACTCTCAAAAGAGCGAACTCTCAGACAACGGGTGATGCTCCTCCTCCGGACAAAGAATCCAAGATCTTGGAGGCCTCTGGAAAACGTGTGGCAGCTCAAGCTGCTAATATTTGGAGAATCTCCAATACCCAAGCCCTGTTAGCAAGATATGACAGGGCACACTATGACACGTTAGAGCAGTTACTGCAACACCTGCCAGATACTTATAAGGAGGGAGCAGAAATGCTTATACAAGAAGGGAAGTTAATCTCCAACGCGTCCATTAAGTGCGCGTTGGATGCAGCCGACACAGCAGCTAGGGCCATAAACACTAGCGTTATGCTCAGGAGGCATGCCTGGCTCCGCATCTCTGGATTTAAGTCGGAGATCCAAACTACCCTGCTCAATCAGCCAGTAAACCCTGACTTCCTGTTTGGTCTGGAGGTAGACACCACTCTTGAAAAGATTAAAAAGGACACTGAAACTGCGAAATCCATGGGAGCTCTGCAGTCTCAGCAGTTCAGGGGCGGTTCCTTTCGTCGCTCCGGTAACAGGGGAGCCTCAAGAGGACAAGCGTCGCAACAAGCCCAATACACCAAGGGGGGCACACAAACCACCTATAACAAGAACAATAGGGGTGGATACCGGGGGAACAGCAGCAAGGGCAGAGGACGTGGAAATAATACCAGATCCTCCGCCACTAACAAGCAGTGACGTCTTGTCACTGCCCCCCACCCATATGACACCGGTCGGGGGGAGACTCCAGCAGTTCCTGCCATTCTGGGAAGGCATTACCACGGACAGGTGGGTGAGACAACTTATACAACACGGTTATTGTCTAGAACTAACCTCCACTCCACCCAACATACCCCCAAGGCACCGTCCTATGTCCGCCGAGCACATGCACTTATTGCAGCAGGAAGTCATATCCATGCTGCAAAAAGGCGCCATAGAACTCGTGCCTTTAGAACAACAGGGTACAGGGGTGTACTCACTGTACTTCTTAATCCCAAAGAAAGACGGGTCTCTCCGGCCCATTCTAGACCTCAGACCTCTAACCCAGTACATCCTGTCAGAACACTTTCACATGCTCACGTTACAGCAAGTTCTGCCGTTGCTCAGTCAAGGAGATTTCCTAGCAACATTAGATCTAAAGGATGCCTACTTCCACATTCCCATTCACCCCAGTTACAGGAAATATCTCAGGTTCACCATCAACAACCAGCATTACCAGTTCAAAGTCCTGCCTTTCGGGGTCACTACAGCCCCCAGAGTGTTTACGAAGTGCTTAGCGACAGTAGCCGCGCATCTTCGGAGGCAACACATCCATGTCTATCCGTATCTGGACGACTGGCTTGTACAGGCAAAGTCAGCCCAGCAGTGTGCCGTCCACATGTCCCGCACAATTCACCTCCTACACAGTCTGGGATTTTCGCTCAATTACCAGAAGTCCCATCTTCACCCCGCACATGTACAGCAGTACCTAGGCGCAGAAATAAACACGCTCGCTGCCACAGCGCAACCAAACTCAGCAAGAGTCAACAGCATGCGAGTGCTGATTCAAAAATTCAGGCCACAACACTCACTCCCAGCGCAGGTGTTCATGCAACTAATAGGCATGATGGCCTCCTGCATCTTTATAGTCCCCCACGCGAGGCTACACATGCGTCCGCTTCAGGAATGCTTGGCACGCCAGTGGAACCAGGCTCAAGGACAGCTAAAAGACCTAGTGTTGGTGACCGGTCGCGCATACAACTCTCTGCATTGGTGGAACACACAAAACCTTTGCAGGGGACGACCGTTCCAAGAGCCTGTACCACAGATAGTACTGACGACAGACGCATCTCTCCAGGGCTGGGGAGCGCATGTCCTCCACTATACAGTGCAGGGACTATGGACACCGCAACAGCAGAAGATGCACATCAGCCTACTGGAACTGATGGCAACCTTCATGGCGATGAAGGCATTCAAGTTGCATCTCTGCAACAAAGTCGTGCTGATCCGGACGGACAACATGACTGCAATGTATTACATCCAGAAGCAGGGAGGGACACACTCTCCACAATTGTCACACCTAGCACAGTGCATGTGGAAGTGGGCCATTCAAAGGAACATGTTCCTCATGGCGGAACACCTCCCAGGCAAGGACAACCAGATGGCGGACCTGCTCAGCAGACACAGCCATCAGATGCACGAGTGGGAGATACATCCCTCAGTGCTCCAACCATATTTCCAGCAGTGGGGTCATCCAGAGATAGACCTCTTCGCCACACACGAAAATGCAAAATGCCGCACCTTCGCCGCCAGGTTCCCACGCCCGCAGTCTCAGGGCAATGCGATATGGATGAACTGGTCGAACAAATTTGCGTACGCCTTTCCTCCAGCACCACTCATACCGCTGGTGGCACGCAAACTGAGGCAACACTCCATGACGCTCATCCTGGTTGCTCCAACGTGGGCAAGGCAGGCATGGTACACCACATTCCTGGAACTTTCCGTGGTTCCCCACCAGCGCCTAAGACTCACACCCAGTCTCCTCACTCAGAGCCATGGAGACATTCAGCACCCAGATCCGCAGCAGTTGAGCCTTGCAATATGGCTCCTGAGGTCATAGAGTTTGGCTACCTGCACCTGCCTCCTGACTGTATGGACATCATAAAAGAGGCTAGGCGACCTACCACCAGGGCCTGCTACGCGGCAAAATGGAAGCGTTTGTTATCTATTGCTCCAATAATAACATAAATCCACTTGATGCTTCCACGCAAAACATCATATGTTATTTGCTGCACCTATACAGGTGTAATCTAGCGTATAGTTCCATCAGGATACATTTAGCTGCAATGGCGGCTTATCTTCAAAATAGACAGCACCTATCCCTTTCCAGAGTACCAGCAATTAAAGCTTTTATGGAGGGACTGAAAAGGGTCATTCCTCCAAGACACCCGCCTTCGCCGGTCTGGAACCTCAACATAGTCTCACCAGGCTCATGGGCCCACCATTTGAACCTCTTCACTCTTGTGAGATACAATTTCTCACATGGAAAGTGGTTTTTCTGGTTGCAATTACGTCGCTACGGTGAGTTAGCGAGCTGCAAGCCCTCACTATTCAGGAGCCTTTCATTCAAATTCATGCTAATAGAGTTGTGCTACGCACCAACCCCAAGTTTATGCCCAAGGTAGTGTCACAGTTCCACATTAACCAAACTATCGAACTACCTGTATTCTTCCCAAATCCTGATTCAGTGGCAGACAGAGCACTACACACACTTGATGTTAAAAGGGCTCTCCTGTATTACATAGACAGGACTAAAGACTTCAGGAAAACTAAACAACTGTTCGTTGCCTTCTCTTCACAGCACAAAGGCAATCCGCTTTCTAAATCAGGTATAGCCAGATGGATTGTTAAGTGCATCCAGATCTGTTATCAAAAGGCTAAACGCACGTTAACAGTTCCCCCAAGAGCGCATTCCACACGCAAATTAGGGGCATCCATGGCTTTCCTAGGTAACATTCCTCTAGAGGACATATGTAGAGCAGCTACATGGACCACCATACACACATTCACCAAACACTACTGCGTGGATGTACACTCAAAACAGCAAGCTGCTGTAGGTCAGGCTGTTCTCAGAACTCTGTTTCAGACTGCTGCAGCTGGCACGGGCAACCGCCAATAAGGAGGGTACTACTATTTATTCTATGCATAGATATAAATTCAGCAGCCCACATGCCTCGAACGGAATATGCTACTTACCAGTATGAATCTGTTCTTGGCATGTAGGGCTGCTGATATTTATATCGCCCGCCCTCCTCCCCGGTGCCTGTCGCAGCTGTAGCATTCACACTTATTCTAATGCATGGTCATCACTTACTATATCACACTCCATCTCTGCCACAATGGCGAAAAACAATCTGAGCATGGAGGGGATGCCCATGCGCACTGTAGTCCAGGGGAGGAGCCACCTATCTTGTGATACTTCGAAGACTCTTCCAGGACAACAATGTGCAATCATCCGGACCCAACACTAGGCGGCGATCTATACATAGATATAAATATCAGCAGCCCTACATGCCAAGAACAGATGTATACTGGTGAGTAGCATATTCCTACATCGGTGTCAAAACATCGCGGTGCCATCGCACCACGATATTTACATCGCAGGATCGTTGACATCGCGGGCGTCTACTACGCATGCTACAACGGAGCGGTGGCATTAACATCGCATGTAATTACAACGCATGCCACAGACCTCGTGCACTTTACAGGCCTTTACGCATGCGATGCTGCCCCAAGGTGACAGGTGCATATCGGGTGCTATGTTTTTATTAGATTACACGCAACGCAGCACTGCAAAAGTGCTCACAAGTGTTCAACGCAGCACTGCAAAAGTGCTATGTTTTTATTATATTACACAAGATTTAAACGCAGCACTTAAAAATGCTCAGCCCACCCATATGCGATGGTAATTGCAGGTGACAGGTGCACCTATCGGGTGCTATGTTATTAGATTACACAAGTTTTAAACGCAGCAACGCAGCACTGCAAAATGCTCAGCACAGCCATATGCGATAGCTGCTGCCCAAAGGTGACAGGTGCACATATCGGGTGCTATGTTTTTATTAGATTACACAAGTTTTACGCTGTTTATATTGGATTACACAAGTTTTAAACGCAGCACTGCAAAAGTGCTATGTTTTTATTAGATTACACAAGATTTAAACGCAGCACTGCGATGGTAATTGCAGGTGACAGGTGCACTATCGGGTGCTATGTTTTTATTAGATTACACGCAACGCAGCACTGCAAAACTGCTCACAAGTTTTAAACGTAGCAACGCAGCACTGCAAAAGTGCTATGTTTTCATTAGATTACACAAGATTTAAACGCAGCACTGCAAAATGCTCAGCCCACCCATATGCAATGGTAATTGCAGGTGACAGGTGCACATATCGGGTGCTATGTTTTTATTGGATTACACAGGTTTTAAACGCAGCACTGCAAAATGCTCAGCACAGCCATATGCGATAGCTGCTGCCCAAAGGTGACAGGTGCACATATCGGGTGCTATGTTTTTATTAGATTACACAAGATTTAAACGCAGCACAGACAGGTGACAGGTGCACATATCGGGTGCTATGTTTTTATTAGATTACACAAGATTTAAACGCAGCACAGACAGGTGACAGGTGCACATATCGGCAGCTATGTTTTTATATTTTATATACAAGATTACATTGCTCAGCCTCGCAGATGTAAATATTAAAGAAACACTTGCCATTAATTAATAACAATTACCGCATCCATGACAGGGAGAGAATGTGGTCTGACGGCTGCCTCTGCCGTCTTTGGTGCTGTCAACCAGGGTTCGAGCCTCCTATCAACTCGCCACACTTACAAGTGCAGCGCTACATTCACTTTTTATGTATTTGCAGTCATATCTTTTGTGTCATGACAGCCTACATATGTTATAATGGCGCAGATGGCCATATTGAATAAACAGTGGCTATCACTAGTGGGTGGATGGATGCATGAATGAAGGATGGTTAAACAGTGGCTATCACTAGTGGGTGGATGAATGCATGAATGAAG
The DNA here is from genome assembly GCF_964261635.1 of Lissotriton helveticus. Taxonomy (NCBI): domain Eukaryota; kingdom Metazoa; phylum Chordata; class Amphibia; order Caudata; family Salamandridae; genus Lissotriton; species Lissotriton helveticus. The sequence continues at coordinate 424,106,776 of NC_136068.1, forward strand.
GATGGGTGGATGGGTGTCTGATGGTGGATGGATGGATGCATGAATGAATGATGGATGGATGGATGCATGATGGATGGGTGGGTGGATGGATGCATGATGGATAGATGGGTGGATGGATGCATGATGGGTGGATGGATGCATGATGGATGTGGATGGATGGGTGCATGATCGATGGATGGATGGGTGGATGGATGCATGATGGATGGATGGATGAAGGATGGAATATATGGATGGATGGATGCATGAAGGATGGAGTATATATATGGATGGATGGGTGGATGGATGGATGCATGATGGATGCATGCATGATGGGTGGATGGATGCATGATGGGTGGATGCATGATGGATGGATGGGTGGATGGATGCAGGATGGATGGATGAAGGATGGAATATATGGATGCATGATGGATGGATGGGTGGATGGATGCATGATGGGTGGATGGATGCATGATCGATGTGGATGGATGGGTGCATGATCGATGGATGGATGGGTGGATGGATGCATGATGGATGGATGGATGAAGGATGGAATATATGGATGGATGGATGAAGGATGGAGTATATATATGGGTGGATGGGTGGATGGATGGGTGGATGGATGGATGGATGGATGCATGATGGATGGATGCATGATGGGTGGATGGATGGATGCATGATGGATGGATGCATGATGGATGGATGGGTGGATGGATACAGGATGGATGGATGAAGGATGGAATATATGGATGCATGATGGATGGATGGGTGCATGATGGATGGATGAAGGATGGAATATATGGATGGATGGATGGATGCCTGGATGGATGGATGCATGATGGATGGATGGGTGGATGGATGCATGATGGGTGGATGGATGCATGATGGATGTGGATGGATGGGTGCATGATGGATGGATGGATGAATGATGGATGGATGGGTGGATGGATGCATGATGGATGGATGAAGGATGGGATATATGGATGTATGTATGCATGATGGATGGATGGGTGGATGGATGCATGATGGATGGAATATATATATATGGATGGATGGATGGATGGATGGATGCATGATGGATGGATGGGTGGATGGATGGATGCATGATATGCAGTACACAATGATAAAAAAAGTCAAAAAAGCATTTCTAGGTGGTGAACAGAAGGTGGGCACGCAAGGCCAAGCATGCTCACTGAAGGGTGGCCATCTGGGAAGGCTTTGTTGTAAAGTAGAATAGAAACTCTCTAGATGTAATAAAATGTTTATTGGAATGGGATGACCAATTGTCCACTTTTGTTTGCTGTGAAATGTAGCATCAAAATGCATGTCCTTTGGCATCACATGCTCCAATTGATTGAGGGCGAAGCTCTGTTCCACTGAAAAGGAAATTGGCTTGCTTATTTTGAATGCATGCTGGCTATTTTTGCATTAAGCACATTTGATACTACGCGCTATACCGAATGTCTGTGCTTTCATTTACAAGTCATAATTACAAATATGGAAGGAAGTAATCCAGGATAGAGGTTTAACTCTATAAAATACCAACGGATGAAGAAGGTTCACTTAAAGCTTTCGATGTAAATATGTGTGTACACGTGTGCATATATAGGGGGGGTGTGTGCGTGTATGTTTGTGTGTGTGTTTGAAAAGCAAAAGATGTTGGCTAACATCAGACCTTAAAAGAAGATGGGAGCTGGTTCTTCAACACCCTGGTACAAGGGCGAAGCAAAAGCCAGGGAGTCCACCAGTACAAATCACACAGAGGTAGAATCAGAAAGCCACACAACACCACGCTAGCCATGAACAGAAATCTTGCCCAAGCACTATCTTCACTCCTGATGATCTGTGATGTCCCATGCAAAAATAAAGCCAATGTGTAATTCGAAAATATAAATGAAGGTGATATGTAATGTCACATACAAAAAAACACAATAAACAATTTGGATTTTTTTTATTATCTTTACATTGCATTGATATAAAATACTTAAAAACTTACTAGGTATTTAATAGCCAACAAAATTAACAACAAAAAACAATGACACAGTGCATTAACAATTTTAGGATGGTACATATCCCTAAAAATAGTTTTTTTTTAAAAGGTGTACAATTTACAGAGCGGATTATGGTACACTACAGTAAGAATTCGGATGATGAAATCCAACATAAACAAGTACAAACTTCTTTACGCAAAGGAATTAAGTACATGTGCGATGGAAGCTAGGTAGTCAGAAGGCACAGACAAGGTGAAAAGTTTTAATACTGCCAAAAGTCGGGCAGACATTTCCTTTGAACGGTGGGAAACACGTGGATGTAGATTACCTGCTAAAGATTGTGATATGCGCATATCCTGGTAGCTTTGCTCCTTTTGCAAAATCTCCAGAAAACTGTAGAAATTTGGGTGCGGTTTGCCAATACTTTTGTTTAAAGAGTTGTGCCAACCCTCTATGGCATTGTTTGTCTTTGCTCCTCCCTCTAAGCATGTGGAGTAGCAGTTCCACCATTCCACAAGAAAACGTGGTTTCCCCCGGTAACCCAACCTGCTTAGATGGCCAATCCATGTGTCTTTGAAATAATTTAATATTGGTGCCAATTTATCTTCATTTACCATAAAGTATTCAGACTCTGTAATCGATGTGTAGTATTCGTCTACACTATTAGGAGGAACAAAGCAAAGTCCAGATAGTTTTCTAAGCTCAAACTGTAGTTTACTATCAGACACATAATCTTCAATAAGGGATGTTTTTTGGATTTTGCGCCAAATAGCCTGAGAAAAGTGGAAAAAACATCCTTGTATTTGGGTATCCATGTACAATATCTTTATAGTATTTATCATGGGTAATTCAAAGTCCATGATTACCTTTCTCGGACTTTTGTTTGGGATTTTGGATTTTAGGACTGACAAAAACTCAGTTTACGTTGAGGATTGTTTGTCTGGTAGTAAAATGTAGACTAAAGGGACTACAATGTCGTTAACGTACCAGTGAATGGTGTAGATTTGGGTGAAAGGGGTGGGCGTACTTTTAAAGGTCCCATCCATCGTCCACACATCACTGTTCTCCAAGCGGTTGAGATTATGGGGGGTGCTAAATATTATAATGCGCTTATGACAATTGTCATTGTCATACATAATAAACGGTTCCTTTGAAACGGTAACACAAAGTTCAACAGGAATTGTAATATCCCCAAAGGTTTGTGGTGCCACGCGTTTTGGGTGATTTGCGTGTTTCTTACGTTGGATCATTCTACGTAAGTTGGGGATGGCAGGCATACTACTAGCCACATAATCAGTAATATGTTGTGATACCTCCCTTAAAATGGCACCACAAGGGTCATTGGAGGTGCCTGCAATCACTTTCATTTCATTTATCGATTCTCTAACTTCAATAGCAATTGCAGAGGCCGAGTGGTTATGGTCTGTGCTTCTTAAAAGACCCAGAGTAACCGCTCGTCCTCTACAATGCCTTGAGTTATATTGCACACACTTCCAATGACCCCGTGGCTCAGAATTTCTCTCCTTGCAATATATATAACCGCTGTGTTTGAGTAGGCGGTTTCCTCTGCTTGACGTGATATATTGCGCCATCTTTGGAACAGACATTTCTGTAGGAAAAAAAAACATGCATTTTAAAAATGATGATAAGAAAGACATTTACTGTAGGAAGACAACAAAAAATGCATTTTAAAACCTCCATCACAATCGGCCCCAGAAGGATGAAAGGCCCGTGCCTGACGCCCCTCCAACTCACGCAACAGTCCCCTCCCTCAACCTCTGCTCCTGTGCAAACATTCAACAACAACTGGTTTAAATATGTTCCCTCAATGTTTCAAGCTTTATTACAAATGTCAGCAAAAATTTCACTTCTGTTCTGATATTTTAGTCTCGATAAAATAAAATGCACATAATCTCCCCAAAATTAGTTACTAAGGTTTAAGCTATTGCCATTATAAATTACAATAACTTTTATTTAGAAAAGTATTATTTTATTATAAAAACCTGGAATTTGTAAAATCAATGCTTCAAGGTCACGTCAATCCAAACATGTTGCATTGAAAATGCTATAGGTGTCACATTGTCCAAAAATGCTTTTATTACCATTGTTAATGACAAAGCTATTAATTTCACAATTTCCAAACAAAACACATAAATAACAAATTTGTCATGTACAGGACAATAAATCAATAGGCTCTGCGCATTGGAATAATATCTTCAGTAGTGTAGACGTAGGTCTGAGGTTAACTAGGTCTCTACTGACTATATTAGACTTAAGGTTTTTTGCCAGCTAGCTCAGAGTTCACTAGAAACTTTCTCGAATAAGCGAGGAGGAGTTTAACCTCCCTGGATAGACAAGAAGGGATTTAGTTTCTGACAACCATAAAACATGACAACTTTGCTCTCCCTGAATAAGAGTGTATCTCTAGAGTCGTGTGAAAACAAAAGACAGCTATTTCACCTAGTCAATAAGTGCGTACTTAGTTTCACCAGATTGCAGAGAAAAAGAGAGACGGGCGTTTTCAATAAAAGGTGTTATTTATTGAGCAGTCTCTTTCCTCATACAAGAGAAATGAATTGCTACAATTGCAATACTTATAGTTAAGTAAAGTGCATACAGTAAAAGCAGGAGTATGAAATAATACTGTAAAAGCATGGATATGGTTTCTTAGCCATATGATACTTTAAAATGGATAAAATAGATACATACATATATACATTGACTAATCGTACTCAACTGGTGCTTCTAACTACGCCTACCCCGGTGTACCTGACCTAAGCCTAATACGTGGGAAGGAGTAAGTAAGTAGCAGTTTAAGTTAAGTTTGTTTTGCCAAGAATCTGACTCAAGAATTCTCTGTAAGGGTTTAGTCAGTTCAGTACCTGGGTAATAGAAGGCAGGAGGGCTGGTATCTCTCTCTCAGGACTCGGTATCCCAGTCACCCGCAAGGGTAAGCTGGAAACGCCGGAGGCTGGATTTCTCGGCAAGAGAAAAGACAGCATCTTTCTCATCGCGTCAAAAGGGAGGGGCAGCGTCCGTGGGCTCTCGCCTCAGCTGGGCTCTCGGGCAAGTAGTAGCTGCTCCAGATTCATCACCACCGTGTGTTTGCTTAAGGCAACGTTGGTATATTTATACCTGAAAGGTGCCGGGTTTGACGTAAGGCTGGACATAAGACGTCAATAAAGATGTCACTAAGAACTGGTCATTCTTACAGTGCTTTACAGGAGTTCTCGGACGAAATCAAAACAAAGCAGCGGGGATTTCCCAGGTTGCTGGAGGCTTGGATTTGTTTAAGAACTCGGTGTGCTTTCTAGGGGGCTGGAGGAGTAGGCTTGCTTAATGTGACAGCATGCGCTATGACTGAATTATGAAAAGGGTTTCTATGCCGTTGTAGGGATATTATTGATTTATAACCGGACAAGGGCAGAGAATAGGAGTGTCGATTCAGGTACCTAGAAAACACACTACATTCCCTAATGCGAGACGTATTGCATTGCAAATGCTTGTTTAACTTTTGTGCTACTCTGCTGCACTTAGCGTAGAAAACCAAAATCTTTGCTTGCCTTGCACCTCCGTTAGCTTTCCAACTCTGTAACAGCAAGTACAAATAATAGGTTTGCGGTGGCATTCTCACTTATGTTTTCCAACTACACATTTTAACACATTGCTTCCATCCATATTTTTTGTGTCGTAATAGTCATTCGGAAGTCCCATCCATGCGCCAACCCATACATCACGCATCCATCCACCCATCCATCACGCACCCAGCAACAATTTTTGTTTCGTAATAGTCATTCGGAAATCCCATTAATGTACCTTTATCGTTGTTGTACACTTTGAATGCCTTTTTTGTTTGTGGTTGGATATCCACACAAAGCTTCACAATGGTGACGGCCTATTTTAAGAGAAAAAATAGTTATTAGTCAAACTTAGGGTATATCCAGCCAATCCATCAACAATTTATTCAATCCACCAACCCATGCACCAACCCACTCACCAACACATCCACCCACCAACCAATCCACCAACCCATCCATCCACCAACCCACCCACCAACCCACCTATCACGCATCCATCCACCCATCCATCACGCACCCAGCCTCAATTTTTGTTTCGTAATAGTCATTCGGAAATTCCATTAATGCCTTTGTTGTTTGTTGTTGGATATCCACACAAAGCTTCACGACGGTGACAGACTATTTTAAGAGACAAAATAGATATTAGTCAAACTTAGGGTATATCCAGCCAATCCATCAACAATTTATTCAATCCACCAACCCATGCGGCAACCCATCCACCCACCAACCCATCCACCCACCAACCCATCCACCCACCAACCCATCCACCCACCAACCCATCCACCCACCAACCCATCCACCCACCAACCCATCCACCCACCAATCCATCCACCAACCCATCCGTCCACCAACCCATCCATCACGCATCCATCCATACAACTCTGGTGATGCACCTCAGGCACGGGGCTGACGCAGTTATTATTCAACTTTCAAAAAAAGAGAGTTTCCCAGAGAACCAGAAAGGACTGGGTATCAAATAGTATCAAAAGAAATTCCTTTCTGTATTACTAACTTTCTGTTTGTGACCAACAGGCCTACACACTAGTCTCACTTTACTAGTATTCAAACGTGATTCGGATGATTATTACAGCACAAACACTGGAATTACTTATGTCTCTCAAACAAATTTTTTATTTTCATAAAGTTAAAATCATTTAGATCTCATTTATAACATAACATTTCTTACACACATATGGTCAAAAATAATTCTTCTCTAATACATATGATAATTCCTGTTCTAATTTTCACTTGGAATAAAAAGTTTTTATAGTTTAAAAATTCATACATTAAAATTATAACTTCATAACATCAAAATACATTGATTGAAGAGAGTCCCTTGTCGACGCGTTTCGGTGTTTTGTATTGTTTTTACACCTTCTTCAGGACAGACTTATAGTTAAAACCAAATGATCTTCATTCTAAAAACAAATACATACAATTAGTTACTTATATCTGATTGAGAGCAAATTTCAATCTATCCAGTGTGGTGCATGCTTTCTACCCTGTCACTTGATTATATTAGTATTTAGAGGGCAATCTTACTTAGATTATTTTGCCATCAATCTTCTCACTCGAGAAATCCACACTTCCGAGGAATGATTAATTCTTGTTCCTCTACGTGGGTGAGGTTGATATCTTTCAACCTATGTTACTCTAGATAAATAAGATGCCCACATTAGTGACACCATCTCATAGTATCCTTAGCTCAGGTCAATAGCTGAACAATATTAGTTCGCACTTACTTAAAAACGGGAGAATAGTCTTTCTTGTGTCTAATGTGTATCTTGCGACTTTCAATCTGCGCCAGATCTCACGTGAGTGGTGACTTAGGTTGGACCTATGGGAGAACATTCTAATCATTTGTCTCTCTGTCCTTAAATGTCGAAATGCGTACTTTTGTTAAACTAAAGCAGATTTCAAACATACCTTTAAAATCATGTAGGAAGTCACTGTATAGGACTAAGGTGCGAATTTTCTATTCGTCCTGGGGATTTCTTCACTTTATTCCCTCCTGTGGTTGTTAAGAGAGTATCTTTCTCACAAGGTTACCTGGGTATAAGTAAAATGCTAGGTCTTAATTTTGGATTAAAGTACTAGGTTGTTAATAGTAATTATCATTATTTTTAATTCCTAGAAATCGGTGATTAGGTTTTTAATGCTCATGGTAATAGTCATTCGGAAGTCCCATCCATGCGCCAACCCATCCATCATGCATCCATCCACCCATCCATCACGCACCCAGCAACAATTTTTGTTTCGTAATAGTCATTCGGAAATCCCTTTAATGTACCTTTATCGTTGTTGTACACTTTGAATGCCTTTTTTGTTTGTGGTTGGATATCCACACAAAGCTTCACAATGGTGACGGCCTATTTTAAGAGACAAAATAGTTATTAGTCAAACTTAGGGTATATCCAGCCAATCCATCAACAATTTATTCAATCCACCAACCCATGCACCAACCCATGCACCAACCCACTCACCAACACATCCACCCACCAACCCACCCATCACGCATCCATCCACCCATCCATCACGCACCCAGCAACAATTTTTGTTTCGTAATAGTCATTCGGAAATTCCATTAATGCCTTTGTTGTTTGTTGTTGGATATCCACACAAAGCTTCACGATGATGAAGGCCTATTTTAAGAGACAAAATAGATATTAGTCAAACTAAGGGTATATCCAGCCAATCCATCAACAATTTATTCAATCCACCAACCCATGCGGCAACCCACCCACCAACCCATCCACCAACCCATCCACCCACCAACCCATCCACCCACCAACCCATCCACCCACCAACCCATCCACCCACCCTCCCATCCACCCACCCTCCCATCCATCCACCAACCCATCCATCCACCAACCCATCCATCACGCATCCATCCATACAGCTCTGATGATGCACCTCAGGCACGGGGCTGACACAGTTATTATTCACACAGCTCTGGTGATGCACCTCAGGCACGGGGCTGACGCAGTTATTATTCACACAGCTCTGATGATGCACCTCAGGCACGGGGCTCACGCAGTTATTATTCACACAGCTCTGATGATGCACCTCAGGCACGGGGCTGACGCAGTTATTATTCACACAGCTCTAAATTCTGGGACTGCCAAAATCAACCGGTCTCAGAGGTTGATTTGGTAATATACGATAGAAAAAAGTTTCTAATTTTGTAAATTAAACCCATTTAACTCTCAATTGCTATTTTCAATCTATATAATAACCAAGCGTATGTGAATATCTTTACAGCGCTTAATTGAAAATGCAAGCTGTTTCATTTTACATTAGCTTGTAATTGATTTCAACGACTTTAACTATGTGTCAACTATGTGTCATGTTTTTATTGCTATTCAAAAGATCACAGGTTCATAGAAGAAAATATTTGAAAAGGGCATCAGGCCACCTTCTGGTAATAGTTTCTGGTAAGAGATTTTAACAGCAATGAGATTATTTTATAAATGTCAATGTGGCTCTCATGAGACAGGGAAAGGTCCTCTGAGGACAAGGGGAGGACAGGTGGGTCGATTGTGGGAGGATAGCGATAGATGAAGGACAAGAGAGAGTGACCACAGACGTCTGCACATATCGAGCCCCTTGTTCTGTGATGCCAGAGCTCTAAACACCCAGGGCCTCTTGAACTGACACATGCTGTCAGTCCAAATGAAGCTTGTTGATGCTTTAACTAACATGAAGTAAATTCAAGTATTAGCTGGAGAGACGACCTAACACACAAAAATGCACACCGTTTTCATTTTCACCACTCTGGCTAGTGGCCAGTCACTGCTCTGGGGTACATCTGGGGGAGGGACATTAATGTCTCCAGTTCAATAAAGCTCCAACTGCAAAAAGAGACAAGTATTTGTCTACCTGGGAGGTGGATGTTTACCAGGCTTCGAATACACAGTTACATGTTTTCAGTTCTCATTCCTATATATACTCTCAACGTGAGAAAATCAATGTGTGCCTTAGAAAACGAACCAGGCTCTCTGCAAACTACCGAAAACGAACCTCCCCATGACTTCACCCCAACACAAAAGACACGTACTGAAAACAAACACGCTTCATGATACACCACCATTAAGAATGAGATAATTAAGTAATGCCCATAGCACCAACTGCTGATTGTTCAGGGCGCGGAACACACAGAGAAGCACCCATTTTTCATGCCTTTCGGGTCTAAAGGCGATCAGAAATGCATGCAGCATCTCTTCACAAAATGTGTATCTGAAAACAGAAGGTGTTAGTGTTTACTGGTGTGCTACTGATATAGGTATAATAAATCAGCTCAAAACGGGTCCAGCTGTTTGTCTTTAGGTTCTGTAGCGATCCGAACCCGTGTTTTCGGTATCGTAGTACTGACACGATTTTGGTACCAGTGAACCGTAAATGATCCATTGTGTATGTGGCAGTGTTTTCGCTGTGCTACTAGCACAGATACACTGAGAAATAGGGCATTCTGTTGAAAACACACGGCATCCATTTTAGATACGGCGTCCATTTTGTCTCTTGCCCTCACATAGTCAATGGACGAACGTTGACCCCAGCTGAATCACCTTGTTAGGGACACGTAGGCTCTAGTTCAGGAAGGCTGATGCTGCGTGACTTGGCAGAAGCTGCCTCCCTTGCCTGAAGCCAGTCCTGTTATACTGGTTCTCGTGTTCGTTGGCCTGACCACGATTAGGAGGCCGAAGACAGTAGCCGTGCCCGTTTTATGACCCACAAGCATCTCTTATCCTGCTTTTCTATCTTCTACACCTGGCTCTGCTCCTTTCCTTCTGGGCTTTTACTATGGGGAGGAAACATTTATTACGATGAGGCGGATCGATCTATGAATAGAAAACTGACATGAAGAGTTGATCGAATACTGGAAACTTGCAAATAATTATCGTTGATATATGTTTATTGTTCTGTTTGGGATACCGGGCTAGGCATGGAAGATATTTCAACAATGTTGCCTAAAGTCATTTTCCATGTATATAAGGAGCGACCCACTTTGTACAAGTCGAACAGTCTCCTAGAATCTGCCTTTGTGTGGTTCCTGTGACTTCTGTATCCCTGCAGTAAATAAACCTTGGTCTCTGACGCCACCATCGAGAAGCCCGTGTCTCTGTTTTATTTGTGCACCGAGACAGGAAGGAACTCAGGGGTCTTTTGGGTGTTGTTTCCCTGACACCTCTGGACTCTAGAAAGTCCAGAACCTCATTTGGCGCCCAACGTGGGGCGACGTCAACTGGTACCGGTCCAAAGCCTGAAGATTTCGAGGAGCTTTGTGTGAATATTCCGGAGGGAGGTACCCCGCTTCATCGATCCCTGCATGTCGTAAAAGTGGCCCGATGATCTCTTCCACGAGGGTTCCCGTTCCCAGACGGCTACAGAGGACCGCTGCCCTGACTGTCGCCCTGTCTTGGACCTCAGGTGCAGACCTTAGTACGGCGAGACGTAGACGGGTTCTCCTTGGTGACGTCTTCGACATTTCAGTTAAGTATTAAGTGGGTCGCACCCAGTTTGGTTGCTCTTGGTTGCTCTTGTAAGGATTTATCATTGGTTGACGGATAATCCTTTTGTTTTCTGGATATACGCTTGTTTTGGATACTCTTGGTTGCGTTTGTAGATTATCACTGGTTGCTCATGTCAAAGATAATCTTTGTTTTTTGGTATTGGTTCATTTGGATGCTCTTGGTAGGCCTAAGTTCTTTGCACCTTTGGTTAGAATCTTGTCCTTAGTTTGTAATGGCTAGTCGTAGTAATTGTTTCCTGTCCTGGTTAAGTTGCAACAGGGATTCCCGGTTGGAGGACTCGTGTCCGGTTCCTCCGATTGGAACTCCAACGTATGAGCTCTACTGTAAACATGGTGTGGGTCCTATCACTTACAATGAAGTGTGGGTCCGATACACCAGGAAAGATGGTGTCCTTAGTTGGCCAACACATGGTAGCTTCGAAACTGAAATTCTAGATAACCTGGAAGTAAAATTATTTAAGAAGAAAGCCCGGCCGGCAATGTTTGATTCTTTTCGTTTTTGGCGTAAGGAAGCCAGACAGAGAGAAATAAGAAAAATGAAAAAGGAACAGAAAGAGAAAGGTTTGACTTTAATGCGGTCTGCTAGGCAGTTGCATGTCAACGAGACTGAAAAAGCAATAGAGGTAGCGAATAGAGAGCATAATTTGGCGATTGACAAGTGCTACCCTGCCTTGCCATCGTGTCCTGCTAAGCCAGCAGAGGACCCCGAAAAGGACCCCCTGTTGTCTTATCTTTTGAGATCGCCTCCACCGTATGCACAGGGTGTTACGGCACCACAGTTGCCACCTGTTGTACAACCGGCTGTTGGTCAGCCTGGAATAGTTGTTCCTCCTCTTTTGATCCAAGCTCCTGTCCTTCCTGTGGTTAATGTTCCTCCAGCACCCCCTCTTCCTGGGTTGCCTATTCCGCCTGTGCCTGTCGTTTCGCAAACTACTTTGCCCACTACTCCTACCCTCACAATTTTATCTGCTCCAGCTTCCTTGTCCCCGACCTCTGTAAACATTCTGACTCCGCTTTCTGTTCGTCGGAAAATAACTGACTCTGTAACTAATATTTTAACCCCTTTTTACAGGTCTTTAATTAAGACCCCCGTTTCTGACTCTACACAGAGACGTAGTCAGCTTCCTGGTCCCCAGGAACGAGAAATGTTAGATTCAACAGCTCTTAGGTGGGTTTCGAAAACTGTGAAATACGATGCACAAAGGGTGTTGGATACGTTTATGCAATGGAATGAACCAACTCAGTGATACGTATTTGATGTGATGTGTTCCCTTTTGCGTGAGGAATGGGATGATGATTACTTGGATTCAGTTCCCGCTGATTTGATATATACTCAGCAAAGATTCGCTGCAGGAATGATAGTGGGTCCGGACGTAAAGGAAGCAATAGAACTGATTTTAGCATACAGGTCTGATTCTCCTCTTCGATTACCAAGGGACCCAGATGGTTCTCCGATTACTAGGAAGAAGCGAGGTCAGTATCCGATGAGGGAAGTCCCGCCGATATGGCGCGAAGCAGTTCAAGCTAATGCGAATCTTGGTATTCAAGCAGCTCCAGCACAGTTTCAGAGAGTGTGGATACACATTCCGTGGAAACGGGCTGAAGTTTTAGCAGTAAAACAGACATTGCCAGACCCGCGCAAGAATCCTGCTGGTTATTATAAAGAGTTGACCCAGACAGTTCAAGCTTGTGTCATGAATTTGGCAGACATTGAGATGCTTTTCGGCAATGTAGTGCCACAGCCTATTTGGGCCAAAATTCGCCATGAGGATCATCAAGTTGCCTTAGGAGGTGATTGGCCAGCTATTGTAGCGGCAGATGCACAACAAATTGGTGGTGCTAAACCTGAGGCCCTGATCGCTGCTTTGCCTGGCAGAATAATTAATTTGATGAAAACTCTGATGCCGGCGTTACGTGTCAACTGGGATAAATTATCAGCATGCAAGCAAAAGAAGGATGAAAGTGTCTCTGATTTCTTCACCAGATTTGAAGAGACTTTCGTAGACTGTGGTAAATAAATAAATAATACCCTATTTTTGACTAGACATATATCATAACAGATAGCTCAATAAATAAGAGTCAAGATTCGAGGTAGTGGGAGTTTTTGCAGGTTTAATACAGCATAAGGACAGGAACAGGACAACCTGCATAGGAATAGGATGACAGGGCCCAGCAGCTGCTGGGGCTGGGTCTGGGATGAGCGCGCTGACTTTTAATAACAATACATGAGCATATATACATAACGCAAACACATAGCATTACATTGCAGTAGGCGTAGCAGTGGGTGGAGCAGAAGGCGTGACGCGTAGCAGTCGCGAAAGATAAGAGTAAAAAGAAGGTGTAACTCAGACATGTGATGCAAACGTAACAGAATATGTCATAAATGGGCGGAAACATAGGAGGGGGCTACCTAAGGAGCCGGGACCTCTAACCTGGTGGGGCGCGCAAACTGGCAATGACGTGTTACGAGGAGAAGCTGGGGGCTATGAACTCTGTGCTAGGAGCAGAGACTAAAGTCTGGAGGGTCGGAGCGACATGTACCTAAACCCTATTTAGTATCTGATGTTTAGAGAACATGTTGATATAAACTAGAAGTTAGGAGGGGAAAGGCTAACTTGATTCTAAGACTGGACCATGCATTATTCTACATGTAGTGCGTGATGAAGAATATTAAATGACCATTAAATGCAGTATTTCTCTAACGTGGAGACGTGAAGGCTAGACAATGACGGAAACTATTGATGCAGTTCAGTAGCTTGGGAATGCAGAGAAGGAGGACTAAACTGATAACTGGAATCATAACATAGTCTTGGCAGACTCAGAGGCAGAGCCAAGCTGCACCGGGCACTGTGAGGCAGGAAGTAAGTGAAGGGTCGAGGATACAGGTGGGGGCTGTATCGCTCCTCAGCGAGGGTTCAGGAGACAGGAGCTGAATCTGATGTCCGGGCCCTGTTGAGGCCTGGAAACGGGGACTTTATAATGAAATAACGTGCACACTGAGAAACGTGGCAACGTAGCTTTACATAGGCCTGATATTCGTAGTATTCACGAGGACTGGAAACTGGCATACTAGAGGAGGACACAACTGTAATTGCGTCTTGAATCGGACATGGGGAATAACATATGCATATTGGTCATGCACACATAACATATGATGGATGACACGTAGGGACACAGAACATGACAAAATTTACTTTTCCACATTCCCTCCTTGTCACTACGTTTCCATCAGGAAACATCAATATTCATGATACCATCTATCATTTCATACAGTACCATTTGTTCGTCTCGAATTATCTTGGAACGAGATTTAGAACGGGGCTTGGGACTAGGAATACAAGAGGTAGCACACATGCCGCAAATCGCAGGGCCACATTGTATACAGAGGCAGCAGCTGAATATGATCGCTACTGCGATACCTAGAAAGGACAGGACTTTCCATCCCCAGGCGGAAATTATATTCCAGAACCAACCGGACCATGTCCAGGTGCCTGGATCTTGGTGTAACAGATGGGCAATTTTATGAAGTCTGGTTATAGCTGAATAAACAGACGGCGCGTTATTTGGAATGAAAATGCAACAACTGGATCCGATGACTCTACAGGCCCCGCCCCTATCGGCCAGTATGACGTCAAGGACGAGACGATTCTGGAGCACAACAATTCTCATAAAGGATTGCTCTTCGGTTAAGTTACCTAGAGCGGAGGCAGTCTCATCTACTACAGCTTCAAGGGTTCTTGTTAACCTACGGATTAGCTTACTATTTACAACTGTACCTAAATAAGGGAACACACCTTTATCAATATCAATGAATTGCTCTGCAGCAGTTTCAGTATAGTCGACAATCGGGAGGTTTCTCTTGTGTCTAGTATGTACTAGGAAGGAATTCCTATGGTAGTCAGGTGGGGCTAGGAAAACAGGTGGCAGTAGGAAGGCAATGTAACAGGTTCCCTCCCAATCGAGGGGCAGACGAACATATGCGGTTTGACCACAAACAAAATAAGAATGACGTGAAGCTTTAAAAATAGATTTCCCACTGTCACTATACTGGATAATAGTAGTACAATCACTATGTCCTACGTGTACAGAACCATAATTACGGACACATAATTCGCCTTTGACTGGTAATACTGAAATAGCAGGTGAGTCTGGAGTAGTATCAGACTGAACATTCAGGACCATGAAATTCGAAGAATAGTTACCTACATTATACACTTCATTTTCTAGATCTAAACCTGTTCTGTGGGGGAGACCTTGCTTGTCTGGGAAACATGTGCTGTTAAGAAAAGACATATCTGTTAAGGATGACGTTAACGTGGACCATGCTCCACACGAACCATTATGTGAAAAAGGATAAGGAAAAAGTGGCAGAACTCCCTTTGACGTCTGGAAAGGGGGGAGTCGACCACACACCCAACAATTAGTGGCATTGCTGGTCTGGTGTGAATAATGTAACATGCGGATAAATGAGTTATTGCGCATAGCGAGGCGGTATGAATATTCGTGAGGAGGCAGATCACTAAACGTGTGCTCTACTGTAACATTAGAAGGCTTATTTACATGAGGAACTGGAAAACACAGGAAAAATGCGTAACTAGTGCAGGATATCAAAAGGCTGAGAAATAATATGAAACTTAGAAAAACGATACATCGGATTGAGTTTTGACTAACTCTCTCACTATGGGGGTCTATTTTATACATGTCAGAAACAGTCTAACCGTTTCACCTAGGGGAGGACTTAGACAATCAAACTGGCTGACTTATTTTACTAGACCTTAATTTCTGTTTATACTCCTGTTGCGGAGTTTTCTCTAACAGGGGAGGGGTTGTGTCAATGTCATTTGCGAGACAGTCCTTAGGAACAATGTTTTGACAAGTCTTGATATCCTGGGAAATGTTCTTAGAGACCGGTTTCAATCCGTAGAATTTCTTGACGTGCGAAAGGTGCACCCAGCCGCGGCGTCCTTCCAATTTCACAGCTGTACGGGTGGTGAGGAGGACCTGACGGGGCTCCTTCCAACGTGGCTCCAGCGGACTTGATCTGTCGAAGTTACGGACGAGCACCATCGAACCTGGAACGATTTCATGCGGTGCCACCTCGGTATTGTCTGGAAATGTGGCGGCAACCTGTGAACGACATGAGTTGAGGGCAGACATCAAGGAAGCTAGGTAATCTGTCAGCATATTACATGAAACATCAGTAATACTTCGGGGTCTAGGAGTACCCCACATGTTAGGGGGGCGGCCGAATACGACCTCATACGGGGACAGACCTGATCTGGAATGTGCGACCATGCGCATATAAAACAAAGCGACTGGCAGAGCTACTAGCCAGTCCACACCCTTATCTTTACATATTTTGGCAATTCGAATTTTCAGAGTCTGATTATGTCTCTCGACTAGACCGGCTGCTTCAGGATGGCGTACACAATGAAACTTCCACTGGTACCCTAACAACAGGGAAACGTGCTTCATCAATTCAGATGAGAATGGCTGACCGTTATCAGAATATACGACTCTAGGGAGTCCATATCGAGGGAAAAATTCACGAACCAACTGCTTGGCAGTGGTCGCGGCTGTGTAATCTGGGACTGGATATGCTTCTGTCCATCTGGACAAAGCGCATACAACTACAAGGACATACTTGAAACCTCGACATCGCTCCATCTGAATATAATCCATCTGGAGGACCTCAAAAGGGTGGTCAGGAGGCTGGAAACCACCTTGTTCCACCGGGACACTTTTACCTGGATTAAACTGACAACATATCATACAGGTACGGACTTTCTGCTTGGCTGCAGCTCGTAAATGCTTGTTGAACCAAATGTTCTGGATACTGTCTAACATAGCTTTTTCTCCTAAATGTGCTGGACTATGTGCGGTATTAATGATGACTTGAACCATAGAGTCGGGGAGAAACCATGCGGTCCTACCCTTCGTCACCCATCCTTGATCTGTCTGGACCCCTCCTTGTTCAGACCACTTCTTGGTTTCATCGGGAGTAGCATGTAACTGGATATCTATGACATCTTGAGTAGGGTCCTTAACTGTCATACATGTAGTCAGATCTGGAGTGTGTGTCATGTTAACTGGACTGTCTAGAGTCTGTGCTGTAAGCTTGGCTGTGCGATCTGCTAGATCATTACCTTGAGAAATAATGTCAGTGACTTTCGTATGTGCTTTGCATTTCATGATAGCGATAGATGTCGGTAAATGTATTGCATCTAACAGAGCTTGAATAAGGAAACCATGCTGAATCTTGGTTCCATGAGAAGTCATGAAACCTCTCTCCTGCCAGAGCACTCCAAAGTCGTGTACAACTCCAAATGCGTAACGTGAATCTGTGTAAACATTAACTTTCAGGTTCTTGGCGTGTATACAGGCTTGTGTCAGAGCAACTAGCTCTGCTGCTTGAGCGGACAGAGTATCAATACGGTGTGTTTCAATAACTTCAGTGTCAGTAGTCACTGCATACGCGGCGACTAGTTCTCCTGTACTAGTTCTCATACATGAACCATCCACATAAAGTGTCAGGTCGGGATCTAGTAACGGAATGTCTGTCAGGTCTTGTCTTGGCTTTGTCGTAATGTTGACTACTTCCACACAGTCGTGTGCGGCAGGATTTGAACTAACTGATGGTAACAGTGTAGCAGGATTCAGGATGTTGCAGCGTCTAATATCTATGTGTGGCTGAAACAGTGTCAATTCATAACCTGTTAAACGTGCAATTGTCAAGTGCTGTGTTTGTGTTCGGTTTAAAAGAACTTCCACGGAGTGTGGGACTTGTACTGTCAAGGTATGTCCTAAAACTATGGAATCACTTTGTCTGATAGCTAGTGCTGTGGCTGCAACTGACTTGAGGCACGCAGGCAGAGCCTGGGCGACTGGATCTAGTGTGCTAGAAAAATAAGCACAGGGCTTGTATTGTCCTGCTTGGTCTTGTGTAAGAACAGATAATGCTGTACCTTCACGTTCAGTAACGAAAAGTGTAAAAGGCTTACTGTAGTTCGGTGTAGCTAGAACTGGAGCTTGGCATAAAGCTTTCTTTAACTCGTTGAAACTAAGTGTATGTTCAGATGTCCAAGGGAGAACAGTCGATACGGCTGCCTCCTGTGTCGTTAACTGTATCAGTGGCTTGGCTAGAAATGCATACTGAGGAATCCATTGTCTGCAATAAGAAGTAAGGCCGATAAAAGCTCGTACCTCCTTCTGGGTCTTGGGCTGAGGAAGACTCGCTATTAACTGGATACGGTCTGGTGTCAACTGCCTACCCCTCTTGGACAGTAAGTGTCCTAAGTAGACCACTTGCTGGACACAGAATTGAAGCTTTGAAGGGGACACCTTGTGCCCCATCTCGGCTAGAAAATACAGAACCGTCAGGGATGCTCGCTCGCAAGCACGTTCAGAACGGGCTGTGATCAGTAGATCATCGACATACTGGAGCAGGGCAGTGTCAGTTGGCATGTGAATATTATCTAGTTGTCTCTTAAGTGCTTGACTGTAAATACTAGGGCTTTCTGTGAAACCTTGAGGAGCTCGTGTAAACATATAGCTCCTTCCATTTAAACAAAATCCGAAAAGAAACTGGCTGTCTGGATGGATGGGAACACTAAAAAATGCGTTCTTGAGGTCTATGACAGTGAAGAACGTGGCTTCGGAATCAATAGCAGTTAACAGGGAAGAGATATCTGGGACAACTGGGTACTGCGGAATAATACATTTATTAAGTTCCCGTAAATCAATCACTAATCGATATACTGGGGGTGCATTTGGATCAGTACGTTTCATGACTGGAATGATCGGAGAGTTACATACATTGGAGTCAGTTTCTACAACTACTCCTTGAGCCATGAGCTCGTCTATAATTTTGGATAAGGCTGCTACAGCCTCAGGTGGCAATCTATACTGCCTGATTCGTGGTAACACTACACCTGGTTTGAGAGTCACACGATGGGGTGTGATTTGCATGTAACCTACATCAGTTGGACCTTGCGCCCATAAATGCTGCGGAACTTTAGACAGTCTGGAATCAAAATCTCGTAATACATAGTGACCCTTAAAGTCACGTAGGAACAATCGTATTCCCTCTGGGGAACAACATATAACTGCACCTAACTCTTTCAGTGTCTTAATGCCTAATAGATTTTCTGGACATGACTTAGTAAGTAACAGATCAGTAGTGCGGGACAATGGACCTACTTCTAGAGTGACTGGCTTTGAAATCTCATTAACGATAGGCTTTCCTGAAAATCCAAGGGAAACATTTCTTGAGCCTGAGAGCGGAGCCCCTGGAACTTCGGCATGACTAATTGTGGTCCTACTTGCCCCTGTATCAATCAAAAACTTTCTGTCTTTCCCTAATACTTGACTGTGAACATAGGGACCTTCTTGATCTACAGGTATCTCGATGAGAGGCAAGCCTACCTCCCTCTCTAGGCTGTTTCATGAATATGGCTGGTACTCTGGATACTCAGACTGTGCATACTGGTACATCTGCGATGTAACATGCTGTGTTGCAGCAATAGGCTGCGGTACTGTAACTGTCTGTTGTGCATTCTGTGGCTGAAGAGTCTGTGAAACTTGCTCTTGTCTAGGCGGACGTGGTCTTTCTTTAGTCTTACCAGTAGCTATGTTGTGTTTCAGAACTGCACACTCATTTATAAAATGACCTGGCTGTTTACAATAATTGCAGTTCCCTTTAACGGGAGCTGCAGGATGACTGGCTTGATTCGGACCCCTCTTCTGACTGTCTTGAGGAACAGATTGTGCAACTAGTACTTTCATTTTCGTGTCTTTCATACGTTTTCTCTCGTGTTCTTGCTCTTCCCTGATTCTATTCTGGTGGTACTGGAGCATCTGGAGCATCTGGGACGGAGTATTTGCTTGCCAGGTACTTTCGACTTTCAGAACTCGGTTTTTAATTGGTGGACTTGAATTCTCGACTAATTTGGTAACGAAAAGGTGAGGGTATGACTCACTACTTGTCTTGAGACCACTGTTGATACTAAAGCACTTTTCAAACCTAGAATAAAAATCACTAATATCTTCATCTTGTTTCTGTTTACAGGCTGAGATTGCATCCCAGTCTTCTTTTCTCGTTGTTAATAATCTGGGTAAAACTTGAATTAATAATTCTGGTAATTCTTTACATTTCTCTCCAAGACCAGTACCTGGTACACGTATCTTATCTTCTGCTTCTAGGACTGCCCAATCTATCTTTTTCTCTCCCACCTCCCATTCTTTTTCCTTTAGCTTTTCATACACCCCTGCGGGTAGCAGAACCTTTAACATTTTAATGATATCTGGGTAAGTGTATTCTCCCATACGGAGCATGTCTTTTAATTCTCTATGGAACCCTGCTGGATCTTTGTCATGACAGGGAATTAATTTCTTCATTTCGAGGAGTTCCATCTTTGTGATCGGAGTGTATACAAACACTCGCTGCATTTCGCCACCCGCTCCTCTGACTGGGTGGACTTCTCGTAACGGATTCTGTCTGTCTATGTAGAATGATTTACTTTCTGGGGGTGAGACATGAACAAAATGGGGGTTTAAGAATGTTCTATATTTGTGGCGCTGTTCTAGAATGACACTAATTAAATCGGTACCTAGACCTCTCCATTTGTACTGGAGTAACTCGTTCAAGATATCATGTAACGGGCCTGGATCAGAATGTTGACCCTCATACAGAGTAATGAGGTGCTGAATCATATACATACCCACCAGTCGCTGCTCGGCTGGGGGCATTTTCAGAAACATTTGTGCCACTATTTCGTCTGGAAAAGTGGTAGAATCAGTAATCCATCTGACTGCTGATCGGACTAGTTCCTGTTCATGCATAGTACTTAACTCACTATAACCGATTCGTGATTTCAGAATGTGATCGGTAGCTTGAAATACTTGTTCTAGGGAACCTTGTTCTGGTGCTGGATGATGGAAAATAGACTTGTGTTCTAGACGTAAATGGCGATCTGGAAATCTAGGTTTTCCTACATACGCTATTCTGGCAGTATTCTCGTCGTCTTCCTCTTCAGGATCAGAGGTACTTTCTTTCTCGCTTACTTGTGCTGCTTTACGCTGTTCGTGTATCTTTATTATCTCTCTACGGATTTTCTTGTACATACTTTCCATGGCACCAATGGTATTGTGCTTTCCTTCGGCTATATTATCACTCCACTTTGTTAGAGTTTTCATTTCTTCCGGGTCTTTAGACGGGTAATCCTGTTCTCTTATTAGACAGTTAATTAAGAACTTTAATATCATGCGCTGAATCTCGGCTTTCCTTTGAGACATGGCATCACTAATACTTTGTGGGTCATCCCCTGTACGGATGAAACGATATATCCTGTCTAGATCTTCTTTCATATTCGGCAGGGTGACTAGATACTCGGTCACTCTCCTTACGCGTACGGAATATAAAACCATATTAAACTCGCCTGGAACTGGGTCATAGACACATTCGCCAAGGGTTTGCCTGATCTCTGCAACAGACTTATTACTTTTAGGAGTACGCTGTGATGCTTGAGCATGTAATTCGAGTGCTGATAAACGCTTGTATGGCGGCGGGGTTTGAGGAAGACCTCCTCCTGCGGCCCCTAAACTAGAATCATCAACTGATGCTTTTCGTCCTGGCAGGGTCGGTAATTGTAACGTGGGCTGGACTTGTATGGCGGGCTGACCCGGGGGGGCTGTTAAGGGCACCCCGGTGTCTGGAGGAGCAGGAATTACCTGATTTACAGGGACTGGCGGAGCGCGAACAGGATTTGCATATTCGGGGACTGTGTCGTCCAGATAGGACGAAATAAAAATATCAGCTGCGGTCGGTTTGTGACGTAGCTTGGTCGGAACTAATGGTGGCGGGAAATTACTGGATGCCTCTGGGGTCGCTTTTGGCAAGCCTTCGGCAAGAAGAGGATACATACCCTTAATAAGGGCATTCCTCTGTCTGTCTGATTGCTCAGTTCTAACTCGTTCACCTATCTCGATTAATTCTCTTTCTTGGGCTCGTTCTTGGGATTCTCTACTTAGTTCTGTCTTTCTGATTTCTTTTTCGGTTCTTTTATGAGCTTCTTTACGCCATAACTCGATGGAGTCTTTCTGTGATTGTCTGGCTTTCTTTTTCCATAATGCTTCTTCTACTCGCATGATGCATTCGGCATCCCATGTACCCGATACGGGCCATCTATACTTTTCTTCTAACTGTTTGGTATACTCTACCCATAAATCTAGATACAATATGGCACTTATGCCATGTTTCTGATACATAAAATGACCTGGACTGTCCCTGGGCGGGACGGGAACTGCTGCTTCCAGCAGACCCTTTCTAGTTTTTAACTGACGTAATTTTGAGAAGAGCGGCATGACTGGACTATAATCCGGACATAATACAATACACAATGAAAACACGAGATCACGTCGCACTCATACCACAACATTAAAATACATGAAGAACATTATGAATAACAGTTCGAACAGAATACCACCTGAAAATACTTGAAATTTCTCGAGAACAGAACTGACTAGAACAGAAACTAGATGCACTGCTGAAACAGTACGAAACTTACCGGTCTCTTAAAGAGACACGTCAGGACCCGCATCCACCGAAGTGGACACTTCGTTTGTGGGACTGTGTACCACCAACCCACAGACCAGAGTCAATTAAATTGACCCTGTCTAGATACCACCCCAGTAACGGTACTCACCGGGCAGCAAGAACGGAAGGCCTCGGACTGGACTGGACTGCTACGACGACGAACTTCGGACTTCGGACTTCAGTTACGGGTGGACCTCCGGATACCTCGGACCTTGGACTCTTGGCTTGGGCTCTGGTCGGGACTCGCCGCGTTCCTCCACCGTCTCGTCTGGATGCTGGACCGCCTCCTCCGTCTCCTCCGTGGGCCTGAGGGATACTTGAGCAGAAATATCTGCCACTGCGCAGAAGAGTTCCGTCACGACTGCAGAGGGTCAGGGGGTCGGCGTGGCTTCACCGACGCGTGGGGAAAGGGCAAGTCCCTATTCGGGCGCCATTATGTGGTAAATAAATAAATAATACCCTATTTTTGACTAGACATATATCATAACAGATAGCTCAATAAATAAGAGTCAAGATTCGAGGTAGTGGGAGTTTTTGCAGGTTTAATACAGCATAAGGACAGGAACAGGACAACCTGCATAGGAATAGGATGACAGGGCCCAGCAGCTGCTGGGGCTGGGTCTGGGATGAGCGCGCTGACTTTTAATAACAATACATGAGCATATATACATAACGCAAACACATAGCATTACATTGCAGTAGGCGTAGCAGTGGGTGGAGCAGAAGGCGTGACGCGTAGCAGTCGCGAAAGATAAGAGTAAAAAGAAGGTGTAACTCAGACATGTGATGCAAACGTAACAGAATATGTCATAAATGGGCGGAAACATAGGAGGGGGCTACCTAAGGAGCCGGGACCTCTAACCTGGTGGTGCGCGCAAACTGGCAATGACGTGTTACGAGGAGAAGCTGGGGGCTATGAACTCTGTGCTAGGAGCAGAGACTAAAGTCTGGAGGGTCGGAGCGACATGTACCTAAACCCTATTTAGTATCTGATGTTTAGAGAACATGTTGATATAAACTAGAAGTTAGGAGGGGAAAGGCTAACTTGATTCTAAGACTGGACCATGCATTATTCTACATGTAGTGCGTGATGAAGAATATTAAATGACCATTAAATGCAGTATTTCTCTAACGTGGAGACGTGAAGGCTAGACAATGACGGAAACTATTGATGCAGTTCAGTAGCTTGGGAATGCAGAGAAGGAGGACTAAACTGATAACTGGAATCATAACATAGTCTTGGCAGACTCAGAGGCAGAGCCAAGCTGCACCGGGCACTGTGAGGCAGGAAGTAAGTGAAGGGTCGAGGATACAGGTGGGGGCTGTATCGCTCCTCAGCGAGGGTTCAGGAGACAGGAGCTGAATCTGATGTCCGGGCCCTGTTGAGGCCTGGAAACGGGGACTTTATAATGAAATAACGTGCACACTGAGAAACGTGGCAACGTAGCTTTACATAGGCCTGATATTCGTAGTATTCACGAGGACTGGAAACTGGCATACTAGAGGAGGACACAACTGTAATTGCGTCTTGAATCGGACATGGGGAATAACATATGCATATTGGTCATGCACACATAACATATGATGGATGACACGTAGGGACACAGAACATGACAAAATTTACTTTTCCACAAGACCACAGTGGTCAAGATATGAGTACTGAGGGGAGGCCAGAGATTGTTTGTCGACAAGTTTGTGTTTAATTTATTGCCTGAATTAAGTAATAAGTTGAAGGATTCTGAGAGTGCATGGGCGGTATCGACGACAGCACAGATACTTGCAACTGCTCAGTATTACGAAAATAGAGAAAAAGAAGAGAAGGAAAAGTCAGAGAAGAAGACGAAAGACTTGAAAACTAAAGTTCTTTTGCAACAGGCATATCCGCCTCGCTCGAATCAGTCAGATTCACAGCAGCGACCCCAGTTTCAGCAACAGCCACAGTTCCAGCAAGGAATGTCCCAAGGGTTTGATTATGGTATTCCACGACAACAGTTAGCATGGAATCAGTGTGCCTATTGTAAAAAGGAGGGTCATTATAAGAATGAGTGTCCAGTTCTGCATCCACAAACTAGCGGTGTCCCCGCTCCGAGAGGCCGTGGTGGTTTCATGCAAGCTCCTAGAGGCAGAGGACGCGGTGCTGTGCCTCCACAGACTGATCGTTCCTCTAATTATTTTGATCAGCAGAATGTGCCATCGGGTAGATCTCAACAATACCATGTTGAAGATTATTATGAGGGTAATGGAGAAGTACAGCAAAGTGAGTACTAGGACAGCCATAGGCAAAGAGAGGGAGTAGTATCAGTTCCAGTCGATCAGAGTGGACCTTATGTCGCAGTAGCTACATCCGGTGTGATTGAACCGTTTCTGTTGGATACTGGTGCGGCAAAAAGTTCAATTATGCATGCGAAACTCCCTGGCGCACCTTTGTCTGGCTTAACCAACATTTCGGTAGGATTCTCAGGCACCCCTGTTCACAACCCTGTCTCTGGTCCTTTGTCCATTTCTGTTGGACCATGTCATCTAGAAGCACCCCTTATTTAATTCCTGCTTCAGCTGCGTGGTTTTCAGTGATTGACTTGAAGAATGCCTTCTTCAGCATTCCGATAGCCGAAAACAGTAGGGATATTTTTGGTTTCTCCTTAGGTGGTCGTAGTTTCAGATTCAAACGCGCTCCACAAGGCTATTGTGAGAGCCCTTCGATTTACAGCCAAGCATTAAAAAGTCATTTAGATACCTTTTTACTTCCTCCTGGTGCTGCTCTTATCCAATATGTAGACGATCTCTCAGTGGCTGCTGATGACGAGGAAACGTGCAAAACAGCTACAATTTCTTTGCTGCATCATTTATCAGACTTACATCACAAGGTGTCACCTTCTAAACTACAATATTGTTGCCAAGAAGTGACCTATTTAGGTCATCTTTTGTCAAAAGAGGGAAGAAGGTTGACCCCAGAGAGAATTAAAGCAATTTCGCAGATGACTGTACCAAGCACACAGAGAGAAGTGCGTGCGTTTTTGGGTATTACGTCATATTGCAGACAATGGATCCCAAATTTTTCTCTTATGGCAAAACCATTGGTGGCTCTGACTGGAAAAGGTGTTCCGAGTCCTTTGCCGTGGTCTGATGAATGTCAGCAGAGCTTCTCTGATTTGCGTGATGCGCTGTGTTCAGCTCCTGTGTTGGGTACTCCTGACTACAGTAAGCCGTTTACACTATATGTCCACGAAAGAGAGGGTTGCGCGTTGAGTGTTTTGACGCAACAATTCGGTGACAAGCAACGACCTTGTGCGTATTTCTCATCGACATCAGATCCGGTAGCCAGAGCATTGCCAAGTTGTTTGAGAGCTACAGCAGCAGCTGCAGTGTCCATTCGACAGTCTGCTGGATTGGTCATGAACAATATGTTAGTAGTCATGGTTCCACATGCCGTGGATACACTCATGAATCGAACGAAAACTCAGCACCTCACCAGTGCTAGACTATCAGGCTATGAGCTGACGCTTTTGGCAAGTCACATTCAGATTAAGCGATGCAGCATATTGAATCCAGCAACACTGTTGCCGACTACTCAGGAGTCGAGTGATTTGGAACCCCATGATTGTTGCTTCAGAACTGAGGAAGAGACAAAAGGACGGATTGATTTAAAAGATACTCCATTACTAGATCCAGATGGTATTTTGTATGTGGACGGATCTTGTTTTAAACTCCAGAATGGTGATGTGACTAGTGCGTACGCAGTTACGACTTGGAGCACGATTGTTGAGACTGCAAGAGTGAGTCAAAATTCTGCCCAAGCTGCAGAATTAATTGCATTGACGAGAGCGTGTGTTTTAGCTGAGGGAAAGAGTGAATGTGTTTACTGATAGTCAATATGCCTTCGGCGTAGCACACAGTTTCGTCATTTGTGGAAGGAAAGAGGTTTCCTTACGTCCCATGGGACTAAGATCCAACATGGACAATTAGTCAATGACCTGTTGGAATCTCTGACTTTACCAAAGGAAGTTGCGATTGTGAAATGCAGTGCCCATCGAAAGGTTACGGATGACGTTGGTCGTGGGAATGCGTTCGCAGATGAGGTCGCTAAGGAGACGGCCAAGAATATGATGAGTCGAATGTATGTTGCAATGTCTGCAAGGTGGATTGCTGAATCAGGGATGTGCGAGAATACGATTGAAAGTGTAAAGGCAATCCAGAATGAAGCTACTGAAAGTGAGAGGAATGCATGGGAGGAGAAAATGGGTAAATTGGATTCGAATGGATGTTGGATTGATTTGTCAGAGCATCAGCGATGGATGTTGCCTGATGCGTATGTACTTGCGGTGGTTACGATGGCTCATGGAATAGCGCACATCAGTACGAAAGGTATCAGTAAGATGTTAGCTCCCGTATGGAAGAATGATGGGATTGCTAAGTGTGCGGAGAGAGTGGTGAAAAATTGCATGGTATGCCTGATGCATAATCCTGGCAAGGTAACCCCAACCCCAGCTGGTCATTTTGCTCCCCCTTCTTGTCCCTTTGAAGTAATCCAGTTAGATTTTATCCACATGGACAGGTGTAACAACCTCAAATATGTCCTAGTGGTAGTCTGTGCGTTTTCGAAATGGATTGAAGCTTATCCGTTAAAGGATAACACTGCCCTGTCCACTGCCAAGATCCTCCACAAAGAATATTTCCCTAGGTACGGCATGCCACGGATTGTATGGTCGGACAATGGAAGTGAGTTCGTAGGGAAAGTTATGCAAAGTGTGTGTGCAGGTTTGGGAATTAAGCAAAAATTCCACAGTGCGAATCATCCACAGTCAGCAGGTCTGGTTGAGGGGTCAATGGTACCTTGAAGCTGAAACTTGCTAAAATCCAAGCTTCCACTGGTTTATCTTGGCCAGATGCACTGCCTTTGGCCTTACTGTCTACCAGAGCGACTGTACACTCTCGAATAGGGCTTAGCCCATATGAGATTGTGTTTGGTCGCCCTGCTAATGTTTGGGGAGTTCCGAGGCCCAAGGAATTCAATCGGATCGAATATCCAATGTTGATTGATTACCTTTTTGACCTGACTGCTAAATTGAGTCTTATTCATCAACAGGTATTTGAAACCTTGCCTAAGCCGCCAGAGGGTCCAGGACACGCACTGAAACCCGGGGATTTTGTTCTCGTAAGGAACTTTGGATGAACCCGAAACCTCCAGCCAAGATTTGTTGGTCCTTTTCAAGTGCTCCTGGCCACAAAAACTGCTGTACGCCTAGCCGGCAGGAAAAATTGGGTGCACGCTACCCATACGAAGCGTGTGCCTCTCCCACTCCCCTATGACAGTTGGGTTAGACAGGGAATTGGTGTTTCCGAGACCGAACCTGTTCCTAGGCTTGTCCCTTTCAGCGATGCAGAGTATACAACGAACAGACAAACTGAAACACAGAACTCTGACACCGCACCAGGAACTGTTTCTTTGAACCCTGAACAGAGCACTGTACAAAGGGAACATTTGCCACCTGTGGATTTGAACATTGCTGCATCTTCAAATCCGTTGTTTC
Organism: Lissotriton helveticus; assembly: GCF_964261635.1. Classification (NCBI taxonomy): domain Eukaryota; kingdom Metazoa; phylum Chordata; class Amphibia; order Caudata; family Salamandridae; genus Lissotriton; species Lissotriton helveticus. Next base: position 424,134,972 of record NC_136068.1, read on the forward strand.
GAGATCAGACACAACCTGAAAAATTCTGTTACAATTTGCGTTCTCATTCTATGAATCAATAACATTGCATAAGTACTGGTCTATTTGAAAACTGATTGATCTTACCATATTCTTTTCAGTCAGGAAGTTTTGCATCATGAATTTTTTGTTTTTTTTACCTTGCCATCTGGGTTGCCGTAGGGTCGTAACGTGTGCCTAGTTTAACTTGCAGGGGACCAGACACAAGGTCGGTTTCTTCTGTTTATTTTGGGAACTCCCAGGGTAGACAGAGGCATTTTTAACAGGTACAAATCATCCGATTGCGAACGGCTGTAGAAGATGGAGCTTACTGAACTGCGACGAGTTAACGCTATCAATACTCGCAAGACAAATTTGTACAAAATTCTGCATAGCAAATGTTTCATAATGCAATGTGCTCCGACATGTTTGACTGTTTTAATAACTTTGGTGGGCGGAATGGTTTTCGGTATCCAGTTAATTTTTGCACCGGTTACATCTACAGTACCTCCAAATGTTTCTGTTTCTCCGACTATTGTCTCTCTTCATTCTTTTCACCCTTTTCCTGCACATGAGCAAGCTTGACGCTCTGAGTTTATAAATAACACTTTCATTCAGCTCTTGCACCAACACCAACTGGTAGTAAATACAACGAACTGCTGGGTGTGCGGTCTGATACCACATACCATGGACAAGGGTATCCCCTATCTGGTTCTGCCCTTTAGTTATAATGGATCATTTTGGGCATTTCAGACCATGTTCGTTTATGCTCTTGAGACCTATCCCCCGTGACCTCCGCGTTCCACTAGGTATAACTCTGCTAATAGAGCCTTGGTAAAGGGAATTACTGACATGGTTAGTGATGTCAATGACACTCCGTTTATTCCCAAGGATGAATTGCGAGTTTATATGGGTTGGAATGCTACGGAGTATGGCATTAGTTTGGGTGAGAACAAGCGTAAGAGCTCGACTCCGATTTGGGTCGTACCCCACCAAGGTCAAGTCTGTTTGCAAGGGAATGGGAGGAACCCGAGAGCTCGGCTAGGGAAGAGTGACTGTACTGAAACTTACGTTTTTCCAGCACAGTCTTCCCCAGCATTCTTAGCTGCTAAGGGTACCTATTTTGTCTGCCAAGACAGAGCATATAATTGGCTGCCGGCTGACTTTTCAGGCTCCTGTTATATTGCCCGACTGTTACCTCCGACATACACTGCTGCACCGGATTATCACAAGACTAGATTTGTGAGAGGTGTCTTCGACAAAGAAGATACTGCTGGCCAAGAAGCAGGAGATTTATTTTTTTAAGGGTTTCCTTCCGTTCTGGGGGCCCATGGCCAATAGTAGGAACGTGCGTCAACTAACACGGGTAGTTGAATCCACTATCACTGAAACTGCCGGTGCCCTTAGTAACCTGACAGCTGAGCTCCAGGCGGATCGCCTCATGACGTTGCAGAACCGTATGGTTCTTGACGTAATACTTGCAGATCGAGGTGGAGTATGTAAGATGATCCAATCGAGTTGCTGTGTTTTTTCCTAATAATGCTCCAACAGTGTACGAGGCCATTTCTAAGTTACACAAGATCGCTGACTCTATTCACGTAGATAAAGGTGATTGGTCGCTGATGGGATGGCTTTGGAATCTGTTATCTGCCATGGACCACCAACGCAGTCTGATACCTAGGGGTATAGCTGAACAGGGACTCGGAGGTGGTGATTTCCATTAATGATGGCCGTGTTATCACTAAAATCACAGACCAAGCGACAAGGCGGGCAAGGCTGCTGCGTTCCTTATCATATCGAATAGCAGTTGTTAAAATGACGATCCTCTATTTATTCATTAACATTCCGATCCGTCTGAATATTGCACTATTTAATACACTGCAATCCGCTTTACTTACCTTTGTGTGGGGTGGTAGAAAACCCCGTTGTAGCTTGGAGGTGCTGGTGCAACCGTTTGAGCGTGGAGGCTTTGAGGCCCCTGGTCTGCGGCTCTAATATTTATGCGCCCAGGCACAGTTTGCGCATTTCTGGTATTACCCACAACGGTTCAAGCCGCATATTGCTATTGAGGCAGAATCCATATTGCCCCTGTCACTAGAGAGGGCCGCATTGCTGGGAGGGCATGGTGGATTGTGGTCTGAAATAAATCCGGTTCACTGAACCGCATGAGCATGGGGGAAACTGGCACACAGTGCGCAACTAGATTATATCTATGCCCCGATGCTACCACTTGCTGCACACCCCTCCTGATGCTGGGTTTCACCTATGTGCATGTTAGGCAAGCAGTCCGTGTGATATACCCGGACTACCCAGCTGGGCCGAGAACACTCCAGGCACTGCAGGCAGTGTTAGCAAGTGACTCACGCAGAGCACTGTTAACAACTGTTACAAGGTTCCCTTGAGGGAGCGGGATCCAACTGACAGCCCCTCCTACAATAAATGGAACACTATACTAGGGGCCATTATGTCCGCTGAGGCCTGGAACTGTTGCTGTGAACTAACTGACGACGAATTGCAACTTACGTGTCATACATTTCAAATGTCTGCATTAACTTTATTACACTCCTGTACAATTGCGTAGATTTGGTCTGAGATAGCGCTTGTTGTGTGCGGTGTGGGCAGGAAGAAGCGGACTTTCGGCATCTTGCATGGGGCTGTGCTGACATACAGGCCTTCTGGGTTAAAGTAACAAGTGTGCTTACGGAGGTGGTGCTTGAAAAAGTGGTGTGTGCGCCTGAGGTCTGTCTCCTTGGATGGTTTAAAAACCTTAAGCCCTGTAATCGAAGACTGGTAGCTATTCCCATTCTGTGTGCCAAGCGGGCAGTGGCAAAATACTGGGGGGCTAGAGCTTGCCGGACGGTGAAGGGATGGATCCGTGACCTACTGTATTGTAGGGATCAGTTGGGAATTTATGCAGAGGAACTGCCCGCAGCCTCGTGGCCTACAGATTTCTGGGCCCCATTAACAGGGTATCTGATGGGCAACCCTTAGTTGCAGTAGGAAGTGGCAGTGTTGATAATGGTTGCAGGAGGTGGGACTGTGATCGCTACTGAGACCTGTTTGATATCTCCAATGGTTTATAACATCGGGATTAATGAAAGTATCTAGTGCCAAGATAGGGGGTGGGAAGGGGTGAGGGATTTGTTTTTGGCTTGGGATTCTGGTTCTATAAATGTAAAATGTTTATAATGCCTATGTATACCAACTGTTTGCTGGGTCCCGGCTGGGACTTGTTAACCCTTGTTATAAGCTGAACAATAAAAAAAAACTTTAAAAAATAAAAAACCTTTGTCCGTCACAGCTATTGACTGACAATACTTCTGACAACAGGCAGTGATCATAGGTTGAAAGGATATGTTGCCAGATGGCAATGGCTGCTGGCAACGATGTTGTGTGTGCCTTGATGTGGGCCTAGCAACGTGTGTGCAGCCCAAAAGGTTTTGGTGATAAACCAAATTTGTCTTTCGCCCTATCTGGTAAGGGGTTTCTTTACATTTCTTCAGTGAGAAGGCACATTCATCAAAAGAAATTGAATGCCGGTAAACAGTTTTAGTTTTGGCACATTTGCACTTAAGCTACAGTAGGTTAACAATTTGTGTTACAAAAAATGGAGTTTAGTCTTTAAAATGAGGTATAGGATATATTGGATCAGGTGGAAGTTCCCATTATCTTTTTACAAACACTTCAGGAATATTGGAAAGGTGATGAAAGTAGATTGCTTCAGTATGGATCACTATTAGTGTGTTCTTTTGTTTGTGTGCCCACATGGGTTTATTGCTGAGCTTGGTTTTCCTGACGTGTGTGTGTGTGTGTGTGTGTGTGAGAAGTCAATTGTGCTACCGCTTCCTATCCTAATCGCCGTACAGATGGGAGCTAGCACTGTTGTTACCTATGTTGTGTTTATGAGGGAAAGGCGCCCTTCTGCTACCTGTGTTGTACTTGTTGTGCCACTTGAGTAAACACAGATTATTGGTTTTGTCAGTGTTTGTTCCTGATTGATATCAATCTTGCACAATCATTGTCCTCCAATCACTAGTCTCTAATTAAAAAGGAATTGCTTTTCTTTATGAGCTTTTCACTTATATCCTTGTTCCTTGCTTCTCTGGTCTCTGTGACTCAGTCATCCTGGCAGTGCCTGGCAGCCAACCATGCAATTTCTGAATTTTTGACGCATGTCGATGGTTTGAGTCAATGTTCTAGATGATGAAAGTACAGTAGGAACGACTATTATTAGGAGAAAACGTTACCAAAGCAAAGTAGCTCATTCTTCCTCCAGTTGAATTTATTTAATTATTAATGTTCAATTTTACTGTTAGATTAGAAATTCTTTTCAGCTGTGTTCATCTAACAGTGCTTCTTTCCTTGCCACTATGACCAAAAACGAACTTCCAGTTTGAACTACAGCATTTGTAACTGAGTATCTGAAAGAAACAGTTATAGATTCCTTACCTTAGAGTTACCCCCGGGCGTCAGACTGGATCCCGAAAGTTTTTTTTTCTTTCTCTCTGCATCTGTTGTTGGCGTCGTGGTCGTTGGGATGACGTCGCGGTAGCCAGCGTTGATCCGGAGAGAGCAGTACCTCCAGTCACTTTTGACTGACTTTTTTCCAACTTTTGTCGACACCATTTTTGAGTCTTTGACTATTCCTAGCCTTCGTTGATTTAACCGCTGCTTTTGAATCTGTTAGGCATGAGGATTTGTGGGCGATTCTTGAGCATCTAGGAGAAGATGTACAAATTGTTCTCTTCCTCAGACGCCTATATAGAGGTGCTAAGGCACGAGTACGCTTTGGGATAGGTGGGGATCGAACGGATTCATTTCCCATTAGAAAGGGGGTCAGACAAGGGTGTGTACTGGCCCCTTTTCTTTGTAATCTTTATATTAATGGCCTATGTGAAGTCTTAATTAAGGACAATCACCATTTTCCACAAGTAGCATCACGCCCCTTACCTGCACTTCTCCATGCAGATGATGCAGTTTTAATGTCACGTACCCAAATAGGTTTACAAAGGGTTTTAAACAGTTTTACCAAGTTTATGGGCCAATTGAATCTTAAGGTTAATACCTCTAAGACTTACATTATGAAATGTGGGCCTGGGAGCCAAAAATGCAGGGATATGTTCCTGGGGGGTCAGAAAATAGAGCATACTTCTAGCTTTGCATATTTGGGAATATTGTTTGATCGCTGTGATTGTTGGTCTCGTGCAATCATGGCAAAAAAACTCATATTGGCAAGATCAACAACGGCACTCATCAATTTTGCAAAGAAATTGGGGAGGAGACCACCACAGGAGTTATTGCAGATCTACCAAGTGAAGTGTGTTTCCGCAGCCATGTACGGAGCAGCAGTTTGTGGCTTTGTGGACACGCAGACACTCCAGACAGTGGAAAATATTTTCCTGAGATATATTTTAGCTGTCCCCAATAACACATCGGCATATGTTTGCCATGCAGAGCTGGGTCTCCCATTCATTTCAGACCTGATAAAAATGGAGCCAATCCTTCTACGGCATAGAATATGGTCCAAACCGGAGACTTAGCTAAATCAGGATATTTTAACTGACAGCTTGAAACTTGAAGGAGCGTTGCTGATCCCGTGGCTGAGGTTTATTAAAAATGTTATGTCTGACCGTGGCCACCCAGTGTACTACAAGAATCCGGGTACAATGCAGTCGATTACAAGAAAGGAATTTAAAAAACAGGGTCTGATTCTTTTGGACACTAAAAGTCTGGTTACTGAGAGAACAAAACCTTCCATTCATCATAATCAATTGATTTTATCTTCTTTTAATATCCAGTCATATTTATTGTTTGCACCTGGAGGCTATGACAGATTTTTATTAACTCGTTTTAGATGTAACATTTATCACAGGCTCGTGAGTTTCCCAGGTATGAATGATTGGCCACGAACTATAGGTCCGTGTCCATGCGACAATTGTTCAGAACAATCGTCAATACATGTTTTTTTATTCTGCAGATTTTATAGTAATTTGAGGAAAGTTTGGATTGTCCCGATTCTGAGGGAGTTGGGTCTGAAACAATGTTGTCCAGCTTTTCTCACGCTGCAGATCCTGGATGATATCCACAGGGCCTGGAGGATATGTATGTTTTTTTAAAAGTAAGGAAAACAATTGTATTGTAATCATGGAGTATAATATGATCTTTTTTTGTATGATCATCCTCTAAAAATGTTTGTATATATTTTTAAATGTTTACAGTTTTTAAAATATTGTATTGTTAATATGTACTTTTATGATTGTCTTGTAAAGCAATCGAATAAAGTCATTTTGAATTGAGTCTTTGACTCATGGTGCACGTCAGGGATGCCCGGCTTCAAGGCTTGTGGTTCCTGTAGCCGAATGATGTCGGTGACAGATCCACACCGGATGTGCCTCTTTTGCTTGGAGCGCAACCATGACCACAAGTCGTGCTCCAACTGCTGGACCATGAATCTGAAGTTTTTGCGGAAAGCTTCTTATGTGCCGGTAGTCTGCTCCATGCCGTTCGAGGACCCAGTCACGTGGGAGGTCGAAGAACCGGTTGCGGAGTCATCATCATCATTATTCTTCCAAGTCTTTGCACTTGGGTTCAGGTAAGTCGAAGCACAAGAAGAATTCGAAGAAGCACCGTCGCTCTTCAACTAATCCCCATCCGTCGGCCGACACGACGAGGGATGCGGGTGGTGCCACTCCCGTGGCTCCGTGTGCAGAGCCCGACGGGTCGACTCTGGGTTTTCCTCCCTTCCCGGGATCTGGAGAAACCCCTGCCCTGCCAATGTTACAAAGCGATACATGCCATCTTTGGGCAGCCTGACTCCGCTGACGTGCCTTTGGGCCCCGCAGACTCGGCGGGGCCCTAAGCCTTTGGCGACTCCGGCCTTGCACGGCAGGGTCCGCTTGGATCCAGGCCTGAATCTGGATCCGTGCAGGTCGACCTCATTACACCACCCCCTGCGCTGATTCCACCGGCACCACGTCCGCAGCCGACGCCTGTTGTGTTCCCAGCCGGTGTTGACTCCAGTCTCCATCCTGATGGGGACACGGAGCCGGACCGGTGTTGACCAATGCAGGATCAGGCTCAGACAGGTACTTTTGTGCCCCTGTTATGCCATGGCTCTTAGAGACCAGACTGGCAGCCAGAGGAAGGGGAGGTGGACTGGGAGGGGTCTGGAGACCCTTAAACTTTCCAGTTGGGCTATGAACCGGACTGGAGAGAGGAACTGAGGGAAGCCAGTGGTCTGCATACCTCATCAGACCTTGAAATGTTGTCTCCTCCTACCGTGGCTACGGGAGAGGGAGCGTCTTACGCAGTGGTGTTGCGTGGAGCGGCTGAGGCTCTCCGCCTCGAGCTATCCACGATGGCAGTCAGGACTAACCTCCTTACAGAGGTGCTTCAACCGGCTGTGAGCTCTTCAGAGCCCCTGCTGCTGTTTAATGAAGCCCTAACAGACATCCTTTTGGGCACCTGGTACAGGCCCAACACTGGGGCTCCTGTGAATAGGATGATTGCCCGATGCCACTGCCCGGCCCTCGACGATCCTACTTTCATCTTCCAACACCCCACCCCTGAGAGCTTGGTTGTCTAAGCCTCCACCGCCAAAGGCACATTCCCTAACACACCACCTAATAGGGAGTCCAAAAAGCTGGACCATTTTGGGAAGAAGTTTTCTTCCTCCAGTTTGGGCCTGCGGTCGGTAAACACTGCATGCCTGTTGGGCTGTTAGACCCACTCCGTGTGGGATACGGTGGAGCAAGTGCTGCCCTAGTGCCCGGAGGAAGCCTGGGCCGTACTCTCCTGTGCAGTTGCCAAAAGGAGAGATGCAGCAAAGTTTACCATCCGCTGTGGGCTGTATACCGCTGACTCACTAGTCAGGATGATTTCCACGTCGGTAGCCCTTTACGCTATGCCTGGGTTAGGTTGACTGATTTTTCAGGTGATGTCCAATCCACTCTTATGGAAATGCCCTTTGATGGCCATTGCCTAATCAGCAACAAGGGAAACAATGCACTGGAGTGCTTTATGGACTCTCGGGCTACGGCCAAGTCCTTAGGCCTATCCACTACCTGCGCCGTGCAGTCTACTTTTCGCCCCTTTCGTGGCTACGTCCTGCCCAGAGCCACAGGCCAGGGCAAGCTGTTCAGCCCCAGCGTGGCCGGGGAAGTGGGAACCACCTCCGGGGTACTGGGGGACAGCGGGCGGGCCAGTCCACCACAGACCCCTCTGCAGCAGCCTCCAAACCCTCCTAGTCTGACCTTTCAGGGTCACCAATCTCCAGTGGGCAGCAGGATTGGCCTCTCCCACTGGCACACCATCACGTCAGACAGGTGTGTTTTCAGATAATCTGGAGGGGCTACTACCTCCCCTTCAAGACTAACCCGCCCGCCATGCCACCGTAGTACCATCGCATGTTGGGTTTCGGCACTCTTAGCCAAGGGAGCCATCGAGCAAGTTCTTGTCCCAGAAGTAGGTCATGGTTGCTATTCCCACTACTTTCTGGTGCCCAAGAAGAACAAAGGCCTGAGTCCTATCTTGGATCTCAGGAAGGTCAACCGCTTCCTCCGGAAGGAGAAGTTAAAAATGTTGATGCTAGTTCGGGTCCTGTCTGCCCTCGACCCTTGAGACTGGATGGTAGCGATGGACTTGCAGGACGCTTATTTGCACGTCCCCGTCCTGCCAGCCCGCTGGCGTTACCTGCGGTTCACGGTAGGCTACGAGTACTTTTAGTTTACTGTGCTCCCCTTTGGCCTTACCAACGCCCCTCTGGTGTTCACGAAAGTGATGCGGTGGTCGCAGCTCATCTGCGCAGATGAATGAATGAATGAAAGAATGAAAGAAAGAAAACTTATGCCGCGCAACTTAGCCCAAGGGCATCAAGGCGCCAAACATGTCATCCAGTCTGTAATTCCCCTAGTGCACCATCACGGGTATGCCTCAGTAAAGAACCAGGTCTTTAATGCTTTACGGAAAAGCACAAGGGAGGGTTGCCCTGCAATTTCAGGGGGAAGCGAGTTCCATAGCCTAGGACCAACGGTAGAGAACGCTTTACCTCCCCATATTGCTTTTGCAAATCTTGGAATTAGGAGGAGATTTTTGTTCGATGAACAGAGAACTCTACTGGGGGAGTAGGGATGGAAGAGGGACCTAATACCCTCTGGGCCAGTACCGTACAGAGCCCCATGCGCGAGACATAGGATCTTAAAAGAGATCCTAGACTGGATGGGCAACCAGTGCAGGTTTCTTCTAGCCAAGGATGCTGAAGAAAGCCTGGGGAGATTAAGAACCATCTTAGCTGCCGCATTCTGGACTATCTGCAGATCAGGGGTTCCAGTATTCCCCTATTTCGGCGACTGGTGGTTGGAGGCGGGCTTGCCCCAGGCTGTCGTCTCCCACCTCCAGGCTATGGCCGACCACCTGCATTCACTGGGGTTCTTCATCAACGTGCCAAAGTCACACCTAACTCCCTCACAGAAACTCCTCTTCATTGGAGCGGTTCTGGACACAATGCTGTTTTGGGTCTATCCTCCAAAACAAGGAGTCCAAGATATTCGGGTTATGATTTTTATCTTTCAGCCTCTATCCCGGGTTTCGGTCAGGATGACCCCCAGGCTACTGGGCCTGATGGCCTTCTGCATCCTGCTGGTAGACCATGCCAGATGGCATGTGCGGGCTCTGCGGTGGGAACTGAAGTTCCAGTGGGCACTTCATCAGGGAAACCTGTCAGATTACGTCAAGATCATGAGAGCACTGCACACCAATTGCAGTGGTGGCTAACGAACCAGGATTGGGTCAACAGCAGATCCCTCTCCCTTCCCCAACCAGAATTCACAGTGGTGAACGATGCATCACTTCTGGCATAAAGCGGCCACATGTGGGAGGCGGATGTCAGAGGCTTCTGGTCTCCGGTGGAGTCCACGCTCCACATTTAACCTTCTGGAGCTTCGGGCGATTCATCTTGCACTCAAGGCATTCCTTCCCTCTGTCCGGGCAAGAGTAGTGCAGGTGTTCACAGACAACACCGCCGCCATGTGGTACTGCAACACACAAGGCGGGGTGGGGTTGTGGACTCTATATCAAGAGGCCTTCCTCCTCTGGACATGGCTGGAGCATCTGGGCATATCACTGGTGGTTCAACACTTGGCAGGTTCACTGAACGCCAGGGTGGACTGTAATGGCCTGAAAATTCTGCCAATGATCAGGACATACAAGCTTATACTTCTTGGGGACCCAAAAGATACAACACTCCACAATACTTACCCAAGAAAGGAACAATAAGAACAATAATTGTACTTTTATAGCCTTTGTCGAGAAGCTTGCACCCAACAACAACGCATCACAAAGTACCACAATGTACTACAACCCAAATAAACCTCCTTGTGACAGGCGCTGTGCGGGAGGCTATTTACCGCTCCTCTCCGTTCACAGAATACTCACCCAGGTAGGACTACAAATATCCAATGCATACCTCTCCTAACAAGGCTGGGGGTGGAAGAATTAGAATTTCGCTCCTTGCTGGGGGCCGGTCAACCTTCCGTATTAACAATTACCCATTGGAAGGGAATTCCCCCATCCTTCCGTCAGCATTTGGTCAAGAAGGAGCCCGACATCCCTCCACAAGGAATACAGACAAATAATCGTATACTCTGGGGTTTCTTATATTACACAATGAAAGAATAAGAATAAGTCACAATAGGCCTTCTTCACATTAGCACCTAAGCAATTGCTAAACGCAATCAGTAAAACATATAAAGAACTTGTATGTATATAAATGTATAGAACCTGAAAACGGAAGAAGATAGGCAAGAACAGTAGGAATATAAGAATTAGTGGAACACCTCACCAACTGTCTACACATCCCGCTTCCACTTCGCCAGAGGGGAGTCCGTTTCTCCAGCTGAATTGGGACTATTTGCTCCACCGTCACAGCTGCACGTTTGCACTTTGATGAACTTCCACAGATCAGAACCCAGACACCTCCTTTTAGTACCAGTGGAAACGTAGGACGAAGCTCCTGTTAGCCTCGCCCCTTCGTTCTCATGAGAGGCAGCACCAGCCTGCTCCAAGGCCACATCTTCGGCTGGCCAGGCGTCTGTTATGACTTCAAAGCAGAGCAAGTACATTCCTCTGACAAGAACCGGTCCTTTCTAGTTTAAGAAGGGCGAACAACAAGTGGAAAGGAAAACATAGCTTCTCACCTAGTGACGCTCAGAAAATGGCGACAGCTCAGAAAACGGAGTTGCTCAAGCATAGGCCTCTATTCCCGCAAAAGAGCAAAATTAGTATGCAAGATGGCATAAGATCATCCCAAAGCCAATAGGCAAGCCCTGCCATTAAGCAAGATAAAGTCAGAAACAGAAAGGGACATAATCAAACCCGTCTTTGTAGCTTATTCTTACTATGCAGGCCTACACATCACTATGTTATGTGATAATATAAATTGCAAAGCAAGATGACATGCCAGCATATCAAAGGCAATAGTCAGCACTGCCATAAGACAAGGTAAAGTCAGAAACAGGCCTACACATCACTATATTATGCTAAAATATGCTAAATAAGACTGAGATGGTGAAGGGCGACGGTTATTACCAAGTTATTTATCCACAAAAATATCACATTAATTACAGTGCACGAACTCCGCCCCAGGTGCATGATGGTTCACGAATGGCGTCTTTACTCTGAGGTGGTGCAAGGTCTCTTTCAACAGTGGGAGAGCCTTGTTCAGATCTATTCGCCACCGAAGGGAACATGCAATATCAGCAATTCTGCGCGTTGGAATTTCCAAGCCCGCACTCGCTAAGTGGATGCTTTTAGTCACAAGTGGAGTTGCGGTCTTCTATGCGGCTATCCACCTATACCACTTCTGTCAAGAGTGCTGAAGAAGATCAAGCGCAACCAGGAACAAAGTAGTAATTCTTGTGGCCCCGGATTGGGCATGAAGAGTTTGGTATCCCAAGCTGCTACACATGGCCATCGATCCTCTGATCCGACTGCCTCTTCGGGAGGATCTTCCGTCGCAGCAGGGTGCAGTCCTCCATCCGAACCTGTCCAGCCTCCACCTCCTTGCATGGAGATTGAGCGGCAGCAGTTGACGTCATTTGGCCTGCCTCCTGAAGTCTGTGATGTTATCTTGGCAGCCAGGCGTCCCTCCACGCCTGCAGATGGAACACATTTGTGGCATGGTGCACAGCAAAGGCTGTGGATTCCCTTTCCGCCCCTCTTTCTGACTTCCTCTTGTTCCTCCTTTCCTTGGCCCAGCAGGGCTGTGCTCTGGGCACTGTAAAGGGCTACCTCTCGGCCATTTCAGCCTTTCTTACACTTCCTGATCAGCCTTCTCTTTTCAAGTCCCCTGTTGTAAATCACTTCCTTATAGGCATTACTCATCTTTAGGTCTCGCCTGGCGAGACAGCGCATGCGTTGCTCTAGCCATGCGAGACCTTTTGTGGTCAATTCAGCCAAAGCTGAATGCACATGCCTCCGGATGGACAAAGGTGGCTGCTCGCGCCATTCACAATGCTAAACATGCACGCGTACCGACAAAAAAATGCACACGCATGTGGACAGCCCGATGCCATCTTTGTTTACTTTAAGTAGCGTAGGGATGTGCACACGCGTGCGCCTTTTTTTGTCCGTACGCGTGCATGGCGGCGTGCTTTTGATTTCCCTCCCTCCCCCTGCTCGTGATGACCCTGTGGAATTTTGAAATATTTGCCACTCAGCGAAACTTCACAGTAGTGAAGCATTTGGCTCCTGTTAGCCTGTACCATGTGCACTCCTACCTGAGAACCAGCACTGTTGACAGTTCTCACAAAAAGCTGGACATGTTTGGGCAGTTAGCCATGATGCCTTTGTCAGAGCAAGTTTCACTACGCTGCTGTGAAACTCTACAGTGCAGCTGCGCAGGCGGTTGGTAACCTCTCCGGGATTTAAAAGAAAATAATGGGTGTAAGTGGCGTATCAACTCACCATCTCAGTATCTAAATTACGTTTGAACGTGATTTTCACATGAAATATGGGCAAGTAATGTTCTCTCCGTTTTGCATAATTTTCCTAAAATGTCATCGCACTTCGCAAAAAACTGCTCTACCTATTTTATCCAGCTCTGTCAAGGATGGCAAGCGGTCAAAGACAAAGGGGATTAAAAACATGCCGCCAGAGATATAAACACACAGTGGGGGGGTGAACAGCGGGGCACACATTGTGGGGATTAGAATACTGTTGAGAATGCGGAGGCTTGAACGGTCATGACCTACGGATGGGAGAGGACTGGCTGCAGGTGTCTGAAGTGGACTGCAAAAGGCAGAAAGCACAGCGTATTCTTCCTCTGAGGCAGCGTGCGGAGAAAATACTAAGCAGGTCTGGAGAGTCGCTAGGGCCGGCTGCGCTCCTCGCGGGCCGCGTGCGGGGGCAGCTGGGTGCAGCCCTGATGCCACGCTCATGTGTAGGAAGAGAAATTGATGGTTGTTAATTTGTGTTCCCCCTAGATCTGCTGCAAGTAGGTCATTGCTTCAAGCTAAAAAAGCTCATCTTGTTTGAGACTGCTTTTAATCAATGAGCTATTGGATCATGCAGACAGGTGGTGATAGCCTGTTTAACCCTACAGACTTTATTTTGAACAGTTATTTAAAAACATTTATAATAAAGGGAGATCAGAAACTCAAGGACTGCATAATTGCAAGCTCCGTTTCCATTTCTGAAAGAGTATTTTAATCTTTTCTTTTAATAACACTGTGATGAAATATGTACTGCCTGGATTGTTATTGTACCTCTTTTTCCTTTCTTCTTTATACTTTTACTGTATACAAAGGTTTTTATTAACTATGAGTGATAAATAAATTACTTAATTCTGGAATGTATTATGTTACGATGGGTAGGTAGCTCCCACTACTGTGGCACTCTTGCCCCACACGACACAGATTTGTGAACGTGCATCACTGGGTGATATTACTGCTGCTTTTGTACTCACATCCTCAATGTCACACCCCAGTCTCCTAGGCATTGCAGCTACAACCAGCATTAAAAATGCAATCGGTCTCGCCTTTCATTAATTTAAAGCCATTTGCTTTGCTTTACATTACCATTAGCAAAGCAAATGGCTTTAACTTAAAGGCGAGATCTATTGCATTTTCAATGCTTGTTTTCCTCCTGTTCCCTTTGCAATGCCCCAGTGGGACTTGAACTTGGTTCTTACGTATCTTATGTGCGCTCTCTTTGAGCCACAACATAACTGTCCTCTCAGCCTTCTAACCTTATAAACTGTCGTTCTGGTGGCTATTACCTCTGCGCGCAGGGTGAGTGAGCTCCAAGCACGTTCTTCTAAGCTTCCTTTTATAACTGTTCATCATTGCCCTTCGAGTTCGTCCTTCCTTCCTTCCCAAAGTGGTTACTCTTTTCCATATTTGACAGACCATCCCTTTGTCTACCTTCTCTCCGCATCCTTCCGAAGAAGAAGAGAGGCTCCACCGTCTGGATCCAAAGCGTGCGCTTTCCTTTTACTTGGATCGCACAAAACAATTCCAGGTGGATGTCAGCTCTTTGTTGGTTACGTGAGCTCCAAAAAAGGTCGGGCCATGCACAAACGGACCATTTGTATATGGGTCATTTTGTGCATTAAAGCTTGCTATTCTTTGGCAAAGAAGGAGCCTCCAGTGTGACTGCACCCCCATTCCTCCAGTGCGACGGCAGCTACCACTGCTTTGGGACCTGGAGTCCCCATTAATGAAATCTGTCAGTGGGCATCGCTGCACACGTTCACTAGACTCTACTGCCTGGACAGCCAAGTCCAGAGAGACTGCTTCTTTGGCCATTCGGTTCTCCAGGACTTCCTGGTGTGAACTTAGTTCGTAGACCCTCCTCCTGGGTTGGTTTTGCTGGGGTATTTATTCTAAGGTAAGGAATCTAGAACGAACTGTTTATTTCAGATGAACAAGTTGCTTACCTTCGGTAACAATATACCTGTAAGAAGCATAGGTTAGTTATAGATTCCTTACCGCCCCACCCATCCTCCCCGTTCTGCGAACTGACTTCTAGGGTTAAGGACTTCCTTTCAGGGCACTAGTTTTGTGCACCAGTGGTCAGTGTCTTGTATGGCTCTGAGCTTCTGGCGTGGAAAGTTGTGTACAGAACTGACGTCAGCAATCGAGGGCTGTGTCTATGTGGCTACCTCAACGTCATCCCAGCCACCACAACGCCAACGAGGGACGCGGAGTCGACCGACGCCACCTTAAGATGTAGAGGGGTACTGCTGACGAAAAACTTTTCAGATCCAGTCTGATGCCTGCGGGTAATTCTAAGGTAAGGAATCTATAACGAACCTATGTTTCTTACAGATATATTGTTACCAAAGGAAAGTAACTTGTTCAATAAAGTGACTCTAGTTCATAATGTTACATGGCCCCTGCTTTCTACTCATAAGCATATTTTAGTGGCGCATGCGGCTCTTTTTACCACTAGTGGTCGCAATTGATTTACCTCTTTAGAGGGCCATATGCTTCTTAGAAGATAGTCATACCTGAAAAAATAAAGATGGAACCTCTTTTGGATATATTGATTCTTCTCTAATGATCAGAATTTAGATACTCTACAATGTGCACCTTTTGATTGGATTACTACTAGCCTCTGTTGTATCATGTTAAAAATGTTGGTATATTTGTCTGCCCTCTGTTAAATGTTTTGTATTTGTTTTCCTTTAGGACTGCCTGAAAGAGGTGTTGGAGATTGTTGAGCTGGGTATCTCTGGTAGCAAATCCAAAAACAGTGATACTCAAGAAATCCGAAACAAAATAGATAAAGACCCAAATCCAGCTTCTATGAGGGTAAAGGATGCCGCTGAAGCTGCATTGACTTGGTATGGTTAACACATTGATTCTGTTCGTTTTTTTTTTTTACTTCAGGGGTCACATTCTAATACAAACCCATAACTCTGGTGGTCATTTCTTTTTATTGTAATGAAATGGCAAAAGAAGTAGACATTCACAGGGTTACTAAACACTGGTTTTAATTAGTAGCGACATAAATTTCACATTAATTATTCTGCACATTAAACTAATTCTAGGGAGACGTGAATGCAATGTTTTTACTTTGATTAATAATTACGTTTTTTTACGTTGGCCTAAGCAGACTTACTCTTGTTTTTTAAAATGCGTGAGATGCTGTGCCATTGTTTTCCCCATTCCTACCTCTGCACCGATGACCCTCAAATGTGATCTTCATGATTTAATTAAATGTTTGAAATTCAGTTTTCTCTATGGTCCTGCTTCAAGTGATCACTGAAATATTGTTAAAATATATTATTTTCTGTTTGTGATGTTACGGGAGAGGAAGGAATTACAGCTTCCTACAATATAATGTATTTTCCATTGGCCAAACGGAGATGTTGCTTATATTTCTGAATGTGACATTGTTTTCTATGCAAGACATAATTCAGCCCTTTTTTTATAGTAGTAGAGCCAGGGTTGTGATACTATCTATTGTGTTTTCTGTTTTATTTGCTTAATGTAACTTTATTTTCACCCCACGGTGAGTGCATGATTTATCTGTCCTAAAGCGTTTAAGTGCTCACCATTTAGGAAACGAGCTAGAAGTTCCTTCACAGATCCCTGTAGAGAACAGCTAGTTTGTTTATCGGTCTGCGCCTTGATTATTTTCCACGTTCTGCTCTCCTTCCTTACTGAGGAGTGCTTATGATAAATGGTTCTTGATTCTCATTTGTCCTGGGTTGGACCTTTAGTTAATGCTGGCTATAAATCAGTAACATTAATAATAATTAATAAAAGTGCTGACATTGTCAACCTAAATGTGGATCAGGTTTACAAACAGACTTGTGGTGTCCTAGGCACTAAGATTGTTAGAAAATATGTTTTCGTAGAAAGGAGAACTTATGTTTTTTTTTTTACTTGGACAGCAAGATACTCAATGCACCAGCTCGTGCTTAAAGAGTTATTTCCTCAATTGTTTGATTTTTATGGATGTTTGTTGTATATTCCTGTTTTTATGCACTTTTGATAGTCTTTCTTCAAACTAGTAAATAGTTTTTTCATCATGAGTCAAGCCTAGTTATAACAGTTATGTGAGGACATGGCGTTAGCTAAGTGCACTCTATTCATTGCTAAATCTGCCCGAGCACATGCTGCCTTGATTGCTGGTCTAATTTTCTACCCAATTTAGGCCTGCTCTTTATCACAGAAACTTGGTTTTCTGGCTCCTCTTCAGTTTCAGTTGACATACTTCTACCTTACAAATATGACATTCTACTCAAAGATAGATTAATTAAAACTGGTGGATGCCTAGCCATCATACCCAAAAATAAATGGCATGTAGAATAGTCGACTTGCTGTCCTTCTCCTTTGAACTGACTTCAGTTTCGATCAGACTTACACAGAACAAAGATATCTGCTTTCACCCAATCTGCCGCCCACAATGGAATAACTATTTTTTTCTCTTCCAGGGGATCCTCATCAATGGTCATAAGCACTGATTTCTTTTTGGTAAACTTTATTTATTGCGATACAAAAGGGGATGATGGACGGAGCGTTTCAACAAATCAAACACTCACCCCCAGTCAACTGATCTGGGTTTAATCCATCACCATTCTTTAGTTCACTCAGCCACCCCAGTTCAGACATGGCTATATGCAAATCAGTCTGACCCTGTGCCTTATGGGAACAGTCCAGCACGAACTGCCAAGCCATGTCTTCCCTGGACCGGAAACAAGCATCCTGGATGGATTAAACCCAGATCAGTTGACTGGGGGTGAGTGTTTGTATTGTCAACGCTCCGTCCATCACCACCTTTGGTTTTTCTCTGTTCGCCCTAAGTTGGCAGGGTATGCTTAGACGTGAGTCCCTTTCTCACTTTGCCACTGGAGTCAAGCAAGCCCGGCTGAAGACGGCTGTAA
This sequence comes from Lissotriton helveticus, assembly GCF_964261635.1. NCBI lineage: Eukaryota > Metazoa > Chordata > Amphibia > Caudata > Salamandridae > Lissotriton > Lissotriton helveticus. The sequence continues at coordinate 424,152,859 of NC_136068.1, forward strand.
TGCCAGAAACCGGTCCTGGGAAGCTTGATTCCGGTCCAGGGAAGACATGGCTTGGCAGTTCGGGCTGGACTGTTCCCATGAGGCACAGGGTCAGACTGATTTGCATATGGCCATGTCTGAACTGGGGTGGCGGAGTGAGCTAAAGAACGGTGATGGATTAAACCCAGATCAGTTGACTGGGGGTGAGTGTTTGTATTGTCAACGCTCCGTCCATCATCACCTTTGGTTAAACTTTATTTATTGGCATATATAATATACCATACAGAGTGAGATACTCACAATTAGGACATTGGCTGTGAAGAGTCATATAGCATTCACTTCAGATATATTCAAAGCATAACACAGATCTTGGAGTGGAATCAGACAGTATATGAGCACATACAGCAGGGCATTACAGCACAAAGGAAATTATTCTGGTTGTTCAAGTTCATGCTACAGACATTAAAGGCTAACAAATGTGACAAGAAGTTTGAGAGGCGATTCGTATTACAGTGCATATGCAGTGTCTAGTTACTAAGTGGGGAGCTCGGCTTTAGGCTGCAGTTGCAGGTAGGTGGCAAAGGGCTCCCATATATCCTTGGAGGGGGATCGCAGAGGCATTAGGCTCCCAGAAAATCGATAATAGTTCCTGGCAGTAGGCTATATTGCCCAGCCATTTTTTAACGGTTGGAGCCAGCCTCCTGCCCCAGTGCATCGCTGCCCTTTGCTTTGCTAAGAGGGGGGCGCATCGCTATGAGACGGAAGCTCACAGTTGGTATATCCCATACGTAACCCAGCACGCACACCCTGGGGTCAAGTGGGAGCGGGTCCTCAGTGATTTTTCCAGTCATTGTGCAGACTTCGGTCCAGAAGTCCACCACTTTATGGCAGTGCCATGCCAAATGTATGAAGGTAGCACAGGTGTTATTACACCTCAAACTGGGGGTCCGGAATAAGGCCTATGTTGTACAATTGCAATGGTGTGCGATAAAGGCGGTGTATGTACTTGAAATAAACACATGGGGAGAGGGAGCACACTGCTTCTCATCCCAGCACAGTTCTCTCCATTGCATTCTGGTAAATGCAGTATGCTTACTTTCAAAGTTGCTGTAGTTCTTCACCAAAGTTGGTACAGGTACTGTTATCGCTAGACACGTGTTTCTGGGGTTTAGCCCTTCATCAGAAGAGAGCAAAAGTAATGTAGAACAGAGAAAAGCCATCAGGCGTTGGTGAAATGGTGCTAAAGTCTTCACAGGTCGCAATACCACTCCACAGGCCCACAGGTGCATCCCAGGAGAGCTCGTCAGCTCATTGGCTCAAGGGAGCCTTTCAAACACTTGGGGGGAGGGAGCACACTGATCTCATCCCAGCACAGTTCTCCCCATTGCATCCTATTAACGCAGTATGCTTACTTTAAAGTTGCTGTAGTTCTTCACCAAAGTTGGTACAGGTAGTGCTGTTATCGCTAGACACGTACTTGAAATGAACTTGCCTTAGCCTATAGTTGGGAAATAACATTTCTAACTGCCCGCAGTAGAAGGCCCAGTGGGCATCCTTCAAAGCAGAGCCAAGGTCCGCATCCAGGCCGTCTGGGCTCTCTGAGTAATATTCGGGGAGTGTGTGAGTACACACACATATATATTCTAGTGCTGGCAGCGGGGGGGGGGAGTTGGGAAATGTATTGTGTTCTACAAACATCTTGTATCTGATAGCACAATAGTGTATCTGAAAGTGTGACCTTGTGCGAAGCTGTATCCTCAAAGGGGGAAATAAAGTGAGAATTAGGATTTAGGTCTGGGAAGGTATTAATGCTTAACGTTCAGGCTCGTCTGATCCTGCCCTTATCCTGAAGTGAGGGAAAATTAGGGTGGGAAGATAAGCGGAGAGAGGGGACATACAGTGTAGAGAGGCCAGCTCGCTTTTGCAGTCCCTCCTATGTCCATCACATTCTACTGTGTTTATCTCATTCCGGGGTGCCTTCTAGGGGTTGAAATAGTGCTATCATAAGAGGACGTGGGGCGGGTAGGGGCAGGGTGCGGCTGGGGGGGGAGCCAAGACGACAGAATAGGTATTATTTATTTAATTATACCAATTCCGTCTGTCGACTTCCGACTCGGCCTGCCTCAATGCTTTTACCTTTGCCAGCCGCCACTCCTCATAAGCGACCAGGAGAAGCCCGATTTCGCTCTATAGCCAGATGGTGTTTGTGAGAAGTTGGCCTGATGTGCAGTGTTCACTATTCTAGTGATCACTATATATCAGTCCAAACAACCCTTATTGATGATTGGTTGTAAGTCAACCTTATAGACCAGCTATCCTAGTAGCATGGATACGAGCAGTCTAAGGCTAAGACTCTAGAGGGCGTGTTAAGCCAGCTGTTTTACCATCACATTACCCCTTGAACACCCAGTGAAAGGACACCACACAAGTGTTATGAAAATAAACAGTGTATTTATTAGAATCACAACAACCCTGTACTCTTTATGAGGACAGGGTGCTAGGCACACAACAAAACTCTTACGAAAATACTTAAGTTAGCACGTTATACACAAATGCCCGAGGGGCACGAAAAACCATATATTCTAAAAGTGGAATGCGAAATTACTAGCAGGTAAGTACAGTACTAATAGGCTTTGGAATCGCTAGGACTTGACTATAGAATCGTTAGATTACTTCTAGGAGACCTAGGGGACTCGGGTGCAGAGTGTGCACTCTCACGCGGGATGCGGGACAAAGTCTATGGAAGCTAGTAAAGGCAAAGTTAGTGTTCACGGGCGAACCCGACCTGGTAGGAAGAAAACGACAGTGGATCCTGACCCTAGGATAGTGAGGCTATGCTGGGACACCGAAGTGCCGAAGTTACCTAGCCCAGGGGCTGCAGCTGCATAGGTCTGAAAAGACGTCGGGGATCTCGTTGCCGGACCAGGAGCCTGGAAGGAAGAAGTTGCTGGCAGGCGACCAGTGAGGGAAAGTTCGATGGATCCAAGCCTGGATCAAGGAAGAAGAAAACCTGAAAGCAGAGGGGACCAAGTTCTTGAATCACTAGCCAGTGATTAAGTGGGCACCAGGATGGCACCGGGCGAAGTCACCGCAGTCAGGTGAGTGGGCGCTGCTGGGCTCTGCAGTCTCTCGGACCAGGAGGCGTTGTCGGCGACCAGGATGGAGGTGCGAGCTGTCCCACGAAGGTTCTTGCTGTCGACGTCGCTGGACCCAGGATTGGGCAACAAGTCTTGGCAAATGCAAGGCCCACGCGGTGGACCTAAAATGGCGTCTTGGGCGGACCAGGAGGGTCCAGGGTACTTCTCCGATGGAGGGAAGCAAGGGCCAGTCTGGAGCAACCAGACTAGCAGCAGAAATGTCGTCGGGCGTCGTCGGGAAGGCCACAAGCCAGCGGGCTAGTAGCCAAACAACGCGGTGAGCAGCCAAAAGCAGAAGGGCCCCACGCAGATCGTGGAGATGCTGGGGGGCTGCACTTCGGTGCTGGAGCTGCTCAGGGTCGGGGCTTCTCGGACCCCAAAGCACTCACCAGGAATTCACTCGGCGGGCTTGCTGGAAAGAAGTCGTGCAGTCTTGCAGATGGCCGGTCCCTTGAGGTCTCGTCGCACCCACGGTTCTCAGCTGGGCTGTAGAGGTGGGTAGAGGTCAGAGGTGCCAGGGAAGCCGGTTCTCGTCGAGCTGGGCAGTCTTGATCCGGAGGAGAGACTTGCAGCAGACCGCAGTGTTCTTAAGATGGTGCCTGCGGATGCAGGGTGACTACTCCTTAGTCACAAGGGAGAAATCTTAGGAAGAAGTCTTGAGTTCCTTTCGTGGAAAGTAGTTTCAGGATTCAAAGATGATCTGATTTGGAAGGGGGCCAGTTCCTACCTTTATCCTGTAAAAAGGGGCTGGCACGCGACTAAGTCCTGCCCTAGGGGTGGGACTAGGAGGGGGGTGGTTACACCCACTTCCTTGGCGGGCTTTTCCCCAGCACAGGGTCTGGAGTGACCCTGGAACTGGTTCCAGCCAGCCTATGCACAGTGAGCACCGGGGTGCCACGTGCAGTCACCTTCCTCTAAAGCCCTGCCTACCTACAATACACAAAACCCTGTCTGGGACGGTGCTGGCACCGCCCCTGGCAGGAAACCCTTTTGTCCTTATCTCCTGCTCTGGGAGGACTCCCAGCAGCAGGAGGGCAGACTTGTGTCTCGGTGGCAGCATCCATTTTGTGGAGCTGAGGCTCTGTTTGACTTTAACCGGGGTTAGGGGTTACATACATGTCGTGTCCCTCTAGAAGGGTGGAATGCTAACCCCGTCGCCAGAATTGGCGAGGGGTTAGTATTCCAATTCGTATGACACCTTACTCGACATGTTTTGATAAAGCGATACCAGAGTTGGCATATAACCGCGAGGATTATAATGCACTTAAGAGTATATGGTATGCGATATCATGGAAACGGCTAAGGGATGGATCCCGAAAGCCGCAGACAGGCTCAGCTCATGCCAGAGCACCATCTCACACGATTCCAAGCACTCTGCCTTCAGGATTGTTAAGGCCTGCCATAGGAGTGACTGATAGGAGATCTGTGTGTCCATTTTAGGGTTAGATATAGGTATACTATATCTAAAGCAAAGGGTGAGTACACCACCTTGCCCCAGCTGTCGTGCAGCCAGTTGTGTCAGTTTAGTTAGTCAGCCCAGGGGTGGCATAATACATGCTTCAGCCCCTGGGAGACTTCTGGGTACACCTCAGCCCTGGGTACAGGGACTTGGAGAGGGCCCAGTGCCAATTCAGTACCTGAGTACAATTTGGATAGAGAGAACAGCTAGGCTGTGGGTCTGATTAGCAGGCCCACAGCCAGGGAAAGTCGTAAACCAGTGCAGCAAAAAGCAAAAATCTGGGTGATCATAGGATTGCAGACCCTACTCTCCTACATGACCCCCCCCAAACTTTGGGACAATAAACTAACCTTGACCAGGTGAGTCTTCTTGCTCTAAGTGGAAATACCTGGAGAGCCCATCAGCATTGCTGTGATCAGTACCAGGTCTATGCTCCACTGTAAAATCCATCCCCTGTAGGGAAATGGACCACCTAAGCAGTTTGGGGTTTTCACCCTTCATCTGATTTAGCCACAAGAGGGGCTTATGGTCTGTCTGAATGGTGAAGTGAGTGCCAAACAAGTAGGCCCACAGCTTCTTCAGGGCCCAGACCACAGCAAAGGCCTCCCTCTCAATAGCTGACCAATTTTTCTCTCTGGGTGTCAACCTCCTACTAATGAAAGCAATAGGCTGATCATTACCATCAAAATTCAGTTGAGACAGAACAGCCCCCACACCCAACTCAGAAGCATCTGTTTGGACAATGAATGGCTTGGAGTAATCTGGACTCTTTAGGATAGGTGCTGTGCACATGGCCTGCTTTAGGTCATTGAATGCTTTCTGACAGCTTGCTGTCCACTGAACTTTCTTTGGCATCTTTTTGCTTGTCAGGTCATTAAGAGGGGTCACTATGGACCCATAATTTCTGACAAACTTCCTATAGTACCCAGTCAGGCCCAAGAAAGCTCGAACCTGAGTCTGGGTGATTGGAGGAGTCCAGTCCTTGATGGCCTGTATCTTACTCTCCAGTGGCTGAACCTGGCCTCCACCTACAAGGTGGCCCAGGTATACAACCTGTGTCTGCCCTATCTGGCACTTTGTGGCCTTGATAGTGAGGCCTGCCTTTTGCAGGGCCTCTAACACTTTCCTCAGGTGGACCAGGTGATCCTCCCAGGTGGAGCTAAAGACAGCAATATCATCAAGATAAGCTGCACAGAAGTCATCCAGCCCAGTGAGGACTTGATTCACCAACCTTTGGAAGGTGGCAGGTGCATTTTTCAGTCCAAAGGGCATTACCACAAATTGATAATGCCCTCCAGGGGTAGAAAATGCTGTCTTGGGTTTGGCCTCCTCAGCTAACCTGATTTGCCAATACCCAGCTGTCAAATCAAATGTACTTAAGAAGTTGGCAGAAGCCAATTTATCTATAAGTTCATCTGCTCTTGGTATTGGGTGGGCATCAGTCTTAGTGACTGCATTGAGGCCTCTGTAGTCTACGCAAAACCTCATCTCTCTCTTACCACCCTGGGTGTGAGGCTTTGGCACTAGAACTACTGGGCTAGCCCAAGGGCTATCTGAGGGCTCAATGACTCCCAGCTCCAACATTTTCTGCACTTCAGTTTTGATGCAGTCTCTAACATGATCAGGCTGTCTGTAGATTTTACTCTTGACAGGCAGACTGTCTCCAGTGTCAACATCATGGGTACACCAATCAGTTTGGCTGGGTGTCAGAGAGAACATATGTCTGAAGGATTGCAAGACTTGCCTGCAATCCTGTTGCTGATGTTCAGTGAGGCTGCCACAAAAGACAACACCATCAACTGATCCATCATCAGGATTCTGAGTGAGCAGGTCTGGGAGAGGGTCACTCTCTTCCTCCTGTCCCTCATCTGTGGCCATGAGCAAGCTCATGTCCTTCCTGTCAACATATGCCTTGAGCCTGTTAACATGGAGCACTCTGAGAGGGCTCCTGGGAGTTCCAAGGTCCACCAAGTAGGTAACCTCTCCCTTTTGCTCAATGATGGTGTGGGGCCCAGACCATTTGTCTTTCAGAGCTGCTGGGGCCACTGGCTCCAGCACCCACACCTTCTGTCCTGGCTGGTACACAGTCAGAACAGCCTTTTGGTCATGCCAAGCTTTTTGAAGTTCTTGGCTGGCCTCAAGGTTTTTGGATGCCTTTTCCATATACTCAGCCATCCTGGAGCGGAGACCAAGTACATAGTCCACTATGTTGGTTGCAGGCTTTTTGAGAGGTCTCTCCCATCCTTCCTTCACCAAACACAGGGGTCCTCTTACAGGATGCCCATACAGAAGCTCAAAAGGGCTGTAGCCAACCCCCTTCTGTGGGACCTCTCTGTAAGCAAACAAGAGGCAGGGGATCAGGACATCCCATCTTCTCCTAAGAGTTTCAGGTAGTCCATGAATCATCCCTTTGAGGGTCCTGTTGAATCTCTCAACAAGCCCATTGCATTGTGGATGATAGGGTGTGGTGAACTTGTAGTTCACACCACACTCTTTCCACATTGCAGTCAGATATCCTGACATGAAGTTTGTACCTCTGTCAGAAACGACCTCCTTTGGAAAACCCACTCTGGAGAACACTCCAACTAGGGCTCTTGCCACCACAGGGGCTGTGGTGGTCCTCAGGGGAATAGCTTCAGGATACCTGGTGGCATGGTCCACCACCACCAGTATAAACTTGTGCCCTGATGCTGTCTGGGGTTCCATTGGACCAACAATGTCAATCCCCACTCTTTCAAAGGGAACCCCCACCACAGGTAGTGGTATGAGGGGGGCCTTTGTTGTGCCACCTGACTTACCACTGGCTTGGCAAGTGACACAGGAGCGACAAAACTCCTTGGTATTCTCATTCATATGGGGCCAGTGAAAGTGTGAGACAAGCCTGTCCCAAGTCTTTGTCTGACCTAAGTGACCTGCAAGGGGAATCTCATGGGCCAAGGTGAGAAGGAAACCTCTCAGAGACAAGGGGATGACCAGCCTCCTGGTTGCACCAGGCTTGGGGTCTCTTGACTCAGAGTATAGGAGTCCATCTTCCCAGTATACCCTGTGGGCACCTGTGGCATTCCCTACAGCCTCAGCAGCAGCCTGCTGTCTGAGGGGTTCAAGGGAAGGGCAGCTCAACTGTTCCTTCCCCAGGTCTGCTCTGGAGGGTCCCCCTGAGCCCAGAAACTCAACTTGATCAAGTTCAAGCTCTTTAGGCTCAGTTTCCCTCAGCTCTTCCAGATCAGCCTCCTCAGAGACTTGATCCTCAACCTGGGGCAAGGGGGAAGGCAAAGCCTTACCCTTACTGCTCTTCTTCTTGGAAGGTGTCTGGTCCATAATTTCAGGATCCAGCACCTGTTCAGTGGGGCATCTTCTGGCCTGTGACCTAGTCACAGCAAGCACATGTGCTGGCAAGCCTAACATCTCCATGTGAGTCCTCTGCTCCACTTCTGACCATTGTGATGACTCCAAATCATTGCCCAACAAACAATCAACTGGGAGGTCTGAACTGACTACAACTTTCTTTTGTCCCTTCACTCCACCCCAGGAGAAAGCCACAATTGCCACACTATGACTAGTAGTGACATTGCTGGCATTGGTCACCAGGAAATCAGTACCTGGCATGATCTGTCCAGGGTCCACAAAGTTAGGTGTCACCATGGTGACACTGGCACAAGTGTCCCTATAGGCCTGAGCCATTTTGCCATTAATCAAAGGTGTCTGCCTGTATTTGCCCAAAGTATTGGGACTTATTTCAGGGGACATATCCATATCCCCTGTACAGACAAGGACAGCCTGAGTGAGTGTGCCAACTAAGTTGTCAGACCCCTCAGTACCCAAGGTTAACCCAACTAATGCCTTGGGAGGTACACTACCACTACTGACTGTACTAGGGGGTGCAGTTGCCTTAGGGGCTGTAGTGGCAGGAGTTTGTCCTCCTCTTTTGGTGCACTCACTAAACCAGTGAGATTTACTTTTACAGTACTGGCACCACCTTTTTGACTGGCCTTCTTGAGTCTTCTTCTTCTGGGAAGCCTGACCCCCACCCTCTTTGGTTTGTTGGGGACCTGGTGAAGACTTCGGGTCATTTTGCTCATTCTTAACATTACCCTTCTGGTCTGCTTTCTTCTGACCACCCTGGTTCTGGTTCTGGTTCTGCTTGATCCTTGTCCTGACCCATTTGTCTGCCTTCTTTCCCAATTCTTGGGGAGAGGTCAGATCTGAATCAACAAGGTGCTGGTGCAGCAACTGGTTCTGACAATTGTTTAAAATTTGTTCTCTCATCATTAGATTATACAATCCTGTGTAATCTGTAACCTTGCTACCCAGCAACCAGCCCTCCAAAGCCTTAGTGGCACAATCCACAAAATCAGACCAGTCCTGAGACTGAGTTTTCTGGGTGTCTCTGAACAGCAACCTGTACTGCTCAGTGGTTAAACCAAACCCATCAACCAGTGTATTCTTCAGGACCTGGTAATTGTTAGCATCCTCCACTCTTGTAGTGAGGAGCTTATCTCTACCTTTACCATCAAAGGAGAGCCACAGTATAGCTGCCCACTGACTCTTGGGAATGCCCTGCACAGTGCAGGCCCTCTCCAGAGCAGCCATCCATTTCTGGATATCATCCCCTTGCTTAAAGGGGGGCACTATTTTAGTCAGGTGTTTAGTATCTAAACCCTTCTCTCTATCTCTTGGGAGATTGCTGCCACCAGTGGGAGCTAACCCACTCATCTGCTGCTCTCTAGCAAAGGCAAGCTTCTCTTTGGCCAGGGCAAGTTCTTCCCTTTCAATCCTCAGTTCAGCTTGTCTCATTCTAGCTTCATGCTCTTTTCTCTGAGGGGAAGTAAATCTCCTCTGTGGAGGATTCCTTCTCCCCTGAGAAGAGGCATTAGAGTGCAGAGATCTATTGGAGTCCCTAGAAAGAGATCTATCTCTCCTAACTCCAAGGTTAGGCCCACTTCGGGTTAGTACTGGGGGTCCCCCAGATCCTAGCCCAAGTAAGTCTAAGTTGGCCCTGGTTAGCCTTCTGACTACCTCAAGACCTTTGTCTACCTCATCCCCAGAGAGTTCCTCTTGATCCTCCTCCTCAACTGCAGTAGCAATGTTGGGGAGATCTGGATCCCCAGAGGTTCCCTCTAAGGCTGGCATGTTCTCATGTAACTGAGAAAGCTTTCTGGCATCATGTCTCTCTAAGAGACCTATCAGAAAGGGAATGGTGGGGTTAGACCCCTGCTTCAGTTTTCTGGAGACACAGATCTGTCTCATCTCCTGGAAACTGAGAGCTGCATATCTTGAAGTGACCTGTGGAGGGTCAACACTGACCAGGGGAGTCTCAGTAGAATCTCCCTGGGTAGACATGCTTTTCTAGTGAGGTGTAAGTGGTGCACTTACCTACACTATATGTTTGCCTACTGATCCCTTGCTAGAGTTGTAGTTTAGGGTGTGCTAGGCCCTAGGAGCTACAACAGCTGGTTCAGTAGAACTCAGAGTATTCTAAGCTAAGTTATATGTACCTTTAGTACTTATGTGATCTTTCACAAGATATTCTTAGGGCATGTGTGGTAAAACAACAGCAAGCTCAAATCCCAACCGCTGCTCACCAATGTGTGAAGTTGGCCTGATGTGCAGTGTTCACTATTCTAGTGATCACTATATATCAGTCCAAACAACCCTTATTGATGATTGGTTGTAAGTCAACCTTATAGACCAGCTATCCTAGTAGCATGGATACGAGCAGTCTAAGGCTAAGACTCTAGAGGGCGTGTTAAGCCAGCTGTTTTACCATCACATTACCCCTTGAACACCCAGTGAAAGGACACCACACAAGTGTTATGAAAATAAACAGTGTATTTATTAGAATCACAACAACCCTGTACTCTTTATGAGGACAGGGTGCTAGGCACACAACAAAACTCTTACGAAAATACTTAAGTTAGCACGTTATACACAAATGCCCGAGGGGCACGAAAAACCATATATTCTAAAAGTGGAATGCGAAATTACTAGCAGGTAAGTACAGTACTAATAGGCTTTGGAATCGCTAGGACTTGACTATAGAATCGTTAGATTACTTCTAGGAGACCTAGGGGACTCGGGTGCAGAGTGTGCACTCTCACGCGGGATGCGGGACAAAGTCTATGGAAGCTAGTAAAGGCAAAGTTAGTGTTCACGGGCGAACCCGACCTGGTAGGAAGAAAACGACAGTGGATCCTGACCCTAGGATAGTGAGGCTATGCTGGGACACCGAAGTGCCGAAGTTACCTAGCCCAGGGGCTGCAGCTGCATAGGTCTGAAAAGACGTCGGGGATCTCGTTGCCGGACCAGGAGCCTGGAAGGAAGAAGTTGCTGGCAGGCGACCAGTGAGGGAAAGTTCGATGGATCCAAGCCTGGATCAAGGAAGAAGAAAACCTGAAAGCAGAGGGGACCAAGTTCTTGAATCACTAGCCAGTGATTAAGTGGGCACCAGGATGGCACCGGGCGAAGTCACCGCAGTCAGGTGAGTGGGCGCTGCTGGGCTCTGCAGTCTCTCGGACCAGGAGGCGTTGTCGGCGACCAGGATGGAGGTGCGAGCTGTCCCACGAAGGTTCTTGCTGTCGACGTCGCTGGACCCAGGATTGGGCAACAAGTCTTGGCAAATGCAAGGCCCACGCGGTGGACCTAAAATGGCGTCTTGGGCGGACCAGGAGGGTCCAGGGTACTTCTCCGATGGAGGGAAGCAAGGGCCAGTCTGGAGCAACCAGACTAGCAGCAGAAATGTCGTCGGGCGTCGTCGGGAAGGCCACAAGCCAGCGGGCTAGTAGCCAAACAACGCGGTGAGCAGCCAAAAGCAGAAGGGCCCCACGCAGATCGTGGAGATGCTGGGGGGCTGCACTTCGGTGCTGGAGCTGCTCAGGGTCGGGGCTTCTCGGACCCCAAAGCACTCACCAGGAATTCACTCGGCGGGCTTGCTGGAAAGAAGTCGTGCAGTCTTGCAGATGGCCGGTCCCTTGAGGTCTCGTCGCACCCACGGTTCTCAGCTGGGCTGTAGAGGTGGGTAGAGGTCAGAGGTGCCAGGGAAGCCGGTTCTCGTCGAGCTGGGCAGTCTTGATCCGGAGGAGAGACTTGCAGCAGACCGCAGTGTTCTTAAGATGGTGCCTGCGGATGCAGGGTGACTACTCCTTAGTCACAAGGGAGAAATCTTAGGAAGAAGTCTTGAGTTCCTTTCGTGGAAAGTAGTTTCAGGATTCAAAGATGATCTGATTTGGAAGGGGGCCAGTTCCTACCTTTATCCTGTAAAAAGGGGCTGGCACGCGACTAAGTCCTGCCCTAGGGGTGGGACTAGGAGGGGGGTGGTTACACCCACTTCCTTGGCGGGCTTTTCCCCAGCACAGGGTCTGGAGTGACCCTGGAACTGGTTCCAGCCAGCCTATGCACAGTGAGCACCGGGGTGCCACGTGCAGTCACCTTCCTCTAAAGCCCTGCCTACCTACAATACACAAAACCCTGTCTGGGACGGTGCTGGCACCGCCCCTGGCAGGAAACCCTTTTGTCCTTATCTCCTGCTCTGGGAGGACTCCCAGCAGCAGGAGGGCAGACTTGTGTCTCGGTGGCAGCATCCATTTTGTGGAGCTGAGGCTCTGTTTGACTTTAACCGGGGTTAGGGGTTACATACATGTCGTGTCCCTCTAGAAGGGTGGAATGCTAACCCCGTCGCCAGAATTGGCGAGGGGTTAGTATTCCAATTCGTATGACACCTTACTCGACATGTTTTGATAAAGCGATACCAGAGTTGGCATATAACCGCGAGGATTATAATGCACTTAAGAGTATATGGTATGCGATATCATGGAAACGGCTAAGGGATGGATCCCGAAAGCCGCAGACAGGCTCAGCTCATGCCAGAGCACCATCTCACACGATTCCAAGCACTCTGCCTTCAGGATTGTTAAGGCCTGCCATAGGAGTGACTGATAGGAGATCTGTGTGTCCATTTTAGGGTTAGATATAGGTATACTATATCTAAAGCAAAGGGTGAGTACACCACCTTGCCCCAGCTGTCGTGCAGCCAGTTGTGTCAGTTTAGTTAGTCAGCCCAGGGGTGGCATAATACATGCTTCAGCCCCTGGGAGACTTCTGGGTACACCTCAGCCCTGGGTACAGGGACTTGGAGAGGGCCCAGTGCCAATTCAGTACCTGAGTACAATTTGGATAGAGAGAACAGCTAGGCTGTGGGTCTGATTAGCAGGCCCACAGCCAGGGAAAGTCGTAAACCAGTGCAGCAAAAAGCAAAAATCTGGGTGATCATAGGATTGCAGACCCTACTCTCCTACATGACCCCCCCCAAACTTTGGGACAATAAACTAACCTTGACCAGGTGAGTCTTCTTGCTCTAAGTGGAAATACCTGGAGAGCCCATCAGCATTGCTGTGATCAGTACCAGGTCTATGCTCCACTGTAAAATCCATCCCCTGTAGGGAAATGGACCACCTAAGCAGTTTGGGGTTTTCACCCTTCATCTGATTTAGCCACAAGAGGGGCTTATGGTCTGTCTGAATGGTGAAGTGAGTGCCAAACAAGTAGGCCCACAGCTTCTTCAGGGCCCAGACCACAGCAAAGGCCTCCCTCTCAATAGCTGACCAATTTTTCTCTCTGGGTGTCAACCTCCTACTAATGAAAGCAATAGGCTGATCATTACCATCAAAATTCAGTTGAGACAGAACAGCCCCCACACCCAACTCAGAAGCATCTGTTTGGACAATGAATGGCTTGGAGTAATCTGGACTCTTTAGGATAGGTGCTGTGCACATGGCCTGCTTTAGGTCATTGAATGCTTTCTGACAGCTTGCTGTCCACTGAACTTTCTTTGGCATCTTTTTGCTTGTCAGGTCATTAAGAGGGGTCACTATGGACCCATAATTTCTGACAAACTTCCTATAGTACCCAGTCAGGCCCAAGAAAGCTCGAACCTGAGTCTGGGTGATTGGAGGAGTCCAGTCCTTGATGGCCTGTATCTTACTCTCCAGTGGCTGAACCTGGCCTCCACCTACAAGGTGGCCCAGGTATACAACCTGTGTCTGCCCTATCTGGCACTTTGTGGCCTTGATAGTGAGGCCTGCCTTTTGCAGGGCCTCTAACACTTTCCTCAGGTGGACCAGGTGATCCTCCCAGGTGGAGCTAAAGACAGCAATATCATCAAGATAAGCTGCACAGAAGTCATCCAGCCCAGTGAGGACTTGATTCACCAACCTTTGGAAGGTGGCAGGTGCATTTTTCAGTCCAAAGGGCATTACCACAAATTGATAATGCCCTCCAGGGGTAGAAAATGCTGTCTTGGGTTTGGCCTCCTCAGCTAACCTGATTTGCCAATACCCAGCTGTCAAATCAAATGTACTTAAGAAGTTGGCAGAAGCCAATTTATCTATAAGTTCATCTGCTCTTGGTATTGGGTGGGCATCAGTCTTAGTGACTGCATTGAGGCCTCTGTAGTCTACGCAAAACCTCATCTCTCTCTTACCACCCTGGGTGTGAGGCTTTGGCACTAGAACTACTGGGCTAGCCCAAGGGCTATCTGAGGGCTCAATGACTCCCAGCTCCAACATTTTCTGCACTTCAGTTTTGATGCAGTCTCTAACATGATCAGGCTGTCTGTAGATTTTACTCTTGACAGGCAGACTGTCTCCAGTGTCAACATCATGGGTACACCAATCAGTTTGGCTGGGTGTCAGAGAGAACATATGTCTGAAGGATTGCAAGACTTGCCTGCAATCCTGTTGCTGATGTTCAGTGAGGCTGCCACAAAAGACAACACCATCAACTGATCCATCATCAGGATTCTGAGTGAGCAGGTCTGGGAGAGGGTCACTCTCTTCCTCCTGTCCCTCATCTGTGGCCATGAGCAAGCTCATGTCCTTCCTGTCAACATATGCCTTGAGCCTGTTAACATGGAGCACTCTGAGAGGGCTCCTGGGAGTTCCAAGGTCCACCAAGTAGGTAACCTCTCCCTTTTGCTCAATGATGGTGTGGGGCCCAGACCATTTGTCTTTCAGAGCTGCTGGGGCCACTGGCTCCAGCACCCACACCTTCTGTCCTGGCTGGTACACAGTCAGAACAGCCTTTTGGTCATGCCAAGCTTTTTGAAGTTCTTGGCTGGCCTCAAGGTTTTTGGATGCCTTTTCCATATACTCAGCCATCCTGGAGCGGAGACCAAGTACATAGTCCACTATGTTGGTTGCAGGCTTTTTGAGAGGTCTCTCCCATCCTTCCTTCACCAAACACAGGGGTCCTCTTACAGGATGCCCATACAGAAGCTCAAAAGGGCTGTAGCCAACCCCCTTCTGTGGGACCTCTCTGTAAGCAAACAAGAGGCAGGGGATCAGGACATCCCATCTTCTCCTAAGAGTTTCAGGTAGTCCATGAATCATCCCTTTGAGGGTCCTGTTGAATCTCTCAACAAGCCCATTGCATTGTGGATGATAGGGTGTGGTGAACTTGTAGTTCACACCACACTCTTTCCACATTGCAGTCAGATATCCTGACATGAAGTTTGTACCTCTGTCAGAAACGACCTCCTTTGGAAAACCCACTCTGGAGAACACTCCAACTAGGGCTCTTGCCACCACAGGGGCTGTGGTGGTCCTCAGGGGAATAGCTTCAGGATACCTGGTGGCATGGTCCACCACCACCAGTATAAACTTGTGCCCTGATGCTGTCTGGGGTTCCATTGGACCAACAATGTCAATCCCCACTCTTTCAAAGGGAACCCCCACCACAGGTAGTGGTATGAGGGGGGCCTTTGTTGTGCCACCTGACTTACCACTGGCTTGGCAAGTGACACAGGAGCGACAAAACTCCTTGGTATTCTCATTCATATGGGGCCAGTGAAAGTGTGAGACAAGCCTGTCCCAAGTCTTTGTCTGACCTAAGTGACCTGCAAGGGGAATCTCATGGGCCAAGGTGAGAAGGAAACCTCTCAGAGACAAGGGGATGACCAGCCTCCTGGTTGCACCAGGCTTGGGGTCTCTTGACTCAGGGTATAGGAGTCCATCTTCCCAGTATACCCTGTGGGCACCTGTGGCATTCCCTACAGCCTCAGCAGCAGCCTGCTGTCTGAGGGGTTCAAGGGAAGGGCAGCTCAACTGTTCCTTCCCCAGGTCTGCTCTGGAGGGTCCCCCTGAGCCCAGAAACTCAACTTGATCAAGTTCAAGCTCTTTAGGCTCAGTTTCCCTCAGCTCTTCCAGATCAGCCTCCTCAGAGACTTGATCCTCAACCTGGGGCAAGGGGGAAGGCAAAGCCTTACCCTTACTGCTCTTCTTCTTGGAAGGTGTCTGGTCCATAATTTCAGGATCCAGCACCTGTTCAGTGGGGCATCTTCTGGCCTGTGACCTAGTCACAGCAAGCACATGTGCTGGCAAGCCTAACATCTCCATGTGAGTCCTCTGCTCCACTTCTGACCATTGTGATGACTCCAAATCATTGCCCAACAAACAATCAACTGGGAGGTCTGAACTGACTACAACTTTCTTTTGTCCCTTCACTCCACCCCAGGAGAAAGCCACAATTGCCACACTATGACTAGTAGTGACATTGCTGGCATTGGTCACCAGGAAATCAGTACCTGGCATGATCTGTCCAGGGTCCACAAAGTTAGGTGTCACCATGGTGACACTGGCACAAG
Source organism: Lissotriton helveticus (assembly GCF_964261635.1). Taxonomy (NCBI): domain Eukaryota; kingdom Metazoa; phylum Chordata; class Amphibia; order Caudata; family Salamandridae; genus Lissotriton; species Lissotriton helveticus. Next base: position 424,169,069 of record NC_136068.1, read on the forward strand.
TGTCCCTATAGGCCTGAGCCATTTTGCCATTAATCAAAGGTCATTAAAAAACAATGGGGTAAACCCAATAAGTCAACAGGACCTGGGTGATAATATATATATGGAAACAAATGGTCCTTGACACAGTTTATGTAGACAGAAACAATTAATGTGAGTGTTAATTATTCACACTAGGAAGTCAGATTTAATCTGAACAACAAAAGGAGATGTATTATTAATTAATACTGCTATTCAATGCAAAAAACCCAACACAACAGTACCATAACAAATTATACTGCAGTTTATTTACATAGTAATAAAATTGGCAATAAGAAATTAGGAAAGGATTGGTGCTCAAGTGATGAAAAGGAAAGTTTAAAGTACAGAATTCAAATTAATTCAGTGCAAAGAAGAAGAACAATTTACATTGCACATATATTAAGCCTACCCATACAAAGTATATACACACTATTATACAAGGGGACTGGGAAGATGGTATAGGCTTAAAATTAAAAAGGGGGGCATAATCGTCGACGTTTCGACCCTGGCGCAATATAGGAAATTTGCGACCTCTGCTACGGGTCTTCTTCAGGACAGGTGGGGGGCTGGGGAAGGGAAGCACCACGGAGGAAAACGTGGCGGTGTCGCAAGGCCAGATCAGTTGGGCGGTACACCTATGCCAGATAAATTCAATTCAAGGTAAATGATGGTGAGTATATCAATGGACAGCCAGGCGATATAATTCGTACCTGGTGAGGTCAACCAGCAGAGCGGTGACCATTTATTGAGAGCGGGGAAGTTTGGCTCTGAAGTAAGGAAACCTGGTAATCCTTAATAAATCCCCGTATCTGTAATTCCGATCAATTGGGGTTCTCAAGGGTTGTGGCTCGCAAACGCCGTCTAAATCCGACAAGACCCGCGTCTCACATCCGGGTAGGACCACGTGATTACAAACTACCAATCACAGCTATTAGTGTGATTACCAAGTGCAACGAGCTGGAAGAAGGACCACTAGTTGGACGCATGCAACTCGAGGTAAACAAGGGACTACCTCAGTGCACAGCGCTCTTTCGGTGAAAGGGAACAAATCCTGTCACCCTTAAAAGACTAGTTCAGCCATAGTTTTCAAAAAGTAGGGGCTATAAAACATAATTAAACGAGGACAAAACAATTAACCAACTATTTACAAAAAACAAATACACAAATTCAGTCCGTGTTCAAAAACTGACAATACCAACAAAACAAACCTCATACCTCACGTGAAAAACATAATTAATACAAACATACCATAATTACAATAAATACATGGCAGTGCAATATATTATCACAGGCATTGACAATTGAAGGAAACAGTTACAGAATGAGCATTACATCCAATGGCTATTCCTTATATAAGGAATTATATTCAGAAGGAGAACTAAGGGTAATACAGATAGAGAGGGAAGTCAGCCATTCGGCAATGATGCCATTTGCCTCATTACTTCCTCCTGCTCGTTCAGACCCTTATTCACAGTGTTAAAGAAATGCATCCATTTGCATTCACGGATGCTTATGGATTGTGCAAAATTACCTCCCCTAGGATTTACGTTGACTTTCTCAATTACACACCATTTTAGACTTTCCGGGGTGTGATTAAATTTAACAAAGTGTTCAACAAGGGGGGCTCCCTGTACCTTACACCGTATCCTGCTACAATGCTGCAGGATGCGGGTTTTTACCTTCTGGGTAGTTTGCCCTATATACATAAACCCACAGGGGCAGAAGATGGCATATATTACCCCCATGGTATTACAGTTGGTATGGCTTTGAAAGGTATGAGTATAGTCATTATATGTGCATGCCTTAATTACCATAGCCATGGTACAGGCCTTACAGGATCCACATTTGAAATGACCTACTATGGTGGGGAGGTTCCATAGCGTGGTCTGGTTCTCTGCACTTTTTTTGTTGTTATGTAGCATTGAATGCACAACATAGTCTCTCACACTCCTTCCCTTACGGAACGCATGCATTGGAGGGTCCGGTATTCCTGTTTCTTCTGCCACCAGGTGCCAATGGTTATTAATAATCCTCTTGATCTCAGTACTCCTGGTATTGAATGTGGTAACACATGTTAATCTCCCATCTACATTCTCAGTTCTTGCTTTGGGTTCCAAAAGTACCTCCCTATGGCAAAACCAAGCTCGTTTGCGGGCTTTCTTTACCAGACTTCTTGGGTAACCTCTCTCCACCAGCCTACTCATCAAAATTGAAGATTCCGTAAAATAGTCCACTTTACAACTACAATTTCTACGCAACCTCAGGAACTGGCCATAAGGAAGATTGTCCCTGAGGTTGCGAGGATGGTGGCTAGAATATCTTAACAGGGTATTCTTTTCTGTCGGTTTTCTAAACAGAGTGGTGTGTAAAACACCCTCTTCTTCCTTAATCGTGATGTCCAAGAAATTTATGGCCTGATTACTACACTCCATAGTGAACTGGATATTATCATCTTTTTTGTTAAGCCAGTTATAAAAGATGAGTAAATCCTCTTTTGAACCTTTCCACATAAGTAAAACGTCGTCAATATATCGCTGTGATTGGTAGTTTGTAATCACGTGGTCCTACCCGGATGTGAGACGCGGGTCTTGTCGGATTTAGACGGCGTTTGCGAGCCACAACCCTTGAGAACCCCAATTGATCGGAATTACAGATACGGGGATTTATTAAGGATTACCAGGTTTCCTTACTTCAGAGCCAAACTTCCCCGCTCTCAATAAATGGTCACCGCTCTGCTGGTTGACCTCACCAGGTACGAATTATATCGCCTGGCTGTCCATTGATATACTCACCATCATTTACCTTGAATTGAATTTATCTGGCATAGGTGTACCGCCCAACTGATCTGGCCTTGCGACACCGCCACGTTTTCCTCCGTGGTGCTTCCCTTCCCCAGCCCCCCACCTGTCCTGAAGAAGACCCGTAGCAGAGGTCGCAAATTTCCTATATTGCGCCAGGGTCGAAACGTCGACGATTATGCCCCCCTTTTTAATTTTAAGCCTATACCATCTTCCCAGTCCCCTTGTATAATAGTGTGTATATACTTTGTATGGGTAGGCTTAATATATGTGCAATGTAAATTGTTCTTCTTCTTTGCACTGAATTAATTTGAATTCTGTACTTTAAACTTTCCTTTTCATCACTTGAGCACCAATCCTTTCCTAATTTCTTATTGCCAATTTTATTACTATGTAAATAAACTGCAGTATAATTTGTTATGGTACTGTTGTGTTGGGTTTTTTGCATTGAATAGCAGTATTAATTAATAATACATCTCCTTTTGTTGTTCAGATTAAATCTGACTTCCTAGTGTGAATAATTAACACTCACATTAATTGTTTCTGTCTACATAAACTGTGTCATTAATCAAAGGTGTCTGCCTGTATTTGCCCAAAGTATTGGGACTTATTTCAGGGGACATATCCATATCCCCTGTACAGACAAGGACAGCCTGAGTGAGTGTGCCAACTAAGTTGTCAGACCCCTCAGTACCCAAGGTTAACCCAACTAATGCCTTGGGAGGTACACTACCACTACTGACTGTACTAGGGGGTGCAGTTGCCTTAGGGGCTGTAGTGGCAGGAGTTTGTCCTCCTCTTTTGGTGCACTCACTAAACCAGTGAGATTTACTTTTACAGTACTGGCACCACCTTTTTGACTGGCCTTCTTGAGTCTTCTTCTTCTGGGAAGCCTGACCCCCACCCTCTTTGGTTTGTTGGGGACCTGGTGAAGACTTCGGGTCATTTTGCTCATTCTTAACATTACCCTTCTGGTCTGCTTTCTTCTGACCACCCTGGTTCTGGTTCTGGTTCTGCTTGATCCTTGTCCTGACCCATTTGTCTGCCTTCTTTCCCAATTCTTGGGGAGAGGTCAGATCTGAATCAACAAGGTGCTGGTGCAGCAACTGGTTCTGACAATTGTTTAAAATTTGTTCTCTCATCATTAGATTATACAATCCTGTGTAATCTGTAACCTTGCTACCCAGCAACCAGCCCTCCAAAGCCTTAGTGGCACAATCCACAAAATCAGACCAGTCCTGAGACTGAGTTTTCTGGGTGTCTCTGAACAGCAACCTGTACTGCTCAGTGGTTAAACCAAACCCATCAACCAGTGTATTCTTCAGGACCTGGTAATTGTTAGCATCCTCCACTCTTGTAGTGAGGAGCTTATCTCTACCTTTACCATCAAAGGAGAGCCACAGTATAGCTGCCCACTGACTCTGGGGAATGCCCTGCACAGTGCAGGCCCTCTCCAGAGCAGCCATCCATTTCTGGATATCATCCCCTTGCTTAAAGGGGGGCACTATTTTAGTCAGGTGTTTAGTATCTAAACCCTTCTCTCTATCTCTTGGGAGATTGCTGCCACCAGTGGGAGCTAACCCACTCATCTGCTGCTCTCTAGCAAAGGCAAGCTTCTCTTTGGCCAGGGCAAGTTCTTCCCTTTCAATCCTCAGTTCAGCTTGTCTCATTCTAGCTTCATGCTCTTTTCTCTGAGGGGAAGTAAATCTCCTCTGTGGAGGATTCCTTCTCCCCTGAGAAGAGGCATTAGAGTGCAGAGATCTATTGGAGTCCCTAGAAAGAGATCTATCTCTCCTAACTCCAAGGTTAGGCCCACTTCGGGTTAGTACTGGGGGTCCCCCAGATCCTAGCCCAAGTAAGTCTAAGTTGGCCCTGGTTAGCCTTCTGACTACCTCAAGACCTTTGTCTACCTCATCCCCAGAGAGTTCCTCTTGATCCTCCTCCTCAACTGCAGTAGCAATGTTGGGGAGATCTGGATCCCCAGAGGTTCCCTCTAAGGCTGGCATGTTCTCATGTAACTGAGAAAGCTTTCTGGCATCATATGTCTCTAAGAGACCTATCAGAAAGGGAATGGTGGGGTTAGACCCCTGCTTCAGTTTTCTGGAGACACAGATCTGTCTCATCTCCTGGAAACTGAGAGCTGCATATCTTGAAGTGACCTGTGGAGGGTCAACACTGACCAGGGGAGTCTCAGTAGAATCTCCCTGGGTAGACATGCTTTTCTAGTGAGGTGTAAGTGGTGCACTTACCTACACTATATGTTTGCCTACTGATCCCTTGCTAGAGTTGTAGTTTAGGGTGTGCTAGGCCCTAGGAGCTACAACAGCTGGTTCAGTAGAACTCAGAGTATTCTAAGCTAAGTTATATGTACCTTTAGTACTTATGTGATCTTTCACAAGATATTCTTAGGGCATGTGTGGTAAAACAACAGCAAGCTCAAATCCCAACCGCTGCTCACCAATGTGTGAAGTTGGCCTGATGTGCAGTGTTCACTATTCTAGTGATCACTATATATCAGTCCAAACAACCCTTATTGATGATTGGTTGTAAGTCAACCTTATAGACCAGCTATCCTAGTAGCATGGATACGAGCAGTCTAAGGCTAAGACTCTAGAGGGCGTGTTAAGCCAGCTGTTTTACCATCACATTACCCCTTGAACACCCAGTGAAAGGACACCACACAAGTGTTATGAAAATAAACAGTGTATTTATTAGAATCACAACAACCCTGTACTCTTTATGAGGACAGGGTGCTAGGCACACAACAAAACTCTTACGAAAATACTTAAGTTAGCACGTTATACACAAATGCCCGAGGGGCACGAAAAACCATATATTCTAAAAGTGGAATGCGAAATTACTAGCAGGTAAGTACAGTACTAATAGGCTTTGGAATCGCTAGGACTTGACTATAGAATCGTTAGATTACTTCTAGGAGACCTAGGGGACTCGGGTGCAGAGTGTGCACTCTCACGCGGGATGCGGGACAAAGTCTATGGAAGCTAGTAAAGGCAAAGTTAGTGTTCACGGGCGAACCCGACCTGGTAGGAAGAAAACGACAGTGGATCCTGACCCTAGGATAGTGAGGCTATGCTGGGACACCGAAGTGCCGAAGTTACCTAGCCCAGGGGCTGCAGCTGCATAGGTCTGAAAAGACGTCGGGGATCTCGTTGCCGGACCAGGAGCCTGGAAGGAAGAAGTTGCTGGCAGGCGACCAGTGAGGGAAAGTTCGATGGATCCAAGCCTGGATCAAGGAAGAAGAAAACCTGAAAGCAGAGGGGACCAAGTTCTTGAATCACTAGCCAGTGATTAAGTGGGCACCAGGATGGCACCGGGCGAAGTCACCGCAGTCAGGTGAGTGGGCGCTGCTGGGCTCTGCAGTCTCTCGGACCAGGAGGCGTTGTCGGCGACCAGGATGGAGGTGCGAGCTGTCCCACGAAGGTTCTTGCTGTCGACGTCGCTGGACCCAGGATTGGGCAACAAGTCTTGGCAAATGCAAGGCCCACGCGGTGGACCTAAAATGGCGTCTTGGGCGGACCAGGAGGGTCCAGGGTACTTCTCCGATGGAGGGAAGCAAGGGCCAGTCTGGAGCAACCAGACTAGCAGCAGAAATGTCGTCGGGCGTCGTCGGGAAGGCCACAAGCCAGCGGGCTAGTAGCCAAACAACGCGGTGAGCAGCCAAAAGCAGAAGGGCCCCACGCAGATCGTGGAGATGCTGGGGGGCTGCACTTCGGTGCTGGAGCTGCTCAGGGTCGGGGCTTCTCGGACCCCAAAGCACTCACCAGGAATTCACTCGGCGGGCTTGCTGGAAAGAAGTCGTGCAGTCTTGCAGATGGCCGGTCCCTTGAGGTCTCGTCGCACCCACGGTTCTCAGCTGGGCTGTAGAGGTGGGTAGAGGTCAGAGGTGCCAGGGAAGCCGGTTCTCGTCGAGCTGGGCAGTCTTGATCCGGAGGAGAGACTTGCAGCAGACCGCAGTGTTCTTAAGATGGTGCCTGCGGATGCAGGGTGACTACTCCTTAGTCACAAGGGAGAAATCTTAGGAAGAAGTCTTGAGTTCCTTTCGTGGAAAGTAGTTTCAGGATTCAAAGATGATCTGATTTGGAAGGGGGCCAGTTCCTACCTTTATCCTGTAAAAAGGGGCTGGCACGCGACTAAGTCCTGCCCTAGGGGTGGGACTAGGAGGGGGGTGGTTACACCCACTTCCTTGGCGGGCTTTTCCCCAGCACAGGGTCTGGAGTGACCCTGGAACTGGTTCCAGCCAGCCTATGCACAGTGAGCACCGGGGTGCCACGTGCAGTCACCTTCCTCTAAAGCCCTGCCTACCTACAATACACAAAACCCTGTCTGGGACGGTGCTGGCACCGCCCCTGGCAGGAAACCCTTTTGTCCTTATCTCCTGCTCTGGGAGGACTCCCAGCAGCAGGAGGGCAGACTTGTGTCTCGGTGGCAGCATCCATTTTGTGGAGCTGAGGCTCTGTTTGACTTTAACCGGGGTTAGGGGTTACATACATGTCGTGTCCCTCTAGAAGGGTGGAATGCTAACCCCGTCGCCAGAATTGGCGAGGGGTTAGTATTCCAATTCGTATGACACCTTACTCGACATGTTTTGATAAAGCGATACCAGAGTTGGCATATAACCGCGAGGATTATAATGCACTTAAGAGTATATGGTATGCGATATCATGGAAACGGCTAAGGGATGGATCCCGAAAGCCGCAGACAGGCTCAGCTCATGCCAGAGCACCATCTCACACGATTCCAAGCACTCTGCCTTCAGGATTGTTAAGGCCTGCCATAGGAGTGACTGATAGGAGATCTGTGTGTCCATTTTAGGGTTAGATATAGGTATACTATATCTAAAGCAAAGGGTGAGTACACCACCTTGCCCCAGCTGTCGTGCAGCCAGTTGTGTCAGTTTAGTTAGTCAGCCCAGGGGTGGCATAATACATGCTTCAGCCCCTGGGAGACTTCTGGGTACACCTCAGCCCTGGGTACAGGGACTTGGAGAGGGCCCAGTGCCAATTCAGTACCTGAGTACAATTTGGATAGAGAGAACAGCTAGGCTGTGGGTCTGATTAGCAGGCCCACAGCCAGGGAAAGTCGTAAACCAGTGCAGCAAAAAGCAAAAATCTGGGTGATCATAGGATTGCAGACCCTACTCTCCTACATGACCCCCCCCCCCCCAAACTTTGGGACAATAAACTAACCTTGACCAGGTGAGTCTTCTTGCTCTAAGTGGAAATACCTGGAGAGCCCATCAGCATTGCTGTGATCAGTACCAGGTCTATGCTCCACTGTAAAATCCATCCCCTGTAGGGAAATGGACCACCTAAGCAGTTTGGGGTTTTCACCCTTCATCTGATTTAGCCACAAGAGGGGCTTATGGTCTGTCTGAATGGTGAAGTGAGTGCCAAACAAGTAGGCCCACAGCTTCTTCAGGGCCCAGACCACAGCAAAGGCCTCCCTCTCAATAGCTGACCAATTTTTCTCTCTGGGTGTCAACCTCCTACTAATGAAAGCAATAGGCTGATCATTACCATCAAAATTCAGTTGAGACAGAACAGCCCCCACACCCAACTCAGAAGCATCTGTTTGGACAATGAATGGCTTGGAGTAATCTGGACTCTTTAGGATAGGTGCTGTGCACATGGCCTGCTTTAGGTCATTGAATGCTTTCTGACAGCTTGCTGTCCACTGAACTTTCTTTGGCATCTTTTTGCTTGTCAGGTCATTAAGAGGGGTCACTATGGACCCATAATTTCTGACAAACTTCCTATAGTACCCAGTCAGGCCCAAGAAAGCTCGAACCTGAGTCTGGGTGATTGGAGGAGTCCAGTCCTTGATGGCCTGTATCTTACTCTCCAGTGGCTGAACCTGGCCTCCACCTACAAGGTGGCCCAGGTATACAACCTGTGTCTGCCCTATCTGGCGCTTTGTGGCCTTGATAGTGAGGCCTGCCTTTTGCAGGGCCTCTAACACTTTCCTCAGGTGGACCAGGTGATCCTCCCAGGTGGAGCTAAAGACAGCAATATCATCAAGATAAGCTGCACAGAAGTCATCCAGCCCAGTGAGGACTTGATTCACCAACCTTTGGAAGGTGGCAGGTGCATTTTTCAGTCCAAAGGGCATTACCACAAATTGATAATGCCCTCCAGGGGTAGAAAATGCTGTCTTGGGTTTGGCCTCCTCAGCTAACCTGATTTGCCAATACCCAGCTGTCAAATCAAATGTACTTAAGAAGTTGGCAGAAGCCAATTTATCTATAAGTTCATCTGCTCTTGGTATTGGGTGGGCATCAGTCTTAGTGACTGCATTGAGGCCTCTGTAGTCTACGCAAAACCTCATCTCTCTCTTACCACCCTGGGTGTGAGGCTTTGGCACTAGAACTACTGGGCTAGCCCAAGGGCTATCTGAGGGCTCAATGACTCCCAGCTCCAACATTTTCTGCACTTCAGTTTTGATGCAGTCTCTAACATGATCAGGCTGTCTGTAGATTTTACTCTTGACAGGCAGACTGTCTCCAGTGTCAACATCATGGGTACACCAATCAGTTTGGCTGGGTGTCAGAGAGAACATATGTCTGAAGGATTGCAAGACTTGCCTGCAATCCTGTTGCTGATGTTCAGTGAGGCTGCCACAAAAGACAACACCATCAACTGATCCATCATCAGGATTCTGAGTGAGCAGGTCTGGGAGAGGGTCACTCTCTTCCTCCTGTCCCTCATCTGTGGCCATGAGCAAGCTCATGTCCTTCCTGTCAACATATGCCTTGAGCCTGTTAACATGGAGCACTCTGAGAGGGCTCCTGGGAGTTCCAAGGTCCACCAAGTAGGTAACCTCTCCCTTTTGCTCAATGATGGTGTGGGGCCCAGACCATTTGTCTTTCAGAGCTGCTGGGGCCACTGGCTCCAGCACCCACACCTTCTGTCCTGGCTGGTACACAGTCAGAACAGCCTTTTGGTCATGCCAAGCTTTTTGAAGTTCTTGGCTGGCCTCAAGGTTTTTGGATGCCTTTTCCATATACTCAGCCATCCTGGAGCGGAGACCAAGTACATAGTCCACTATGTTGGTTGCAGGCTTTTTGAGAGGTCTCTCCCATCCTTCCTTCACCAAACACAGGGGTCCTCTTACAGGATGCCCATACAGAAGCTCAAAAGGGCTGTAGCCAACCCCCTTCTGTGGGACCTCTCTGTAAGCAAACAAGAGGCAGGGGATCAGGACATCCCATCTTCTCCTAAGAGTTTCAGGTAGTCCATGAATCATCCCTTTGAGGGTCCTGTTGAATCTCTCAACAAGCCCATTGCATTGTGGATGATAGGGTGTGGTGAACTTGTAGTTCACACCACACTCTTTCCACATTGCAGTCAGATATCCTGACATGAAGTTTGTACCTCTGTCAGAAACGACCTCCTTTGGAAAACCCACTCTGGAGAACACTCCAACTAGGGCTCTTGCCACCACAGGGGCTGTGGTGGTCCTCAGGGGAATAGCTTCAGGATACCTGGTGGCATGGTCCACCACCACCAGTATAAACTTGTGCCCTGATGCTGTCTGGGGTTCCATTGGACCAACAATGTCAATCCCCACTCTTTCAAAGGGAACCCCCACCACAGGTAGTGGTATGAGGGGGGCCTTTGTTGTGCCACCTGACTTACCACTGGCTTGGCAAGTGACACAGGAGCGACAAAACTCCTTGGTATTCTCATTCATATGGGGCCAGTGAAAGTGTGAGACAAGCCTGTCCCAAGTCTTTGTCTGACCTAAGTGACCTGCAAGGGGAATCTCATGGGCCAAGGTGAGAAGGAAACCTCTCAGAGACAAGGGGATGACCAGCCTCCTGGTTGCACCAGGCTTGGGGTCTCTTGACTCAGAGTATAGGAGTCCATCTTCCCAGTATACCCTGTGGGCACCTGTGGCATTCCCTACAGCCTCAGCAGCAGCCTGCTGTCTGAGGGGTTCAAGGGAAGGGCAGCTCAACTGTTCCTTCCCCAGGTCTGCTCTGGAGGGTCCCCCTGAGCCCAGAAACTCAACTTGATCAAGTTCAAGCTCTTTAGGCTCAGTTTCCCTCAGCTCTTCCAGATCAGCCTCCTCAGAGACTTGATCCTCAACCTGGGGCAAGGGGGAAGGCAAAGCCTTACCCTTACTGCTCTTCTTCTTGGAAGGTGTCTGGTCCATAATTTCAGGATCCAGCACCTGTTCAGTGGGGCATCTTCTGGCCTGTGACCTAGTCACAGCAAGCACATGTGCTGGCAAGCCTAACATCTCCATGTGAGTCCTCTGCTCCACTTCTGACCATTGTGATGACTCCAAATCATTGCCCAACAAACAATCAACTGGGAGGTCTGAACTGACTACAACTTTCTTTTGTCCCTTCACTCCACCCCAGGAGAAAGCCACAATTGCCACACTATGACTAGTAGTGACATTGCTGGCATTGGTCACCAGGAAATCAGTACCTGGCATGATCTGTCCAGGGTCCACAAAGTTAGGTGTCACCATGGTGACACTGGCACAAGTGTCCCTATAGGCCTGAGCCATTTTGCCATTAATCAAAGGTGTCTGCCTGTATTTGCCCAAAGTATTGGGACTTATTTCAGGGGACATATCCATATCCCCTGTACAGACAAGGACAGCCTGAGTGAGTGTGCCAACTAAGTTGTCAGACCCCTCAGTACCCAAGGTTAACCCAACTAATGCCTTGGGAGGTACACTACCACTACTGACTGTACTAGGGGGTGCAGTTGCCTTAGGGGCTGTAGTGGCAGGAGTTTGTCCTCCTCTTTTGGTGCACTCACTAAACCAGTGAGATTTACTTTTACAGTACTGGCACCACCTTTTTGACTGGCCTTCTTGAGTCTTCTTCTTCTGGGAAGCCTGACCCCCACCCTCTTTGGTTTGTTGGGGACCTGGTGAAGACTTCGGGTCATTTTGCTCATTCTTAACATTACCCTTCTGGTCTGCTTTCTTCTGACCACCCTGGTTCTGGTTCTGGTTCTGCTTGATCCTTGTCCTGACCCATTTGTCTGCCTTCTTTCCCAATTCTTGGGGAGAGGTCAGATCTGAATCAACAAGGTGCTGGTGCAGCAACTGGTTCTGACAATTGTTTAAAATTTGTTCTCTCATCATTAGATTATACAATCCTGTGTAATCTGTAACCTTGCTACCCAGCAACCAGCCCTCCAAAGCCTTAGTGGCACAATCCACAAAATCAGACCAGTCCTGAGACTGAGTTTTCTGGGTGTCTCTGAACCGCAACCTGTACTGCTCAGTGGTTAAACCAAACCCATCAACCAGTGTATTCTTCAGGACCTGGTAATTGTTAGCATCCTCCACTCTTGTAGTGAGGAGCTTATCTCTACCTTTACCATCAAAGGAGAGCCACAGTATAGCTGCCCACTGACTCTGGGGAATGCCCTGCACAGTGCAGGCCCTCTCCAGAGCAGCCATCCATTTCTGGATATCATCCCCTTGCTTAAAGGGGGGCACTATTTTAGTCAGGTGTTTAGTATCTAAACCCTTCTCTCTATCTCTTGGGAGATTGCTGCCACCAGTGGGAGCTAACCCACTCATCTGCTGCTCTCTAGCAAAGGCAAGCTTCTCTTTGGCCAGGGCAAGTTCTTCCCTTTCAATCCTCAGTTCAGCTTGTCTCATTCTAGCTTCATGCTCTTTTCTCTGAGGGGAAGTAAATCTCCTCTGTGGAGGATTCCTTCTCCCCTGAGAAGAGGCATTAGAGTGCAGAGATCTATTGGAGTCCCTAGAAAGAGATCTATCTCTCCTAACTCCAAGGTTAGGCCCACTTCGGGTTAGTACTGGGGGTCCCCCAGATCCTAGCCCAAGTAAGTCTAAGTTGGCCCTGGTTAGCCTTCTGACTACCTCAAGACCTTTGTCTACCTCATCCCCAGAGAGTTCCTCTTGATCCTCCTCCTCAACTGCAGTAGCAATGTTGGGGAGATCTGGATCCCCAGAGGTTCCCTCTAAGGCTGGCATGTTCTCATGTAACTGAGAAAGCTTTCTGGCATCATATGTCTCTAAGAGACCTATCAGAAAGGGAATGGTGGGGTTAGACCCCTGCTTCAGTTTTCTGGAGACACAGATCTGTCTCATCTCCTGGAAACTGAGAGCTGCATATCTTGAAGTGACCTGTGGAGGGTCAACACTGACCAGGGGAGTCTCAGTAGAATCTCCCTGGGTAGACATGCTTTTCTAGTGAGGTGTAAGTGGTGCACTTACCTACACTATATGTTTGCCTACTGATCCCTTGCTAGAGTTGTAGTTTAGGGTGTGCTAGGCCCTAGGAGCTACAACAGCTGGTTCAGTAGAACTCAGAGTATTCTAAGCTAAGTTATATGTACCTTTAGTACTTATGTGATCTTTCACAAGATATTCTTAGGGCATGTGTGGTAAAACAACAGCAAGCTCAAATCCCAACCGCTGCTCACCAATGTGTGAAGTTGGCCTGATGTGCAGTGTTCACTATTCTAGTGATCACTATATATCAGTCCAAACAACCCTTATTGATGATTGGTTGTAAGTCAACCTTATAGACCAGCTATCCTAGTAGCATGGATACGAGCAGTCTAAGGCTAAGACTCTAGAGGGCGTGTTAAGCCAGCTGTTTTACCATCACATTACCCCTTGAACACCCAGTGAAAGGACACCACACAAGTGTTATGAAAATAAACAGTGTATTTATTAGAATCACAACAACCCTGTACTCTTTATGAGGACAGGGTGCTAGGCACACAACAAAACTCTTACGAAAATACTTAAGTTAGCACGTTATACACAAATGCCCGAGGGGCACGAAAAACCATATATTCTAAAAGTGGAATGCGAAATTACTAGCAGGTAAGTACAGTACTAATAGGCTTTGGAATCGCTAGGACTTGACTATAGAATCGTTAGATTACTTCTAGGAGACCTAGGGGACTCGGGTGCAGAGTGTGCACTCTCACGCGGGATGCGGGACAAAGTCTATGGAAGCTAGTAAAGGCAAAGTTAGTGTTCACGGGCGAACCCGACCTGGTAGGAAGAAAACGACAGTGGATCCTGACCCTAGGATAGTGAGGCTATGCTGGGACACCGAAGTGCCGAAGTTACCTAGCCCAGGGGCTGCAGCTGCATAGGTCTGAAAAGACGTCGGGGATCTCGTTGCCGGACCAGGAGCCTGGAAGGAAGAAGTTGCTGGCAGGCGACCAGTGAGGGAAAGTTCGATGGATCCAAGCCTGGATCAAGGAAGAAGAAAACCTGAAAGCAGAGGGGACCAAGTTCTTGAATCACTAGCCAGTGATTAAGTGGGCACCAGGATGGCACCGGGCGAAGTCACCGCAGTCAGGTGAGTGGGCGCTGCTGGGCTCTGCAGTCTCTCGGACCAGGAGGCGTTGTCGGCGACCAGGATGGAGGTGCGAGCTGTCCCACGAAGGTTCTTGCTGTCGACGTCGCTGGACCCAGGATTGGGCAACAAGTCTTGGCAAATGCAAGGCCCACGCGGTGGACCTAAAATGGCGTCTTGGGCGGACCAGGAGGGTCCAGGGTACTTCTCCGATGGAGGGAAGCAAGGGCCAGTCTGGAGCAACCAGACTAGCAGCAGAAATGTCGTCGGGCGTCGTCGGGAAGGCCACAAGCCAGCGGGCTAGTAGCCAAACAACGCGGTGAGCAGCCAAAAGCAGAAGGGCCCCACGCAGATCGTGGAGATGCTGGGGGGCTGCACTTCGGTGCTGGAGCTGCTCAGGGTCGGGGCTTCTCGGACCCCAAAGCACTCACCAGGAATTCACTCGGCGGGCTTGCTGGAAAGAAGTCGTGCAGTCTTGCAGATGGCCGGTCCCTTGAGGTCTCGTCGCACCCACGGTTCTCAGCTGGGCTGTAGAGGTGGGTAGAGGTCAGAGGTGCCAGGGAAGCCGGTTCTCGTCGAGCTGGGCAGTCTTGATCCGGAGGAGAGACTTGCAGCAGACCGCAGTGTTCTTAAGATGGTGCCTGCGGATGCAGGGTGACTACTCCTTAGTCACAAGGGAGAAATCTTAGGAAGAAGTCTTGAGTTCCTTTCGTGGAAAGTAGTTTCAGGATTCAAAGATGATCTGATTTGGAAGGGGGCCAGTTCCTACCTTTATCCTGTAAAAAGGGGCTGGCACGCGACTAAGTCCTGCCCTAGGGGTGGGACTAGGAGGGGGGTGGTTACACCCACTTCCTTGGCGGGCTTTTCCCCAGCACAGGGTCTGGAGTGACCCTGGAACTGGTTCCAGCCAGCCTATGCACAGTGAGCACCGGGGTGCCACGTGCAGTCACCTTCCTCTAAAGCCCTGCCTACCTACAATACACAAAACCCTGTCTGGGACGGTGCTGGCACCGCCCCTGGCAGGAAACCCTTTTGTCCTTATCTCCTGCTCTGGGAGGACTCCCAGCAGCAGGAGGGCAGACTTGTGTCTCGGTGGCAGCATCCATTTTGTGGAGCTGAGGCTCTGTTTGACTTTAACCGGGGTTAGGGGTTACATACATGTCGTGTCCCTCTAGAAGGGTGGAATGCTAACCCCGTCGCCAGAATTGGCGAGGGGTTAGTATTCCAATTCGTATGACACCTTACTCGACATGTTTT
Source organism: Lissotriton helveticus (assembly GCF_964261635.1). NCBI lineage: Eukaryota > Metazoa > Chordata > Amphibia > Caudata > Salamandridae > Lissotriton > Lissotriton helveticus. The sequence goes on from NC_136068.1 coordinate 424,184,474, forward strand.
GATAAAGCGATACCAGAGTTGGCATATAACCGCGAGGATTATAATGCACTTAAGAGTATATGGTATGCGATATCATGGAAACGGCTAAGGGATGGATCCCGAAAGCCGCAGACAGGCTCAGCTCATGCCAGAGCACCATCTCACACGATTCCAAGCACTCTGCCTTCAGGATTGTTAAGGCCTGCCATAGGAGTGACTGATAGGAGATCTGTGTGTCCATTTTAGGGTTAGATATAGGTATACTATATCTAAAGCAAAGGGTGAGTACACCACCTTGCCCCAGCTGTCGTGCAGCCAGTTGTGTCAGTTTAGTTAGTCAGCCCAGGGGTGGCATAATACATGCTTCAGCCCCTGGGAGACTTCTGGGTACACCTCAGCCCTGGGTACAGGGACTTGGAGAGGGCCCAGTGCCAATTCAGTACCTGAGTAGAATTTGGATAGAGAAAACAGCTAGGCTGTGGGTCTGATTAGCAGGCCCACAGCCAGGGAAAGCCGTAAACCAGTGCAGCAAAAAGCAAAAATCTGGGTGATCATAGGATTGCAGACCCTACTCTCCTACAGTGTTGAAATGGAGTTGGGTGCAGCCTGTTGTGTTAAAACTGTGCTTGGGAGCAGAGAGCATGCAGTTGCATGTCTGGTGCGCCCAGTCCACGTTGAGCTAGCTGTAGCTGTTTGCCAGCCCAGACTAGTAATCAAGTTGGATCTTAAGCGTTTAAAAAGCTGGGCAGGAAGGGGAGCGGAATATTAACAAAGAGTTATAGAAACTTTTGCGAGACCACCATTTTTTCAATCGATATGCTACCGGCCAGTGATAACGGCAGCTTTCTCCACATGGGCAGATGAGTTTCAAACCAGTCCGTAGCGCATCCATTATTCACTTGCCAGAGCTCTTCTGGGTCTCTACTGAGCCATATGCCCAGGTATCCTACTGGGTCCGTCGCCCACCTTAACGGATACTTAGGAGCGAATGGTGTTGTTTTGGGAGTTAGGGGAAGCAGAACATATTCAGCCCAGTTCAAATGAATTCCGGAGTAGCCTTTAAAGTGCACAACCTTCCCTGTCAGTGGCGCCAAGTTCTTCTGTGGGTTGTGACAATTCAGGGCAGTAGGGGCATCAGTCGATTTGCAATCACCTTGGCGTATATCTTGTTATCAATATTTAATAGCGACAAGGGGCAATAGGAGTCACATTGGTCTGTCGGCTTATCCGGCTTCAGTATTGTTACTATGACGGCTTCTCTTAAAGATGGGGAAAGTGTTCCCACTGTCAATGAGTCATGATACATTTCGATAAGATGTGGGATAAGAAGAAAGACGTATGTCAGCCCATCCAACCCTGGGGCCTTGTTGCGCTGGAGGCTCATAACGACTTGAGAGATTTCCTCCGGAGTAATAGGGGAGTCTGTGTTCCCGGTGTACATTGTCCAGCCACAGTAGCTGTACAGAGTCAAGGTAGGTTTTAAGCATGTCTGTGCCCATCACAGAGGAAACTGAGTATAACCGGGCATAGAAGAAAGACATAAATTCTAATAGTGCCGGAGGGGAGGAAACGTTTTGCGAGTTTATATTGCGCAGCAGTCCTTTCAGAGTTTTACCGGGGTGGTCTCCCTCACCATATTGTTTTGCCTGTGCTTCCTTACCCAGGTAATTGACTTATCTAGCCACATCTTCCTGATATTCGGTCAATTTGCCCCATACATCAGCCAGAATTGAGGATTCCCGTGTTTGAGAGAATTCCATTTCTAGTGCTTGGATATCTGTTAGGGCCTGCAGAACCCCCTAAGCACACCGGCTTGTTGGGCAATGCAGACCCCTCCTATTGACACGTTAAAGGCCTCCCACAGCGTGGAGGGAGACTGCACTTAGCCTGTGCTGCATGCAAGAAAGTTATTAATGGCAGTTTGCACCTCTTCCCTAAATACTGCGTCTCATAATGCATGTGGCGCTAGTCGCCAAGTGAATGCTCGAGGCATAGTCTGGGTACCTGCATAACTAGATATACTGGTGCATAGTCCGCTAGTGTGCGCGGGCAGAGAGAGACCATTTTAGTCCACGCAAGAGCATCATTGGATGTCAACCAATAGTCAACTCAGGACCAAGTGTTGTGGTAGAAGGAAAAGCATGAGCCCTTGCATCTGTCACAGTGGGTATTTCACCATTTGTCCTGTAGCTGATTAGCTGATATTATGGTATCTGACAGTAACAGGTTAGTGTTAGATTCCTTACCTTAGAATATCCCCAGGCGTCAGACTGGATGCGGAAAGTTTTCGTCAGCAGTACCCTTGCGCGTCCGGCAGGCGTCGTCTGCGGCTCCGCGTCCGTCGTCCGCGTCATGTTCGCCGGAATGACGTCGTCAGAGTACTTAGACGCCGCCCTCGCGCGCTGACGTCAGTTCTTCTTTTTTCCACGCCAGCAAGCGCAGATCCGGGAAGAGCGTACCCTAGTCTATTTTTGATTAACTTCAACTCCTGGTGCCGGTAGGTATGCCTGGTTTCAAGCCGTGCAACGCCTGTCACCGCCTGAAGTCGGTGATCGACACCCACCGCCGGGGTCTCTACTGCCTCAGGCCGACCACGACGACAAGTCGTGCCCCGGCTGCCGGGCCTTGACGTCGAAGGCTAGGGGGGAGCGGTCCCGCAAGCTCCTCGAGATCCGGCAGCCGGCTCCGCGCCGCTCCTGGGTGAGAAAGTCGAGGGGCCGGAGCCCATACCATTTGTCGGGCTTCAAGTCCGCGCATTCAGGTAAGTCGAGGCACTCTAAAAAGAAGTCGAATAGGCGACATCGCTCTTCTGACTCCCCTCGCCGGTCGCGCGACTCGGCTGAGGGTGCGAGTGACACCGCCGGTGCGGCAAGCCGCTGGCGTCACATCTGGTCCCATACCCTCCGGTCCCTGGACTGCGTGCGATGCCGGAGGAGATTCGTGATTTCCTCATTGCCATGAGGACTCACTTCCCTCCGTTGAGGCCTGCTGGTGTCCCTTCAGGCCCTGCAGACCAGAGCCGGCGGCTTAGGCCCTTGCGCCTTCGTCGACTTCGGTCACGAAACAGCAGGCCCCTGTGGGATCCAGGCCTGAATCCCGGTCGACGCCAGTTGACCTCATGACTCCTCTGGTGTCGCTCCCGGTTTCAGTCCGGGTCCGCCATCGGAGCTGCGCCGCTCCGCGCTGTCTCCGATGTCAGTGGGTGAGCAATTCACCTATGACCCGGCTCCGTCATTTCTGCCTTTTTATCAGGACACGGATGAAGGGGAGGACTGGGAGGGGTCTGAGGACCCTCTGGCACAACAGTGCCAGTTATCTCAGGACTGGGCAGACGAGCTGGGGGGGGCCAGTGGTCTTGGCACATCGCCTGGCACTGGCTTCATCTCTCCTCCTTCCGTGGCTACGGAGGAGGGTGCTACTTATGGTGTGGTGTTACGCAGGGCAGCCAAGGCCTTGGCTCTTGAGCTCCCTGCTGCAGCCATGAGGACTAATCTCCTCACCGAGGTGCTTCAGCCGCCAGTAAGCTCTTCGGAGCCTCTGCTGCGGTTTAATGAGGCCCTCACGGACGTTCTGATGGGCACTTGGTCCAAGCCCTACACAGTACCCCCCGTGGGGAACGTGGCCCGACGCCACCGCCCGGCTCCGGGCGACCCCTGCTTTCTGTCGGTACACCCTACCCCGAGAGTCTGGTCATACAGGCCTCTACGTCCCAGACCACATTCCCGACTGCTCCTCCAGATCGCGAATCCAAAAGGTTTGACCAGTTTAGGAAGAAACTGTTCTTCTCACTTAGTCTGGGGTTGCGGTCTATCAACACCGCTTGCCTTTTTGACCGTTACACCCACTCCTTGTGGGATACGGTTGCGGACGTGCTGCCCCAGTGTCCGGAGGAGGCCCAGGCACGGCTCACCCAAGCTCTTGCTGAGGGGCGGGATGCAGCACGTTATTCCATCCGATGTGAACTTGATACCGCGGACTCGCTGGGCAGGGCCATTTCCACGACGGTGCCGGTCCGCCGCCACGCCTGGCTGAAGTCCGCCAATTTTTTTCGAAGGATGTCCAGGCCACGCTCATGGACATGCCCTTTGATGGCCGTCCCCTTTTTGGCGACAAAGCAGACAGTGCGCTTGAGCGTTTCAAGGACTCCAGGGCTACGGCCAAGTCCTTGGGCTTGTTGGGCCAGCACCAGCAAACTTCTGCTTTTCACCCCTTTCGTGGCTAAGGAAGGGGTGCCCCACACGTTCGTCCAGCCACAGGCAGCAGAACCGACCTCAACGTGGTCGCGGACGTGGGAACCTTCGTGGCGGTGCAGGGGGACGAATGCCGGGTCAGTCCACATCCACTCCTGCAGCATCTGCCTCAAAGCCTTCCTAGTCCGAGCTTTCAGGCCCATTCGACGCCAGTGGGGGGCAGGATCCGCCATCACCTTCTCCACTGGCGTACCATCACTTCGGACAGGTGGGTGCTGCAAATCGTCCGAAGGGGCTACTCCCTCCCCTTGGAGGCGACCCCTCCAGCCATGCCACGCAGTGCCACCGCATATCGGGGGATCACTTGCAACTTCTGCGGGAGGAAGTTATGGCCCTCTTGGCCAAGGGAGCCATCGAGCGCGTTCCTGGGCCAGAAGTAGGATGTGTTTGCTACTCGCTGGGGTTCTCCATCAACGTGCCAAAGTCACACCTGTGCCCCTCTCAGAAGCTCCTCTTCATCAGAGCGGTTGTGGACTTGGCACAGTTTCGCGTTTATCCTCCCGAGCAGCGGGTTCGGGATATTCAGGCTCTGATTCCGATCTTTCAGCCTTTATCCCGACTTTCGGTCATGTTGACGCTGGGGCTCCTGGGGCTGATGGCCTCCTGCATCCTACTGGTGCATCACGCCAGGTGGCTGATGCGGGCTCTGCAGTGGGACCTGAAGTTTCAGTGGGCACAGCATCAGGGCAACCTGTCATACCACTTCCTGATCTCGTGAGGGCACTGCGAGACAGTTGCAGTGGTGGCTCACGGACTGCGATTGGGTCAGCGGCAGATCCCTCTCCCTTCCCCAACCGGAGCACACAGTGGTGACGGAGGCGTCCCTCCTGGGATGGAGGGGGTACATGGGAGAGGCGGAGATCAGAGGCCTCTGGTCTCCGGCGGCGTCTCGGCTCCACATCAACCTTCTGGAGCTGCAGGCGATCCGGCTTGCACTGTGGTTGCTTGTTTCTTGCCCAATTTATTATAAGATACACCTGCAGACATGCGATTGTGTTCATAGATCCCTGCGAAATAGACAGTGCAGGAGAGACCTGTTGAAGCCCGAGTAACATGGCACGAATATCTTACCTCACATGGAACATACATGGTCTAAATGACTACAGGAAATCCCAACTAGTGCATGCATATCTAACCCGGCACAAAATCTATGTCTGCTTCCTGCAGGAGACACACTTAGCATCTAGTTGGGTGCCTGGGCTCCAAGACCACTGGTGCGGAGCGATCCAACTTGGGACCTCCAGAACGGCGTCACCATTACCAGCTGTGCACCCTGGCGGCGGATCTGGGCTGGCGGTCGTACTATCATCGAGAAGGGGGGAAACCCGTAACCTAACCCTTCTCTGGCCTCCAGTCTTGCAGGAACGCTTCCGTGGCTACTGCGAGAGGATCCGGCCTCCAGCTGAAGAAGCGTGGGAGCTGATGATCCAGCCGGGACGCGAAGAGATCTATCGTAAACAGGCCCCATAGGCTCACCAGCCATCTGAAAACCTGAGGGTCCAATTTCCACTGACCGGAATCTACCAGATGCCTTTAATGCCAATCTGCCACCTGGTTGGCCTGACCCGAGAGATACTCCGCTGTCACCGAGATATGATGAGCCAGGCAGTATTTCCAAAAATCTTTTTCCAGATTCGCCAAAGCACGGGAGCGGGGACCCCCCAAGTGATTGATGTACCGGACCACTAAGACATTGTCCATTTTTTAACAGGACACATGACTGCACCCAGTCCCTGGTCCAGCACCGAACAGCGAAGGACCCTGCCAGGAGTTCCAGGCAATGTATGTGCAACGCCTGTTATTTGGAAGGTAGGTGGCGTCGTACGGATCCGTGTCTGGCGTCGTGGTCGCCGGAATGACGTCGCGGGCGCTACTTAGACACCGCCCACCCGCGCTGACGTCAGTTCTTTATTTTTCCCCGCCAGCAAGCGCAGGTTCCCTGAGTCATTTTTTTTTTTCAGAACAAAATTTTATTAGTTTTGCAGTTGATAGAATACAAAGAAGCACCGCTCCCTAAGAGTCAGAGAGGCAGTGTGCATAGAAATATCATCGTAATCCAGTTATTCAATCAACATTCCCCCAAACTCCCACCCTCAGAACTCCCCACCCGGCACCCCCCCCCCCCACCCTGCACGGTGTCTACGTAGTCCATAAAGATGAGCCTAGTGAGCCCAGTATCCACGTGTGTACCAGTTTACCCAGAGTCAGTAAGTAAATGGTCCGCGTCATTTGCTCGCGGCGCCGGAGGGTCCAGCAACAGGCCTCTGTAGTACGCCCAAATCTTCCAGATCTGAAAGTGTTTTTTGGGGCAACCCCTGGCCTCAAATACTGGGCGTTCTAACCCCATGTTAAAGTCCATGCCCCGTTTCCACACCTCCACCAAGGGGGCTCTAGGAGCCTTCCAGGCCCGAGCAATGTCCCTCTTAGCTACCGTAAGGCCCAGGAGAAGCAGGTGACGTTTGTATATATTTCCCCCCACTTGTTCCATGAGATGGAGGAGGCCCAACTTCGGTGAGCGGGGGAGATCCCAGCCCAATACTTCTGCCAGACAATCCCTCACACCGGTCCAAAACCTCTGCAGTCTCACACACTCCCACACCGTATGCAGAAAGGAGCCAACTGAACATCCACATCGCAGGCAGTCCAGGGAGGCTTTCAGCCCCGCCCTCCACAATCGCTCCCTTGTATAGTATGCCCTATGCAGGTATTTAAATTGAATGAGGCGCAACCGCACCGCAACCGCTGCTCCCCTCGGGGCCTCCAGGGCTTCTCTCCAGTCCTCCTCTTCCAATTTCCCTAACTCTCCCTCCCAGACAGACCGCAATTTATCAAGGGAAGGGGAGCAGTGTGTGACAAGCATTTGGTATATGTTAGATATTTTCTTAGTTTCCAAGTCCCCCATGAATAACTTAGCCTCTAGGGGGCTGAACTCCGGCAAGGAAGTTAAGCCAACTAATGCGGGGGACAGGGCATGTCGGAGCTGCAAGTATCTGAAGAATTGAGATTGGGGCATATCATATTCGTCCCGTAGAGCTTGAAAGGACTTAAGGATTGAGCCCTTCATGACGTGGCCCAGCGCCGAAATGCCTATTGCATCCCAGCCATCGAATCCCCGCGGGGACGCCAGCGCATTGCAACCTCCCATTGTGCCACAGCGGGGTTTCCCCCGTCAGCCTATTCCACCACCCCATGCGACGGAGGGCGTCACGCCACACCCGAAACACCACCTGAGTGACCATCGGGAGCTTCTTTCTGATGACTGCCGAGTATAAGATAGTATGCAGCGTGTCTGGGTCCATCAGGTATCTCTCCAGGGCATAGGTCGGGTCGTCCCGGTCCCCATACCACCACTCATTGAGGACCAAGAGGTGTGACGCTTGATAGTAGGACTGGACGTCGGACGTGGCCAGTCCCCCACAATAGGTCGAGAGGAAGCAGGTGCGGAGTGCCACCCTTGCTGCCCCCCCAGCCCACAAGAACTGACCCAGCGCCGAGTTTACCCGCCTAAACCACTGCGGTGGAACAGGATACGGATGATTTTGAAGTTGATATAGAATACGGGGTAGAGCTACCATCTTAAATATGGCCGAACGGCCATAAATGTTCAAGGGCATCCTGGCCCACATTTTCATGTCAGACCGTATTTTGTCCCACACGGGTAGCACATTGCGGGACCACGAGACTCCAGGCACATCCGTCAAAAAGACGCCCAGGTATTTAATGCCTCCCGCCGCCTCCTGGAGGGCCGACGCCCAAGAACCCAGATCTCCACTTCTCCCCAGGACCCATAGCTTCGATTTCTGTACATTCAAATTAAGGCCGGACACTTCGCCAAATATTCGCATTATTTCGAGGACCCTGGGCCCCGATCTATTCAGGTCTGTAAGGAAGAAAAGAACATCATCGCCATAGAGCGTGATTCTGTCGGTCGAACCCCCCCTCCCATTCAACGCCACGCAGCTGTGCGTCCATCCGTACCCACGCCGCCAGCGGCTCCATTGCCAGGGCAAACAAATAAGGCGAAAGAGGGCAGCCCTGCCGGGTGCCTCGGCCTATAGGGAATGAGCTGGAGACCGCCCCCGCCACCCTCACCGCTGCTGTCAGGTCTGTATACAGTAGATGAACATAGGACAGGAAGCGCGGACCCAAATTGAGGCGGAGTAGAAGCGCCCGAAGATATGTCCAACTTAGCGAATCGAAAGCTCTATCTATGTCCGCTAATAGAAGAGCCGCCGGGATTCCCGCCGCCCGCGCCGCCTCCACCACTAACTGCGCGCATCTAATATTGTGTCTCGTCGCCCTGTGGGGCAAAAATCCGGCCCGGTCCGGGTGGACCAAGTCCGTGATGTAGAGGAGAAGGCGGTTTGCCAAGGCCTTCGCTAAGATTTTCGCTTCGACATTAAGCAGCGAGATCGGTCGGTATGATTCGGGGCGGTCAGGAGGCCTTCCAGGCTTACAGAAGACCACGACCTCCGCGTGTCGCCAGTCCGCCGGCAGACGCCCACGGTCCCTCGCCGCCTCCAGAGCCTTCCTGTAGCGCATCCCCAGCTGGAGATGAAACGTTTTCATGAATTCGCATGGGAAGCCGTTAGGCCCAGGGGCCTTACCAGTATTCAGTTCACCCAGAGCCGCTACCAGCTCCTCTGCCGACAATGGGAGTTCAAGCCGAGCACGGCCCTCATCCGAGAGCGTCCGGGGCGGAAGATCCGCTAGGAATCTGTCAACCTCCTCCGCCGGGAGAGCCTCCCGGGGGGCATACTGAGTCGCATAGTATTGCGCAAAGGTAGTGGCCAGGACCTCGGGGGTAGTCACAGGGTCTCCCGCCTCATCCCGGAGTCCCGGTAGGGACTGGGCCTGGAAGGTACCCTGGCAGAGTCTGTATAGCATCGTGCTGGATTTGTCCCCCCACTGATATAATCTACACTGCGTAGCCAGCCATAGCTGACGGGCCTCGTCCAGTAGTAAAGAAGCGTACGATTGCTGAAGGCAGAGCAATTGCCCCACTGCATCGCTGCTCCCCCCCGAGGTACACTCCGCCTCCCGGCTGTGGACCCGGCTCACCGCCTCCTCAATGGCCACTTTGCGGGCCCTACGGTTCGCCGCACACCAAGCGATGTCCACGCCACGGAGCACTGGTTTCAGGGCCTCCCACAGGGTCACGGCGTCGGTGTCCGGCCCATCATTATCAGTCCAGTAATGTGCTATTGCCTCCCTCATGTGCGACTGATAATCATCCCGCTGCAAGTGCCATGTGGAGAGGCGCCAACGAAACTGTTGTCGCCTCCTATCCAAGAGCAGGTTGAGCGTTATCGGGGAATGGTCTGACAGACCCCGCGGAAGTATGGAAGTAGAGCCCACCCTCCCAATCCAGGGCTGAGGGACGAAGAGGTAATCAAGTCGAGAGAAGGATTTATGGACCGCAGAGACATAAGTAAATTCGCGACTATGTGCATGCTGGTACCGCCAAGCGTCTATCCAACCCATCCCCTGCACCATTCTGCTCAATTTAGTAGTGGCATCAGTTAACAGGCCCCCTCCGGGCCGACAGCGATCCAATCTCCCATTCATCACGTCATTCCAGTCACCGCCCACAATCGTCAACACATTCGGAACCTCCGCCCAAACATCAAACAGCCGTTCTATCAGGGCCTCTTGTAGCGGGGGTGGAGCATATACACTGCCAAACACCATGGGCTCATCCCCCACCATCCCCTTGACAAATGCAAATCTGCCATGGGCGTCTATCCATTGCGTCTCATGTGTGTAGGATACCCTACGGTGTATCAAAATTGCGACCCCTCTGGACCTCCTCGCAAAACCAGCATGGAACACCTGGTCATAGCCGTATCTACGTAAGCCCAGGGTTTTGGTGCCCATGAGGTGTGTCTCCTGCAAGAGCAGAACATCCGCTTTTTCTTTCTTTCCCATTCGCAAGACCGCACCTCTTTTAATTTTGTCGAGCATCCCTCTCACATTCCAGCTCAAAATGCGTAGCGAAGCTCGCGGGAGGTCTGCCCCTAAACCGTCAGCCGCCATCAACAGGCCAGAGTTTCAAAATGTCGGGCATCAGAGGCCACACACAGACACATAAGATCAACCGCGCTCTCGTATACACCGTGCGTAAACTAGCTATGCCTACCCCCCCAACACCCCCCCAGAACCCCCGGCCCCCCCCTATCACCCTCCAGTCCCACCCCTTCCCCAAACCGTGCCAACAACCCCCCCTCCAACCGCCCACCCCATACCTCAGCAACATTGAAGTACCTGTCGCGGTGCAGGCGATCTCGACCCTCCAACGGGAGGCCAGAGACCCACTACGCCAATGGATCCCACCCAACTACCCACCAAGTGTCCAACAACCCCCCTCCCAACTCGTGGAAACGAACTCCGGGAGTAGACCTGCTCTCTCTCGAGCGTCTCCCGACCCATGGTCCACCCACCAACAATTATTCATGAAGCAATAGTTCAAGTGGCATGCCCGTAGTTAGCATCAGTCCTCCTTATGTCACCACTGTCCTTTATCGACCCCCTGGGTCCGTAACAGTAGCCAAGCTCAGTGTAGTAGAAGGTCTCATGACTTCGAGGTTTGAGAGTCTGTCACCTCCGCATCCTCCGCTGTTTCCTCCCGGGGAGGCGGGCGCTTCTGGGAGCGCGACCTCCGGTTGCCCCTACTGCGTGATCTTCGAGGTGTCTTCGGGGGTCCCGTCTAGGACGACGAATCTGAGCCCCTCCTCGGAGGGGTGTGCACCATAACACGCACCGTTTCATCTGTCCATGCAAACACTTCTTCCGGAGAGTTAAGAAACTGGGTGCGAGACTGGAATACCACCCTCAGGCGGGTCGGATAAAGCAGGGCATACTGAATCTTGAGTTCTCGTAGGCGCGCTTTCGCTGCAGTGAAGGATCGTCTTTGCTGCTGTACCAATTTAGTATAGTCCGGAAATATCAGGATTTTGTGGTTCTCGTACATTAGAGGGTCTTTGGCGCGAGCTTGTCGTAAGATAGTGTCCCTATCATGGTAGTTAAGCAGTTTGGCGATCACTGATCGGGGGCGAGCCCCCACTGGCGGCTTCGGAAGAAGTGCACGATGCGCCCGCTCTACGACAAAGCAGCGCTAAAGGGACTCCGGTGGGAGCCATCCCTCCAGCCACTGTGTCAAAAAGGCCTCCATGTTACCCTTCTCGCTGTCCTCCGGAAAGCCCACAAAGCGCAGATTGTCCCTCCTGGCCCGTCCTTCCGCATCTTCAACCCGAAGCACCAGTCCCTTTTGGATCCCCTCCATGGCGGCCACCTTCTTCTTAAGGATCACTACGTCGTCTTCCACCTCCGTGATCCTGGATTCTGTTTCAGTGATACGGGCGACAGCGTTGCGCAGATCCTGTCGGAGTAAGGTCACATCAGCTCCGACCGCCCCAATTTTCGCATCCAGCATGTCCCTTGATTGCGTAATCGCCGCCATCAATGCCGCGTTATCCGGTCCTGAGCCCTGGTGACCTCCGGGTGCCCCTGCACCCCCACTCGGCTCCGCGAATTTGTCCATCGGGCCCTACTTTGTGGTGCCGCCGCTGTTGCCACCTCTCGTCATGTCGCGTGCAGGGCACAATGACCGGCTGTGAGGAATACGGGGACCTAGAGTCAACCTCCGCCGTTTACGCAAAGTCCGAGGAAAAGCACCCCCGGCGGTCTGTAGGGGTCGGCGTCCCCACTCTCACCCAGCCAAGGGTCCCCTGGGTTTGTAGCAGCACCCTGTCTTCACACACCCAGCCGTGAGGCCGGAGTGCAGGATCACCGTGGCAACGACTGCGTGTCAGTAGGGGTCCACTCCCTCTGTCCCAGGGCCCACTGGAGGCGGTTCAGGTCTCTCACTTCACCCCCGGAGCGGAGTCAAAGGCGCCCCTGGGGCCCCGCCGTCAGCCAAGTATTGTCCAAGTTCATGCGGGGGTTCTCCTCGGCCAAATCCCCTCTCCGCGGCCCGATGCGACCGCCGCACGGAGGGTCCCGCCCCACAGCCTCCCTGACACACAGGCCCAGAGGAGACAGACGCTAGGTCGCTGGATGGGGGGGGGGGGAATGAGAGACGGGAAGGCTACCGTCCCCCAAGGCTCCGCGGCCACTGAGCCCCTGCGGCCCGATACCACTGCCGAGCGGGACCAGCTACAGCCACAGGAGCGTCCCCTCCCCACCAGGCCGCCCGCCAAGCGGCAGCCCCTTACCCCACAATGGTCGCAGCCTGGGCTCCGCTGTCGCTTCTCCTCCGGGCGCCGATCGATGGTCAGGGTCGGCAGATCTCCGGCGGCAGTCCCACCGCGCCCCAGGTCGGGGGCGGCACACTCCACTCCAGCGCCCCCGGCGCCACTGCACTTCCGGGCGGACTGCCCGTCACTCCAGCCCCGGGCTTCAGCGCGTGGCGCAGGCCGCTCCGCAGTCAGGGCTCCGTATGGCCGAAAGAGGCAGAAATAAAGCTGCGAGGGCGCCCAATTCGCTGTCGGGGCTTCCCCTCTGCTATCGGCAGGCAGCCACTCAGTTTGGGCGTCCCTGGGTCGGGGCAACGTAGGATGTCCTGCAGGATATTGTGCCGGCGGGACGGAGCTCGCTTAAGCTGCGTACGCCATGCTCGCCGTCTTGGCCACGCCCCCTCCCCTTAGTCATTTTTTGACTAGCTTTTTGTCTCCATTTATTCATCGAGTCTTAAAATTCTGGTGCAGTTAGGATGCCCGGTTTTAAGTCCTGTGAGGAATGTCACCGTATGATTTCGGTGATGGACCCGCACTGAGTGTGTCTTTTCTACCTGGGGCACAACCACGACCCCAAGTCGTGCCCCGACTGCCGGGTGATGGCGACGTAGTCTTTGTGGGAGCGGTCTCGAAAGCTGCTTGAGTTCCGGCAGTCTGTTCCGCGCCGGTCGAGGTCCAGGTCCCGTGGGAGGTCGAGGGACCGTGCGCGGAGCCATCATCGTCGGTCCTCCAGTTCCAAGTCTTCGCCCTCTGGGTCATGTAAGGCGAAGCACAAGAAGTCGGCCCAGATATAAGATTCCAGTCGGCCTTGGCTCGACTCTTAGGGCCGTCGGCTCCCACTGGTGTGCCTTCGGGCCCGACTGGGGGTCCTCGCGTTCCTTCGCCAGCGGCTCCTGCCCCGGCACCGCTGTTGGCTCCGGCCCTGGCGCCGTGGATCCAGGCCTGATCCCACCTCCACCGGCGTCGACGCCACTGGCACCACTTCCGGCAACCCCGGTTTCAGCCCTGAAGGGGACGCGACGTCGGTCAGGCATAGGTCGATGCCGTTCGCAACTCCGCTCTGGGATTTCTATCCCCGTGTCCCTACTCCTTATTTTCGGCCCGTAGAATAGCCTGAGGAAGAAGGGGAGGACTGGGAGGGGTCTGAGGACCCTCTTGCAGCCTCCTGCGAGTATGACAAGGACTGGGCAGAGGAGTTTGGGGAAGCCAGTGGTCTGGATACCTCCCCCGACCTAAGCATACTGTCTCCTCCTACCGTGGCTACGGAGGAGGGCGCTAGTTATGCAGTGGTGTAATGTAGGGCGGCCGAGGCCCTCCACCTCGACCTCGACCTCCTCACGGTGGCCATCAGGACTAACCTCCTGATAGAAGTGCTTCAGCATGCAGCTACTACTGCGGAGCCGCTGCTCTCCTTCAACAAAGTATTTTCCAATGTTCTTTTGGGCACCTGGTCCAGACCCACCACAGGGGCTCCTGTGGATAGAACATGGCCCACCGCCATCGCCTGGCTCCGGGTGACCCCATTTTCCTCTCCCAACATCCCACCCCAGAGAGCTTGGTTGTCCAAGCCTCTACTTCCCCAACCGCCTTTCCTACCGCACCTCCGGATAGGGAATCCAAGAGACTGGATCAGTTTGCGAAGAAGATTTTTTCTTGCTCCAGTTCTTTGCTGTGGTCCGTGAGCACCCCATGCCTCTTGGACCATTATTCACACTGTGTGTGGGATAAGGTGGCGGACGTGCTGCCCAAATGTCCGGAGGAGGCCTGGAAAACTCTCTCCCAGGCTGTTGCAGAGGGGAGGGATGCAGCACAGTTCAATATTCGTTGTGGCCTAGACACCAGCGACTCACTGGGCAGATCGATTGCAACGACGGTGGCCATCAGACCACTGGATTTTCGGGTATGTCCAATCAACCCTCATGGACATGCCATTCGATGACCGACGCCTCTTCGGTGACAAAGCTGGCCATGCGTTGGAAGTTCAAGGACTCGCGGGCTACTGCTAAGTCTTTAAGACTCTCCACAGTCTGCCCTCTTCCGCCGTTTTCTTTTTGCTCCTTTCGTGGCACAGGAAGAGGCGCCCGCAGCGTTCGCAACAGAGCCACAATCCTGCGCAACATCAATCCCAGCGCAGCCGCGGGTGGGTCAGTCCACCTCCACCCCGGCCACTACAGCCTCCAAACCTTCCTATTCCGAGCTTTCAGGCCCATCAAACGCCAGTTGGCGGCAGGATTTGCCATCATCTCTCCCACTGGCGCACCATCACATCGGACAGGTGGGTTTTAGAGATAGTCTGGAGGGGCTACTCCCTCCCCTTCAAGACTACTCCTCCAGCCATGCCACCTCAGTACCCACAGCCTAGCTGTACTCTCTCTAAATTAATACCATGTACTTTAGGTACATACCAGATTGGTTACTGGGTCACCCTTGTGAGCCCCTGTATAGTGTACCCTAGGTACCCAGGGCATAGGTGCACCCTAGGCCTACCAAGGGCTGCAGCTGGTATTGTGCCACCCCTGGTTAGCCTTCCAAACTGACACCACAGGTCTGTACTTGCAGCCCGGGTAAGGTGGTGTAATCACCCCTTACTTAGATATTATATATATGTATATATATACACACATATGAACCTATAAGTCACTTCTATGGCAGGCCTTGACAATCCTGGAGGCAGAGTGCTTGGTTTTGTGTGAGAGGGTGCCCTAGCATGAGCTGAGCCCCTCTGCAACTTTCGGAACCATCTCCTTATAGCTGTTCTATGATATAGCCATACCATATACTCTTAAGTGCATTATAATCCTCGCGGTTAATGCTAACTTTGGTTTGGCTTTAGCAAAATATCTGTGTAAGGTGTCTATCCTTCCCCCCCCCCCCCTGCCAGTCCTGGCGGCAGGCGTAGCATTCCACCCTTCTAGAGGGATAAGACATGTAGTTACTGGTAAACTTGGTTAAAGTTAAAAAGAGCCCCAGCATCACCAAATGGATGCTGCTGCCACAGACAGGAGTCTGCCCTCCTGCTGCTGGACGAAACTCCGGCAGGGGAGGCCTGGACAATAAGTTTCCTGTGCAGGGAGGTGCCAGACAGGCTTTAGTGTATTGGGGCAGGGTGGGTTGCATTCAGTGAATTCTTTTCAGACATGGCCTGGGGCACACAAAGTGCTCCATGCATTTCCCAGTTCAAACCGGTTGCTTGGGTACTCAACCCCAGCTCTGGCGCGAATCTGGACAAAGGGGAAGGGGTGTAACCACCCCTCCCCAGGTCCACCCATAGGAGGGACCTTAGAGTTACTCAAACCCCTATTTTTACTATAAAGATAGAACTCCAGTCCCTAGACTTTAGATTACCCTGGCTGAAACTCTGCAACATATATCTTGGACCTTCGACATTCCATATCTACTGGAAGACTGAAGAAATCTCCCTTGTGGTCAAGGAGTGACCACCCTGTTCAAATAGACACCAACTGCATCTTTGCTGGTCTGCATTTTCAAGGCTCCTGAAGAATCTGCGACACAGGACACGGACTTCCAGACATCTCTGAAGCTGACCCGAGCTCCCAGCAAAGCTGAGACCCATAGCTGACATGAGACGTGGGAACGGAACTCCTGGACATCCTGCATTTTGCAAACTGCACCTACTTCCCGAGGTATCCCGAAGTTGTGCATTGGGGTGCTTGAAGCCCCAGCTCCGAGCACCATTTGCACCGAAGCTCAGAGGCCCACACTCCACGAGTGTCCCGTGGGCCCGCTTTGTGCATTTCCGCTCGACTCGTCTTTGCGTTTCCTAGTCCGTTGGCTAGTGAGCCCCCAAGAAGACCAATCCTTGATTAACTTTACTTTCCTGGTTGCTCCAGGCTTGCTCCAACTTCCCTGCAAGTTCCTCAGACCTTGCTGGTCTGCACCGAAGCCAAACTCAACACCTTGCGTGGATTGCGTTTGCCAAGGCTTGTTGGGTCCAATCCGGATACCGACACCGCAGTCAACTAGATCCTTCGTGGGACTGCTCGAATCCAGCTCCTGGTCTTCGTCGACGCCTCCTGGACCTCGTGGCTGAAGAGACAAACTTCACCTTTTCACCTGAAGTCACCCGACATTGGCTGGCAGCTTCCCATCGCCATCCTGGTCACTGGCAAGTGACCCAGACTCTGTCCCTTCTGCTTTCAGGTTCTTCAGATCTTCGATCCACTCTTGGATCCACCCAGACACTTTTCCTCTGGTGGCCTGCAGCACTTCTTCGCAGCTCTCCATTGGAATCGACGACAAAACCCGACACCAAAAGCCACCTATGCACCCGGCTTCCGTGGTTGAGGTAACATGAGTACTCCGGTGCTCCCATGGGTCTTGACTCTCGAAGTGTTCTAGTCTAAAAGGGTTCCATCGTAGTTCACCCAGAAGTGTCCTTACATTGTAAATTTGTAACTTGTTCGTTCTCCATAGAAAGTCAATGGTAACCCGCGGTTGTGTTTAGACAATGCACGCGCCTCCCGTGGGCTTCCTACATCCTAACCCTTGGTTGTTCCTAGAAGCCCCAGCGATTCCACAGGCCCTAGGCCTGCTTTCTATCTCAGACGTGGTTCTTATACCACTATTTTAGTATATAGTTTATGAGGCCCCTAGGGCATAACGTATACTGTGTAACTTATCGTATGCTAATTAAGTTCCTTGTATTGTACTTTTACCTCTGACCTCATAAAGAGTGCAGAGGGGTTGTGTTTAGAATAAATACATATATATTTGATATATACCTTGTGTGGTGTGCTTTCATTTGGTACTCAAGAGATTATAAATGGTAAAACAACTCGCTTAACTCGTCTCCAAAGTCTTAGCCTGAAGGCTGCTCTCCACAGCTACCACTAGGATAGCTTTCTATAAGGTTGACTTTATAACCTACCATCAATAAGGGTCGTTTGGACTGGTGCAAGGTGCCCACTAGAATAGTGGACATCATAAACCAGGCCAACCTCTCACACTTCAGCAGGAAGTTGCGGGCCTCTTGGCCAAAGGGGCCATCGAGCATGTTCCGACGCCAGAAGTAGGGCGTGGTGGTTGTTCCCACTACTTTGTGCTGCCAAACAAGGACAAGGGCCTGCGTATCTTGTAGACCCTGAACGTCAATCGCTTCCTCTGCAAAGAGAATTTCAAGATGCTCACTGTGGCTCAGGTCTTGTCTGCTCTCGATCCACAAGACTGGATGGTAGTGCTGGACTTGCAGGGTGCGTATTTCCACATCCAAGTCCTGCAGGCCCACCAGCATCCTGGGGTTCACGGTAGGTCACGAGCACTTTCGGTTCACCGTGCTCCCTTTTGGCCTTTCCAGTGCCCCTCTGGTGTTCTCGAAAGTGATGGCGGTGGTCGCAGGTCAGGGGTTTCAGTCTTCCTCTATCTCGATGACTGGTTGTTGAAGGCGGGCTCAACCCAGGCAGTCGTCTCCCACCTCCAGACTACGGCCGACCTCCTGCATTTGCTGGTGTTCATCATCAATGTGCCGAAGTCGCACCGGATTCTCTCTCAGAAGCTCCTTTTCATCGGATAGTTCTGGACACGGCGCAGTTTTGGGTCTATCCTCCCGAACGGCAAGTCTGGGATATTCGGGCTTTGATTATGATCTTTCAGCCCTTGTCCTGGGTTTCGTTCAGGATGACCCTGAGGCTGCTGGGCCTCATGGCCTCATGGCCTCCTGCATCCTGCTGATCAATCATGCCTGATGGCATATGCTGGCTCTGCAGTGTGACCTGAAGTTCCAGTGAGCACAGCATCAGGGGAACCTGTCAGATCATATCCAGATCTCAGAGGGCACTGCAAGACAGTTGCAGTGTGGCTCACGGACCGGCATTGGGTTGACAGCAGATCCCTCTCCCTTCCCCAACCAGAGTTCACAGTAGTGACGGATGCGTCCCTCATGGGATGGGACGGCCACATGGGAGAGGCGGAGATCAGAGGCTTCTGGTCTCCGGCCGAGACAAGGCTCCATATCAACCTTCTGGAACTTCGAAGGATCCGACTTGCACTGAAGGCATTCCTTCCCTCTGTCATGGGCAGTATAGTGCAGGTGTTCACAGACAACACCACCACCATGTGGTACTGCAATAAGCAAGGCAGGGTGGGGTCGTGGACCCTATACCAGGAGGCTCTGCGCCTCTGAATGTGGCTGGAACATCAGGGCGTTTTCCTGGTGGTTCAACACCTGGCACGTTCTCCGAACTCCAGGGAGGACGAACTCAGCCGGTGGTGCATGATGGATCACGAATGGCGTCTGCACTCTGAGGTGGTGCATGGTCTCTTTCAGCAATGGGGAGAGCCTTGGTTAGATCTATTCACCACCGAAGAGAACGCGCAATGTCATCAGTTCTGCGCGTTGGAATTTCCAAGGCAGCAGTCGCTCGGCAACGCTTTTCGTCGCGAGTGGAGTTGTGGTCTGTTGTACGCCTTTCCGCTTATACCACTTCTGCCCAGAGTGCTGAAGAAGATCAGGCGCGACCGGGCACAAGTCATTCTTGTGGCTCCGGACTGGGCTCGAAGACTATGGTATCCCGAGCTACACAGTAGTATGAGTGTAGATCGCCCGATTCAACTGCCTCTTCGGGTGGATCTTCTGTTGCAGCAGCAGGGGACGGTCCTCCACCCGAACCTGTCCAGCCTCCACCTGTTTGCGTGGAGATTGAGCAGCGGAAGTTGATTCCTTTCGACTTGCCTCCTGAAGTTTGTGATGTCATTCTGGCAGCCAAGCGTCCCTCCACTAAAGTGGTATACGCCTGCTGGTGGAACAAATTTGTGGCATGGTAAAGCTGTGGATCCCCTTTCTGCCCCCCTTTCTGAGGTTCTTTTGTTCCTTCTTTCTTTGGCCCAGCAGGGCTCTGCCCTGGGCACTATCAAGGGCTATCTTTCTGCTATTCCAGCCTTTCTCAGGCTCTCCGATCAGCCCTCTCTTTTCAAGTCCCCTGTTGTAAATAGATTTCTCAAAGGCATTACACACCTTTTTCCTCCTATTCCTTTCGTGATGCCACAGTGGGACTTGAAACTGGTTCTTACATACTTAATGTGCGCTCCCTTTGAGCCTTTCCACAACTGTCCTCTTCGTCTCTTGACCTTGAAGACTACCTTTCTGGTGGCCATCACCTCTGCTAGGCCAGTGTGTGAGCTCCAGGCTCTTTCTTGTAAGCCTCTGTTTCTGTCGGTCCATCCGGACAAGGATGTGCTCATGCCCCGTCCTTCGATTTTAGCCAAAAGTTGTTACGTGCTTTCACATTGGGCAGTCCATTACCTTGTTCACCTTCTTTCGCCCTCAGCATCCTTCCAGAGAGGAAGAGAGGCTCCACCGTCTGGACCCAAAACATGGCTTTCATTCAGTCTCAACCGCACAGAACAGTTCCAGGTGGATGACCAACTCTTTGTTGGCTACATTGGCACCAAGAAAGGTCGGCGGTGCACAAGAGGACTATCTCCCACTGGGTTGTCATGTGCATCAACGCTTGCTACTCCTTAGCTAAAAAGGAGCCTTCAGTGGGGCTGCGTACTCATTCCACTAGAGCAACTGCAGCCACTACTGCACTGGGACGTGGTGTCCCCCCGCAAGACATTTGTCAGGCAGCCAATTGGGCTTCGTTGCACACGTTTACAAAACATAACTGCCTTGACAGTCCAGTCCTGAGAGAGGGTTTCTTTGGGTGTTCTGTTCTCCGAGACTTTCTGGTGTGATCTTGGTTCGCAGACCCACCACCGGGGTTGGTATTGCTGGGGTATCTATTCTAAGGTAGGAAATTTATCACTACGTGTTTCTTTCAGATGCACAAGTTACTTGCCTTTCGGTAACGATATATCTGTAAGAAATATTAGTAGTGATAGATTCCCTACTGCCCCACCCATCCTCCCCGTTCTGTGAACTGATTTCTAGGGTTACGGTCATCCCTTTCGGGCCCTAGTTTTCAATGCACCAGTCGTCAGTATCTTGCATGGCTCTGCGTTTCTGGCGCTGAAAGTAGTGTACAGAACTGACGTCGTGGGCGGCGTCTAAGTAGTGCCTGCGACGTCATCCTGTCAACCATGACACCAATGACATACTCAGAGCCGCACAACGCCACCTACTGATGCGGAGGGGTACTGCTGAAGAAAACTTTCCGGATCCAGTCTGACGCCTGGGGAAATTCTAAGGTAAGGAATCTATCACTACAAATGTTTCTTACAGATATATTGTTACCAAAGGTAAGTAACTTGTGCAATAGTGTAAGGGACCCAGGAAGGTTGCCTGGATGGG
This sequence comes from Lissotriton helveticus, assembly GCF_964261635.1. Classification (NCBI taxonomy): domain Eukaryota; kingdom Metazoa; phylum Chordata; class Amphibia; order Caudata; family Salamandridae; genus Lissotriton; species Lissotriton helveticus. The sequence goes on from NC_136068.1 coordinate 424,205,185, forward strand.
TGAGGACAGAAGACCTACCACCCGGGCAATCTGCGAGTCCTGGAGATGGTCTGCCGTAATTTGTGCCGAATCTTTGTCATCTACCAGAAAGGCAGGATTAAGTAAGCCTTGACAGAATCCACTACGAACCCGAGAAATACTATGCTCTGAACCGGGCTGAGTATGGACTTGTCTCCATTGATCACGAAGCCCAGGTTCTGCAAAAGCGACACCGTCTGACGCAGCTGCCCCGCCAACTTCCTGGGGCACTTGTCCATAATCAGGATGTCGTCCAGGTTAACGATTATACGGATACCCTGAGCCCTGAGGAACTCCACTACTGGATGGAGTAACTTTGTGAAGCACCAAGGTGCTGAAGAAAGACCGAACGGAAGGGCGGCGAACTCGTAAATCTGCCTCCGCCAGCAAAATTGTAGAAACCGTCTGTGCAGAGGATGAATGGGGACCACCAAGTACTCGTCCTTGAGGTCCAAGCGTACCATCCAATCAGATGGGAGAAGCACATCCCGGAGGAGCTGAATCCCCTCCATCATGAAGTGCCGGTACACCAACCACCCGTTGAACTCCTTGAGGTTGATGACTGGACGAAGCACCCCGCCGACCTTGTCCACCAAGAAGATATTGCTTAAAAATCTGTGGGGATGCAACATCGAACGACAAATGGCCCCTTTGCGAAGCAACGCGGAGACATCTTCGTGGACCCGCTGTGCATCTGTAACGGAAAAGGTGATGGGGTGTGGGAGGCACTGCTGGTGCAGGGTTTCGTAAAACTATGTGAAACCCACGGATAGTCTGCAAGACCCAAGCATCCTTTGTGTCTAAATCTCCCAGTGAATCCCCGTCCATGGTCCGGGGAGCCAGCGTGGGGGACGGGGCGGGCTGTCAGACAAGAGGTAGCACAGGGGAGGGGGGAACCGTCTTAGCTAAAACGGCGTTTCGCAAACTCTCAAACGCATCTCTATCCACCCCCTGTGTGTCCCCTGGGACCCCCTCAGGACAGCACTTCTTAACCCCTTTGACGCTCATGACGAGCTCAGCTCGTCATGAGGTACACCTCTCGTACACTCAAGACGAGCTGAGCTCGTCATGAACCGCGGGTTTTTGCAATGTTCAGCACACCGCAGTAAATCTGCACTGCGTTGATGCGGTTAAGAGGTGGGGATCACTCCCCAGGGTTGGGAATACCAACTGGGACCGGGCCTCAAAACGGGCTTGTGCCAACTTGGCGCACTCCTGCAAAATCCTCTGCGCGTGGCGCTGCTCCATGGGTCCCACAACCTCATTGACACAGCGATAAATGGATGAATCCACCGCCTCAAAGAAGGCATCATCATAAGGTAAGTACTACACTTCCTTTTCTACATATACATCATCCTGCTCCATTCTCACAGCAACAGCCAGGAGCAACAACAACTAGGCTACTCAATAGCAACAGTAGCAAAACCTTGGTGTATTGCCCTGGGGATCCCAGAGGTGAATGTGGGCAGACCCAGGGACTGCAAAAGTTGTTCACACAGCTAGAAACAACTGCACTTAAGGCTAGCACTGGCCCCAGGAGCGTGCGGCCCTTAGTGGTCTGACCGGGCCCCCAAATCGCCTCCCAGCGCGCCCACACACATGTGCTAAATAACTGCCAGCAAGCAATTCACACTGTAAAAACCGCAATACGGACCCCCGCCAGGGCGTTCAAAACATTTAATTGTGCCAAATGCGGGAAGTAGAGACCCTCCGCAGGGTGTAGGGTGAGGCGGCAACAGGGTCAAGGCTCTTGCATCTGTACTCTTGCTCCGCTGCTCCTCCGATGAGGAGACCGTGCCGCGGGAGCAACGAGACGGGAGAGCGCCCCTAGCAGTCTGAACAAGCACCACGATCTGAATGGGCAGCGGCCATGTAAGGAGCGTTTTCCCTGCTCCCTCGGTCAGAAGGGAATCTGAAAAGAAAAAAACCCTTAACGCTGCCAACGTAAATGAAGATACCATACAAAATACGTGTAAATAGTCAAGAATACAACACACTAGTACATACAAATCTGCAAAGAAAGAAAAAGGGCACTTAACTGACTGCGAAACAGCGAAGAAAGAGGGAGGACAGCCAAGATGTAACACTGTTGAAGGGCTTGAACATTGCCCCATGGGATGATGGGATTTGTAGTACTGGTTGGAGGTTTTTTCTCCTTGTTTTCTGTTATTCTGATGGTTTTCTTTTCCCCCCTGTGGGAAACCGATGAACTTTAATGCTTTTCTGGCTGCTGAAAAAATGGAATGATAATAAATCAAAAAGAGAAAAGCATATTCAGAGCCTCCGGTCCTGACATATAATCATTAATTCACTTATTCTGTTTGTCCTGCTACCTTACCGCAAAGGAAAATTGTGCTGAAATCGATATTTAGAAATATGGGAATTTGTACATGCCGGCAAGCCGTTATCACCTGATTAAGTGGACGTTCAGCACTTCTTGCTTGTAGGGGAGTAAAGCTTATAATTCCTTTATTTAGGAACATTTCAAATATACAGGACTAAGAATACTGGCTATATACGGTTTCATAACAACATGGCCTAAGAGTAATGAATTATTATTTGTATTCAAAATGTGTTGTTTTTAGTTTAATTATATTCTTCCGAAAATTAGCACTTGTAAATGTTTTAGCCTTTTTTTAATTTATTTTTTAATCTGTTATAATTAATATGTACTGTTGTTATGGTTTTAAATAACTAAAAACAATAAAGGATCTTCTTCTTCTAATGCTCGGCCGGCAGAGCTCACTCAAGATGCGTACATCTTGCAGCTTGGCCAGGCCACGCCCCCATGAGCACTGAATTTACATGAGATCCTGGAACACATATATAAGAATACATACGGTATATGATCAATGCTTTTCAGTACAAAAGTGTACTTAAATAGGGAAAAGAGCTGTCTTTGCAACTTATTGGCAGTCTGAAATGACTATATATATATATATATTTCTTTAAAATTTTAGATAATAAGCCAGTTGATTCAAATAGTTAAATTAACAAACTGGAACAAGAAACATCTTTCACAAACCTTTTTAGGTCTTGCCTAGCGCAAGCTGTCTGGTTACAAAATACCTATTTTGGGTGTACCAAACACTTGCAGAAGGCTTAAAGCCCACCCGTTGCTTACCATTGGTTTTCTTTGTCACTCTCCTATGCTTGCTGCTTAATTGATAGCTTGCCTTCCTTTTCTTATATTTGTCCCTCTCTTGGAGCATTTTTTCTTTTTCTTTTTTCTTCAGCATTCGATGAGCGCATGTTTTCCAGCTCTCTTGTGTGCTGCTTTCCTCCCCCAAACATCCACCACCCACATGCATATTATGTGGTGCTCTTTCCCTCATGTGCTGCCCTCCCTTTTGTGAGCTTATACCCTTGCCCGCTCCATGTTGCTCTTTTCCTTGTGCGCTATTTCTCTCGCCGCCTTCTCCCTATTGCTCCGTGTAGCTCTGTCCCTCTTGTGCTGCTTTGTCCCTTCTACCTCCACCCGATTTTTTTTTTTGTCTCCCTCCCACCCCCGCTTGTTCCCCCACCCCTCAAAGACATTTAAACTATCTCTTTTTTTAAGGGTCCAGAAGCTGACTCTTCTTAGCAGGTGTTCCACTATATCTAAAGCGTTTTAACGCATTAAGCATTTCTTCTTTTATTTTTTGTATTAACCGGTTTAAGTGGTGTCCTCCATCTTAGATCAAACAATAAAAAACTAACAATGTCATCCTCATCATTCTGTAGGTGCGTGCATGCGTGTTAATGCATGCATAAGTCTATAGAATGACATGACAAGCAACAGCACCTGCATCATCGCCTCTTTTTTCTCTTTTTGTCATGCTGCGCAGCACATCAGCAAAACACATTTTGCTTTTTGCTGATGCTGCATAGTATAGGCAAACAGCATTCGTGAAACCAGTAGTCCAAAAGGCCAGATCTATTGACTTTGCCAATGTTTGTTTCAAAAGGAAAGGAAATGATGGGAAGTGTTAGCAGGTAGACTGCCCTAGACTTGAATAAAAACTTACACTGTCCTTTTAAGAGTCAAAATCTCCCTCCTGTGTCCCATTATGCCCTACAATTGGCAGATCTGTTATGTTTTTTTTTCAGCTCCTAGTAATAGGTTCCTTTAGCACTGAGCCTGCCCTTTTTGGTTTTTCTCTCATCGGAAAATTTGTTCAGACTTTTTTTTTTCCTGACAGGCAATTTATATTTTACCTGTTTGGATGCCTTCACTTTTTTTGATGTGACCTTCCTGTGGCAGTGAATAGGGCCAGTCAGATTCACACAATCGATATGCAGTGTGCTTTCCAGAAGATCATAACCATTAAAACTGCAACCAGTGCCATATGATGTCCAGAGGTGACTTTAAACAACAGGCAGCTCATCAGGCTGCACAGCCAGCAGGAGAGATTCTTAAGGGTGTGCTTCAGAGAGGTGTGAGGAGATAGGGCAATGTAGCCAGCCTAGCACAGCCCCCTCTACATTCTTCTAAGGACACTCTTCGGTTAGATCCAGGGGGAGGCACCATCAGAGGAAGATGCTCCATTACTATTGACGTCTATGACGATTGCAAGAAGAGGCCAGCAGTACCTCCCAGGCGGTGATTTCTTCCTTCTCCTCCTCAAACCCCCCTTCTTTAGTCACTCCCGTGGGAGGAAGTATTGTGAACCTTCTGGACGATATCAAAAGACAAGTGGGTCTTGTATGATATTCAGAAAGGATATTCACTGAAATTCAATCTCCTCCTCCTGTTTTGCCACCAAAGAAGTGCTCTAAGTATCACCAAGAGCTACTTCGAAAGGAGGTAACAACCTTACTAGAGAAAGATGTAGTGGAGGAGACCCATCATCACTAAACAGTAACGGGAATTTATTCCTTCTACTTCATAATTCGAAAGAAAGTCCAAATCAAGAATTCAGACCTATACTTGTGCTCGGATTGACAAAAAATGGTTACATACATACATGTGTTTTATTGCATGGTTTATTTAAACCTTGTAAAAGCACAAGAATAGTGAAAACATTACACAGTACATGTTTAAAATCTACAACCAGAACGGTCAAAATGTTATAAAGGGCAAAAATTAACTTGACATAAAATTGTGCTTAAAGTGCCAACACTGTTAGGAACATAGTGACAGGAAAAACTTGGTAGTGGTGGTCCCTAGAAGGGAGTAACCGCACCTTCACATACGTGTTAGATGGAATAGTGATTTGGGACACACAGTTGTTAGAGATATTAGTAATCTAGTCAGAGTGCTAAGGAGACCACCGTCACTCACTACCAAGGGTACCTAAAGCAAATCCGAGAGATTTGCAAGAACAAAATTGCATACAAGGGGTCGATTAAGCACTATCCTATAAATTGTGTCTAAAGGTGACCTATTAGTCATAGTAATTTCATGTCAAAAGTAATCATAACATTGCACATTTCATCAACAATGTTCTCCTTGAGACAGGATAACCAAGCCAAAGTCCTTTTGTATATGTTATTCCATTTATTCATAAGCATCAGAAGAAACAGCCAACACGTATTTCGTTGGTACACAGTCTGTACCAAGACTTTCTCGAGGCTGTAAACATAAAAAATAGTGCATAAATATACACATATAAATAACACTGTCAAAAAAAATCTTTACTAAAAAAACTCATAGTAGAGATAAGATTGGATGCAAGGTGACCAAAAAGTGTGAAAGGAGCAAGATACATGTGATGAAGAAGAAGAAGAGGCCAACCCAGATGAAAGTTACAGAATATCAGTACCTTGGTGAAAGAAATTTGGAAATGCAAAGTAAACCAAGAGAGGAGCAGTGGACAATTGAATATTATGTTGGTCAAAATAGAACAAAAGAAAAGAGATTGGAAATGTCAGCCGTAGTGGATCGTGATAGTGAGACCTAACTGTATAGTACGTTAGTGAGCATAATATAGGATCAGCTAGCCAAGGTGGAAATTACACATATGTCATGAACATATAATAACCTAACCTTGATGGATGAATAGGACACTGTAAATAGATGATTGATGGTAGGCACGAAAAATAAATCGTTCGAGACCTAGAAGTTGAGGAGCATAATGTAATTAAATAACAATAGTGTATCCTGTTCTCGTGATAATCGAGCAGCCACGTTATCTCAAAGAAAACCAAGGTGGACATGAGCAAGTTACACATTGGAAGGAATACATAAAGCAATGATAACAGATATGGTAGAAGCAAAGACAATCTCATACAATAGAGTACATACCATAGCCAACGATAATGCATAGAGTTAAAAACAAGAAGGATTGTAAAGTCAAGAGATGTTAACAGGCTTGAATCAATCAATCAATCAAAGGCATTTCTAAAGCGCACTACTCACCCGGAGGGTCTCAAGGCGCTTGGGGAGGGGGGGTCCGCTACTGCTCGAACAGCCAGGTCTTGAGCTTCTTCCTGAATAAGAGGTGGTCTTGGGTCAGGCGCAGGACGGTCGGGAGGGAGTTCCAGGTCTTGGCGGCCAGGTAGGAGAAGGACCTTCCTCGTGTTGTCGCTCTTCGGATGCGGGGGACGGCGGCGAGGGCGTGGCTGGTAGATCGGAGATGGCGTTTGGGAGCGTAGAAGTTGAGGCGGTTGTTGAGGTAACTCGGGCCTTGGTTGTGTAGGGCTTTGTGCGCATGGGTGAGGAGACGGAAGGTGATTCTCTTGTTGACGGGGAGCCAGTGAAGGTCTCTCAGGTGTCCGGAGATGTGGCTGCGTCGGGGGATGTCGAGGACGAGTCTGGCTGAGGCGTTCTGGATCCGCTGGAGTCTCTTCTGGAGCTTGGCGGTGGTTCCGGCGTAGAGGGCGTTGCCGTAGTCCAGTCGGCTGGTGACGAGGGCCTGGGTGACCGTCTTCCTGGTCTCGACGGGGATCCACCGGAAGATCTTCCGTAGCATGCGTAGGATGTTGAAGCACGACGAGGAGACGGCGTTGACTTGTCTGGTCATGGAGAGGGAAGCGTCCAGGATGAAGCCCAGGTTGCGTGCGTGGTCTGTAGGTTTGGGTGCGGTGCCCAAGGCGGGGGGCCACCAGGAGTCGTCCCAGGCGTAGGGCGAGGAGCCCAGGATGAGGACTTCCGTCTTGTCTGAGTTCAGTTTCAGGCGGCTGTTCGTCATCCACTCGGCTACGTCTTTCATCCCTTCGTGTAGGTTGGTTCTGGCGGCGTCGGGGTCGTTGGTCAGGGAGAGGATCAGCTGGGTGTCGTCGGCATAGGAGATGATGTTGAGGTTGTGAAGTCGGCATAAGAGAGTATTTGGACAGGTAGTATGCTCACCCGAACAATACTGATGTCCGGGAGCACAAATGCCGTTAGAGGAAAGTATAAAAAAGAGTAGCACAAGGTGACCGTAGAAAAACTCTTAGTTGTCAGCGGGACGGGATTACGATATGGCCGCACTGTGTGTTCACAATATATCTCTAGAAAGAAAGCGTATCTTAGTTATCACATTGGCATAAGGTAAAAGATCACAATATACGTGTCGAGGCATTCAATATAAATGAATATTGTACCCTAGCTAACTTAAATGTAGAGATTGATACAAAATCGGGGTACTAACCAGAATAATCAGAGGACAAAACCAAGATATATGTATATCTGAAAGAGACATGTTAGTGATAGATTCCTTACCTTAGAATATCCCCAGGCGTCAGACTGGATACGGAATTTTTTTGCGTAGCAATACCCCTGCGCGTCGGTAGGCGTCGTCCGCGGCTCAGCGTCCGTCGTCGGCGTCGTTAGCGCCGGAATGACGTCGTCGGAGTACTTAGACGTACTTAGACGCCGCCCATGCGCGCTGACGTCAGTTCTTCTTTTTTCCGCGCCAGCTAGCGCAGATCCGGAGAAGCTCTACCCCTAGTCATTTTTTGACTAAACTTTTTGATCTTTTTCGATCATTTCTTTCTTGAGTCTTCGACTCTATCGGTGCTGGTAGGGATGCCCGGGTTCAAGCCCTGTTCGAAGTGCGACTGACTGATGTCGGTCACGGACCCCCATCGCCGGTGCCTGAAGTGCTTAGGCCTCGACCACGACGACCGCACCTGCTCCGACTGCCGGGCCCTGACGTCGAAGGCTAGGCGGGAGCGGTCCCGCAAGCGACTCGAGCTCCGGCAGTCGGCCCCGCGCCATTCCAGGTCCCGGTCCCACGAGAGGTCGAGGGACCGGTCGCGGGGTCGGAGTCCCCGCAGCTCCGGGAGTGGACATCGGTCTTCGGGATCCAAGTCCTCAGGTAAGAGGCATGAGAGGTCAGAGCGGCATCATCGCTCCTCCGACCCACCCCGACGCTCGCACGATGTGGCCGGGGGTTCGGGCGACACCGCCCACGCGGCTCCAAGAGAGTCGCAAGCGTCGCCGCCTGCCCCACACCTTCGGGTCCCTGGGCACGGCGCGACGCCGGAGGAGGTCGAGCGGTACCTCATGGCCATGAGGTCCCTCCCTCCTCAGCCGGGTCCCGCAGCGCCTCCGTGCCCAGCGGTCCCGGCTGGAGGCCCTAGCGGGTCGGGCGCTTCGGCCCCGACGCCGCCGGGTGCTTCGGCCCCGGCGCCGCCGGCGACTTCTGTCCCGGCGCCACAGGACCTCACCGGATCCGCTTCCGGATCCGGGTCGTCGCCGGTCGACCTCACGACCTCACCGGCGCCGGCCCCGAGGGTGTCGCCCCCCGGCGCCCATTGTGGAGGCTGTCCCCAATCCTCCCTTCGGTCCGACTCAGGCGCCGGAACAGCGCCGTTGGGCGCTGCTTCAGACGGCCTTTGGAGATTTCTATTTCCATGAGGAGGTCCAGTCTGTTGACCCTGGGTTACAGGAGACTGGTGACGGAGGTGATTGGGAGGGGTCTGAGGACCGTCTGGCACAGGAGTGTCAGTCTCAAGAGGACTGGACATATGAGCTTGGGGAGGCCAGTGGTATTGACACCTCGCCAGACACTGGATTTGTCTCTCCTCCCACCGTGGCTACGGAGGAGGGGGCTGCTTACAGCGTAGTGTTGACGAGAGCAGCCAAGGCCTTGGGCATTGAGCTCCCCGTCGCGGCCGTGAGGACTAACCTCCTCACTGAGGTTCTTAAACCGCAGGCAAGCTCCAGTGAGCCTCTGCTGCCCTTTAATGAAGCCTTATGTGACTTTCTGGTGGGCACTTGGTCCAAGCCCGCCACAGGTCCGCCTGTGGATAGGAACGTGGCCAGACGCTACCGCCCGGCTCCGGGCGACCCTTGCTTTTTGTCCACCAATCCCACCCCCGAAAGCCTGGTTATCCAGGCCTCCACTTCCCAGACCACATTCCCGACGGCCCCGCCCGATCGGGAATCCAAGAGATATGAACAGTTCGGAAAGAAGGTGTTCTCGTCCCTGAGTTTGGGTCTGCGGTCTGTCAATACCGCGTGTCTCTTGGGCCGCTACACCCACACCCTGTGGGACACGGTTGCGGACGTGCTGCCACAATGCCCGGAGGAGGTCCGGGCTAAACTCGCCCAAGCCCTTGTGGAGGGTCGAGATGCGGCACGATACTCTATCCGGTGTGGGCTGGATACCACGGACTCACTGGGCAGGGCGATGGCAACGACGGTGGCGTTTAGACGCCACGCCTGGTTGAGGTCCGCCAATTTTTCGGCCGATGTCCAGGCCACTCTTCTGGACATGCCGATCGATGGCCGTCGCCTTTTTGGCGACAAGGCAGACCATGCGCTGGAGCGCTTTAAGGACTCCAGGGCTACGGCCAAGTCCTTAGGCCTCTCGGCCACGCGCCAACAATCTGGTGCCTTTCGCTCCTTTCGTGGCCACGGAAGGGGTGTCCCCACACGTGCTGCCAGCCACGCACCGCAGAATGTCCAGCAGCGCGGTGGCGGCCGTGGAAACCGCCGTGGCGGCGGCGGTCGGGGTTAGCGGCGAGGCCAGTCCACACCTCCCTCCGCAGCACCTGCCTCAAAACCTTCCTAGTCCGAGTTTTCAGGCCCATGTGACGCCTGTAGGAGGCAGGGTTCGCCATCACCACTCCCACTGGCGCACTGTCACATCGGACAGGTGGGTGCTGCAAATCGTCCGAAGGGGCTACTCCTTCCCCTTCGAGGCGACCCCTCCAGCCATGCCACTGCAATTCAACCGCGTGTCGGTGGATCACTTGCAACTTCTACAAGGGGAAGTCACCGCCCTTTTGGCCAAGGGGGCCAGCGAGCGCGATCCTGGGACAGAAGTAGGGTGTGGATGTTACTCCCACTACTTTCTGGTGCCCAAGAAGGGCAAAGGGGGCCTGCGCCCTATCTTGGACCTGCGGAACCTCAACGGCTTCCTCCGACGAGAAGTTCAAGATGCTGACTTTGGCTCAGGTCTTAGCTGCCCTGGACCCCGGAGACTGGATGGTAGCGTTGGACTTGCAGGACGCTTATTTTCACATCCCCGTCCAGCCGGCCCACCGGCGTTACATGCGGTTCACGGTAGGCCACAAGCACTTTCAGTTTACCGTGCTCCCCTTCGGCCTTACCAGCGCCCCACGGGTGTTCACGAAAGTGATGGCGGTGGTCGCAGCTCATCTGCGCAGGTTAGGGCTGTCAGTCTTCCCCTACCTCGACGACTGGTTGTTGAAGGCGGGCTCGCCCCAGACAGTCATCAGCCGCCTCCAGACTACGGCCGACCTCCTGCACTTGCTGGGGTTCTCCATCAATGTGCCGAAGTCGCACCTGTGTCCCTCTCAGAAGCTCCTCTTCATCGGAGCGGTTCTAGACTCGGCGCAGGTTCGGGTTTACCCTCCCGAACAGCGGGTTCGGGATATTCAGGTTCTGATTCCAATCTTCCAGCCTTTATCCCGAGTCTCGGTCAGGTTGACGCTGCGGCTTCTGGGACTGATGGCCTCCTGCATCCTTCTGGTGCATCACGCCAGGTGGGGGATGCGGGCTCTGCAGTGGGACCTGAAATTTCAGTGGGCCCAGCATCAGGGCAACTTGTCCGATCACGTCTTGATCTCGGAGGGCACTGCGAGACAGTTGCAGTGGTGGCTCACGGACCGCGATTGGGTCAGTGGCAGATCCCTCTCCCTACCCCACCCGGAGCACGTAGTTGTGACGGACGCGTCCCTCCAGGGCTGGGGTGGCCGCATGGGAGAGGTGGAGATCAGAGGACTCTGGTCTCCGGCGGAGGCCCGGCTCCACATCAACCTGTTGGAGTTACGGGCGATTCGTCTAGCACTGAAGGCATTCCTCCCCTCTGTCCGGGGGAGTGTAGTGCAGGTGTTCACGGACAACACCACCACCATGTGGTACTGCAACAAACAGGGCGTGGTGGGGTCGTGGACCCTATGCCAGGAGGCTCTGCGCCTCTGGCAGTGGCTGGAACGTCAGGGCGTGACCCTGGTGGTTCGACACCTGGCAGGTTCTCTGAATGCCAGGGCGGACGAACTCAGCCGTCGGGGCATGATGGATCACGAATGGCGTCTGAGCTCGGACGTGGCGCAAGGCCTCTTTCAGCAGTGGGGAGAGCCTTGGTTAGATCTATTCGCCACCGAAAAGAACGCGCAATGTCATCAGTTCTGCGCGTTGGAATTTCCAAGGCGGCACTCGCTCGGAGATGCTTTTTGTCGCGGGTGGAGTTGCGGTCTGTTGTACGCCTTTCCGTCTATACCACTTCTGCCCAGAGTGCTGAAGAAGATCAGGCGCGACCGGGCCCAGGTTATCCTTGTGGCTCCGGACTGGGCACGAAGATACTGGTATCCCGAGCTACTCAGCATGTCAGTCGATCCCCCGATTCGTCTGCCTCTTCGGGAGGACCTTCTGTCGCAGCAGCAGTGGACGGTCCTCCACCCGAACCTGTCCAGTCTCCACCTACAAGCTTGGAGATTGAGCGGCGACAGTTGAGGCCATTTGACTTGCCTCCCGAAGTCTGTAATGTCATTCTGGCAGCCAGGCGTCCCTCCACAAAGTCAGTATACGCCTGCAGGTGGAACAGATTTGTTGCATGGCGCACAGCAAAGGCTGTGGACCCACTCTCTGCCCCCCTTTCTGAGGTTCTCCTCTTTCTTCTTTCTCTTGCCCAGCAGGGCTCTGCTCTGGGCACTGTCAAGGGCTACCTTTCTGTCCTTTCTGCCTTCTTAGGGCTACCTGATCAGCCTTCTCTGTTCAAGTCCCCTATTGTAAATAGATTTCTTAAGGGCATCACACACATGTTCCCTCCTGTTCCCTTCGTGATGCCCCAGTGGGACTTGAACCTTGTTCTTACTTTCCTGATGTGCGCTCCCTTTGAGCCACTTCACAACTGTCCTCTTCGCCTTCTAACTCTGAAGACTGCTTTCTTGGTTGCCTTCACCTCTGCCAGGAGAGTGAGTGAGCTCCAGGCCCTTTCTTGTACTCCACCTTTCCTTTCTGTCCATCCGGACAAGGTTGTGTTGCGTATTAAGCCATCTTTCCTGCCCAAGGTTGTCTCAGCCTTCCACATCGGGCAGTCCATCACATTGCCTACCTTCTTTCCGCCTCCGCATCCCTCTAAAGAGGAAGAGCGGCTCCACCGTCTGGACCCAAAACGTGCGCTCTCATTCTACTTGGATCGCACACGCCAGTTCCGGGTGGATGACCAACTCTTTGTTGGTTACGTGGGCGCTAAGAAGGGGAAAGCGGCGCACAAGCGGACCATCTCCCGGTGGATCATCTTGTGTATCCAGGCATGTTACTCCATGGCTAAGAAGGAGCCCCCTGTTGGATTGAGGGCTCATTCCACTCAGGCCACGGCGACTACTACTGCCCTGGGCCGGGAGTGCCCTTGCAGGACATTTGCCAGGCAGCTACGTGGGCCTCGCTGCACACGTTCGCAAGACACTACTGCCTGGACAGTCAAGTCCGGAGGGATGGCTTCTTTGGCCGTTCCGTCCTCCAGGACTTTCTGGTGTGATTATTGGTTCGCAGACCCACCACCGGGGTTGGTATTGCTGGGGTATCTATTCTAAGGTAAGGAATCTATCACTAACGTGTCTCTTTCAGATGCACAAGTTACTACTTATGTAACAATATATCTGTAAGAGACATTAGTTAGTGATAGATTCCTTACCGACCCACCCATCCTCCCCGTTCTGCAAACCGATATCTAGGGTTAAGGTCATCCCCTTTCAGGGCCCTAGTTTCTTGGCACCAGTGTTGGTTCTATCATGAGTCTGCTTATCTGGCGCGGAAAAGCTGTGTATCAGAACTGACGTCAGCGTGCATGGGCGGCGTCTAAGTACTCGGACGACGTCATTCCGGCGCTAACGACGCCGACGATGGACGCGGAGCCGCGGACGACGCCTACCGACGCGCAGGGGTATGGCTACGCAAAAAATTTCCGGTTCCAGTCTGACGCCCGGGGATATTCTAAGGTAAGGAATCTATCACTAACTAATGTCTCTTACAGATATATCGTTACACAAGTAGTAACTTGTGCAGCAGGAAGCATGGTATTCTATATAGCCCTATACAGTCGGTCTTACTGGTTAGCAAAACCCTAAATGGTAATCTCACTGATGATAAACATCAAGGGTAATTTAAATATATATAACGAACCCATACAAAATTCAATGAGGGTATCCGTGATGAGCCTCAACATAAAACCAATAAAACATAGTCTGCAATAGTAAGCAGAGGCAGCCTGTTTGATGAATAGAGAGAATAAGAGGAAAAGGAGCATGATATGTAACCTATTCATTAAAGCCTAAAAATAAACATGACCTTACAAAGCACCCTACAGATTCTCGGTATGACCTAATATATATTGTCAAAAAGCACACTCACCTAATATGGATAGCGATGTAGATCAGAAAAATTGCTGAGTATGCCTATCAAGGCTCTATAAAAGGGGATATTAAGGACAAATTAACTAATATTACTGGAATAGTAAAAATTATTAAATTCAATAAAAGTAATCGGTAGTCTCTAGAGGTAATTCAAAATTCGCATATCTGAAAGAAACAGTTTAGTATTAGATTCCTTACCTTAGAATATCCCCAGGCGTCGGACTGGATCTGGAAAGTTTTGCTTAGCAGTACCCCTGCGCCTCGGTAGGCGTTGTCTGCGGCTTCACGTCCGTCGTGATATATTTATCTAGAACATCCAAAATCAAACTGAACCTGACGACAGTTTCCAATGAATTTGCTTGTTACCTGGATGTTTCATTTCTTTATGCATGTCTTTTAATCTATCACATCTCTGTTTCCTCCCAATATTCATTGAATCACAATAGCCAATATGGTGGTCTGTCTAACTTCTGCATTTCCGGTTATGTATTTCATCAAGAATCGCTAACTTAGTACAGTGGTCCCTCATACACTTATCGGCACTCGTTCTAAAGAAATACTGATTGATATATCTTAGCGGTCAATTTATTGAAGCCTGTGCATGCGTGTTCATTAATTAAATAACTTATTTTGTGTATCAGTACGCGTTTCCTTTTCGGGCATTTGCATATTGCTAACTGCTTCTCTTTTATTACGAATTTACTATGACTCCGCAATGCCATTATAATGCATGGCTTTACATTTTATATGCTTTTACGGCGCATACATTTACAACGAAATTCGTTGTAAATGTATGAATGGTAAAAGCATGTTTTTTTTTATATTTTAGGATAAAGTAAGTATGGGTATAGGGGTATATGTTTGGGGGTTCTGAAGTATATGTTTTGGGGTGGTTGGGTATTTTACGGGTTCAGGGATAGGTTGGGGTACTGGGGGTATTTTTAGGGTTCAGGGCTAGGTTTTGGTTTTTGGGTACAGTGGTATTTTTAAGGTTTAGGGCTAGGTTTTGGGGTACAGAAGTATTTTTAGCGGTTCAGGGCTAGGTTTGGTTTTTGGGGTACAGGGGTATTTTTAGGGTTCAGGGCTAGGTTTGGGTTTTGGGGTACAGGGGTATTTTTAGGGTTCAGGGCTAGGTTTGGGTTTTGGGGTACAGTGGTATTTTTAGGGTTCAGGGATAGGTTTGGGGGTACAGGGGTATTTTAGGGTTCAGAGCTAGGTTTGGTTTTTGGGGTATAGGGGTATTTTAGGGTTCAGGGCTAAGTTTGGATTTTGGGGTACAGGGGCATTTTCAGGGTTCAGGGCTTGGTTTGGGGTATAGGGGTATTTTAGGGTTCAGGGCAAAATTTGGGTTTTGGGGTACAGGGGTATTTTTAGGGTTTAGGGCTAGGTTTGGGTTTTGGGTTACAGGGGTATTTTTAGGGTTCAGGGCTAGGTTTGGGTTTTGGGGTACAGGGGTATTTTTAGGGTTCAGGGCTAGGTTTGGGTTTTGGGGTACAGGGGCATTTTTAGGGTTACAGGGGTATGTTAAGGGTTCCGGGGATAGGTTTGGGGGTATGGGTATTTTTAGGGTTATGGGCTAGGTTTGGGGTACAGGGGTATTTTTAGGGTTCAGGGGTAGGTTTGGATTTTGGGATACAGGGGTATTTTTAGGGTTCAGGGCTAGGTTTGGGTTTTGGGATACAGGGGTATTTTTAGGGTTCAGGGCTAGTTTTGGGGGACAGGTTATTAGAATCCTTACTGCCCCACCCATCCTCCCCGTTCGGCGAACCGATATCTAGGGTTAAGGTCATCCCCTATCAGGGCCCTAGTTTTTATGGCACCAGTGTTGGTTTTTAATCATGGCTCTGCGTTTTCTGGTGCGAAAAAGCTGTGTATAAGAACTGACGTCAGCGCGCGAGGGCGGCGTCTAAGTACTCCGGCGACGTCATCCCGGCGCCGACGACGCCTACCAACGCGCAAGGGTACTGCTACGCAAATGTTTCCGGATCCAGTCTGACGCCTGGGGGTATTCTAAGGTAGGAATCTAATACTAACTACTGTTTCTTACAGATATATCGTTACCGAAGGTAAGTAACTTGTGCTTCAGTGCCAAAGTGCAAGTGCTCTCTATTGTAAATTGCTGTAATGGATTAGTGACTCCATGATCAACTTATTTGATTTACTTGTCAGACCCTAGTACAGTGCACCATGTGTGCCCAGGGCCTGTAAATCAAATGCTGCTGGTGGGCTTGCAAAACTGGTTGTGCCACCCACAGAAGCAGCTTGTAAAGTGTGGCTCAGGCCTGCCATTGCAGAGCCTGTGTGCAGTCTGGGACTGCCATGTTGACTTCGCAAGTGCACACACTTGCCAGTCCCTAAACCTTCCCTTTTCTACATATTAGTCACCACTAAGGTAGACCCAAGGGCAGGGTGCATTGTATGTAAAAGGTAGGATATGCCCTGGTGTATGTGGCATGTTCTGATTGTGAATTACAGCCAATTGTGTTTTTCACTATTGCAAGGCTATCTGTTCCCATATGCCAGAATGGGCAGTTTAATTATAACATCTTATAATCATAACTGACCCTAGGAACAAGATAGGAAAATAAAGTTTAGTATGCCTGAACTCAGGATGTTTAAAACATATCTTGTATTGTGGTGATTTTTACATTCTGTGTTTGAAAATACCACTTTTAGAAAGTATGTATTTTCTTGCCTAACCATCCAGTATGCCTCTGCTAGGTTTGTGTATTCCATGTCTGGTTTTTGAGTGACAAGGAGCTTGAGAGGGCCTTGGCTCCAGCAGTCTGATGGGTCAGGGCGGGGCTGATTAGGACCTGCATTGAATAGAGAGTAGGGGAAGGAGATTTCCTTTCAGCTACCTGGGCCAGGTCTGCTTTCAACAATGCTGTCTCCACTTCCTGCCAGGAAGCTGCACCAGAGAGGACATAACTGTTTTTGACTGGGCACAGACACCCTCTGCCTTCAGAGGACAAACGATTTTGCAGTATAAATATTGGGGCTCAGACCCCAGAACTTTAGATCACTTCCGGGAATCAAGACAAACCTTTGCCAAGGAGAAGAACCGGAGAAGCTGAAGGAAGATTACTGCCCCTGTGCTGTTTGCTGTTGGGGTTGGCCTGCAGTGGTTACTTTATTCCCAAGGAAAGGAGAAAAGGACTTTGTTGTGTTTACTTTATCATCTTCAGGAAGATCTCCAAGGGCTTGTGACTGAGCTTGCCTCCTGTTCTGAAGTCTCAGGGACACAAAGACTTCACCACCAGCTCCCCCTGAATCCCCTTGCTGGGAGTTCAACCTGCAGAGAGGGGCCTGATGTTGTTTGGGCCATCTGATAAGACTGCGTGTCGCAGGCAGCTGGAAGCGCGACGCAACGAGGAAGAAGCGTGGTATGTAGTGAACACTGGCAAGATGAGATGTCAAACTGCATTATGGCTGCCCCTAACCTAATCATGTTTTGAATCAAACATGTTGGAATCATGCAAATACACAGATTCCAGTGTTAGTTGCATGATACCATGTACTTGTGGGCTCCTTAGAGGACTTCACAATACCTACCTGTTTAGCCCTACAGAGAGCCGGGAGACGCTGGACCAAATAGGTGATTAAGAGGAGTAGTACCCTTGACGAAAGTGTGACTACAGGGCTATCCCTGATACTGCGTACCCTCATGAAGCGAAAGGTCCACTACAAAAGGGGTTGACACCGGAAAGAAGATAAGAACAGGACTAAGGGCAAGTAAAGAACTGTCCGATATAGGTGCAAAGTCTTGCACATTATCCTTAGAAATTGGCAGAACCTTAAAATACCAGGGAGATAAACCAAATCACCCTGTCGAAAGCCCAGGACCCAGCAGGGCAATCTTTAAGGGCTGAGACATGTTGGCTTTAGGGTCATAGGACCATAATATCCTCATTACCCTATCCCCCCCTTTTTTAATATCCCTAATAACTCCACAAATAAAGGGATACCTTGGAGTTATAGGAGGATTTTGAATTTTTAAGCCCCATGGTCTACTTCTCCTAAGTGCTCCCTCAAATATGGTTGAGCCCACCCTGACATTTAGGAGTGAGGGTGAACCAAAAGATGAAGCATGACAATACTAGAGTGTGTGAGGGTTATATAACAAAAGGAATTATTTCCATTCCCGCCCTTAAACGGACTGTGTACCACCTGATGGAAGTATTGCCCCACGTATCACACATATGCAAGGCAGGGTACTTTGTTTGGCTAGTATAAAAGAGGGAGGATGTATCCCTCCAGCACCTCTTCCAGCCAGCGGAAGAACCTCTCCACCCTCCTGTAGGAGGCTGGTTCTGGATACACTATATCAAAATGAGGTATAATGTGCAGAGTCCAGTGGAACCCCAAAGGTAGGCCGAGGTAAAAGTAGATAGAACCTTGCTCTCTATTTTTGGTAGTATGGGCGAGCAGTAAGACTTTATCAGAGGGTAGAGTTAAGCATTTTTTGTACAGTTAGGCAGCAAATGATGTCACACTCTAAAAGACCGAACTCAGACCAGTTTGTTTGTATGAAAAATATTATTTAGTTATATTTATTTTCTAGACTCAAGCAAACCTGGTACGGGTAAGTGAAAATGGTACTTTTCAAGGCATTTTGAACAATACAAGCAAGCTGAATGAAACAAATGTGTTCCAAGTTTTGTAAATACTTTCAATACAGTGGAAATTACTGGTGGATTACTTTTTTTCACAACAAGTTTTTATTAAGTGATTAAGCAGTATTAAGGGCATGGTTCTCCACAATCAGGAGATCACCACCAAGCATCATGTCACGTTTTATCATCAGTACAAAATCTAAGCAATAGACAAGAGAAAATACTTAAAACTCCCCCTCCCTTCCTCCGCCCACCAACCCCAACCACCCAACTACCCTGCTACCCTCCCCTTATCCCTCCCTAACCCTCTGCACGTGAGTATAAAAAAAGGGAAAAAAACATACAGTACATTGTCGTATTGTGCTAGGTATGAAGCACCGCCTAGGCCCACCCAACATCCTCCACCAGTATTTCTTGTTCTAGGTCTGCGGGAGGGTCCAGTAGCAATCCTCTATAGTCCGCCCATCGCTTCCATATCTTAAAATGCTTTCGGGGACATCCTCTGGCCTCAAATACAGGGCGTTCCAGTCCCATACAGTAGTCCAGCCCAGCCTTCCATGCACACAGGGGGGGGGGGGCTCGCTCTCCCTTCCACGCTCTGGCCAGGTCCCTCTTGGCAACAACAAGCCCCAGCAACAACAAATGACGTTTATATATATTGCCACCTATACCCTCCAGCACATGGAGCAAACCTAATCGAGGGGTTCGGGGCAGATCCCATCCCAACACCTCAGACAAGCAATCCCAAACACCCCTCCAGAATCTGACCAGCCCAATACATGACCACACCGTATGCAACAGCGTGCCCGTTGCAGCCCCACAGCGCAGACACTCCGGTGATCCAATCAGGCCCGCCTTCCATAAGCGCTCTCTGGTGTAGTAGGCCCTGTGTAGGTACTTAAATTGGATCAGCCTAAGTCGTATGGCAATGGCAGCCCCCCGTGGGGATTCCAGGGCCTCCCTCCAATCATCCTCATCTAGGGGACCTACATCCTCCTCCCAGGCGGCCTTAAGGGAAAGCAGGATGGCGGAGCAGTGAGTGACCAGCATTTGATAAATTCGGGACACCTTCTTATCTCCAAGGTCTCCCATGAAGACCTTCGCTTCAACTGGGCTAAATTCCGGGAGTGCCTCCATGTCAGCTATGCTAGGTGCTAGGGCATGGCGGAACTGTAGGTACCGAAAAAATTGGGTCTTGGGCATGTGAAATTCAGCGCTGAGTTCCTGGAACGAGTTGAGGGATGACCCCAGTCAGCACATGACCCAATGACGAAATCCCAATGGCAACCCAGCCGTCAAACCCCGCCAGCGAGGCCAGCGCGGGAAGCCGCCCGTTCTTCCACAGCGGAGTCTCCGCCGTCAGTCTACCCCACCAGCCCATGCGACGCAGTGCCTGTCGTCATACAACAAAAACCACTCGTGTGACACATGGCAACGCCCTCCGCAGCCCAGCCGAGTACAGGATCGTGTGGAGTGTGTTACTACCCATCAGCGAGCGCTCCAGAGCATACGCTGGGTCTCCCCTGTCTCCATACCACCATTCATTAAGTATCAGGAGCTGGGAGGCTTGATAATAGGACAATAGGTCCGACGTGGCTAGACCACCACAGTACGTGGACAGGAAGCACGTCCGCAGCGCCACTCTAGCAACACCCCCTGCCCACAAGAAACGGCCCAACACAGAGTTGACCCGCCGAAACCACTGGGGGGAAATCAATTGAGGGTAGTTCTGCAGCTGGTACAACAGGCGCGGGAGTGCCACCATCTTGAAGATCGCAGACCTACCAAAAATAGTCAATGGCATCCGAGACCATGTTTTCACGTCCGCCTGGTCCCTCTCCCACACAGGCACTATGTTACGCTCCCATGCAATATCCACAGAGTCAGAGAGGAACACTCCCAGGTATTTCAATCCCCCGGTTG
Organism: Lissotriton helveticus; assembly: GCF_964261635.1. Classification (NCBI taxonomy): domain Eukaryota; kingdom Metazoa; phylum Chordata; class Amphibia; order Caudata; family Salamandridae; genus Lissotriton; species Lissotriton helveticus. Next base: position 424,225,473 of record NC_136068.1, read on the forward strand.
CCACCTGCAGATCTGATGCCCAGGGGTCCTCCACCATCCCGCCATTCAACGCCCACAAAGTAGACTTACGTGGTTTCAGATAGAGGCCCGATACCTCCCCGAAAATACGCATAATGTCCAAAACTCGGGGCCCCGACTTGTGCAGGTCGGTAAGAAAAAAGAGGGCGTCATCCGCATACAAAGCGATTCTATCTGTGAGGCCCCCACTCCACTCAAAGCCTCGCATCTGCGCATCTATGCGCACCCAAGCGGCCAGAGGCTCAATAGCCAGGGCAAATAAGTACGGGGAGAGGGGGCAACCCTGTCGGGTACCCCGACCAATTGGAAACTTCCCAGAGACCGCCCCGGAGACCCGTACCGACGCGGAGATATCAGTATAGAGTAATGTAACATAGGAAATAAACACTGGGCCCAAATTGAGACGTGGTAGGAGTGCAAACAGGTACGCCCAGCTAACCGAGTCGAAAGCTCTATCAATATCCGCCAGTAGCAGAGCCGCCCGTTCCCCCTTGGCTCTCATGGCATCGACCGCCGCCTGCGCCCGTCGAATGTTGCGTCGTGTCGCCCTGCCCGGCATAAATCCGGCCTGGTCCGGATGGACCAGGTCCGTCACATACGGGAGCAGGCGGTTCGCTAACGCCTTTGCCAGTATCTTGGCCTCTATGTTGAGTAGGGAAATGGGGCGGTAAGAGTCATGTCTGTCCGGGGGTCTGCCCGGCTTCTGAAAGACCACGATCTCGGCGTGGCGCCAGTCTGATGGCAGCCTACCCTGTGTTCTCGCCGCTTCCAACGCATGTCGGTAGTGGGTACCCAATTGGAGCTGGAATTTCTTGTAGAATTCACTCGGGAAGCCGCTCGGCCCTGGCGCCTTTCCCGTGTTGAGTTGTCCCAGTGCGTCTCCCAGTTCCTCTGCCGTAAAGGGAAGGTCTAAGAGTGTCTTAGTCTCATCCGAGACCGCCCTCGGAGGTAAGTCGTCAATAAATTTAGCAACCTCATCTGTGGATAGACAATCCCGCGGAGCATACTGCGCCGTATAGTAGCGCGCAAAACTCGCTGCCGGGTCAGTAATCACCACTCCGTCCCCAGCAGTCAAGCCCGGAAGCGTTATCGGCTGGAGAGTACGTTGACATAACCGATGGAGCATCGTGCAAGACTTATCCCCCCATTGATATACTCTACTCCGCGTGGCTAGCCACGCTTGTCTAGCTTCATCGAGTAACACCGATGCATAGGACTGCTGTGCCTGCAGGAGCAGCCGCACTGCAATCTCATCGCCCCCTCCTCGACACCGCAGCTCTAAGGTCTCCACCAGTGTGGCTGCGTCAGCGACTCCTTCACGACGTCGTCTACGGGCCGCCGCACACCACGCGATGTCCACACCCCGTAAGGTGGGCTTCATGGCTTCCCAAACTACAACGGCATCTATGCCGCCCACTAGGTTTTCCTGCCAATAATGGGAAATCGCGCCCCGCAAATGTTGGACATAATCAGGCTGCTGAAGGTGCCACGAGGACATCCTCCACCGAAACGGGTGTCGTTTTCTAAGTAGGTCGACCCTAACTGCCACCGGGGAGTAGTCAGACAACCCTCTCGGTAAGATCCCTGCCTCCAGCACTCTGTCCAGATACCTATGAGGCACAAACACATAATCCAACCTCGAGAAGGAGCCATGTACCGCAGAAACATACGTGAACTCGCGTGCCTTGGGGTGCATATGGCGCCACACATCCATCCAGCCCATCCCCTGCACCAGTGCACTCAATCGGGTAGGGGGGCAGCCGTCAACACTCCCTGCAATCTCTGACGGTCCACACACACATCCATTACCTCGTTCCAGTCGCCTCCCACCACTGCCAGGGACTCTGGGATGTCTTCCCATACCGCAAACAACCTCTCAGATAAAGACCACTGTAATGGAGGAGGGGCGTAAACACGCCCAAACACCACCGGTTCAGTACCCACCTTCCCTGTTATAAAAATGTTGCGACCCTGTGGATCCGTCCACTGTCTCTCGTGGATGTAGGCCAACCTGCGATGCACCAAGATGGCAACTCCCCTGGACCCCCTAGAGAATCCGGCATGGAATATTTGTTGATAGCCGAACCTCTGCAGGCTAAGCACCTTTGATCCCATCATGTGCGTTTCCTGTAGTAACAATACATCTGCAGCTGCCCTCTTCCCCCACCGCAAAATAGCCCCCCGTTTGATCTTGTCGAGCATCCCCCTGACATTCCAGGTTACTACTCGCATGGACTCACCGAGGAGCCCCGGAGGTACTTCGGCCATAGTCAATCGGGACAAACCAAGCAGGCCCGCCGCGCCTCATCCACACACTCAACACTAACACAAGGAGATCAGATAAACCCACGTGCAGCCCCCCCACCCCCCCAACCCCCCCCCACAACAACAGCCTCCCCAACCCAAGGCAACCCTAACCCCGCCCCCCCTCCCCCCTGCCCCCAACCCCCACCCCCCCACCCCTATACCTCATAAAACTCTGAAGTACCTGTCGCGGCATGGGCAACCTCGGACCCACAACGGAGGACCCAAGGCCAACCATACCAATGGATCCCAACACCCCTGCAAACGGTAGAAACACCCCCGTCAACTCCCACTCAAGGAGAAGGTTTGTAGCCCCAATAAAGTAGCCACCCGAACCCCTCCCACAACCCCACACATGTATAAGGCATCATGTAGAATCAGTAATACAGACAGTGTTTACGTCCCCAAAGGATAGGACAAGGCCGGCCGACTCTACCCAGCCGGAGCCCATGACACCGACAAACCAACACAGTCCTCTCCAGGCCCTCTGTGGCCCTGGCCAGAGTGATCGGATTCCACTGTCCCACTATCTTGTGTCCCATCAACGGATTTGGAGCGCTTCCTCGAGCTGGACCTTCGGTTCCTTCTGCTTCGGGCAGGTTGGTCTCCCCGTTCCCGCGACGATTCTCTCGAGTGGCCCGGGTTCAGTCCCGGTTGGGCATGCGGCCTGATCCGCACCGTTTCGTCCGTCCATTTGAAGACAGCCTCCGGGGTATCAAAGAAGTGCGTCCGCGACTGGAAGACTACCCGCAGGTGGGCCGGATACAGCAGGGAGTATTGGATTTTCAGGCCTCGCAGTTTCGCCTTGGCAGCTATAAAGGAATGTCGTTGCTGCTGCACCAGCCTGGTGTAGTCAGGAAAGATCATGATCTTATGATTTTCGAATAAAATAGTCTCTGGTCCTCGCTTCCCGCAAGATAGCGTCTCTATCATGATAATTCAGAAGCCTGGCTATCACTGGTCTGGGCCGCTCACCCTCCGGTGGTCTCTGTGTTAGGGCCCGATGCGCGCGCTCAATTACAAAGCAGTTGGAAAGAACCCCCGGGGGTAGCCAGCTCTCCAGCCACTGGGACAGAAACTGCTCCATGTTCCCTTTCTCACACCTCTCCGGAAATCCAACAAAGCGAAGTTTGTTCCTGCGCGCGCGTCCTTCAGCATCTTCCACACGAAGCGCCAGGCCCCTTTGAATGTTTTCCATCGCCGCCACTTTCTGCTTCAGGGTCCCGACGTCGTCCTCCACCACCGAGATTCTGGATTCCGTCTCGGTAATCCGGGCAACTGCATTTCGTAGGTCCTGACACAGCAGGGTCACATCCGCTCCCACCGCCCCAATTTTGGCGTCCAGCATATCTCGTGACTGGGTGATCGCTGCCATAAGCGCCGCATTGTCCGGTCCTGCTCCCTGCCCTCCTCCAGATGGTCCTGGTCCCCCACTGGGGGGTCCCGTGAATTTGTCAATAGGTTCCTGCTTGGAGGGACCACCTCCTCCCCTGGTCATAATTGTAGTGCACTTCTAGGGGGCCTCTATGTTATAAACGCTTGCACCAGCGCAGACACCTTGCACCTCTAGCAAATGTCCAGCGTAAGCCAACCCAGTCGCTCCCTTGCTCCTGGGTGTAGACGACCCCACTGCCACTGGCGACCGGGACAGTCGGGGATAGCACTAGTACCACAGGCCAGTCACGATTATGCCTTAGTACGTCACAGGTCCGTGTCCCACGTACTGCTGGGCGTGTGCACTATACCACCGGGTACCGCGGCCCTACGCACTCTAGTAGTCGGGGGAAGACACTCACTGTGGAAAGGCCGCTTCCAGGCTGCGCCAGCCACGGGTACAGACCTCGCCAGTCCGTCCTGCCATACACCAGCCGCTGTCAAGGGAAGTGTAGCAGCGCTCCACCCAGGCATTCGAAGAAGGCCGTGCACCAAAGGTCTCGGGTCCCAGATTCCACCGCGTTCCCGTCGCGGCCGCCGTCAGACACCACCACCAAACTCGAGGCCCCGGCTGCACTGAGGCGATGTAGGCCGCTGCCCCTCACAGTGTCCTTCGTGCCCCAGTCACCACCACAGTCGCAGGCAGGACAGCTGGGGACTCACCCGCTGCTCCGCCGCCACCAATATTCTCCAGGCAGGAGTCCAGTGTGGTCGGGCCACTGACAGGCCCTCCAGCCCGAAATCGAGGTCCCGGCTTCACTGTGTGGGACTAGGCCGCAGTTCGCGGCCGGCGATTCAGCTGCAGCAAACGGCCCAGAAGCGCCGCTTATAGGGTCGGAGTACTCCCAGCGGTCCGTATGGCAGGTCTGGGACCAGGGTAGCCGCCTTCTCAAATAGGCTCCAGGCCCCGGCCAAAGTGCAGCGTGGCCGGCCCGCCTACAAGCCCTCCTGCCCGGCGGCACCAAAATCGAGGTCCCGGCCTCTTCGGTCGAGACTAGGCCGCAACTGCTGTCGGCGGTTCAGCCGCATCAAATGGCCCAAGGGCACCACTCTCGGCGTCGGAGAGCACCTAGCACCTTCCGCTACACTCGCCCCATAAGTGGTGTGTTTTTCGGGTCCGGGGGCCAGGATAAACAGCCGGATATGTGCCGGGCCGGCGGGAGCTCTAGCAAGCTGCGACCGCCATCTTCGCCCGCTAAGCCACGCCCCATGGTGGATTACTTTTGATTATTTTTCAGATTACTTTATAGATTACTTTAGCTACTCAGTGGGATATGCCTAGGTATCACTCTGGGACATTTTCTAGAGAAAAGGTAAGTAAAGCAGTTTTTAGATATTTGCATTTTTTCAAGTTCCCATACAAAACCAACTCCACACTTAGAACAATTTTCAAGAAAAACAGTCAATGCAGTCCTATAAAAGGAAATTAAGTTATCGGTTTACAGATAATTAGTTATTTGTGGGAGTTTGTATTCTGGGGTTCGGACCAGGGTTCCCCCAGGGTCAAGGATGCACTATTGAAACACCCTCAGCGGCACTAGGGCGTCCGGGTGCAGAGTGCTGAGGCCCAGTGTTATCCTATGGGGGATAGGAGGCCTCCGGTTTGTGGCTGCTCACAAGCAGGCCCCAAGGTTGTGGAAGCAAAGCTCCTGGTGTTAGGCTCAGGACAAAGGGGGATTCGAGTTTGCACCCAAAGTACACCTGTAGCAGCACAGGGGTGTCTGGGTGCAGGGTGCTGTTTTGGCGTCTGCTGCCCTGTTGATTTCAATGGGGATTCTCCGGTTGCAATAAAGACATGTGGGGTGACACTCCAATCTTCCTTGATTCAAGCGGTTCCTATGGGAAGGGTCCTAGAACCGTAAAAACCGAACAGCGACTTACCCTGTGTTACTCTATAGACGTCTGACTCTGTGTAACCACTCTGCACCTGGGCGCCTTGGGGGTCCCTAGCTACTCACCTTGGCCGGTTCCATGCTCCCCCTGGGGTCCTCCATCCTTGGGTATTAGTCTTGTTTTGGTAAACATTTCATGTTCCACTATTTTAGTATATGGTTTGAGCTACCCAAGTGCCTGTGTATTTTCCTATGCTACTTGAAAGAAAGAAAGAGGTATTTGACATCTCCAGGTATGGGATATACCAAGTTAGTGTCTAGTGTGTGCTAATAAATACAAAATAATGTTATACTCACCTGTGTGGTTATTTCTTATGTATAATCTTACTAACTGACTATAGTGGTAAATCCACAACTTTAAACCCTCCTAAATAATCCTTACCTGCTACCCATAGCTTCCCCTTGAGAGCTTTGGTTTTCAGAGACCTAAACACTATCACTAAGGGTTGTTTGGCCTCAGTGCACAGTGCCTCACCATAGGTAAACACTATATACTGAGCCAGCGTCTTATAGGGGACTCAGGAGGATGCAAAAGAACAGATGTTGCAGTCGTTGGAAGCGCACGGAGATGAAGTAGGAGCCTTCCTACCAGAAGCAGTCTTTGTCTTGGTTCCTCGCTTAGTTCAGCAGCAGTTTGGTACCAACAACAGAAGAGTCTTTTGACACAATCGTCAGACGACGCCAGTCAGTTCTTGAAGACAAAGTCCAGATAAATCTAAGGCTCCACTCTCAGGGGAGCCCTTAAGTAATCCCGAAAGGCGGTAGGACTACTTCTGCAGTGACCCACCTCTCAGGAGGGGTCAGGCACGCTACTTTGGTGGCCTAACCAGTCAGAAGCTCCCAGGGCCCTCTGTCCATCTAAGATTCAAGGTGGTAGAATCAAGGGACCAATCAACAAGAAGGGGACTGAGGGGCTTTTTATAGAGGTCCCCCATACATGCTCTGTCATACAGTAAGAAAAGAAGGTATGCAGTTCCTCAAGTTATCGGACAAGGGGAGGAAGGTCTGAAAGCCATTGACTATGTGCTTTGTCAAAGACGAAGGGGAAAGGGAGGAAAGTAATTCCTCCTGTCGGAACTAGGACCCTCACATACCCGCCAGATAGGTGTCATGCTTCGTCATATGGGCCTGCTCCTCGCCGGGTCGGCGCTGCAATACCCGACGGGCACCCATAAAGGGGCTCTTTCGCTGAGATCTTCTGTTCCTTGCCGTTTGGTGCAGTGGGTGTAAGGGGCCTAGATAGTGCAGATGTGGTAAAAAACGGATTAAAACAGGTCGATTAGTCCAAAGGACTTTTATTCAAACTGGCTATCCACCTGATTAAAAGCAGGGAAAAGAGTGGCAGCTATCCGACGTGATGGTTCTGTTTAGCTATGCTCAACTCTATAGGTCAACATGTTTCATGCCTATTGGTCAGGGAGATCCATGGCAATTCATCAGGACCTAGTGGGTGAACTATCTACACAGAGTGGTTGGTGTGAATTCTACCTACCACGTACCGGTACTGTGAGTAACAGTACCTGCAGTATCACGGAATGACCTAAGAGAAAGATACAGAATAAAATCACAACTGTATCAATGGTGGTTAGGTCATAGTATAATCAGCTCTCTCTCTCCATTTCCAAACATACTCTTGAACATCCAACAGTGTAAGGGATGTGGTGACGTCACAGAATAAGTTTGTAAGTGACAATAGTGGGGGTGCCAAGTGATATCCTCCTATAAGGTTAGGTAACCTGTCTTCATGTCATTAAAAACCATAAGACTGTGTTAAAAGGTGTGGGAATCATCGCTAATAGCAAAGCACTAGTTGTTTGAGTGGAAAAGGATGTCACTCCACTCACCTATCAGTGTTTAAAGTATCGCTCCATTCAGTGTCCTGCAGGATATCGGGGCACCTAAAATGTGGTGTCCTAAAAACCAAATGCAATGGACAAAATCAAGTGGCCACCTGGCAGAACTCTGGGCATCTCCCGGGGGAGGAGCTTGACAGTGAGGTGGTCACTCCCCTGTACTTTGCGTAGTTTTGTGCTAGGGTGGGAGCCAAGCGCCCCTGGACTGGGCCAAAGTGGTTTAGGCAAGGAGGGCACCAAATGTGCCCTTAAAAGCAGTCTGGAGGCGCTCTGGAGCATCCTCACCCGAGCCTAAGACACCTATTTCTAGGCTGCTCCTCTCCTATCCAGGAAATCCTTTGTTCTGCATTTCCCAGCCCAAGTTAAGCTCTGCAGCAGGAGGGTAGAATAGTGTCTGGGGTCGACAGTAGCACTGGCTCGCATGCAGACTCTGCAAGGCTACACAGGTGACATTGGGGTCCTCTAAGGAGCCTCCAAGTACATGATATCATGCTAATAACACTGGAATCAGTTTAGTTGCATGATTCCAACATGTTTTATACCAAACACGACTGGGTCCGGTGAAGCTATTATGTAGCTGCACATCTCGACTTTGCCAGTGTCAACTGCATACTTTAAAATGACTTCCTGCACTTACAAAGCCAGAGAATGGACGTCTGGTTTGTAGGAGTAGCCCTCATACTTAAGCCTTACAGCCCACAGGCACGGTGCATGGTTCTACCTTAGGGGTGACTTATAAGTTTTAAGTGCTGTGACCGGCATATACAGAAAATCTTATATCCCGAGGTGAAAAGTTCATGCACCATTTCACACAGGCTGATATGGCAGACCTGCAGACATAGTTTTTATGAGCTCCCATGGGTGGCATAATATATGCTCCAGCCCATGGGAGACCCCTTGAGCACCAATGCCCTAGGTACCTTAGTACCATATACTAGGGACTTACAGGGGTACACCAGTATCCCAATTGTGTGGTGTACAAAGTACTTATCAATAATTGAGCACAGACACTGCGGTCCTGTTTAGCAGGATCTCAGTTTAATACAGCCAAAACACACTGGCACTAGGCAAAAAGAGGAGGCAACTATGCCAGAAAGATCCTACTTTCTTACAGTTACCAGTAACACTAAAACCACTTGTCATTGATCTGCTATACAAGTACTACATACTGGTGGTTCAAGTTCTGTCACTAGTATCTTATTTTCCATTTCTAGATTCACTTCTTAATTGTCCTTTGGATACCAGACTGGCAAACTCAGTCTACAGCATAGCTTTGAACATACCCTTCACTTTAGTGTTAAGCCTGTCCAAAGCCTTGCTTTTTTATTTGAGTTCAAACTATTGCCCGGTATATTATTAGTTGCCTGCCTGGTCCCAAACTCAACATTTCATACTTCCTCAAATCTTCTGTACTTCCTATACATTCATATTGTTGTTCTTGTCACTGATCTCAGCATTGTTTACACCAGTACTTTAGAGCAAATATCTACCTTCTCAATTTCAAATAACATTCTAGAACCTCATCATACATGTTCTGGTTGCACACCAATAAAACATCCTGTCGCACTAGTCCGCACTGATGCGATTTACACTGTAAAAATCAGCTTTTTTAAGTATATAATATTCAGTATTTGTTGGACAGGCCCCACGAAGGGCTCGCTCCCTCCCCGCATGACAGGGCCCAGACACCGGCTCTCCGGGGGCTACCCGCAGAAGCAACCCGCAACCCGTCCCCTCCGGGACGCCTGCTCCCGGATATCTCTGTGTCACGGGCCCGGGCCCCCGGCAGCCCCATTGCCCGGCCCAGACGCCATCTTGGACACTGCACCACGCGGCCGCGTGGCCTCAGCTCGACCCCAACCCTGGGCCCGGCCAGGCCCCGCCATCCCGGCACCACCATCCATCCAGGAGGTGAACGGACCACTTGGCAGGCTAATGGGAGAAAGAAGTGTCGATGGCTCTCCCCCGCCAGGTGCCGATCGCCCCCAGCCTCCCCGGGTGCTGGCTCCACCCCCCTGCTGGGTGTCTGGACTCCCTCATCCCGGACCTCCCGACCTCCCAGTGCGAGGGTCCGGACATCAAAGGGCGCCAGACCTATAACCGAGGAGCCCCAGAGCAGGAAGGCAGTTGTATCCTGAAGTCGAGAGACACCGAGAAGAACTCATCCTTGACGGACTGCTGGCGCTGCCGCAGCCCTGCCTTGTGAACTATCGTCCTGCCTGCTGGCGCTGCCGCGGCCTTCTGCAACCTTCATCCTCGTGGGACCTGCTGGCGCTGCCGCGGCCCGACCCGTCCGACCGCCGAGCTCGAGGATTGTGAGCTACCGCCGTTTCACCTCAGTACCCGTAGGTACCAAGACTGTCCCGCTACCCCCTTTCCCTACTAGAGACTAGAATTGAGAGGAGCATCGTGTCCTGATCTCCTTGTATCGTACTACCTTACTCCAAGAACTGCCTATAAAAGGTGTTACTCTGATCTTCGTGTGGTGTCCATCTGTGGGGGGGGGGGGGGAGTTACTTGTCTGTACGATCGCTGGAGACGGCCCTCACCGGAGGCCTCTCCCCTTGTGCTCGGCCGACCCTCCAGGTCCCCGTCTAACATTGGTGGCCAGCGGCGCGATCCGAACCAACGCGTAACCATACAGAGAGTAACTCACCCTACGACTAATCCACAATGACGACCAGAGAGAGCGGATCTGCAGAGAAATTCCATATGGAAAAACTGGAAGAGTACAACCACCGAGAGCTAAAACAATTTTGCATAGAACTAGGCATTGCCACCACCGGTCTGAGCACGAAAGAGGACTTCAAACACGCCCTAGAATCCTGGGCAGAGACAAATATCGCCGGACCCCGGGACCCCGAAGCCCCGGAGACAAACACCACTCTGACGGAAGAAAGGAGAACGGATCTCTCCCGGGAAGAGATCCGAGAACGAGAGAAAAATAGACTACACGAGTTAGAGTTGGCACGGCTCAAATTAGACGGAGAATTGAAACTGGCAGAACAAAAGATGAACTTAGAACACTTACGGCTCCAAGAAGAGCGAGAGGAAAAGCAGAGACAGAGAGAACTCGAAGAAAAAAGACTGGCATACGAACACGAGTGCAAGCTAGCGGAGATAGAAATGCGCAAACAGAACAAAGACCTAGGGGTGCCCGAGCAACCGCGCCCCCCAGGTACTACCGAACAGAAGGTCCACATCCCCAAGGATGTGGTCCGTGAATACTATCGGAACGACGACATACAGCAGTGGTTCAAGGCCTACGAGATCGCCATGACTGCCCACCGGATCGCTCGAAGTGACTGGGGAGCCGGTCTATGGGGGAGATTCGTCAATGAAGGCCGGAATGCCCTGCTGCAGCTTCCGGACCATCAAATGACGTCCTATGACCACATGAAGGCCGCCCTCCTCAGTCGATATGGGCTGACGCCCGAGATGTACCGCCAGAGGTTCCGCAACTGCACCCGGATCCCGGGTACAACCTGGATAGAATATGTGAACTATTTCAGCCGAGCCTTCGAGGGATGGATCAAGGGTAGCAACGTAACAACCTACGAACAGCTCTTCAACCTCATTGTGTGGGAGCACCTCTCCAACAACTGCTTCGTCGAGCTCAGGCAGCACCTCCTCGACAGTAAATTGACTGACCCACGGCAGCTCGCCGCCGAGGCTGACCGATGGGAGAGCACCCGAGTGACCCGGAGTGGGCCAAACGAGCAGAACAGAACCAACCAAGGTCATCATCGTCCCCGAGGAGGAGGAGGAGGACAGGGCCGGGGCAGAGACGCCGTCCCGGCCGCTCCCGCCAACAACACCCCGTCCCCGGCCGGCCGGGGCAACCCCCCGATGCGCCCGGGGTTCCGAGCCAACGTTACGTGTCATCGATGCCAGCGAGTCGGCCACTATGCCAGTGACCCGACCTTCCCAAAGAACCAGACCCCCGGACCCCGCCAGGTGGCTGCCGCCGCCCTAGGAGAAGAGCAAGTCTCCGAAGAGCCTGAAGAGTATGAGCAGGAGCAGCCCGAGTGGGAACCTGCCGCCATGACCCTGGCCTGCCTAGGGGGAAGAGACCTGATCCCGCGGGCTCCCCTACCAGCCAACACCAGGAAATACAGCCAGTGGGTGAACATAAATGGGCGTAAGGCCGAAGCCCTGCGTGACACAGGGGCCAGTGTGACGGCCGTCCGTTGTCACCTGGTGACCCCAGAACAAATTCTGCCAAACGTTCTTTGCCCCGTACGATCGGCCGACAATTCGGAGAGCCTGTGTCGGATGGCCTGCGTCCCCTTCGAATGGGGAGGAGTCTCCGGTATGTTAAAAGTGACTGTCCGCGACGATGCCCCCGTGGACTGCCTCCTGGGGAACGATCTCGAGAGTTCCCCGTGGGCAGCCGTTGAAAGAAGAGAGCACCTGGGGATGTTAGGCCTCCCGGGCTGGGCGTGCGTAACAACCCGGTCCATGGCCGCCGACACCATCCCTAGATCTGAAGAACCCGAATGGCCAGCACCTCCTCCCCCGATCGCTCCAGAGGGAGACTCCATCCCTACCGACACCCCGGAACAAACCCACGAAGAGCCCGCTCAGCCCCAAGACCTTCCGGACCTGGCTCAGTGGCGTCAGGAAGGGGGGCCCACCCAAGAACAATTCCGGCAAGAGCAAAAGACATGTCCCTCCCTCGAGGGACTGCGACAGCAAGCGCTCGCCCAGGGCGCAGGAGACACCGCAGGGGCCCACTGGATCTATTGGGACAATGACCTACTGTACAGCGAACAAAGAATAGCGGAGCTGGGGGCCAGTCGAGTGCTGGTGGTGCCCCTCCGTTTCAGAGACTTCCTTCTGAACTTGGCCCATGATGTCCCCCTGGCTGGACACTTGGGGCAAGACAAAACATACAACCGCCTGGTGACTCACTTTTACTGGCCGAAAATGAGAAATGATGTCTCCACCCACTGCCGGTCCTGCCCGACCTGCCAGGCCAGCGGGAAGAGCGGCCGCAAACTCAAGGCACCTCTGCAACCATTCCCCGTTGTGACCACCCCGTTCGAAAGGGTGGGAATAGACATTGTGGGGCCCCTGGACCCCCGAACAGCACAAGGGCATCGATTCATCCTGGCCCTGGTGGACCACGCCACCCGCTATCCTGAGGCGGTTCCCCTTCGAACTATAACAGCACCAGTGGTAGGTCGAGCCTTAATGGGGGTCTTCTCTCGAGTGGGCTTCCCCAGGGAAGTCGTCAGCGACAGGGGCACGAACTTTATTTCAAAATATATGAAATCCCTATGGCAACAGTGCGGAGTCACCTACCAATTCACAACCCCCTATCACCCGCAAGGAAACGGACTGGTCGAGCGATTCAACCGCACTCTCAAGGGGATGATCATGGGGCTGGAAGAACCCCTACGCCGCCAGTGGGACGTGCTACTACCGTGCCTCCTCTTCTCCTACCGAGAAGTCCCCCAGAAGTCCCTCGGCTTCAGCCCTTTCGAACTCCTGTACGGACACCCTGTTCGCGGGCCTCTCAGCCTAGTTAAAGAAGAGTGGGAAATGGCCCCCCTGAAGACCCCTCCAGACGTCTACAAGTACCTCCTGACCCTCCGTAATCAGACCCGGCGATTCAGAGAGCTCGCCAAAGCCAATCTTGAAGCCAGTCAGGAGGACATGAAGAAGTGGTACGATCAACATGCCTCCTCCATCGAATTCGAGCCTGGCCAGCAGGTATGGGTGATGTCCCCCATCGAACCTTGTGCCTTACAGGACAAATGGACGGGGCCCTTCAAGGTGATCGAGCGTAAGAGCCCCGTCACCTACCTCATCGACATGGAATCCCCCCGGAACCCCCTCCGGGTCCTCCACGCCAACAGACTCAAACCCCACTTCGTGCGCTCGGAGCTCAGCCTGCTGATGGCTACAGACAGTGGGGCGGAAGAGGACTCCGAGCCCCTCCCTGACCTACTGGGGGCCGGGGAAAAAGATGGTTCAGTGGACGGGGTCCAACTCTCCGAGGCTCTGACCCCGGAGCAGCGCCAAGACTGTCGGGCCCTCCTGCTGCAATTTGCAAACCTATTCTCCCTCACACCCGGGGTCACCCCCTGGTGTCTGCACGACGTGGACACTGGCGACAGTCCTCCTATCCGACACCGGCCGTACCGAGTACCAGATCGGGTACGCACCTGCATCCAAGAAGAAGTCTCCAAGATGCTCGCACTTGGAGTCATCGAACCCTCGGACAGCCCCTGGGCCAGCCCGGTTGTACTGGTCCCCAAAGCTGCGGCCCCGGGCACCACACCCGAGCTCCGGTTCTGCGTCGACTATCGGGGTCTGAACGCTGTCACCCGAACCGACGCTCACCCCATCCCCCGAGCCGACGAACTAG